>NC_057400.1:11141830-11849211 GCF_019320065.1 Cervus canadensis
GGTCTGTTAAGATCTTTCTATTTCTTCGCTGGTTCAGTTTTGAAAGTTTATACTTTTCTAAGATTTGTCCATTTCTTCCAAGTTGTCCATTTTATTGGCATAGAGCTGCTGGTAGTAATCTCTTATGATCCTTTGTATTTCAGTGTTGTCTGTTGTGATCTCTCCATTTTCATTTCTAATTTCTAATTTCTAATTTTGTTAATTTGGTTCTTCTCTCTTTGCTTCTTAATGAGTCTTGCTAATGGTTTGTCAATTTTGTTTATTTTTTCAAAAAAACCAGCTTTTAGCTTTGTTGATTTTTGCTATGGTCTCTTTAGTTTCTTTTGCATTTATTTCTGCCCTGATTTTTAAGATTTCTTTCCTTCTGCTAACCCTGGGGTTCTTCATTTCTTCCTTCTCTAATTGCTTTAGGTGTAGAGTTAGGTTATTTATTTGGCTTTTTTCTTGTTTCTTGATGTAAGCCTGTAATGCTATGAACCTTCCCCTTAGCACTGCTTTTACAGTGTCCCATAGGTTTTGGGTTGTTGTGTTTTCATTTTCATTCATTTCTATACATATTTTGATTTCTTTTTTTGATTTCTTCTATGATTTGTTGGTTATTCAGAAGCGTGTTATTTAGCCTCCATATGTTTGAATTTTTAACAATTTTTTTTCCTGTAATTGAGATCTAATCTTACTGCACTGTGGTCAGAAAAGATGACTGGAATGATTTCAATTTTTTTTAATTTTCCAAGACTAGATTTATGGCCCAGGATGTGATCTATTCTGGAGAAGGTTCCGTGTGCACTTGAGAAAAAGGTGAAGTTGATTGTTTTGGGGTGAAATGTCCTATAGATATCAATTAGGCCTAGCTGGTCCATTGTGTCATTTAAGGTTTGTGTTTCCTTGTTAATTTTCTGTTTAGTTGATCTATCCATAGTTGTGAGTGGGGTATTAAAGTCTCCCACTATTATTGTGTTACTATTAATTTCCTCTTTCATACTCATTAGTGCCAAACCAGTTTTAAAACGCTTCCATTACAACAAAATATTACATCAATTTCCAGTCAATCCTACAAACAGCCTCTGGAAACACTGATATTTGTCTCTATAACTTTGCCTTTTAAAGAAATTTAATATAAACTAAATCATATAATACATAGGCTTCTTCACTTCACAAAATGTTTTTTGGTCCATATGTGTTGTTGCATATTGAAGTAGTTTATTTCTTTTTATTGATAATTCATTTTCCACTTTCTGATGTAATGGTTTGTTTAACCATTCACCAGTTGATGAACACTGGTTTCCAGTTTAGGGTTATTATGAATACTGTATTGCTATATGAACATATAGCTCTTTAAATGGGCATTTGTTTCAATTTTGTTAGGTAGATGCTTAGGAGTGGAAAGGCTGGGCCATGTGGTAAGCAAATGTTTAACATTTTAAGAAACTGTTACACTGTTTTCCTAAGTGGTTATATTGTCCTTACACTTTCATCAAAAGTGTTTGAAGGCTGCATTTTCTCCATATTTTCACCATCTCTTCACATTGTCATTCTGGTTGTTTATTACCATTCTATTAAGTGGTAAGTGAAATCAAATAAGGATAAAAATGTGTAGTTGCCTAATAACTAAGAAAGTTGAGTATATTTTATGTGTTTATTTGTTATTCATATATCATCTTAAGTGACTTAAAAAATCTGATATATTTTTAACATTTTGGCTAAATTATTAATTTGTCAAAATTCCTTATATATTATGAATAAAGGTGGGCTTCCCTTGTAGCTCAGCTAGTAAAGAATCTGCCTGCAATGAGGGAGACTTGGGTTCAATCCCTGGGTTGGAAAGATCCTCTGGAGAAGGAAAAGGCTACCCACTTCAGTATTCTGGCCTGGAGAATTGCATGGGCTACAGTCCATGGAGTCACAAAGAGTCGGACATGATGAGCAACTTTCACTTTCTATGAATAAAGGTAGTTTTAGGTATATGATTGGCAAATATTATTTACAGTAAGTTTCTTACCTTTCATATTCTTAATGTATTTTGAAATGCAAATGTTTTTAATATTATGAAGTAGATTTATTTTTTTAATTTCTTGATTAGGCTTTTGGTGCCATTTCTTAAAAAAAATGAAAATCACTTTTCCTGGGGTCACAGTTTCTTCTATGACACTTTCAGAAAGTTTTGAAATTCTGGCTCTTGCATTTAGGTCTATAATCCACTTCAAGTTAATTTTTATGTAAAGCAAGGACATAAAATTATTCTAGCACTACATGTTGAAACCTCATCCTTTCCCCCATTGAATTATCTTGGCAATTTTGTCAAAATTAAGTTGACCATAAATATCCAGTTTTATTTCTAGACCACCTATTTAATTTTTCAATGACCTATAAGTTTATTTTTATGCTAGTATCTCCAGTGTATTAGGTAGCTTTACAAGAATTTTTAAAATCAACTATATAAATCCTCAACATTTGTTCTCTTTTTCCAAAATTATTTGTTTAATTCTATGTCCTGTGCATTTTCATGTAAATTGATTTCTACAACAAAAAGCCTGCTGGGATTTTGATAAGATTTGCATTTAATCTATAAATTAACTTGCTGATAATCATCATCTGAAACATACTGAATCTTCTAATTCAATAACTTGGCAGATATCTTCACCTATTTAGGTCTTCTTTAATTATCTTCAACAACATGCTGCAATTTTTATTCTAAAGAACATACGCTTCTTAAAAAATATACTCAAAAATATTTTATTTTTCTGTAAAGTGTGAATAGGATTTTCTTTATTTCACATTTTAGATGATCAGATAGTTAGTATGCAAAAAACTATTTTTTGTATATTGACTGAATTCTGCAACTTTTCTAAATTAACTTATTATATATAACTAATTGTTTTGTAGATGCTTTAGAGTTTTTACATACAATATCATGTCATCTAAAAATAAAAACCTTTCTACTTTCTCCTTT
Organism: Cervus canadensis; assembly: GCF_019320065.1. Classification (NCBI taxonomy): domain Eukaryota; kingdom Metazoa; phylum Chordata; class Mammalia; order Artiodactyla; family Cervidae; genus Cervus; species Cervus canadensis. The sequence goes on from NC_057400.1 coordinate 11,144,781, forward strand.
CTAAACTTTATGTATTTAATTTCTATTTCCTGTTTTATTGCATTGGTACAACTCCTTAACAATGTTGAGTAAAAACGATGAATTTAAATACTCTTACATTTTTTCCAATCATACAGTGAAATTATTCATCCTTTCACCTTTTATACTAGGAATAGCTTTCCTATAAGTGCTCATTATTAATTTGAAGATATTCTCTTCTATACAGTCTCTTGATAAATTTTCACCATGAATAAGTGTTAGATTTAATCAATTTTTTCTGCATCAAACTGAGAAAAATTTATATGAGTCTCACTTGTTTATTTGATTCTCACTTGTATTAAGACTATAAAACTGATTTTTTGAATGATGAACTAATCTTGAATTCCTGGGGTAAACCCCACTTGGTCAAGTTGCATGATCCTTTTTACATGATGTGAAATTCAGTTTCCCAACCCATTGTTAAGACTTTTGCACTCTAGGTACTAGAAGGATATTCTCTGTAGCTTTATTTTCTTGAAACATCTGTGCAGGTTTTAGTGTCAGGGTGATAATTACTTCAAAGTATAAATGAAAACTGCTCCTGGTCTATTTTCTCAAATAGTCTGTAAAGCATTACTAGGTATTCTCCTGTATATGCTTGATAGAATTAATCCATATCTACATAAAGGCTTTCTTCGAGGAAAGAGTACTACTTAATAACTTTTATTTATTTATTTTTGACTTGACTTAAATCTCTGGATTCCTACCCCCACCCCCGCCCTTGGAGTTACTTTTGGTAATTTCAGTCCTTCATAAATGTATCCATTTTACTTAGGTTTTTACAATTGTCAAATACTATTCTTATAGTGTTTTTCTTGTAATTTATACTGAGAAACATTTATACTGTTCTCGTTTTTATTCCCAAGCTTGGTAGTTTTTTCTTCTCTTTCTTTATTAATCAGTCTAATTAAATGTTTAACTTTTATACTTCCCTTTAAAAAACAACAACAAATTTTGGTTACTGATTGTCTCCGCTTATCTACTTTCTTTTCCAATAATTTCTACTGTGACATTAATAGTGTTCTGTTGTCTCACCTGTTTCAGAGTCTCTACTTTTCTTCAATTTTTTCTCACTCTGTTACTCAGATTTCAAAAATCATATTTATCATCTAATTTATGAATATTATTCCTCCTGCCACTTTAGATCTACTATTATATACATTTATCATTTTTTAATTTCAGTTATTTCAAATATAAAACTATATTTGCACTTTTCAAAAATATAACTTTTATTTCCATTTCAAAACTATAATTATATTTCTCTATTGATATTCCTTATTTGTAGATTCACTGCCATTATATCTTTTATTTTTTAATACCATTTCCTTTAATTTGAAGATATTTACAATAGCTGCTTTGATTTTTTTTTTTTCCTGTTAAATTTTACACCTGGTCCTATCAATCAACTTTCATCGATACAGTCCTTTACGTTTCTTTGAATGTCTCATAATTTGGAGGTGAAAATTTAACATTTTTGAGAACATATGATACCAAGTCTAAAATATGTCCTGTGAGTTGTTGTTTTTGTTTTTTTTTTCAATTAACTTCCTAATCTTTTTGTAGAATCTGTCTCCCCCATGATGAGCAGCCTGTGACTCTTTACTTATTTTCCTCATTATTATTATTATTATTCTCATTATGTTTATGCTTAGTTTCCGACTAATCTCCCCCCTGTCTTTATGGTTTATTGGTCGTCTCATTATTCGGATGGAAGATGCGCTCTGAATCATTGTTCCCATAGGGTGCATACCTTCTTCAGGTTGATGAGTGAGTGGTTTGGGAAACACATTCAGAATTGCAGCTAGTTCTCAAGTCTGCATCATCATTTCATTTCTCAAGCCCTCTCAGATTTCCCTGACCAATGTGCAAACTTTTCCATCAGCCAGTGATACGTGAAGAACTTGTCTCAGATTTTCTATGGAGCAAATTTCTAGGATCTCTCAATTAAATTTTGGGCTGGTCTATTGCTCACCCAATTAGGATGACCACACAGGACTAACAAATATACAAATTTCCCCTCCCCCCCAGTTTTGTCCTATCTAAATTCCCACATTAGCTGCCAAAACCATACATTTTCAATGACAACTCCAAACTGAATCAATTCCCTATGACTTTGAAGCTTGTGGCTTTCATGCCAATGGTTAAAACAATAGCTTTTGTTGACCCTATCGGGGTGTGAATTAAAGATGGAAGTAACTTAGACAAAAAAAGCCATAGATAACTCTGTCTTCTAGCCTGTAGCTCTTGAGTTAGTTATGAGTAAATTCTTACTAACCTTTCATCTGCTTTTGGTTGGTATTCAGTACCTTCAAATGTTGTTTCTGACATTTTTCTTTCAAATTTATACTTATTTTAGGGGTGGGACAGGAGGGAGAATTTGGCAACATCTTCATGCTGCCATAAGCAAAAGTTCATTGTAATTTAAATGAGTATTTACTTCTAGGTTCTTTAAATAATTAATCTGAAATTCCTTTATTGGATGGGATTCATTCACTTCTTTTCATCCATATTTATTTGGTAAATTTAGTCAGTCAAGAGACTTATCTGAGAATTTTGTAGAGGAGTTGGGTGGAATTATGATGAAACAAATCTTTTTTTCCTGTCTTCAAGTTATATTTTTACTCAGATATATCAACAGGTCTTCAAGCATAACTGATTCACTTTGCTGTATACCTAAAGGTAACAAAACATTGAAAATCAGCTATACTCCAATAACATTTTTTTTAAAAAAGCACATAAATTAATATATCAAAACTTCTAAAATAAAGGGTAAATGAATGCATGAAACTGCTGCACATAGTATATGAATTGATTCTAATGCAAAATTTCAAGATTCTTTCACAGGCAAATAAATAATGTAGTTGGAAAACAGAATAATTTTAAGATTATTCCAACAGTTTAGGTAGGTTATAAATCACAACTAAACAATGTGCTTTATTTAATTAAAGGGCCTGGTAATAGTCTGAGTAGTAGTTTAGGCTACTATTATTTTGGGTCTTTGGTTTACATATGTGGATTAAAAAAAATTATCTTTTTAAAAAAATTTTTTATCTTTTAAAAAAAAATTATCTTCCTAATACATATTTTGTATGTGTGATTTTGTGCATGTTACTTAAAAATTACTAGATCTCAGTTTCTTTATATACAACATGGTTAAAATAAAGTGCTTTTGTCTATGTCAGTCGGAGTATGAGTATTCACAAAATTATAATTTTTAGGGATGATGATACTAGTAGAAATAGCAGTAGTGCAGCAAGAGGTGGTATCAATAAACACTGATTCACAATACAGAGTCAAAAAATATGATTAAGCAATAACATAAGTCTGAGGGCAGAAATGGTATGGACCTAATAGAAGCAGAAGATACTAAGAGGTAGCAAGAATACACAGAACTATACAAAAAAGATCTTCATGACCCAGATAACCATGATGGTGTGATCACTCACTTAGAGCCAGACATCCTGGAATGTGAAGTCAACTGGGCCTAGGAAGCATCACTATGAACAAAGCTAGTGGAGGTGATGGAATTCCAACTGAGCTGTTTCAATCCTAAAAGATGATGCTGTTTAAGTGCTGCACTTGATATGCCAGCAAATTTGGAAAACTCAGCAGTGGCCACAGGACTCGAAAGGGTCAGTTTTCATTTCAGTTCCAAAGAACAGCAATGCCAAAGAATGTTCAAACTATTGCACAATTGCAATTATCTCACACACTAGCAAAGCAATGCTCAAAATTCTCCAAGCCAGGCTTCAACAGTACATGAACCATGAACTTCCAGGTGTTTAAGCTGGATTTAGAAAAGGCAGAGGAACCAGAGATCAATTGCCAACATCTGCTGGATCACAGAAAAAGCAAGAGAATTCCAGGAAAACACATACATCTTCTTCACTGATTATGCCAAAGCCTTCAACTGTATGGATCACAACAAACTGTGGAAAATTCTTAAAGAGATGGGAACACCAGACCACCTGACCTGCCTCCCGAGAAATCTATATGCAGATCGAGAAGCAACAGTTAAACCAGACACGGAACAACAGACTGATTAGAAATTGGGAAAGGAGTACATCAAGGCTGTATATTGTCACCCTGCTTATTTAACTTATATGCAGAGTACATCATGAGAAATGCTGGGCTGGATGAAGAACAAGCTGGAATCAAGATTGCAGGGAGAAATATCAATAACCACCGATGCACAGATGACGCCAACCTCATTGTAGAAAGTGAAGAGGAACTGAAGAGTCTCTTGATGAAAGTGAAAGAGGAGAGTGAAAAAGTTGGCTTAAAACTCAACATTCAAAAAACTAAGATCATGGCATCCAGTCCCATCACTTCATGGCAAATAGATGAGAAAACAATGGAAACAGTGTCAGATTTTATTTTTTTGGGGGGGTGGGCTCCAAAATCACTGCAGATGGTGACTGCAGCCATGAAATTAAAAGGCACTTGCTCCTTGGAAGAAAAGCTGTGACCAACCTAGGCAGCATATTAAAAAGCAGAGACATGTCTTTGCCAACAGAGACCCTTCCGGCAGTCATGTATGGATGTGAGAGTTGGACCATAAAGAAAGCTGAGTGGTGAAGAATTGATGCTTTTGAACTGTGATGTTGGAGAAGACTCTTGAGAGTCCCTTGGACTGCAAGGAGATCCAACCAGTCCATCCTAAAGGAAATCAGTCCTGAATATTCATTGGAAGGACTGATGTTGAAGCTGAAACTCCAATACTTTGGCCACCTGATGTGAAGAACTGACTCATTGGAAAAGACCCTGATGCTGGGAAAGATTGAAGGCAGGAGGAGAAGGGGATGACAGAGGATGAGATGGTTGAATGGCACCATCATCTCAATGCACTTGACTTTGAGCAAGCTCTGGGCATTGGTGATGGACAGGGAAGCCTGGCGTGCTGCAGTCCATGGGGTTGCAAAGAGTCGGACACGACTAAGAGACTGAACTAAACTAAAACATAATTAAGTGCTAAAAGAATTGAAAGCTGCAGTTCTTAGACAGTTGTGTTCTCTATGTGTCTGTAGTCATAACAGAATTACAATCTTGCCACTGATTGTATATATCTCAGAATATGACATAAGCAGAACCACCTCTTTTTAAGATGACACGGGATTTTTTTTTTTTTTTTTTTGCATAGCCGTTTAGTTTTGAAGATATCTGGCTGAAAATTCAGAATAGCTAAAATTTAAGATCTTCATTTGCAACTTAGAGCTCAGCATCCAATACAGAATAAGAAATCATAGAAGGTTTTCAATGCAGTGCTCCTTTAAATCGCAAAATAGAAAGGCAGCTATGCACCATGTAGAGAATATGTCTAGGACACCACAGCCTACTGAGTAGTTTTAATGAAGCAACAAGCATTTTATTACATACTCACAAAGGACTGTGACTATGTGCATTCAAACACAAACCATAACCCTATGTGAAAAACAGATTCTGTTATTTATGCTGTGTGTGTGTGTGTGTGTGTGTGTGTGTGTATATACACATACATATATATACACATATATATAAATCTTAAATAAGAACAATAATTACAAAAACCCATAAAAGAGATTCATTTCAAGCAGTTTTGTTAAACACATATTTATCGGATGAATGAGCTCCTCCAAGGCACTCTCACTGTGTTAAGGACATGTCATGAATTTTTTAACTACTTAATGATGCATTTGCTTCAGGATTGACTTTAGTTTAATAAATCATATAAGTTGCAATAAATTTTGCCACATGTTCATACATAAAAAGATAATCTAGTTTTTAAGCACTGCTTCCCTTACTATTAATAAGAAGCTTAATATAACCGAGGGAAAAAAGAAGAAAAAAAACACACACTTAAGGAAAATATCCAAGGAAATGCATCCAGAGGCACCTCTACACCATGAGTTCTAAGGTCAAGTTCATCAATCAGTCCTGAAATGTTATGCAACTGATTGTGTGATGAGCATCTTTATGAGAGACATATCTATAAATTTAATCACTTTATCAAATTACAAAAACGGTCATGAACATTTGTTCTCTGTGATGTTACGCTATGAGATCAACTCACACTAATAACCCAGCAATGTGCTGAGGTGACGAAACTGCCACTGATCAGAGAAGTGTGTGGTCAGGAGCAAGGACCACTGGTTAAAAAACAAACATGTGAGGGGAACATAGACAGGCCTAGCAAACGCTAAGTCTGAAAATCCTACCTCAAAGGAGGCGGACAAGTAATCTGAATAATCAAAAAGTTCTGGCCAAAAGCGCAGGAAGAAAGCTCTGGGCCAGCACTGGTCAGAGACTAAAGAGGAAGCCGAAGCTGAGTGACAACACATTAGCTCCTGCCTCACCGTGAATCACGCAGTGCTCCAACTTATATTTAATAAGAGTACTTATGGATAGCTTTCATGATGACGTTTCCATGCTCACTTCCAAACTCATGTCCTGTAATTCATATATACTTAACACAGATATAAAAATTTGACCTGAATATCAGAAGAATTGAAATTTAACATGATTCACATATAATTATGACTCTGGAATGATGGAAGAAATGCAAAATTTATTATCAATGAAATTGCTTCAGTTCAAATAAAATAAAACTAAAAATAGTATTTACTTTTATCTTATAAAGTAAATATAAAATTGCCTATGTTTCTAGTTTTTCTCCATAATGAGCTTATTGAAAAAAATTAAATTACTCTCCTTAACCTAGTTGAAATTATTCCAAGGTTACATAATCCACTATGGACACTCAAACATGACCAACTTATATCTTTCTTTAACTTCTTGATTTTATAGATATATCAGGTTTGAAATAATCTTATTGGCGTTACTAATTATGATTAAGCAAAAGTAATCAAATCACTGAGACCAGAGTGAATATCATCTAAAATTATCTAAGTATTGCAGTAAACTAGTCATATAATTCTTTCCTTGAATGAACACATATTCCAAAACTAGAAACTATCAATCCACTTTAAAGAAGATAGGCTAATGCATTAATCAATAATGTTAACCTCATTTTTACTGTTCCTTCAACATGACGGAGGTACCTTTCCTCAACCAAAGTGATGAGAGTTTTCTCATGTTGCAAATGCACCTTAGTGTCTGGGCAGTCTCCTAAGGTCATTTTTCCTTTAATGATAAAGGAGAATGATGGCTAGATTGTTCAACGAGGAAGGAAAAAAAAAACAACTAATATGACTCTGACTTCTACGGGTGATTGACTGCAACAACCAAAGCTAATGACTGTGGAAGCAGCAGACTGTTATTGCTCCTTAAACATTAGGGCATATGTTGGGATAGTAAAAGACTAACAGTGGGAGCTGCTGACATTGTGTGCTATTTCTTTCGTTCGGTGCATGACTACACAAACATAAAGAAGGAACAATAAATAAACAATGACTTCTAAGAGCCCTTTATGCATATTGATATTTTGTATATTATTCCAAGGTGAAAGTTAGATTAAAGAATTACCATTTTAACAAATCACAAAAGGAACTGACCTGGGTTACTGGATACTGAGTTCAGGTATCAACTTATTCCTAAACATTATTCCACCAGTGTTCTGAAAACAAACACTGATAATTCATGGAAGTCAATATGAATCTTTTACCTAACAGGGTTCAAATGTGACCATACCTTTTAAGATTATCACAAAAAGCCATATATGCTTATATAACCTTGGTTAAAAAGAAATAATTGTCTTTCAGGCAGGCTAATCTTCTTGAAAGGACACATAAAGAAAACTGAACCATCCATCCAAGTCAGTAAAATCAAGCTTGGCAGTCTATGAGGCAATAGATGTGCCCGAGGTACACAATGGATTGCAGGGCATTGAGGTAACCCTCATGCCTAGAGTGCTACCCAAAGCATGCAACTGTTAGCTCATTCAAGCACTGTAGAATGTAAGTGCTGAATGAAAGTGCAGGGAATTCACAAAGCCAATTAAGGTAACATTAAAAATAAACGGATTGAAGTAGCTGCATACTTCACTAATCAGAAATTCAATCAAATAGGGATCACTTGAGAATATGATATGTATACAACACTCTACTGGACATTATTCAGATATAAAGTGAATATAAAATGTCATTTTCATCCTCATCAACTAAAATCTAAACAAGCAGACAATGGAAATATATGGAATAATCAGAATTCAATGTAAAAGAATGCAAAATTAAAGGGAAAATTGTCTATCAGTTACCCACAAGTTTTATCTCCAGCAAAGATTTTTACCTACAAAAGAATTTGTGAAAATTTTGAGCTGAGTTGTAAAGTCAGTACTAGGCAGGATCTAGGGAACTGGAAACTAAAGGTATAGACCTTTACTGGATAATGAATTTGATATGCAAGGACACTTTAATTATTAAAAAAATATTTTAATTAGTAAATTTAATTAGCATGCTTTAATTAGTAAAATAAAGCAATAGGGGAGGGCCTAGGTGGAAAGCTGGAGGCATTTTAAAACTGATGGTAAGGTGTCAGTGAAACTTTTGGTTTCAAAAGTTTATGTCCCCCCCATAATTCATACACTGAGGCTCTAACTCCTGGTATTTCAGAATGTGACTATATTTTGGGATAGGACCTTTAAATCAGAAGTTAAACTGATGCTGTTAGAGTAAGCTTTAACCTAGTCTGACTGGTGTTTTTACAAGAAGGGGAGATGTGGACACACACAATGAGACCCTAGGAGCATAAGCAGAGGCACAACCACGCGAAGGGATGGGGCGGGCACAGCCATCTGTAAGCCTCTGAGAGAGTCCTCAAGGAGCAGAGTCAGCCAGCACTCCGATTTATTATTATTATTTTTTTTTTCATTCTTAATTTTTTATTTATTGCTCTACATACAAACCCTGTTACACCACGTAAAATAACTATAAAGAAAAATGAAACATGGTTTATGGACATTAGAAGCAAATGTTTAATAGGGATCTTGGCCATTCTCCTCTTAAAATATAAGAAAATATACAATAAATTCTATTAAAACAAAACAAAACACAACAGCACTCCGATTTAAGTCTGTCAGCCTCCAAAACTAGGAGGACATAGTAATTTCTCCTTTAAGCCACCCAGTCTGTAGTATTTGACTGTGGAAACCCTAGCAAATTAATTCAGAGGTGAAGAGTCCTATTACATGAATAGTTTTGAGAACATGAGAGTACTTTTCTTTTTTCTACACATGTAGCAGACAAGCAACTGGGTGGAAGGAAGAAATCACTCATTTCTCTATGGTCAAAATAATCATTCCTGATTTTTAACTCTCTTGTGACCCTCACTCTCAACTTTGGATAACACAGATACCATTACTCTTTGTTGTTGTTGTTTAGTCACTGATTTATGTCCAACTCTTTACAACCCCATGGACTGTAGCCAACCAGGCTCCCCTGGCCATGGGATTTTCCAGGCAAGAATACTATAGTGGGTTGCCATTCCCTTCTCCAGGGGATCTTCCCCACCCAGGGATTCAACCAGCATCTACTGCATTGCAGGTGGATTCTTTACAGGGGAGTCATCAGGGAAGCCCCAGAAGGAAATTCTAGATAATTATTAGACTTGTAATTCTAGATAATTATAACTGTTATTATTTATGGAAGTCCACAGCCAAATAAGATGAATACATTATAAAAAACTATATTTGGAGGCGTATATAATCATCTGACCTGTGGAGAATAAAATCTCTTCCCTGGCAGTCCAGTGGTTAAGACCCCAAGAGTTTCCACTGCAGGAATCTTGGGTTTGAGGTTAGATCCCTGGCCAGGGAACTAAGATCCTACATGCATGATAAAAAAGAAAAACCAAAATCTGTGTGCTGTCCTAAGCAAATTAGAGTAGGGTTGAGACAGTCTGATCCTAAAGATGGTAGGTATGAAAGCGGGGCCCACCCTCCACGGGGAAGTGCTGGGACCATCGTGTGGCGGATGTAGAGCCAGACACCCATGGATGGGCAGAGACTGTGGTCAGGCAGCGGCCGCTGGAGAGGTAGAGGCCAGGCGAGTAGGTGGCTGCAACAAGCAGTGCTGCCCTCCAGGGGCGAGCCATGCAGCTGTGGCCGCTGCCAGCGACACGGAGGAAGAGGGCAAGAAGATGAGCATGTGGATCGCATCCTCGGGGGGGGGGGGGGGGGGGGCTGGACCCCACGCCTAAGTAGGTGAAAGGCGAAAGAGCTGGGCTGGGGGTCCAGTGAGTTACGGGAGAGTCTTTGGGATCATCTGCTGGTCTGCGGGTTCTGGAAGTGGGAAAGCAGCCTTGGGGAAGCTTGGAGGTGCATACTGTTGAAGGAGGATGTGGCAGGCAGGCAGGGCCCCAGAGTGGACGGCATGATCAGGCCCCGGGCAGGGTCTGGGGAGGGGGTTCTCAGTGGGTGGAATAGGAAGCGATCCCCTATTGAAATTGGAGATCTCCTCTGGAGTGAACATAGTTACTTTGCTCCTGGACAGTAAGGTTGGGTGGTCCTCTGCTGGCCGGATGTGCGGAAAGGAAGGAGCCAGGCTTTCCGTCCCAATTACCATCTGCCAAACCCAGGCCCTCCACATGGCCTTCCCTGCAGAGTAGTGTCCAGGAGCTGCAGTGGAGCTAGCCCTAGTTATGGGCCAGAAGGTTTTCCCGGGTTAGTACATTAGAGAAAATGGGGTGTAACATAAGTGTAGAAATACTGCTGTTTAGTTGCCTTCAGTTTGGGGTCTCAGGTAAATGCAAACTTTATGCCTCATGATACCATGCAGCTTGGCACGGGCTGACTTTTGCTCCACTTAGTACTGAGACAAGCTGGAACCTGCCAGAACCGTAGCACATGGACAGTGTCTCCCTGAACAAACAGGAAGCTGACTCACAAAGAGTGGGCAGGAGGCACCTGACCAGCTGGTGAAACTGGAAGTGAAGACCACAAAGGGCTCAGACCAGCCCGGCATCATGCATGCTCAAAACAGCCCGCATCAGGCATGCTCAAGAGGGGAGTTTTGACCACTGTTCCCTCTTCCTAAGGTGGCAGTAGTGAGCTGGTTCACGGTGTTTGAAGTGATGTGACTGATCCTTGCACAGGGCAGCCAGGAAGCGAAAGAGATAAAAAGGACAGCCCAGAGCACACCTCTGGCCCAACCCATCAGATCTGCCCAAACCTCACTCCATTTAAGATCCCAACTTGAGCTCCTGGAAGAACAGTCAAGGATACCTGTTTGTTGTGTTTACTCCCTTGTGCTATTCCAGAAGCGCCAATAAAGGTCTTACTGTATAGCTTAGAGGACTAGTCAATATTCTATGATAAACCATAATGAGAAATAATATTAAAGAAAAGAATGTATATATGCATCCTTAATATATGTGTGTAACTAAATCATTGTTGTACGGCAGTAATCAACACAACACTAAATCAACTACAAATACACACACACACACAAACCCTTGTTTGAAAGTCTCTTCTGGCTTCTTACCAGTTTCTTTGATTAAAGAGTTCAAGGATGCCTGGGTTGGTTAGAGGGTTAGCCTTCAAACAACCCCTTTGATTAGACTCCTATTTTAGAATGGTCTCATAATTCAGGAAAAATGATTTCACCCAATATGAACTATTTTGATAGCTGTTTTAAATCTTCAACTTGCTCTCATATTAGAAAATTGTATCTTGCTAGAATAAAAGCCTTACAAATAAATTATTCAACCATTTCATTAGTTTCATGGAGAGGTAACATTTAATGGGCTTTTTTTTTCTTTCTTTCTCTCGTATGTTACTCATGAGCTTCTTCGGTGGCTCAGATGATAAAGAATCCATCTGCAATGTGAGAGACCTGGGTTTGATCTCTGAGTTGGGAAGATCTCCTGGAGAAGGGCATGGCAACCCACTTCAGTATTGTTACCTGGAGAATTCCATGAACAGAGGAGCCTTGTGGGCTATAGTCCATGAGGTTGCAAAGAGTCTAACACCATTGATTGACTAAGCATGAACATATTACTCATAGCAGCCTATAATAAGGTGCTATTTTTATTTTAAAAATAATTGTAACATCTTCCACATTCCCAAAAGAGTAATTTAAAGAGCAGTCGGGTGGGTTTCATCAGTCCTTCCACTTACATAAGAACACTGTGATTTTGAGGCAAGGACTGTATTCTTACTTAAAATGTCTGCCTCCATTTTTTGTCCTTCAGCTTCAGAAGTTCTGAAATATAAATACTCTAATCATTTTACATTCCAATTTTTAAAATGGAAATTTGATCATGTCACTTTTCACTTAAAATACTTTGGCATTTCCTCATGGCTTTAAAAATGAACTCTGAATTTCTTTATACATTTGAGGAAATTCTGAGGAAGTCAGTTTCTATATAATGGTCCAAACTTATCCACTTCCCTCTGTCAGTCCCAACTCTTAATATCTAACTAACTTATGTCTACATACCATTAACTACAAACTTCCTTCAGGTCCTAAAATAAATCACATTCTCTCTTCTATGGCCCTACATATAGTATATGCTGTTTCACTGGCTTGAGTGCCATAATAGGCTATCTTCACTGAGTTTGCCTGGACAATTCCAATTCATGCATCTCAGCTTGGATTTTGCAGTCTTCAAAAACCAGGTCAGACAGAGCACATCTGGGAGGTTGATCTGCTACTATATTAAGCCCTTTAACCAAGCCAGACCAAAGAAAGGGCTGCCTCCCATGAACTGGAAAAAATAACAAGTTCTAAAGCTCTATCTCTTTCTTTTACTGAAGAGGTACAAAGGCCCAGAAACTGAATTGACCAATAATGAATTCAACGCGCTCCTTTCTCCACATGTCCCAATTTACCCTGCCATGGGAACTCTAGCAGCAACTAGAATTCTAGAGTTGTAGCTACTGTTTTCACTATACTGAATATCTCATGTAATGGTGCCTATAAATATAAAGAATGAAACTCTATAAAACAATATATCTGTATGGAAATGTCAGGATTTGTTATAGTTTAAACCATGACCACTGAAATTAAAAACAAATTATATTAAAATAGTCTGATATGTAACGTGCTTGCTCATCTAGTAGAGAGTCCTGAAAATAATATCCTATGTGGTTAAATTCACTAAGCATAGAATTTTTTTCACCTATAACCTGAAGTAAATTTTCTCTATAGGTAATATTCTGTAGTTACGAGCACAATTATGTATTTTTTTCCATGAAAGCACACAGCTTTGTATGGGAAGTATAAAAATTGAAGATGGGAAATTGGGAAAATAACAAAACACAGCTCAATAATTTATATATCCTTAAGGCTGACAATTTTTTGACCTTTCTATTAACATGTTATCAAAGTGACCACCACTCCTTAAAAGAAAATAGTCATTGACAATAAAACCCAGCACAGCTTATAAAACAAAAGGTCACTGAAGATTAGAGTCTCAGTAAGTTTCAGTGATGATACAGGCTTGCCAGTAATTATACAGCAAAATAATCCAAGATGACATTAAAATGTGACGCCTTGAATTTATTTCCCATTTGACAACACAAAGTGGAAGGATTTTTTTTTTTTTTAATGTTAACAAGTGAATATGGATTTTCACAGAACCATGGAAATTTGTGTCTAGAAAGACCTTCAGGACTCAGTCCCAGAGGGAACAGTGGTAAAGAACCTGCCTGCCAATGCAGGAGACGCAAGAGACAGGGAGTTCAATCTTTGGATCAGGAAGACCCCTTGGAGAAGGAATTGACAGCCTGCTGCAATATTCTTGCCTGGAAAATTCCATGGTCTGAGGAGCCTAGCGGGCTACAGTTCATGGGGTCACAAAGAGTAGGCCATGAATGAGCACACACGTGTACTCTATTATACGGATAAGAAGATGGACACCCAGCTGAGTGGTCCTGAGTCATCCAGGGAGAACTTACTGAGAGAACACAGGTCCCCAGTCTTCTAGGCCAATACTATTTCTGTTGAGACACTCAGGTTCTGATACTAGAAAATCTTATTGTCTAGCTCATTAATTCACTAAGATCTACTTACATTTAAATGAAGAACTGAACTGGTGTACTGTAGATACCAAACTATCTTACCTGCCTCCTGCAACACCTGTATGCAGGTCAGGAAGCAGCAGCTAGAACTGGACATGGAGCAACGGACTGCTTCCAAATTGGGACAGGAGTACATCAAGTCTGTATATTGTCACCCTGCTTATTTAAGTTATCTGCAGAGTACATCACGTGAAATGCTGGGCTGGATGAAGCACAAACTGGAATCAAGATTGCCAGAAGAAATATCAACAACCTCACATATGCAGATGACACCACTCTTATGGCAGAAAGCAAAGGGAAACTAAAGTGTCTTGATGAAGGTAACAGAAGAGAGTGAAAAAGCTAGCTAAGACATGGCATCCGGTCCCATCATTTCATGGCAAATAGATAGGGAAAAGTGGACACAGTGACAGACTTTATTTTCTTGGATTCCAAAATCACTGCAGATGATGAGAGCAGCCATGAAATTAAAAGACACTTCCTCCTTGGAAGAAAAGCTAATGACAAACCTAGACAGCATATTAAAAAGCAGGCACATTACTTTGCTGACAAAGGTCTTTAGAGACAAAGCTATGGTCTTCAGTAGTCATGTATGGATGTGAAAGTTGGACCATAAAGAAGGCTGAGCATCAAAGAATTGATGCTTTTGAACTGTGGTGTTGGAGAAGACTCTTGAGAGTCCCTTGGACTGCAAGGAGAACAAACCAGTCAAGCCTAAAGAAAATCTATCCGGCATATTCACTGGAAAGACTGATGCTGAAGCTAAAGCTCCACCTGACATGAAGAGCCATCTCATTAGAAAAGACCCTGATGCTAGGAAAGGTTGAAGTCAGGAGGAGAAGGGGATGACAGAGGATGAGATGGTTGGATGGCATCACCGACTCAATGGTCATGAGCTTGAGCAAGCTCCAGGAGATGGTGAAGGACAGGAAAGCCTGGCGTGCTGCAGTCCATGGGGCCACAAAGAGTCAAACACAACTGAGTGACTGAACAACAACTGTAAATACAGTGATCTCCTCATTTATCACCCCCACAACTCACTTTGTACTTTTCTCTCATTCACTCAGAGGAGAAAAAAAAAATTCTGTTTTAATTTTGGCCTCAGTTTAATAAAATGAACATTGGGCTAAATTATTTACAGAGATATAATTATGACAAAAAGTTACTTGGCCTCCATGCTAGCTTAGATGATAAAGAATCTGCCTGCAGTGCAGAAGACTCAAGAGATGTGAGTTCAATCCCTGCGTCAGGAAGATTCCCTGAAGAAGGCAACGGCACCTCACTCCAATACTCTTGCCTGGAGAATTACATGGACAGAGAAGCCTGGCAGGCTATGAACAATGGGCTAATTATTTACAAATATATATTTATAATTATGATAAATATTATTTGCTATTTATATGTGCTAAAGTCACATCGTTTTACACATATTTCAGTGCATAAAATAGTTTAGATGTTGGTATCCCGTGTATATAGATCTGGAAACTAGTTCAGAGAGAACAGTTGATGAAACTCCTAAACTTAGGAAACTCCTAAGATTAGGATTCAAGCCTGTGTGCATTCTGTGGTGCAATCATGAGGTTTTTATGTTTTCCTTTAGGTTCAGACCAGAAATGAATATCAACAGTTCATGGAATTCTCCAGGAGAGAACACTTGAGTGAGTACCTTTTCCCTTCTCCAGGGGATTATCCCAACCCAGGTCTCCCACATTACAGGCGGATTCTTTACCAGCTGAGACACAAGGGAAGTCCAAGAATACTGGAGTGGGTAGCCTATCCCTTCTCCAATGGATCTTCCCAACCCAGGAATCTAACCACTGTCTCCTACACTGCAGGCAGATTCTTTGCCAACTGAGCTATGAGGGAAGCCTTATATTTGTTGGTGTTATTAAAAATTGCTTTTTTTTTCTTCACTATAGGCAAGGAGAGGTCCTAGTGGCTCATCATTATTTCACTGTTTTATATCCATGCTTTAAAAGACTCTGGATCAGTAAAATATTCCCAAATACAGCAGGCTAATTAAAAATAATAGTGTTATATGTCACATGTTAAGTAAATGTTGACTTCTACTCTGGGTTCCTAAAGAAACTAATACACTCATGTGGTTTACTAAAACTCACATACATTAGCCTTCTGAGCAGCTCACCTTCCTCTATGTTCTTCTCTATTTTCCCTTTAACTATATTTTTTTGGCTGATGGGCCTCATGAAATCAATACTGGGATTTCAAACAATGACAGAAAGCGTAATATTTTATGTGTGGGTTGCTTTTGAGGGAAAAGATAACTAATTTAAGACGATACTGACTATGAAGACAGGAGAACTCTGGGATGCAGTCAATAATCCTGCGACTTAGTTCTGGACCACAGACACATGATCTAACGTCTAATTTAAACTTCTTCACTAAAATGAGGAACTTAATTCTAGTTTTTATGAGATCTAGATAATTTTTCATATTCAGTTTATTGACCCCCTGGAGAAGGAAATGGCAACTCACTCCAGTATTCGCACCTGGGAAATCCCATGGACAGAGGAGCCTGGTGGGCTATAGTCCATGGGGTCACAGAGAGTCAGACAGGATTTAGCGACTGAATAACAATGATGTACACTTTGTACAGTGTGTGAAATATTAGCACGTCAGTTATCCTATAAAGTCTTTGGAAGGAAAAATGGTGCTCTCATTTTGATCAACCATCAAAACTTTTTTTTTTTTTTTTTTTAAACAGGGACAGGGGAGGGGAGACCCGGTTTATTTCTCTTTCAACAATAAACTTAAGTGTTAAAGGGAACAACTGATATGTGGAAGGAAAGATACAATAAAGATCACTTGAGAAATGTCCAATACCCCTATTTATATCAAGCAGAGCATAAAGAGAAAGCAGTGACAAGAAGAGCAAGATCATCTGATAGTTAATCCACACTGCTGAGAAATTTAGTGAAAGCCTGTTGTGCTATGAAGATGCAGCTATAGAACATGCAACTTATCATCAACAGAAATGTCATCTCCCCTTTGGCAGAAAATACCAGTTGGCTAACATGTAATTATTAGTGACTAAAAATAGCCTTTGTGGGGATTGTCTCAGCCTAGCTTTATTTCCTGGGGTGATTATACCCGGCATAGTGTTTTTGTGTACTCAACAAGAGTCCATGGAGACATAAACACAAACTCTTAAAAGTTGCTTTTGTCCTAGTTTCAACTCAAGTTCTTTTTCCTCCTTTAACTTATATAACAAATAGCTTTCAGTATCTAAAAGTTTCCAGTCACTGAAGTAAGAACTAGGAGGCAAAAATATGTAACAAAATGAGGGGCTGGGTTTTGAGAAGAATCTTGCTGAATGTAGATGGATTTTATCCATTAATAAAAAGGAATTCTCAAGTTCTCCTATAGCCTGTGGGGAATAGGGTGTAGACTAGTTTTGATTTGATAAGAATGTAACTACAGGATAGATTAAAGATTGTCTTACAACAGAGGAGTTGTGCTAAATAATGAAATACTAGTCAATTACAGAGACGCCTTGATAAGTAATTCTATAAATTTCATATGTTTAACAAATAAGCATTCACACAGAGGCTATAAGATAATTATATATCAAATACTACTTTTATGAATAATGTTTTCAAAAATTTCCCAAAGCCCTCATGCATTATGTTGAGTTTCCCTAGAATATGGTGAGTGTAATTTAGTTAGCAGTGGGTGTTTTAATTCATGGGTACACCTCTAACCAGAACTCTTCTCATCCTCCTACCCACTCAACACCCTTAGGGAAATAACCACAGTTGACTTTGTAGCATTAGGTTTAGTAAGGCTACTATTTAGTTCATTATGTCAGTTACTTATTCATGATAAACTTGTTGAATTCCAAGCTTCAAGCTCATGTGATTCAAAGAAAATTTAACAAAATATAAATGATTCCTTCCCAGAGTGTTAAAGGTAAATAAAAATTAAAGTTATGACAGAAATGGTTAATTACTAATCATAATTGTAAAAGAACCAGGACATTACATTGCTTCATGAAATTATGGTAAATTTCATGTAGCTGAAATCCAGTAGAATGTGTGTGTGAGAGATAAACTATTGTAAGGGAATCTAATTGTAGGCAGGGGGGATGTTGCAGTTGGGTGCATTTTTTAATCACAATGCAGTTGTGACATTTTGAAAACTAATTTCATTAAGTTGATAGGTGTGAAGGTATTACAGATTATAAAATAACAGGGATTGGCCTTCAATGAAAAAGGAGAAAAGACGAGGTCTGATACCAGACATACGATTTAGTCATGAAAATTGAGGAAACTACATTTGGCTTTGTTCAAGAGGTTAAAAATGAGTGTTTGATTACTTTTGTTATGACCCCAGGTGGCTTACAAACATATTTTTCCAAACTTAGCTTTCAAGGGTTAAAAAAAAATAGGCTTTAAAGTTTCTATAATGCCTTAATTACATATCATATGCTTGATATATAGCAACATATTTTATATAAATGTCATATATAGTATATATCATATATAACAGCCATAGTTATATATCTTATATATTGGCTTTTTAATTAATAGAACTGTAGGAGCCACATTCATTAAAAAGTATTTATGGAATGTGAAACAAATTCCCATTAAATAATTTCCTCTCCACATATGATTTGAGCACTGAATATGAGCAAGATGCTACGAAAAACCATTCAGTCTGTCCCAAAGAGGTATATAAGTCTAGGAAGGGAGAACACAGCATAATCAGAAATTTCAATAAAGCATTTCAGATGTGGTGACAGGGGCGTTTTACTCATGAGACTATTAGAAGTGTAAGGAAAGAGGTTAAGTACAGCTGGTTGAATTATCCTGGAAGGCCCTGGTTTTCAGACTACCCGCTCTGCTGTCTCCACTGCTACTCCTGCCTGAACCTCTTCCACCTCCTGCTAGTCTGACATAATGACCCCCTGCACACTAGTCCAGAGTCCACCATTCCCCTCCAGCAGTTTTCTGCAGCCAGAATGATCTCTTCCCATAGACAATAACTTCTTGTTGTTCTCCTACTGTAAAGCTCACCGTTATACTTAATCACAGAGCCCCAAATGCTATTCCATGGCTCCTCTATCCATGGAATTTTCCAGGCAAGAATATTGGAGTGGGTTGCCACTCCCTTCTCCAGGAGATCTTCCTGATCAGGGATAGAACTCAGGTCTCCTGTCCTGCAAGCAGATTCTTTACCGTCAGAGCCACCAGGGAAGCCCATTTGATGACACAAAAATCCTCTAAATAACATGGTGTCTTTCTACCTGATGGTGCCTTTCTACTTCTTTGACTCTTATCTCAGGATACTTTCCTAACTTATTCAAGATAGTCCAGAAACAAATACCTTATTTCAGTCTTCAGGGAAAAAAAAAAAAATATATATATATATCATTTGTTCCCACATCAGAAAGTTTACATCTTCAATCCTCTATTATAAAAACACATTTTCTTAGAATTTGCACTTGTGTGGCTACCTTCTGTAATTTTTCAGTCAGGTCAGTGTCATTTCCTAAGAGGAGTTTTCCCTGCGTGTGCATTTGTCCCCGTCTTCCAGTCACATTCACCACTTTTCTTTTTTTTTTTTTCTTATGGTGCTTGTCAATATCTTATCCATCTAATTGTTTATTGCTTGATTAGCATCCTTAATTATATAGTATAAGTGCCATACAACCTTGATTATCTCATCATATTTACTACTGGCAACTGAACCAAAACTTGGCAAATACTTATGACCTATAAAAACATAATAATCAAATTAGATCTATGATTGCTAAATTTACCAAATAAAAACACAGAGCATTTAGTTAAATTTGAAATTAGATAAATGAAAATTACTCTTTTGGTACAAATATGCCCCAAATATTACATGAGATATACTAAAATGTGGGGATCTTCACTGAAGTATGTTTCAAACAATTCAAATATAAAAGACAAAGGACAGTTAAGATTATTAAAAAATGCAAAAAAAAGTGGTGTGGAAATTATTGCTAATGTTGTTAGATGTGATGATGATAGTTTGGTTATGAGGACAATGTTTTTATTTTTCCAGATGCATTACTGAGGTATTTATGGATAAAACAGCATGATGGTGGTTATTTATTTAAAATTAAGAAAAATATTGATGAGGTTAATTAGGCAACATGTTACCTTGTTCTTTGAAGCTAGTGAGTATGAAAGGAGAGGAAGAAATCTGCTGGGGGCCTCTAGTCCCATTCCTTCTGCCTCCCACTGCTAGAAGCAGGTGAGGAGGACAGAGAAGGCTGAAACTCCTAACTCACTGGGTCTGCTTCCCATTGCAAAGAACACAGAGGTAAGCAGGCAAGTGTGGAATGCATACAAAAACAAATAGACCCAGGAATTGCTGAAGTTTTGTTTTACTCTTCTCTCTATTGATTTGCATGTTTGGAATTTTCAATCATAAAAGAATATAAAAGTGTAAATACACATACATACATATATATATATTTCACAATTGAAGCTGAAAATTTTAAACTATGCCTTTCATATTTTTGTTTTTCCCACAGCTTTTTTTTTTTTTGAGAACTTAACATGCAATCAATAAATATTTATTGACTGGCAAAAATATATTAAAAGTCAATTTATCCCATAACATAGAATTTTCCACTTTTACTTGGAGCAGAAGAAACACAGAAGTCTTATTATGCTCATTTGATCCTTTTAATTAATAATATTTCAGTGATCCTTGCCTCTTTAATAAAGTTTGCCTCGTATAATTAATTTCCAAGGAGATTTTAAGTAATGAATATAAGGTATATAAACTGTCTAACCATTAATTATCATACAGTATGACAAGCATTTAAAAAACAAATTTAATAAATCCTAATATTCAATCCTACCTGTTTGGTCAACAGTAATTACTCCACATGGCAAACTAGTCTTAGTTAAAAAATTCCCTTGTATTCCTAGTTTACTGAGAGTATTACCATGAATGCGCGTTTAGTCAGTTCAGTTCAGTTGCTCAGTCGTGTCCAATTTTTTGAAACCCCATGGACTACAGCACGCCAAGCCTCCCTGTCCATCACCAACTCCTGGAGTTTACTCAAACTCATGTCCATCCAGCCAGTGATGCCATCCAGCCATCTCATCCTCTGTTGTCCCCTTCTCCTCCTGCCCCCAACCCCTCCCAGCATCAGGGTCTTTTCAAATGAGTCAGCTCTTCACATGAGGTGGCCAAAGTATTGGAGTTTCAGCTTCAACATCAGTCCTTCCAATGAACACCCAGGACTGATCTCCTTTAGGATGGACTGGTTGGATCTCCTTGCAGTCCAAGGGACTCTCAAGAGTCTTCTCCAACACCACAATTCAAAAGCATCAATTCTTTGGCACTCAGCTTTCTTCACAGTCCAACTCTCACATCCATACATGACCACTGGAAAAACCATAGCCTTGACCAGACGGACCTTTGTTGGCAAAGTAACGCCTCTGCTGTCCAGAAGTCTCCAAAGGAGGCATGGATCAGTGGTGGTCTGCTGCAGGGCTGGGGGCACTGAGTGTAGCACTTCATGCATGGGATCTTTTGAAGGAGGTCACCATTATCTTCATTACCTCCATCATAGTTTGGACCCAGGTAAATAGCAGGGAGAACACACCCATCATCAAATCCACCCATCAACAGAAAATTGGATTAAAGATTTACTAAATGGGTGTTGGATTTTGTCAAATTGGTTTTCTGCATCTACTGATATGATCATGTGGTTTTTCTGTTTTTAGCCTCTTGCTGTGATGGATTGTACCTATTGATTTTCAAGTGTTGAACCAACTTTGCATACCTGAGGATAGATCCCACTTGGTCACAGTGTATAATTTTTCTACTTTGTTAGATGTGGCTTGCTAAGGATTTTTGCATCTATATTCATGAGAAATATGGATCTATATTTTTGTTTATGGTTTTGTTCCTTTGTCTTTGTCTGGTTTTGGTATAAGAGTAATGTGGGCCTCATGGAGTAAGTTAGGACATTCTTTCTGCTTTTATCCTCTGAAAAGACTGTAGAGAGTTGGTTTACTGTAATTTCTTTCTTAAATTAGGTAGAATTCACCATCTGAGCCTGGTGCTTTCTATTTTTGGAAGGTTATTAGATATTAATTCAGTTTTTTAAATAGAACTATTCAGATTGTCTATTTCTTCTGTGAGTTTTGACAGATTGTCTCCCTCAAGGAATTGGTGGGTGCATCTCATCTAGGTTACCAAGTTTGTGTGCATAAAGTTGGTTACTGTATTCATTTATTATCCTTTTAATGTCCATAGTGTCCATAATGATACCCCTCTTTTATTTCCTTTATTAGTAAATATTTCCCTCTCTCTTTTTTTAGCTAGTTAGCCTGGCTAGGGGCTTATTATTTTATCGATCATTTTAAGAACTTGTTTTGTGTTTGTTGATTTTCTCTATTCATCTCTCATTTGTAATTCATTGATTTCTGTTTTAATTCATAGTATTACTTTTACTTTCTCAGGATTTAATTTGCTCTTCTTTTTCTAGTTTCCCAAGCTGAAAACTTAAATTATTGATTTCCAATATTTTCCCTCATTCTTTTTATTTCTTCCATTACTTCTCATGGACTCCTTTAAAATAATAATTGAATGGGTGGGGATAAATGTGGATAGACAGAGGCAAAAGTTATTTCAGTTTATGCATTTTTTAAATTTATATTCAAGTCAAGCTCTGCTTAACAGTAAAATATTCCTACATATATTTCATACCTCTTCTCCATTGAAAGCAAATTCAGATGGGAAAGCAGACCTAATAATAAGAATTAAATACAGACACAGCATTGGAAAGAAATCACTAGAAGCAGTAGGGCTTATTAGTGAAATTCAAGATTGGAAAGCCAGTCTGGAAGAGCAGAGCTAAAGAAAAAAAAAAAAAAGTGATAGACTACTTCCTTGATAATATTCTAAATTTTGTCTTTCTAATCTTTGGAAAGAATACTGTGAAATCACATCTTTTCCTAACAGTGAGCACAAAACTTAAAATACTTAAAGATGTTCACACCTAGAATTTACACTTCATAATGCAATCTACCCCCACTTCCGTCTGATTATCACAATTTTAGAACAAAATGGTTTAACAGTAAAAAGAGAAGTGATTTATTTTAAAAAGTCTCCAGTCTGCACACAAATAAGCATTTGCTTTTAATAAAAAAAATATATATGTATATATATATGTCTGAAATATATATATATATACATATATACACATATACAGATATATGTGTGTGTGTGTGTGTGTGTGTGTGTTTCAAATGTTCATTACATGTTCATGGCTCCTTCTACAGCTCCATCAATAAGTTTTAATCAAGAATGGGCTTCACTCCCTTCATATACTCCCTCTTTCAACATTCATGCCCAATGCCTTGTTTCCAAGCTTTTACCCTCAACAACCTAATGAATTTCTTTAGTCAAACACTACCGGTAAAATACAAAGTGTTAAATCCATCATAATTTTATGTTATCTTTCTAACTGTTCTTTTTTGAAACATTATTCCCATTTCTAGTTTCTCCAGCTAGTTTTCTATGGGAAGGAGCCCCCTGGCATAATGCTCAGATCCTCCACCCTCATTCTACTGTCAATGAGCATTCTAATCAGTGTCCATAGTTTCCATATAATCTTTTTTTTTTTTTTTGAGGTAAGACAGCGAAGACTTACTATTCTATTTGTCTAACATCACACAACATTGTAAATAGGTTGATAGCCTTAACTTTGTTTGGACTTTGAGCTCAGCTACAACATGTTGTATGTAAATAATGATCTTATATAATCTCCCTAAATGCCTATGTTCTCATGTAGAATAAGATTTCCTATATTGCTGGATTGTCCTACTAAGCTAGTTCACTATTATGGAAATTATGTGTTTGACACAAATAGACACACAATATTTACTAAAGAGCTATTAATTCTACTTTACCTACTAGTTTTAGTTCACTTGTTCTTTCTTGCAGGAAACTTGCCCTGACTTCCTTAAGTAGTCAGGCAATCCTTCTGTGGCTTCCAAGATGTAGCATCTTTAGTGTGGCACTATCAAAGTCCATTACAATTATACACAGCGGATATTACAAAGTGTAATAACAATAACTGACTGCATTAACAAATATGCTAGTAATAATTTCCTTAAAAGTAAGCAGATACTATGTCTTGATTGTGTTTATGTTTCTAGTGCCCAAAATAAGTTAAATGATTAGCATAATGTCAAAGTAAACATCTAAGCTAGGATTTTAAAACAAACTTGACCCTATTGCTACACTCAGTCCTCATATACTGTACCACCTCAGATATAGTGCTTAAATCAGTCTGACTTCAGTGATGGTTATATGTTTATTCCATATACTGGATTATAAACTCCAGGACAGGTCAGCTAATCTGGTCTTGGAGCAGGGTTTATTAACAACCTTTTTCCCTGGTCTAGTTGCCAAGTCAATAGTGGGTTATCACAAATAATGGCCTCTGACTGAGTAATAGTCCTACTGAAAGGATGTGGGCCAATTAAGAGAGTTTCATACTTGCTAAGAGTTTCATCCTGCTGCGCTCAGAGCAGAATCAATCCTGGCTTTACATTGAATGTGGGCCAGTGTAAAAATTACAAAACCTTTTAATGCTTATTGAAATCAAATAAGTTCTATAAAACCTGTGGAGATTTTCTTACCTCTGAGGGGTAATGATTATCTTTCCATTTACCATCTAGACTGACACCTAGAAGCTAAAGAAATAACCAAAGAATGGCAATTTTCAAAAACTATCATATTTTTAAATCCAAAAGACCTTACATGCACCCCTTTTTTTCTTTCTCTTTAAGGTCTTTCTTTTATTTTCAGTTGTATTCCTTCCATAATTCACGTTGAGAATATCATTTCTTCAACTTATGTCTATGGTTTAAACAAAATGATCAACAAAATTGCATGTATTAATAAAAAAAAACAACTTAAGAATGCAAGGCTACAAGGAATTTTAAACTCTTACCTACATGAACATTAAAAAGACTTAAGAAGCTAATAAAATAAGAAAGAAAATGAGCTTTAGGGGGGAAAAATAGCTTAAATTATAAGAACCATAAAAAAATCAGGACAGCATTCATACTAACACTCAAAACTTGTTCAGAACCTATAGTACAGTATTTCTTACAAGCACACACTCAGAATTTGAAGACATTTATGGGGCACATCAGCAAATTATTTAATTGCTCTCTCATTTTGTTTAGGTATTTTCCCTTACATTAGGATAAAGTATGTTTTGCTATAACTTCCCTCCACTGACACTATGCTAAACCAAAATCTATAACTCTTTCAAATGTTACTTCTTCAAATATTTGAATATCAAGATTATTCTCCCTTCAGTATATTTCTCTTGCACTGTGAGGATGGCAGCATTATCAGTAGGTTTGGGTGTGTGCCCAAATAATGATACTCAGGAAAAAGTAACACTCATAAAGTGTTTTTGCATAATGTTTTTACAATATACTTTTACATATGATATTGTAAATGGTAAAATGACTTACCGTATTGGAAATCTTTAGGGAAAGGAAAAGAGATTTAATAACACAAATTTGGTTTAAAAATCAATACTCTTCAAATAGTATTTCTTAAAGACTTCAGGTTCATATTTTTTAATGAAAAGTCTTTGACTGTTTTTGAAAAAATGAACTTACAAATTTTATCATATAAAAGATATAAGAGATATATAGGAGATCACTTCTGCCATCTGGTTTCAAGTTATGCAAATTATAGGAAAAAAATTTTGAGAGATATAAATAGGTTCAATTGAGTTCATCTTGAAAATACAAATGTAAAATTTTAAATTCACAGAGTAGTATACTACAAAAGCAAAAAAATACGGAATAAGTTAAATTTGTTTATAATTAAATGTAAATCAAATTTTGTGGAAAATAATTAATAGGAAGAAGCTGTATGTACCTAAAAATTGAGTTAAAATAGCAGTAAGGGATATTGTTATAGTCATCACGGCAAACTTTCTAAACTTAATTTCCAAAACAAAACTACGAAATTTGTTTAATAAAGAAGACATCCATAACCCTGTAGGCAGAAATATGGTCATTATTTTCTCCTTATCTGAGGCAGACAGAATTTCAGTAATTCACACTCATAAGATCTGTTTATCTCTTAAGTGTCATGGGACCAGCAGTGTCACCTAGCATATTTTCGAGTTTAACCCAGACCCTCTGAATCAGAAACTCTGGGGATGAGGACCAGCAATTTGTATTCTAACAATAGTTCCAAGTGATTCTGATGCACTCTGAAAGTGAAAATGTTAGTCACTCATTTGTGTTTAACTCATTGCAACCCCATGCACTGTGGTTCACCAGGCTCTTCTGTCCATGGAATTCTCCAAGCAAGAATACTGGAGTGGGTACCATTCCCTTCTCCAGGGGATCTTCTCAACCTGGGGATAGAGTTCAGGTCTCCTGCATTGCAGGCAGACTGTTTACTGCCCTAGCTACCAGGGATGCCCACTCTTATACTTGGTTTATTTTATATTTCCTAAGCATATTTATTTACAGTATGTGATACAAACAGGTGGAGGGCTCCAAGACACATACTGTTATTTAAATTTATCTTCTTGTTTAAAAATACTTATTTAAAAATAAAGTTGTTGTTGTTCAGTTGCTCATTCATGTCTGATTTAGTGACCCCACGGATTGCAGCACACCAGGCTTCCCTGTCCTTCACTATCTCAGGCAGTTTGCTCAAACTCATGCCCATTGAGTCGATGATTCCATCCAACCAGCTCTTCCTCTGTTACCTCATTCTCTTCCTGCCTTCAATTTTTCCCAGCATCAGGGTCTTTTTCAATGAGTTGGCTCTTCACATCAGCTGACCAAAGTGTTGGAGCTTCAGCTTCAGCATCAATCCTTCACATGAATATTCAGGGTTGATTTTCTTTAGGATTGGCTGGTTTGGTCTCCTTGCTGTCCAAGGGACTCTCAAGAGTATTCTCCAGCACACCAGTTTGAAAGCATCCATTCTTCAGCATTCAGCCTTGTTTATGGCCCAACTCTCACATCTGTACATGACTACTGGAAAAACTATATCTTTGACTAGATGGACATTTTTCAGCAAAATGATGTCCCTGCTTTTTAGTATGCTGTTTAGGTTTGTCATAGGAATTAAACCTTAACTTTCTATGGTTTATGTTTTTTTACACATAGTAGAGTTGGGACCAGAGTGCCCATACTTGACATTATATAGCTTTTGCTTCATGTTTATTTTTCTTTCCCCATGCCTTTAACTATTTTCTTTTTCTCTGAAAATTGTTATACATTACAGTTTTCAAGATCAATCTTTCAATTTTTCATGGATTAACTCTATCCAAATATGATCAATCACTGTGTCTTTTTTTCCCTGACATTTTCTAAAATTATCAGGGGAAAAAATGAGTGACCTGCAAATAAGTAAATATGGATTTCATAGGATGAGTATTTCCAGGTCTACAAACAAGTTCTCAATTATCCTGTCATCTGAAACATTTAAAAAAAAAGAAAACATGACCACAAGTCTAAGTCTTATAAGGGATTTCAGTTAAGTGTATCTTGCCTGTGCATTTACTTTTTGTGATAGAATGCTGTTTTTATTTTTTTTTTCTTTCCTAAATGAAGAACCTCAGTGTTAAAACCAGTTTAAGGTGAGACTATTCTAGTTAAAGCAGAGAATCAGGAAAGCTTTTCATGCCATTGCTGCTTCTGTAGTTTCATAGGCAGTTTTTTGGAACCCAAGCTTTTGCACGGTGAAATCTAAAAACTTTGATCTAAAACATTTTCTTCTCCAGATACCTTTGTATGTATTACACATAGATTTACAAAAATTACCACTAACAGAATGTTTTTTTTTTTAAATTTATTTGTCTTGGGTAAAACAATCAGCCAGTTGAAGAATAAAAGATGGAAACAAGACATTTCTCTAATATTAAACAGAAAAGCATTTGGGCTGCATCTTTGCATGTAACGACACCATTGTTCCCTCAACCAATACTATTCTCTGACCCATTTTTGTTCATTTAGAAATTTCTAATCATTCTTGAAACCCCCTGCACAAGCTGTATTTCTTTTTTAAAGGCTCCACCACAGAAAGTCAATCTTTCTTCTGCTGTAAATTTTGTCTTCAGAATATTTCTAACCTCACATGATACCCAAATATTTTACTGAAATTATTTGCCTACATCTCTAACTTACCCTTGAATTAATATATAAATCCTCATTCATCTGTATTTCCAAAACCATATATAGGTGTGGCATATATAGGAACTCAGTAAGTGTATATTTAAATAATCAAAACTGCAGAAGATAATCAAGAAATTTACTCGTGTAAAATTTTTTAAAAATCAAAGGAAATTCATGAAATTATATTGAGGCAAGTGTTTTTTTTGTTGTTGTTGCTGTTTGCAATAATACAGCTTCAATTTTCTGCTTCTTTGTGAGAATATAGATCAGTTTATAAAATGATCTCAATTTTTTAAATACTTTTGAGAACATTTCCTTTTCATCAATCATGTCCTTGATTTATTTGATTATGGGCTTCCCTGGTAACTCAGACAGTAGAGAATCTGCTTGCAGGTTTGATCCCTGGGTCAGGAAGATCCCCTGGAGGAGGAAATGGTAACCTACTCCAATATTCTTTCCTGGGAAATCCCACAAACAGAGGTGCCTGACAGGCTTGTCTTGCCCAATCCATGGACAGGGGTCCATGGGGCTGTAAAGAGTTGGACATGACTAAGTGACTAACATGCTTTTTCAAAGTAACTGTTATAATTAGTGAAAACAGTTCAGTTTCATCAGCAAGTAAAACAAATGAAAGTATACATTTGACCAGCTGGCAATCACAGAAACAATGAGATACAAACTAACCACACAGTAATATGACCATATAAAGGCAGTTTGTAAATATCATAAATTTCCACAGTGGTTTCAAATTTTACTCAAAGAAAATACTTTTAATACTTCAAGGAAAAAAGAAAAACAACCTTTCACCTACTCATATCTGTACAAATGCATAACATAGAGACCTCCAGTAAAAACACCACATAGCATTAAATCACATAAAGCACTAAAATTGCCATACTTTAAACTTGTGATATTACAGTTTTAAAAACAAATATTTCTTCTCATCCCTCTTGATCAAATTTGATTCAAATTAGGGACTTAATTTACCATAACACTTAGTGAACACATACATGCTACTATATGTAAAACAGATAACTCATTAGAACCTACTGTATTGCACAGCGAACTCTATTGAGTACTCTGTAATGACCTATATGAGAAACTAATCTAAATGTATATGCATAACTGATTCATTTTGCTATACAGCAGAAATCAATACAACATTGTAAATCAGCTATACTCTAAAATCAATTAATTTTAAAAAATAATAAGTATTATACACTAATTCAGATGTTTAAAAGAAGTAATGAATTGGAAATAATGATGGATGGATACATTACAAAGAAACAAATTACTAGAAAAGTAAAATAATACTGAACATTATATTTGGACAATTTGCATATTACTACAAGTGTTCGAATATATCCTTTGATCTTGAAAACACGCTGTGTGTTGTGGCTTCCATCCTGTGTTCCTTGAAGCCCTCAAGGTTTCACAAAGGCCTCCAGGGGTTGGCAGGAAAAAAGAAGAGACATTTGGCAAACTCCAGACCTCCTGCAGGATTTAAACTTTATTCAGAGGAGTTATTCTCTTTGTCTTTTCTCTCTCTCTCCTTTCATGTGTGTTTTTGTTAGAACAAAGTCTCAAGACAAAAAGAGATGGAAAACCAACGCAGTAAGAAGTCCAGGGAGTTCTTTAATAATTATCACAAACTCTAATTTACTGTGAGGCCCCCGAAACAGTATTTTGAACTCACGGATGGCCTTCAACTAAGTGAGATCCCTAAAATTAAGAATGTTCCCAAGTTTACACAAGAAATGGAAGCAGAGCTAGGGCATTGGTATTCTTTTTTTCTTTTTAATTTCTAAATTGGTGTCAGTTGGAAGTCTTAAAATCCAATCCAAGACATGGGATAATTTCAAGTTTTCTGTTAAAATGCCTCTCAAATATCTCCTGTTTTTATAAATATTAAAGCTAACTTTATTAGCTATTGTGTAGAATTTTAATTTCATTAAACCTTCAAAATAAAAAATTATCAAGCATATAACTCATGTAAAGATGCAGAAGCTCATTAGGGCTTATTAATTAGTAATTGTAACTCCTTTCTGGTGAATAGAGCGGCTTTGATGCTGCATCTCATCAGACTTTCAGTGATTTCTTGATCCTAAATTTCCTTTAAATTACAAGGAATGTTTTCATGATCTGAACAACCTTAAAAGAAGCCAAAACAGAATAAATGTCATTCAGAACTTAGAAAGCAAAAAATGTCCCAAGTTTATTAATATGAAATGGTATCTTACTAGCAGTACTTTCCATATGTTCTCCCAAAATTCTACCAAATTATGTACTGTGCGTGCTCAGTCAAGTCTGAATCGTTGTGACCCTTGGGCTGTAGCCCACTAGGCTCTTCTGTCCAAGGAATTCTCCAGGCAAGAATACTGGAGTGGGTTGCCATTTCCTTCTCTAGGGGATCTTCCCAAACCCAGGGATTGAACCTGCATCCCTTATGTCTCTTGCATAGAGGCAGGTAGATTCTTTATCAATGCACCACCTGGGAAACTACCAAATTATACATTTTAACAAACACAGTTGTATTTAGCAAATATCACACTACACTAAAAAATAGAACCATCAACCTTTGAGAAACTGGGAAGAAATTTCCATCATCTTTTTAAGAGTTGGATTAAAAACTCCAATATTTGGATCACCAGGCTATGTTGTATAAAATGAATACATATCACACACACACACACACACACACACACACACACCCATACACACATGAGTCTTTTGCTCCCATTTGCTCCCGTTGTCCATCCCTTGGATCTAAAATTCAAGTGAGTGTTTTAACCAGATAATTAAGTCTGCTACTTAGGTGCTATTTAAAATATTCTACATGCTTTACCATACTTTCTCAATCTCTCCTCCCTAAAGTGTCATTCTTACAATATCCATTAGAATGTCAGCTTTTAGAAAATACTTGGGAAATAGGAAGGACTAGGGAAAATACTGATGAAGCCCATATGTTTTGCAATCTGTAGTCCTATAAGTAAAGAGATGCAGACCTGAGTACAAGCAGGAAGAACCTTCCTAAAAGGGGATTCTTGGGAATGCAACATCATTTTTTTCATTAGTACTGTTTAAAGCGTCAGAAAGGGACTACCCTGGTGGTTTGAATGGTAATGAATCTGCCTGCTTTGCGGCAGACCTGGGTTCAATCCCTGTGTTGGGAAGATCACCTGGAGAAGAGAAAGGCCACCCCCTCCAGTATTCTAGCCTGGAGAATACCATGAACAAAGGAGCCTAGCTGGTTATAGTCCATAGGGTCACAAAGAGTCAGATACTACCAAGCAACTTTCACTTTCAAAGTATCAGAGAGGCAAGAATTAAAGAGATGAGTAAAGAGGCAATATTCATTTTCATAAGATGTCACTAAGCTGGAGTCTCCTTAGATGCTAAGAAGTATCAAAGCAGATACAGTTCCACCTGTTCAGTATGTGGATAGTTGGAAGACCCAGCAGAGTCAACAGGAATAAATGCTGAGTCTAGACAGACAGTCTTTACTCCAAAGATTAGCAGGAACACAATGTTTATGATAAAAAATTTACAGAATATAATCTCAGGGACAGAGAGGGAGAGATAATGACTGATACTAACCTGTTTATGGAAGACTAGATATTTTCCTTAAAAATATATTAAAATAAATTAAAAATCTGTTTAGTAAATTAAAATGAAATATGATAGTGTGTTGCAAATATAATCATAGATAAACTGTAAAAAATAAAATGGAAATAGAAATAGTATATAATGATATGAAGAATAAATATAGTTAAGGCCTTCAAGAGCCAGAATTTCAATAGAAGCATTGGAGGTATTCATTGAGCAGAATTGATGCCTAAATGAAGATGGAAAAAAAGTCATGTGGAAGGTAAATTTGGGGAGCTCTTGGAATATGCAGCTTAGTCAAGAGAGGGAAGTAATAACTGGTGTAATGATAGGTAAAAAAGAGCAAAGAATCATCTTAAGCATTATGGGTCTCTTTGGGGGAAGAAACCAGATAATTCTGTTTTCAAAATGTCACTTATTGGCAAAACTCCAGGCACAGACTCTACCAATCACCATTTGTGTCTTCTTCCTTTAAAACCGACCTTTTAGATTTCATGAAATCAATAAATCTACAATCAGAAAATTACTACAGAGGTCAGAAAAGCCAGTAATATAGTAATACTGATTTATACTAAAAATTCCTGATTTATAACAGGAATATAAATTTATAAACTAATACTGATTTATAATAAAGCTTCCCTGGTGGCTCAGATGGTAAACAATTTGCCTGCAATGCAGGAAACCTGGGTTCCATCCCTGGGTTGGGAAGATCCCCTAGACGAGGGTATGGCAACCCACTCTAGTATTCTTGCCTGGAGAATCCCCATGGACAGAAGAGCCTGGCAGGCTACAGTCTATGGGGTTGCAAAGAGTCAGACAGGGCTGAGTGACTGAACACAGCACATAACAAAAATAAGAAATACTGGGTTGGTTTTAACTATGACTCTCTGTGTCTTTATGACCTTGAGAAAACCCACAGTTATCACAGGATTCACCTAAGTCTAACATAGGGCTTGGTATAATGACTGTGGATGGTAGCAGGTAATGCACGATTTAACTAAAAGATTATTGAATGCCAAGAAGGTGTCAGGCATTGAGCTGGACTCACAGAATTAAAATAAACTCAACATTGCTCTCACTCTCAAATATTATGGTAAACTGAGGAACAATTTTCTAAAACCTCTTCTAGTTTTTCTTATCTAGATCTACTGCCATTGTAATGAAAAGTTTGAAAAATCAAAGAGAAAACAGTAACTTGATACATAGAAACTCAATATAAAAAAAAAGAAAAGAAATTTCTGAACATAAATACTCAATAGATGCTCATGAAGATATGGTATATTTTGAGCAATTCACCTATTTTCTGCCTGATTACATGGATCTGCAGACACTTTCAGTTCTTGGTATAAAGAATCAGCTCTAAGGAACCAACCTACACAGTAGCCCAAAACTACTCTCTCTAAGGGTCCAAATTATTATATATTTTAGAAGTTTCCATATTTGCATTTGCCTTTTATGGTGCAACTGCTGATAATGATGCCGCTGCTGTTATCTGGTCACTAAGTAGTTTTAGACTCTTTTGAGACCCTATGGACTGTAGCCTGCCAGACTCCTCTGTCCATGTGGTTTCCCAGGCAAGAATACTAGAGTGGATTGCCATTCCCTTCTCCAGGGAACCTTCCTGACCCAAGTATCAAACCCGCATCTCCTGAATTGGCAAGTGGATTCTTTTACCACTGAATCACCTGGGAAGCCCTAGATAATGACAGAACTCAGCAAAATATATTGCCCTGCCGACATGCAGGAGACCTCCAACAATGTATTTGAATTCTAGCATAGTTCCTCTAGCTTGAGATATTTGGTTTACTCAAGTGTAATCCCATGACAAAAATGAATATTTCAGAGATCCCAACAGAAACAAATATGTCAAGTCCTTACAACTTGCCTCACAATTGTGGAGAAAAAAATATTCATTTTTTTAAAATGTGTGTAACTTGATATGGGAGTTTGCCCATCAGTAATCAAAATCCACACTATGACTGGTCATAATAGTTGATCACTATAATTTAGTTCCTTTGTTAAGCTTTAAATAAACTGAATGCTTTTCTTCCTTTGAATTGTTGAAAGAAGAAATAATGTCCTCTACTATATATATTGCTTCTAAAACTGTGAGGAAACATTTTAAAGCCTACCCTCACAATTATGTCTGTTTTCAAATTAAAATGAGGGTCTGTGTGTGGCACCAAATTACCAATTCATTTGCGAAAATAACTACATGCAAGACATTGTTTTTTAAATCTGAAAATACAGACAAAATTTAACATTCCTGCTCTGAGGAAACTGACTTTACCAGTGAAGGTCTCAAACAGCTGCATAAACTAGTCCAGGAGGCTTTCTCAAAAAATAGAGAAGACTAGGAAAGCCAGGGCTGAATTTCAAGCAGAACTGAAGTTTCTACTTCTGCTATAGAAAGGAAAGGTTTGAGGACATAAACTTAACTGGGGAACATGCAACAGTGTGTACCTTTTCCATGGTTTGACCACTATTCTTTGGTATGGCAAGTTTTGGAGAGTAGAAAGTGGTAGTGTGTTAAGAGTAAATGCCAGCCGTGTGTAACCAAGGTTTTTCAGCTCATTCAATTAATTATAGGATCTTTAAGCAATAAGAGCATTATTGTTTAAATAAACAATTTTATTTATGTTCAATATTTAATAAACTTAATAAACATTAAGTCACTCAGTTGGTTGGGAGTGGGGGGGTGGTGCTTCCCAGGTAGCTCAGCAGTAAAGAATCTGCCAATGCAGGAGACACAGGAGATGCAAGTCATCCATGGGTCAGGAAGACCCCTTGGAGGAGGAAATGGCAACCCACTCAAATATTCTTACCTGGAAAATCCCACTGGACAAAGGAGCCTGGCAGGCTATAGTCCATGGGGTCACAAGAGTTGCACATGCCATGGCTTTTCAGCTCATTCAATGAGTAACAGGAACTCTAAGTAATAAGAACTGACAAATGTGCCCTCAAATATGATAGCAAGAGTTGGGATTTCAAAGCAGATAGGGGGAGTGATAGCAGGACGTTTGGCAAATTTGGCCAAAACAAAACAAAATTAAAGTAGCACGTTTTGTAACCTTTTTCTTCTGTGCTCTTATCTAGGCAGTTTTTTTGACTAAATTTTAAGTAATTAAACATTTTTTTCTCCCAACTTTATTGAGGTATGATTGGCGAACGCAAATTGTATATATTTAAGGTATACAAGTTGATGTTTATATATCAGTTCAGTCGCTCAGTCATGTCTGACTCTTTGTGAGCCCATGGACTGCAGCATGCCAGGCTTCCCTGTCCATCACTAACTCCCAGAGCTTGCTCAAATTCATATCCATGAGTCGGTTTATATATGTATATACACTATGTATTAACCAACACAATCAAACCTCACAACAAATCATGACCTCACAGTGAGTGCTTTCCTGGTAGCTGAGCTGGTAAATAATCTGCCTGCAATGCAGGAGACTCCAGTTTGATTCCTGGGTTGGGAAGATCCACTGGAGAAGGGATAGGCTACCCACTCTGGTATTCTTGGGCTTCCCTTGTGACTCAGCTGGTAAAAAATTCACCCGCAATGTGGGAGTCCTGGGTTCAATCCCTGGAAAGGGAAGATCCCCTGGAGAAGGGAATGGCTACCTACTCTGGTATTCTGACCTGGAGAATTCCATGGACTATACAGAGTCGGATACAACTTTCACTTTCACTTTTCACCTCACAGTTAACAATTTCTCTTTTATTTTCTTTTGTGTCTTAGCGGATACCTAGAAAAACAATACAATCATGTTAACTGTCATCACATCGCTAGATACACTAGATGTGATACATTAGATCCTCAGAATGTATTCATCTTGCATGACTGAAACTTTGCACCCTTAATCTCTCCTCGTCCTATAACCTGAGGAATCTCTCCCCAGGTCCACTGCTTACTAGCTATGGGAGCCTAGGATAGATTCCAAGGTCTCTGGGTTTGGTTCCTTCAGTAGTGACCAGAGATCATAAAAACTATTCAGAGAGTATTGTTGTGAGGATTAAATAAAGTCGAACATTACAAACAACCAATTGCCTGGCACATACTCAACACCCAAGTAATAATTAGGTGCTGTGATTCTCACTATGGTACTTTGATAAAAGTAATGCCAAGCATATTGGTTGACTTGGCGAAGGCCATACTATCTAGTGAAATGAATATCAATTCTCTGTAAATAAGAACAGAGACAGGACTTTTTACGCGATTTAACATTTTTAGAGAACTTACATCCCATGTGATGCTCACAGTGGCTCTAGGAGGACGTGAAAGACAAATTACCTTCTCAGTCTTGTGAGTAATGACTTAGCCACTTAAAGAAGTCAAGTGACTTGCCTACCCACTCAACCAGAGACAGATGTAAAGCTCCAATTGCTGGAGGCCTAACCTTCCTTTGTCAAAGATTATGCCCTGACATATAGACAGGTTGCTTCTCCACCTCGATGGTTGGGAGTACCTCAGACAGCAACATAGTACAGAGCAACAAAGTCATCTAAAATCAAGTCAGAAAAGATTATGCAGTACTTAGTGCTACAAAAGGTGTTACTCTCTTTTCTTATTAAGAGAGTTTATATTTTTTATAATCTTTTGAATATAGTAGCATCTTTGTGGAATTAAAATCCAAGGATGGCAATGTAAAAAGTATTTTGTCATGGGTTATCAAAAGAAAAATTAAACAATTAGCAAACAGGTAATGGCAGAAAACCTAGTGAACATTCATACTCCTAGGAAAAAAGGGGAAACATATACACATACAACTAATTAATGTGTGTAATTTTTCACTTACAAATTGAATATCATCAGGGAACAGGTAGGTGCAAGCTACCTGCTTTCAGATGCTATTTGCAAGAACAAAGAAGTGACAGGTTAATGGTTTGAGAACACAACTCCAGTAATGAATATTCAAGCTCATTAAAACGGGCACAGGTATTGACAGCACAAAGAAGTATGCCAAGGTATTATCAACTGAAAGTGCAAAGTGAGATCAGCTTTTAAATTATGTTTCAGAAACTCCATATGGCCAGTCAAAACAAAGAGAAAGCAGTGTTATGTCATATACTGGAGGTTTCTGGTGTGGAAACAAGAAGCAGAGGAATTTCTGCGAAAGCTGACACAGTTCCTTAGTGTTTTAGGCCAAAGTACTGGTTTCCTAAACCAAAGAACTATTAAAACAGTGGTTTATACCATGACTTTATGTTGACATGGAGAAAAAAATTATGAAGTCTCAGAACTAAAGTTACACTCAGAGATCTTTTACAATTTTCTATCAATTATATGAACCCTACTAAGGCATCCCTATCACGTGATCACCCAACCTCTCTGTAACATTAAGAAGGAATGGAGAAATCACTACTTTTTACTTAAACTAGCCTCATCAAAAGGTGGAAGACTATGCTTGCTACATGTAACATATTGCAGTTGAGCAGACGTCCATCCCCACAGGCTTTCATTTTTGTTAATTCTGAAATCTGCATGAAAAATCAAACCCCTTACTAACAGGATTGCCTTTTGCACCCAATGACGGTTCTGATAGCAACTCCAATTTCTTGTTTCTTGAGGTTTGACTTTTTTCAATCCTATTGCAAGAATTCACACTCATAATTCTGGTTTAATCTCCTTGCCTTTACTCTTAAAGATAAATGCATCGGTTTCCCTGGTGGCTCAGTGATAAAAAATCTACCTGGAGATCTAACCCGTAGGAGACACGTGTTGGATCCTAAGTCCATGTGTCATAACTATGACCCTGTCCTCTAGAGCCCAGGGGCTGCAACTAATGCCCCCACGTGCCACAATTTCTGAAGCCCATGCAGCCTAGAGCCCAAGGCCCACAACAAGAGAGGCCCGCATACCACAACTGGAGAGTGGCTCTTGGTCTCCACAACTAGAGAAAAGCCTGTGCAGCAATGAAAACCCAGCACAGTCAAAAATAAATGAATAAATAAATAATTTTTTTGTAAAAAAAAAAAAAAAGGTATGTTTTGTCATTCAGATTTAGCACAGTTCCAGAAACCATGGAATCAGCATGCAGATCATTCCAGATCATGTTTCCAAATCATCATTCCAGATCATTCCAGATCAGCATTCCAGATCAGCATGCAATCCTCCCCTCTAGCACATCTCCAACAACAACTCTCCTTTTTTGCTTCATTTAGACTTATTCCTTTCATTTTTCTAGTCTTTTGTATTTCACACTCATATTTGTATCCTTGGTTGAAGAATTACCATAGCATGTTGGTAATCATTCACAAATTGATCATAATTGCTTAGAGGTTCATTACACTATTCTTTTCACTTTTATGTATAATGGAAGAAGTTAAATTATAAAAATTGTATAATAAATGGCATGATCAGAATATCGCCTTCTCAGACCTTCTTCACTGCCCCTAATTCTCAATGCTCATTTGAAACAAGACACAACTAATATTTTAACTCATAAATAAATGCATAGGCCATTAAGCAATTATCATTATTGATGATTAAAATCTTAGCATCTTACAAGACAGCGTAAATTGCATTATCAGATTAACTGGTATCATTTGGTAAGTCTGTTAGAAATTGATATGGAGTAGAATCAAGTTTTGAAAGTGATAACAGAGAATTTTAAAATTCTTCTAACACTACTGCTAATAATAGTAATAAAACTTCCACTTGAACTAGGTAATAGGAAGTTCAGAAGTATGCATTGTAGTCACATTGCCAATTACTTTAGGGCCAATTGTGCAATCACATGCAAATTTGGGTAATCCCAAGTAAGAAAACTGGTGCCATCTCATTGATATCTAATTGACTGTGTTATTCAGTCAAACCCACTGATCAAGAAGAACTTGAGGTCCAGCACAGTGAAGGTGATGAGGTTTTCCCAAGGGGAATATTCAGCTACTGAGCCAGGCTCCTGAATCTCAGTGTAATACTCTGTTTTCTAGCCACATTAAATTTTAAATTCCACATTAAATTCTGTGCACATCTTATTTCAGAGTTCTTGTATAAATTGATTAGAGAAGTTTCACTTTTCCAACATTAATTATATAGTTTATAATTAATCTTACATCTAAAAACTATTTTCTATATGTGCTATATCTTTTCTTAATATTATATTTCTAAAACTTTAATTTGTTTATAGTTGTTATGCACATTGTTGCCTGAAATTAATAGTAGAATATATTACCTTAAAGCTTCAATCTGCCTCCTTTTAGCTGTGTGGACCTGATAAAGCCACATTTGCTTGAAACTTCAGTTTGTTGATTTATAAAATGAACATATCTTCACTTAAATTAGAGAACCACAAACATCATGTATGACAAGTTAAAAATGCAAGCATGGTTACTAGCTTCTATTAGATAAATCTCCAAAAATACAACATATTATTGACATTAAAAATAAACTTAATGAAAAAACATATTACAAACTTTTTGCAGCCCTACAGGACTATATAAAAATAGTATTTAATTTTTACCAAGAAAAAAAATAAAAGATAAATATTGAAAAGAAATAAAAGTAAAGTGCTAGATATACTATTGTATGTGCATCTTTGAGCACACATGAAAACAAACCACTGTGAACAGGATGGAACATTTCAGTTGACTAAATGCTCATGCTTGAGATGAATTACTACAGAGAATCTTAGTCTTTTAATGTTAAACAAAATTATCTCAAGCAATTCTTCTAACTATAGACTTTCTGAAATGCACCTGTGTGTTTAATACTTGTTTATCCAATATAACATAGCAGAATAGTTGATTGTGCGTTACCCAAAGGTCTCAAAGGCCATCCCCTCTGACTACATGACTAACATGATTAAGTAAAATTAGCCTTAGAAAGAAATGCACACCCTCCCCCACCGCCCCCGCCATACACACAAGCACAAATCATGACTCAGGCAAAGCAAGTTGAATTAAAAGCTTAAAGTGTAAATGTCACTATTTTTAACTTTTTTTGTAAGACTTTTTTTTTTTACAGTTACAATTGATGATTCAAAAATGATTACGCTTTCTCAAAATCACCTAAAAATTCTGGTCAAATTCAAACAGTCAGATATGAGTCAAAGGAAATCTTCTCTTATTATTACTCATCTTTCTCTTAATATGTCTCTCCTTAAGCCAGATATGTGTTTTTAATAGTTTATAGACAGTATTAAAAATTAGTTTAAGGAAAACACAAAAATAGTTCACTGAAGACATTTTCTCTATGGTGATGTATTCTGCCCAACATTGAACATGGAAAATCTGGATTCTGGCCAGACCTAAGTGCTGATTTTGAATTGGGGAGAAGTGAAGAAAAAAACAGTGTCTCACCTTACTCATGTATTACACAAAATTAATGCCCACTCTGCCTCCAAACAAAGTTTTTCAAAGAAACACAAATATCTAAGGCATGTTGAAACATCTTAGAAAAGTGGAAGAGTAAATGTAAACAGGAATGTCTCATAAACATATTAGGTGAAATTCCTATTTTAGTTCCAAGGAAAATGATGTAGCTAGTAACGATCCGAGTAACCTCAAATTCTTCTGTTTTAAAATCATAATCTAATATATGATTCTGCTAAAGTAGATCAAAGTATAACAGGTATAGTAAAATGATAGTATTAATATTCTAAATATCCACCAATCTGAGCTGATTGCCTTTTTTCACCATTAATTTTAAACACACACAGAGGCATAGGACATTACAGATAGTCTTACACACTATGCCAGTTCCTATGACCCTGTCATAATACTTCCTTGTTGTCCCAGGGACATCCTCTTTCTTCTCTTGGGCTCATCTGACCTCTACACTAAGACTGAACTTCACCTTTTCCATAAAGATGACTCCAGTGATTCTTAACTCAAATGGATCTCTTACAGTTCTTTTTTATTTTCCCTCAGTAATGACGCAAGAATTTATCATCAAATTGTTGTCTGATTATTTCAGGCATCTTATCTTCATCTAGTTTCTGAATTCCCTGGGTACCATATTTTATTTCTTTTAAACATGTCAGTGGTTCATGTACATATTAGCCATAACTACCATCACATATAAGAGGAAACTGTATCAAGTAAAGGAGAGGCAAAGAGAATAAAAGAGTTCAAAAACCAAAATGTGCTGGAGTGTGTCCTGCATCATATTAGGGACAGAAGTGTGGAAAATGGAGATGTGGTTTGGATTCTGGGGAAAACAATGTTAACCAAACCTCATCATAGTCTGAACTGAATATTTCTTGCAACTCTCCAATTATCTCTACTTTCTACTCCAATCACAGCTTTTTGATTACTAATTTTACTTCTTCACATTCTATATATCAGGAAAGATATTGTAAACAATGGGGAATGCATTCATAATTTCTCTGAGCAAAAGAACTGTGCTTATTCATTTTTACATCCTGTATCTAGAAGAATATTTGTCTATTCTCAGTAAATATAACTTGAATGAATAAAAGGATAGATGGATAAATTGATGGAAAAATAGATGTCAATGTCAAAGTGTCTATTAATCTACATTTGTGTTGACAAACCCAGTTCCTGGGCCAAAAAGCCAAGACCGACCATGATTATGTGGAATGCACTGTAAGTACACAATCTGTTTTATTGCAAACCTTCTAAATGTCAACAGGTTCCACCTGGAATATACAGAACTGTGCAGGGCATTTAGTTTTGGAATTCAATAATGCTTGATGAATCTAAGCATAACTGTTTGTTACCACTCACACAGACTTTTTTGTTCCTTTTAAAAAATCAAAAAATACTTTTCTACTATAAAAAGTAGGTTGTAACATGCAAGTTTAGTTCTCAAAATCTAAACTTTGGTTTATATTTTCAACTCCCTTAAGTAATCCATGTGCTATTAAAACATAGAAATTTTATTTTCCTAATATTTTCCCCCGAAATGTTAACACTGGATTTTATGGGTAAATCATTTAGTATAAATATTATCACTTTAACATAGCTGGAATCTTTAAAATATTTTCTTAAAAAACTAGATTTTAATTTCAAACAAAAGTATGAATACTTGCAGCTGGTATGTAAAATTACCACAGTTTGATTTTTATAGTAAATATTTTAATTTTATTTTTGATTTCTAATGTTTTTAATACAGATTAATTTAAATGTTCATAAAAGCATTTGGAGCATATAAATCCCATAGTAATAAAGAGAACATTTTTGGTAATCTGCATAAAAGTAAATATGCTTTAATGACATATTATCATGAGCACTTTAATTTTGGCAAGAAGTGATCTACTCTTGATAGCAAGATACTTTGACATCCTTACTTTAAAAAATACCAGGCATGATAAACTGATTAAATTATGTTTCAATAAAAATATAAATTACCCTCAGAAACTCATAGCCACATATTCAACTCTACCTTTTAAAAATATCAGCTTTGCTGATGGTTATTAAAAAAAAAAACAGAGAAAAATTAAAAATAAGTTGAAAGAGTTAAAATTTTGACTCAGGGCTGGGAGTCACAATACTGTCAGAGGTGTAACTAGCTCCCTGCACACAAATAAATCCAACATTTTCTGCAACACAACAAAATTGAACTGAGGGACAAAAATCCTTGCATGCTAAAACAGTGCCAAACAAGCAAAAAATAAATCTGATTACTTTGTCTGATTTCCCTAATTATGAGTTCCCATATTACTGTAAATATTATTGGTACTATTTCAGCAATTTGTTTTATTTTTCATGAAAATTACAACAATGGCTTTTTACTTTATATTAAAAATCTTGAACATAATTCATCAGCATAAGCCTGCTGGAGGTATTTTAAAGAATTATCAATTACCCAGAGCATCTCTAAAAGCTGTCATCAGGATCTCTACCACTTGAAGATTTATTAGGTTCCAGATTTTTGCTTTTCATATGTGTGCTCTTATTTTTTGCATTTACCTTTTATCTTTGTGTTTTATAAGCTGTAGCTTGTTTTCACTGTGCTCTTACCTATAGGAAATATTATCCCAAATATAGATGAAGAAACCAAGCTTTGGAAGGCTTTTTAAAATAGCTGAATTTTTTTTCCATCTTCTTTTATCTGGTTAATTTCCTTTTAAGGACTTTTTCCTATTTTCAATATGTCATACTTTGACACATCATTTTGAAGATAACAGGTTTGAGTATCATGTGGTAGGTAAGTTCAGCTGGCTCCAACATTTAGTCCAATAAAATCACAATTATATCCAGAGCCTCACACATGATCACTCATCCCAGCTAGCCATTAAGACAAACAAACAAAAAAAAAAAACTGCAAAATCTCACATATGGGATGGACATTGGCAAAGACAACTTTGTATAGGTTAAAAAAAAATCTATGCACATCATAAGAAAGAGAACCAAAAAGAAACTTATACTGATTGTGGATCAAATGGGTCCACCTTCATATATCAGAAAATGTATCTCACTGTTCTAACTGAACTATTTTGAACCCTAGTTGGATCCCAGCAGTGTGAGGTCCATCTCGTCAAGGCTATGGTTTTTCCAGTGGTCATGTTCGGATGTGAGAGTTGGACTGTGAAGAAAGCTGAGTGCCGAAAAATTGATGCTTTTGAACTGTGGTGTTGGAGAAGACTCTTGAGAGTCCCTTGGACTGCAAGGAGATCCTAAAGGAGTCCATCCTAAAGGAGATCAGTCCTGGGTGTTCATTGGAAGGACTGATGCTGAAGCTGAAACTCCAATACTTTGACCACCTCATGTGAAGAGTTGACTCATTTGAAAAGACCCTGATGCTGGGAGGGATTGAGGGCAGGAGGTGAAGGGGACGACAGAGAATGAGATGGTTGGGTGGCATCACCGACTCAATGGATATGGGTTTGAGTAAACTCCAGGAGTTTGTGATGAACAGGGAGGCCTGGCGTGCTGAGATTCATGGGGTCTCAGAGTCGGACACGACTGAGCGACTGAACTGAACTGAATGTGTTAATTGCTGGGTTTGCTTTTATATCAATGTGACAGAAGTCCTATTTCTCAGGGTTTATTGTCTCTTAGAACTGAGCTGCGCTTAGAGTGACACTGCTAGACTGCAGCCAGCTGGGATTTGTTGACCACTGGTCCACAAAGGGGTAAGTTTAACTGAGGATAAGCATTTAGATGCTTTGGCAGCAATTTGACAGTGCTGCAAGATCCAGATATGTGATAAATGAACTAATTTATTAATACCTGAGCAGAAGCTTGGCTTTCTCCCATGAAAAAGTTTCATGGGTCTCCCGACCTCCAGCATGTGTTATGGACTTAACCATAGTCTTT
The DNA here is from genome assembly GCF_019320065.1 of Cervus canadensis. Taxonomy (NCBI): domain Eukaryota; kingdom Metazoa; phylum Chordata; class Mammalia; order Artiodactyla; family Cervidae; genus Cervus; species Cervus canadensis. The sequence goes on from NC_057400.1 coordinate 11,188,773, forward strand.
TCACTATACCCCAGATGTACTTAAAATCCAAAATCTGTTTTTGATGGATAAATGATTTATAATCTACAGAATAAATTTTGAAATTAGCTAGTGGCAAAGAGTTGAAGACAGAGTTTAAAAATACAGTATCACTTAATTCATTTTGTATAAAACTTTAAAATGAATATCCCAAAATTGCTAAAATTGCTATAAAATCTCTACTTCCATTGCCATCATCCTTATTTTAGAGACATTTCTTCTTGCCAATAATGTTATTTAAAAAAAAAATAGAGATAGTCTAGATATACATCATCCCCAGAGATTAGTGTTGTCAATCTAACCTAGATTAGTTAACAAGAAGGAGGCTAGTTCATTTCCTACATTAAAACCTCTGAATATTGTTGACACACTAGTTCCCGTTCAAAATCTGAGAATTGGCATGTAGTGAATAATCACTATTTCTCTCACTATTTGTTTAATTGTGATTGAGGAATTACAAAAATGACCAATAACAGTCCTTTCTATGTGTTGCCTGTAGATCCTCTCTCAAACAAAGCAGGATATTAAATTTCTTTTTTGGAGCCCATTATTATTGTGATACTTATTATATTTTTGCAATGTAATTTTCGAATGGTTGATTATAAGAAGATAAATTTGGAGACTGTATATGAAATGCCTATTTATCACTTTATTTTCTAGTAATTCACTTTTTATTGTATTTTTCAAAAATATAGATTCATGCCAAATAAGAAATAAAAACAAATTATTAAATTTTAAGATAGCGGTCTTTCACAATAGTTTTAGAAGCAGTCTTAGAGTAGGTTAAATATGTTATAATCAAGGCAGAAATTTCTATATGAGAGAATCAGACTCGGGTTTACAGGAAGATGATTTCCCTTACTGCTGGCAGGAAAAGGAACAGTCACTGTCTTTGCACCTGGAAATCAGGTTTCAAGTGGGATAAAAATGTAGGTTCTCTGATTGGGGAAGGGATTCCAGGTAGAGAAAACCGTGTGGACAAAAGTACCAAGTCAAAAGAGCTTTTGAGACCTATGCAAAATATCAAGTAGTTCAATATCTCTGAAACATAATGGACAGTAGAGGAGTAGAAAAGAGGCCAAGCTTGATTCTGAGAGGCCTGGAATACATCGGGAAGACTCTGAAATTTATTCAGCTGGCAAAGGGGTCCCTCTGATTTTTTTGAGAAATGAGCTTGAAATTTTTAGCTGAGCCTTATATTTGCCAGGAGACTGCTGAAGGTCTAGAGACCCATGAAACTTCTTATTTATGAAGCAGTCTGTGATTAACATATACATGCTTCTATATATAAAACAGGTAATCAACAATGACGTACTGAACAGCACAGGGAACTCTAGTCAATATTCTGTAATGATCTATATAGGAAAAGAACCTGAAAAAGAACGGATATATGTATATGCATAACTAAATCTCTTTGCTGCACACTTCAGACAAACACAACTTTACTTGCAAATCCACTTGCAAATAAAAATTCACTTGTAAAATAAAAATTGAATTAAAAATTTAAAAAAGAAAAAATAGTTATAAAATCACATAAATGTACACATTTATCAAATAAAATTTAGAAAAAATGAGTAAGCAAAAAAGAAAAAAAGAATCAGGTCAAAATCCAGCCGTTTGTCAACATTCATTGTTATACAGGACAGACAGCGTGAACCACATACTATCCACTCTGTTTTAAAGACATCTTTGTTCACTTTTTATACCACGTTGTTTTTAGTCGCCAAGTCACATCCAGTTCTTTGTGACCCCATGGTCTGCAGCATGCCAATATTCCCTGTCCCTCACCATCTCCTAGAGTTTGCCCAAGTTCATGTCCATTGCATTGGTGATGCCATCCAACCATCTCATCCTCTGTTGCCCTCTTCTCCTTCTACCATACACATCAATAAATACACTTATACATTTTTCTTTTAGTGACCACATAAGTTACCATTATATGAATACACCTGGGAAACGACATGATTGCAATATTCAACATGAAAGGATTAGTCACACTGACATCTGTAACCAAGAGGCTGTCAAGGAGATAATTACTGTATGTATTAAAAATTGGGAATGGCACCTCAGTGAAACAGTGAGAGAAGATAGGTTCTATACTTTGAACATATTGATTAAAGTAGGCTCCAACTCTTATCAGCTGTGTTTTGGATAAATTTTTTGCTTTATCCTCAGTTTTCTGGAGTTCACCATAACTTACATGCTATCTATGAAATACATCTATAAAGATCCAGCACAAAGCCTAGCAAAGAAGCTACTCGATATTAGATTTTTCTTTGATGATGGCTTGATCCTCAAATGTAGGTGGGAGATGAATAACATTAAAGAAGATAGATGTCTAGGACTCAAGGTGACATAACTAGGGAGAAGACACTATAAAAATGGAGATTTCAGATTTCTGAGTAGGTGTAGGGGAAGGCAGATGTTCTGCTAACCAGGAACGTGAGCACCCATCCAAGGCTGCACTGACATTCACATATATACTAATGGTGAAGGAGCATAATGAATGGCATTACTGCACTTCAGCCTACACGTGTCAGGGTCATCTATAAGCCTTCAGTCTCCTTCACTAGCAATGTATTAAACACTCATATGGTGACCCCTAACAATTAACTAAAGTTTCCAAATGAGCATAGGTTAGACTCCTTCAATCCACTTATATACTTTGGAATCCTGGTGAAACATTATTAGCAAAAAGAAGCCCACATTTTACGTCTAGACATAATCTGTGACAATGAAGCCAGGGTTGCACATTGTCCTCATAGCTCCCATTGTAGTTTCTGACTTTGTGAGGAATACATAAATAGGCCAAGTTTCCAGTGATTGCCAGAAAGGTGATCTGGATTGCATAAATGAAGACAAATTTATTCTCCTGCTCGAAAAGAACCCAGCACACACAATCTACTGACAGTGAATCAATTCCTTCAGTAGGATTTATGAAGACGGCATGCCTCTAAGAGCTTGGATTTTGTTTAATCCTGTTTAAAGGGTTGTTTTATGTCAAATTCTTTTATAAGTATTATTGATTTTAGGTTTTACTTAGACTATAATAATAACATTGCAGCTTTATCCAAGGATATAGTCTCAAAATCAGGTTTACCAATGATTGTTAAAGAAATTATGAAAAAATGATTAAAATGACTTACTCCAAATAATATTATGGTGATATCTTGTAAAGCATTAGAGTAGAATGTGTGCCCTAAATATTGAAATATGGCCTAATTTAGCACTCAGTTCACTGCTTCAACATCCCTCCAATCCTTTGGTACTTCGATACTGAAGTGCAGTTACACACAGGAGTAAATGACTTTTTAAATAACCCAATCTAACCTGAGAAGGGAGATGAGACCCATGACTTTTCTTGCTTTCCAAAGTAAAAGACTACACAAATTTCTAATAGTTTGATCAAAATCATGGTGAAGAAAACAGAATATTATTCAGCATTTCAAATTTAATGACTCACATTTTTTTTGGTCATCTCCTTCAATGGAAAATACTGGCTAGCAAGTAAAGAGATGACTTGCAAAATTACATTAGCACTTCAGGAGAACGGTTTGTGAGGGATCCACTTATTAGAAGAATACTAGAAAATTATATCCCTTCTTAAAATTTAGTAATTGTACTCATCTGAAATAAATCATAGAGTTTTGTACATCCGAAATAATCATAATGCAAAGGCAACAATATGGCAAGACCAAAGTTTATGAAGAATTCAGAATCAAAATATACAAAAATAGATGAATAAAATTGCTATCATGTTTTCTCTATTTGTAATATCATCAGCATGATAATATTTATCTTGCAGCCAATTTCAACTGAAACTTGAGTTTATAGAAAAATAAAACTGAAATTCAATTAAATGCTTTCATTTATTTATTCAAAGAAAAAAAAAAATCACCTTAAGTGCTTGCTGATCTCCAAAAACTGTACCAGTGATAGGTAAACAAGTATGATTTGGCCCCTGCCCTAGTTAATTAAATTACATTATTTTTATAGCTTCCATAAATTAACACTTAATTTGTAGGCATAAATGTACTTAATTAGGATATTAGAGAAGAAAGGATGGACTGTAAGACAGTATTTATTAGACAAAAAGGCAAAGCTCTATGCTTTGAAATAATCTACTCTATGCCTTGAAAACAAAGCAAAAATATATACATATTATGTCTAAATAAAGTGAAAGGCAAAGATTAACATCTATCAAGCCACAGTGACTGGGGCTTCCCAGGTGTCCTAGGGGTAAAGAATCCACCTGCCAATGCAGGAGACACAGGATATGGGTTTAATCCCTGGGTCCTGAAGATCCCCCAGAGGAAGAAATGACAACCCACTCCAGGATTCCTGTCTGGGAAATCCCAGGGACAGAGGAGTCTGGAAGGGCTACCACCCACAGAGTCACAGAAGAGTCAGACTTAACTTAGAGACTACACAACAAAACCAACAACCACAGTGATTAGTATGGTTAGGCAAATTGTAAAACTCAAGGAATGGAAATTTGACTTCCTTCTTTCTTTTCTAAAAGACAATTTTTAGTTCTTTATTTTTGGCTGTATCATGCTGCATGCAAGATCTTAGTTCCCCAACGAGGGATGGAGCCTCTGCAAACTTCAGTGGAAACAAGAAGTCATTACACTGGACCGCAGGGGAATCCCCTGACTTACTTTTCACCAACACATTTCTTATGACTGGATTACACAGTAATTTCCCTCCACAAACTCCTATAAAGACAAACCAAAGTCCCTGGAGCCACTAAGTGGTGTGAGCTAATTAATTAATTTAAAATCTAAATGCTTTTTTAAACTTTTTGAAAATAACAAAATAAGGAATAACCTAAAGAAAGCTGAGGCGGTTTCTTAGCCAAGCCAGTAAAAGGCAAAATTCAATATGTTCCCATGCTCTTTCAGTCATTTCAGCTTTGTTAGAGTCTCCTTAGTTTGTGGCATTTAAACTTAAAAAAGAAAAGCTACAGAGAAAAGAAAATTAATTTGATTGTCAAATCTGAAGCACTTACATATAGGCTCCCCATATCTATACTTCTACACCAATGAGAATTACCTAGAGAAATGCTAGAGATATAATATGCATTTGAAATCACATAATTAATGATTATGAGGGAAGAGCAGATACAGAGCCGTCAATATAATGTTTGGGGGATGATTTTATTGAAGACTTATCTTAAGAAAAGGTTTTTATTCATAAGAGCCAAGGTATACATTTCTGATTAAATGGTATATAAAATCATTGAAGAATAATGTCAATTAAAATATTAATACAAATTTCATTATTTAATTTTCACCATACAGAATATGAAATAAACATAATGCATAAGAACATACATACATACCATTGATCCACCGAGCTTCTGGGTCATGAAGTACAAAGTCTTTCCTGAAGAGGTCTTCTAAAGACAGTCTGGTTTCTGATGAATTTGTGAGTTCATCTGAAATGATGTAAATTTTAGGTTAGATACTTATCTCATGTTACTTTTAAAAACTAATGAATTATAATACTTGGACTATTTTGCTTCAAAAACATGTTAATAAGATAACAATATAAAATGGCAATGCTAATGTTCTTTGGCTTTAGAAGTTTGTTCCATGACTTTATGTTGTGATATATAATAGGAAAACAGTGAATTTATGCCTCAAAGGATACATTTTTCACTGTTTAACCATAATCCAGCCCACTATTTTCCAAAATAACTTCAACATATTCTCTCTAATGATAAATTTACAGTTTTGTTGTAAATATTAAAGATGAAGAGGTAAATGTTATAAAAAATATGATAAATAAAACTTCCTAAATTGAAAGGAAGTTCACCAAGTAAACAGAATAAATGCCAAATTTCAACCAATAATTACCATCCAACAAATACTGAGTCTAGGAGTCAAATGCAAAAATTTCAAAAGTAATACAATGCCAGAATATGAATGAAAAGTGTACATTCATATTAGTCCCTGACACATAAACTAGGTGTACTTCCCTTTTAAATTCCAAAATCTAAGAAACAGAAGAACATGATTTAAGCACCAAAATTAAACACAGCAAGCAAGTTTTTAGATGAAAAAGTCTATAAAAAAGTTAGGGATATTTTATTTTCTTTGTAAAACAATGCCATTGTTTATTTACTGTATAAAACCATCTTTGTGACATTTCAGCTGTGACCTTAACTCTTGTTGAAAATAAAGTGTCAACAATATATGCTAACATCATTAGAAATTGTTTTTTAAAGGCTCAGTACTTATTGCAGCAAGGTTTTGTTTCTTCCAGTAGAAAAGTTGGGGCAAAAAATCAATAACTCTAAATGCAATTTCCTTCAACATGAGTCTAGCATGTATTTAACCCACAAAATAATTGCTCAGAAACAACTGAAAAATAGGTAACAAGTGGAGCTAGTGAGAATCATGTGATTCAAGCCTAGCATAAAATAAATTATTTGCAAAACAAAATGCTCCATTTGGCAGTCTCATATGATAAAATTTTAAATTACCTTATTCATTCAACAAATAATAGGGTTCTTAATTTTCAAGGTGTTAAGTGAAGTACTGTAAGGTGCAGGAGACATATCTATTCCATGTCCCAAGGGCTTCACACAAAGCAAGAAAGACTATAATGAGGATATAGAGTGCTGTATAAACAGAAAGAAAAGGGGGAAAATACCTTGCAAAAACAATCAGAAAAGACTTCAGTGAAAAACGAAATGAACAACTATCAACCATTGCTGGTGGGAATGAAAAATGGTACAGATACTTTGGAAGACAGTTTGGTGGTTTCTTATAAAACTAAACATATAATCTAACAATTGTGTTCTATGGTATTTACCCAAATAAGTTGAAAACTTACAGTCACACAAAAATCTGAACATGGAGGTTTATGGTAGCTTTATTCATAATTGCTAAAACTTGGAAGCAACCAAGATGTCCTTCAGTAGGTGAACAGATAAACTGTGGTCCAGATGTTGTGATATTATGCAGTGATAAAAAGAAATGAGCTATCAACCATGAAAATCATGGAAGAATCTTAAATTATTAAGTGAAAGAGGCCAATTTGAAGAGACTGCATACTGTATGATTCCAACTACTTAACACACTGAAAAATGTAAACACTGAAGACTCTAAAAATATCACAGAAAACCAAACTGATCACATGGATCACAGTCTTGTCTAACTCAATGAAACTATGAGCCTTGACATGTAGGGCCACCCAAGACAGACAGGTCGTGGTGGAGAGTTCTGACAAAACATGGTCCACTGGAGAAGGAAATGGCAAACCACTTTAGAATTCTTGCCTTGAGAATACTATAAACAGTATGAAAAGTTATAATGCCAGATACATGTAATTATATATTTGTCCAAATACATAGAATGTACAAAAGCAAGAGTGAACCCTAAAGTAAAATATGGACTTTGGCTGATAATGATATTTCAATATAAGTTCATCAATTGTAGCAGACATATCTTAGGTGGGATAATAACAGTGCAGAAGGTTTTACCCAGTTGAAGGTAAAAGGGAAATTTCTATACCTTCTGTTCAATTTTTCTGTGAACATAAAATTTCTCTTGAAAATAAAATCTATTCATTTTTATGTTAAAGTTAAATAACCTGGGCCTTTCAGGTTTCATTTCTGGATCTTTCCTTTGTGGATCTTCCCTGTAGCTCATATTGTAAAGAATATGCCTGCAATGCAGGAGACCTGGGTTTGATCCCTGGGTCGGGAAAAATCCTCTGGAGAAGGGAATGGCAATCCACTCCAGTATTCTTGCCTGGAGGATCCCAAGGACAAAGGAGCCTGGCAGGGTACAGTTCATGGGGTCGCAAAGAGTTAGACATGACTAGGTGACTAACACTACTTTCCGGTTTCAAAATACAGAGAAAGGGAATGGCATGGACAAATGCAGGAATGAGAACATTTTAGTGAAAAGGATGAGTGCTTTTTGTTTGACAAAGAAAAAGAGTCATGATTCTATAATTAATATCTTGTCCTGGAGTTTGGGATTTTAATAAAATGAGCTAATTTTATTAGGATTTCAGAAAACATATTTTTTCAATGAGATATCTCAATAAGACCAGATGTGTTATAGATAAGTTTCACAATGTAAAGTTTCCTGAGATTATATAAAAACACCATAATTTGTCCAATCCAATCCTTTCAATTTTCACGTGATTATATTTCATCACCTCTATTTGATAGGCATTTATTTAGCTGATCTAAGGAAATTTATACAGCTAAGAGTGGGAGGTAGGATCTAACTTTCAATGGGAGGGTAGATTATTCTAACACAATATATTAAAAATGATCCTTATCAACTGAATCAAAAAATTAACTATAATTTTGCTCCTAGGTAAATTCCACATATTTTATTTACTGTATCTTTTAGGCAGATATGAAACAAACAAAAAACACCTTTAAAGCAATTACACCACACCATATAATTCTTATTTTCAAGTATTAATAGGTTTTCAAATACTATTTCTCAAACATGTATTCTTTTTATGAGCTTGAAAATCATATTAAAACACACCAAAATAGAAATCTTACTAAAATAGCAAAACATATATACAGTAAATTGAAAAACTCTAAACATTTTGTAATATAAAGGTTCTTCTTTCAGAACTACTTAGTTCACTCATATTTTATATACACTAATAGTTTCATCTTCTACTTTTCATATAGATCCTTTACATTTCCTATTGTATTTACTAGTAAGTATATATGTTTTGTTTTGGGTTTCCCTGATAATTCAGTTGGTAAAGAATCTGCCTGCAATGCAGAAGACCCCGGTTGGATCCCTGGGTCAGGAAGATCCACTGGAGAAGAGATACACTACCCACTCCAGTATTCTTGGGCTTCCCTTGTGGCTCAGCTGGTAAAGAATCCACCTGCAATGCAGGAGATCTGGGTTCGATTCCTGGGTTGGGAGGATCTCCTGAAGAAGGGAAAGGCTATCCACTTCAGTGTTCTGGCCTGGAGAATTCCATGGACCGTATAGTCTATGGGGTCTCAAAGAGTCGGACACGACTGAGCAACTTTCTCTCATATATATGTTTTGTTACTGTGAACAGAATATTTCCCATTCTTAATCTAAATAACTTTATATACACACAGAGTTAATCATTACATTATTTACCATATCACATTTGCTTTAAAATGCCAATGGAAATGAAATCTCTTTTATTTCTACTTATTTAACTATATCATCTGAAAATAATTTTTCCTTTTCATAAAGTTTAAATTTATACGTATATGTATATACGTATATCTGAGCCTTCCCTGGAGGCTCAGATGGTAAAAGAATCTGCCTGCAATGCCAGAGACCTGGGTTCACTCCCTGGGTTGGAAAGATTCCCTGGGATTGGGCATGGCAACTCATTCCAGTATTACTCCCTGGAGAATCCCCACGGACAGAGGAGCCTGGTGGGCTACAGTCCATGGGGCTGCAGAGTCAGACATGACTGAGCGACTAAGCACACACATACATGTATATGGGTTTCCCTGGTGGCTCAGATGTAAAGAATCTGTAATGCAGGAGACCTGGGTTCAGTTCTTGGTTCGGGAAGAGCCTGTGGGGGAGGAGAATGGCTACCCAGTCCCATATTCCTACCTAGAGTATCCCACGGACACAGGAGCCTGGCAAGCTACAGTCCATGGGTCTCAAAGAGTTGGACAGAGTGACTAACACCTTCCACTTTCACATACATATACATATGTTTATATATATACATACACTTAAATGTAAAATATATACACATATACACACAGGCATATACAAAAGATATATAAAATTTTCAGGTATTACAGATCACATGCAGTTGTAAGAAATAATACAGAAAGATCCCTTATACCCTTCATTCAGTTTCCATCAATCAAATACATCTGCATAATCAACAGCACAAAAAGAAAATTGATACCTTCCATCAACTTGATTCGGATTTCACCAGTTTTGCATGTATTCATTTGTGTACATGTGTGTATATGTGGCCATATCTATTTCTATGTAGTTGTATCAAATATGATAAGCACCAGTAAAGACAAAGAACAGCTCTGTCACCAGGATTTCCTGTGTTGTCCTTTTGTCACATAGCCTCTCTCGGCAACCTTTGGCAACCTCTAATCTAATTTTGCATCTCTATAATTTTGCAATTTCAAGGGTGTTGTGGAAACATGCATTATGTAATATTTTGAGATTGGCCTTTTTCAGTCAGCATAATTGTTTTGAAATCCACTTTAGTCATTGAATATATCAGTACTCCGTTTCTTTTTGCTGTTTGCTGATATTCCAAGGCATGAACGTACCAGTTTGTTGAACTGTTCATCTGTTGAAGGAAATCTGGATTATCATTTGTAGTCTGGGGCAACTATCAATAAAGTTGCTATGAACACTATTTATAGGTTTGTATGTGAACATAAATGTTCCTTTCCTTGGGATAAATGCCAAAATATGCAATTGTTGGGTCATGTGGTACATATTTATTTTTGTAAGAAAAAAAATCTAGTTTTTCTGCATTCCTGCAAGGATTTTTTTTTTTCAATAAGCTATTCTGACATACGTATAATGAATGCCATTGTGGTTTTAACTTGCATTACTCTGAGAGCTAATGAACATCTTTTAATGTGTTTATTTGTGATATTTATATCCTCTTCAGTGAAATGTCTAGTAATGTCATTTGCCCATTTTCTAATTGGATTGTTTTGTTTGTGGGATTGGTTAACTGTTGAGTTTAGACAGCATTTATATTCTGATACAAATCATCTGTTGATATGTCAACTCAAATTTCATCCAACTCTCTCGCTTCTTTTCATCCTCTTAAAAGGGACTTTTGCAAAGGAAAAGATTTTTTGTTTTTTGTTTTTTCAGTTTTGATGAAGTCTAGTTTATCGTTTTATAAATCACACTTTTGCTGTCAAGACTTAGAATGTTTCAAAGAACACTGAAGATTTTCTTTTATCCTGAAAGATTCATAGTTTTATATTCTACATATAACTCCCTGAATGATCTTGAGAAACATTTTATCTATCATATGAGGAATAATCAGAGATTCATATTTTATTTTATTTTTGTGGCATATTGCATGACAACTAACTGTTCCAGCACCGTTGATTAAAAGGTGTTTATTTCATTTTAGTGAGTCATTTCCTTAGCTTCATTGTCAAAACAATGTTGAATAATAATGATAAAAATAACAATCCTGTTGTTTTCTTCCATTATGGCAACATCTTTAATATTTCATTATTTAATGTATTTTCTAGATTATTGGAAAGGAATCTCTATCATTCTTAAGTAATTTGTTTTTATTCCTATGACATTTAGAATTTTTATTTGAAATTATGTTATGATACACTTACAGTCTTTTATGTAAAAATATTTTCCTTTAATATATTGATATAAAAATTGTTTAAAGGAAATTTCCTTATTTCAACCACCATTATTTCTATAACAAAATCCAACTGCTCATGGAAAACTATTATTACTTCTATGTTGCTAGATTAATATGTTAAATATTTATTTAAATGTTTATATTTTTTAATGAATTAAACTAATGATATTTTTTTCATTTTTACTGTACTGATCATTTAACACTTTAATATTTTATTAAGGATTTTGAACTTCATTTATTTTGGTAATCTGAAATAGTTTAATAATTTTAATAGTAAGGATTTTTTAACTCTAATTGCCTCTGGCACTTATTATAAAATCAATTCATCAAAGTAATTCAAATTATTGTGATGAAGTCTAAAATTTAAACAATACTCAAATATAACTTAAGGATTAATTTATTTGTCTTCATTCATTACTGAGTGAACTCTGTACTTCATTTCTTTTCTGTTTTTTCTATTCTTGGCTCATTTCTTTAAATTTTTCCTTAGCTGTGAGGCACTATCACTGAGGTCTCTTGAATTTTTCAGTCCTAGAATAGAGACTTCTTCCTTCAACACATAATGAATAATTAAGCTTCTGTTTTAATAACCTTGGAGCCTGACTTTTATCCCCTATCTCCTTTCATCTCCACATCTCATCACAGTCTTTTGGGATCTTCATACTCTGTGATCTACCATCTCTCTTCCAGATGCTCCCTCAAGTCATGTTGGATACTAGTAACCTCACTTGAGAAGAAACTTAAGCTCTGCAAAGTTAAAGATTTTGACAAAGGTCACATAGTCAGTAAGAGGCCGGACTGAAATTGGGGTCTACATCTCTTTGACTTACTAAGCTACAAGGACTCACAAAATAAGTTTTATTTCCCCATTCTCTTTGCATGAGTGCCTGCTAAGTCACTTCAGTCGTGTCTGACTCTTTGCGACCCTACTGGACTGTGGCCTGCCAGGCTCCTCTGTCCATGGGATTCTGTAATCAAGAATACTGGAGTGGGTTACCATGCTCTCCTCCAGGGGATCTTCCCTACCCAGAGATCAAACAAGCATCTCTTATGCCTCTTGCATTGGCAGAAAGGTTCTTTACCACTAGCACCACCTGGGAGGCCCCTTATTCTCTTTAATATTGTGTTAATTAAATACTTTTAAATATACAATTTTATAGAGATAACTTTGAGAATATTCTTACTTCTTTTAGCTACAAGAACCTTTTTCTTAATTGAAATTCAACTGCTCTGTGTACCTCTCCAGACCTTATTAGCATCCTATTTTGTTCCATCCTACTCATGAAAGTGTCCGTCATTTTTGCACATAGAGCAGTGTCAGAGCATTCACAAAAAAGTGGGGCTTTTGTTTTCTTCAGGAAACTGGCTATAATATATCAGTTTGAAATTCCACATTTACCCTTGGCTCACTGTTGCATGCTATTTAGTACTAATATTAGTAGCATCATTTATCACATCTCATCAGCAAACATGTACAACTCAAATGCAACTTGATTTCTAAGATAATTTATGTTAGAATCAACTTGAGAAACCCGACTATTTGATACATTTTATTAATGTTCTCCCTATTTTAACTCCACTGTTGCACTTAAACAGAGAAGCCTGGCTTGCATTCATTCCATGGCTTGAGTACATTAGACACTGAGACGGTAGCTCAGAAGGCAATTGGTATTACATTGTAAATAATTTTAAGAGATGATCCCTCATGCACAACTCCTTTCTTAGAAATCCTCAGAGGAAGAAATTCTGATATCAGTATCTGTTTCATAATATCAAAAAAATATACATTACTTAAATTTAATATTCACCTCATAGACCTTGGGGCTTCCCTCATAGCTCAGTTGGTATAAGAATCAGCCTGCAATGCAGGAGACCCCAGTTCAATTTCTGGGTCAGGAAGATCCCCTGGAGAAGGGATAGGCTACCCACTCCAGTATTCTTGGGCTTCCCTTGTGGCGCTGGTAAAGAATCTGCTTGCAATGCGGGAGACCTGGGTTTGAACCCTGGGTTTGGAGAAGGGAACCCCTGGAGAAGGGAAAGGCTACTGACTCCAGTATTCTGGCCTGGAGAATTCCATGGACTAGTCCATGGGGTTGCAAAGAGTCAGACACAACTGAGCAACTTGCACTTCTCTTCACAGACCTTACCCTCCATTAGTAAGGTAGTGGGTAACACATCTTATCTTGTTATTTTGTAACTAAATACACTTCTGCAATGTGTATGTATATATATATGAGTGTGGATACATGTGTAAAAGTCTTAAAATCTAATATATGTTGACAGTTGCAATTAAAATACTAAATATTTGCTGACCAAATATTAATAGAATCCTATGATTATGATTATAATTATAAATAGGATTATAATTATGAATTATGAATAGGAGAACAAAAATCCAAAGAAATGCACAATATAACAATGGTCACAAGTATTTAATGAACTGGAAACAGTAATTACTTGTTAAATTGTTACAAGATATAGAATCTTAACTAAAACATTAATCTTTGGCAACAGAATAGGAAACAGAATTGACATTAAATAATTCACTCCATGTTCTTTTCTCTGTACTAGTCTGTCATTTATGATCATAGACTTCTATTGGCATTTCTGTGCTTTCTTCCAAAAATTCAATCTTATTTTTAAATAGCCTTTTGAAATAAGTTAACTGCATAATCTTAGAAGAGAAAAGAAAGTTCTTCAGTACTAAGCTGAAGAAAAACTAATTTGTGACTTTCAGTATGTGTTTTTTCTACTGAAATTGTGTTAATTTTAACAGGTTTACTCTTGATATTAGTGGTTCAGAAATATTTCTTTTAATATAAATCTTAAATTTGAAATAATGTCATATTAAAACAGTAATAAAAAGAAAAGTCTAATCAGGTAGTTATTCAGAATTCCTCTTTCTGTTCATGGCATTCTCTATTTTCTCTGGATGTACAGTATACCACCCCTTTTATTTCCCAATTCTACATTTAAATCTCTATTTATTCTTAAAGGTTATTATCATATCCCATCTTTAACATCAGTACAGGCTAGTCTTCTAGTGCATTTCCATTTTTAAACATTATTAACATTATTAATTGTTTAAAGTTCATGGAAAGGGTAACGCCACCTCCTTGTATAACTAGTTGAAAATACTGAATGCAAATGATAGTGGTCACACCAAATTCCACATGTTTTCAAAATATTTGCTGATTGTGAATCTCCTAGTCAGACTTAAAAGTTTGTTTTACAATTTAACAACTAAAGCACTAATTCCCCTCTGATTTTCCATCATTTTCCTATTCTGTTCTTTCACTAGGATGCTGAACTGTGACCCAGAATAGTAAATATTGTCAAAACATATGTCATTTGAGATCTTGAAATACATAATATTTCAAGTTTTTAAAAATATTTTCTAATTTATCACCAAAAAAATGAACAAAGGATTACCATTTCTAGTTAAGGAGCTATATATATAGTTTAGAATGCAAATTTCTTTTGAAACAGAAGAAAATTACAAGGTATGTTCTGGTACAAACTTCACCTCCTTTGTTTTTTATTACTAAATGAAGAGGTATATGGAAATCATTAGGCAAGTAATCAGCTCATTTAATGTTAGTCACTGTTTAACACTTTTAAAATGTTAAAAGGTATAGGTCAGTACAAAGCAAATTTGAATTTTGAAATTCCAAAGTCACAAAACAAAATGTTTTTCCTCCCTCTTGAGTTTTTGCCTCTTTCATTCTTTCCTTTAGCCCAAATATTACCAATATGTTTTTGTAAATACCTCCCAAAAGTATAGTATTGAGTTGTACCTTTTAGGTGAAAAATTTAGTGAAATGTAAAATTCACTTAAAAGTCTCTTTTTAAAAAAAATTTATTTGAATGAGTCAGGTCTTAGTTGCATCATGTGGGATCTTTGTTGAATCATGTGGGATCCTTCCTTGTGGCTCAGTAATTGCAGAGGATGGACATAGTTGCTCTGCAGCAAATGGGATCTTAGTTCCCAGACCAGGGGTTGAACTCATGTTCCCTACATTGCAAGGCAGATTCTTAACCACTGAACCACCAGTGAAGTCCCAGAAGTCTCTTTTTGCAAAAGAGTATTCAGTTATTTTGAATTTGGATGGTCAAAAATATGGATCACACAAATAAGCTGTAAATCAGTCCTGTCAATGAAGGAAACTTGAAGCAGCTTGTCACTTAGAATTCTGGATGCCAATTCATCCATTTGAACAAAAGAACAAAGGGAATTAGTGCAGTGCAAGCCATCTGTTTTATAGTCCCAGATAATTACCTTTCTTCCTCTTGGTATGCCAAGAGTTTCCTTTATCTCTTTCTTTTGCCTTTTCCTACTCTAATATAGTGTTGTGGCACTAGCAAAGTTTCTTCAATAAAGAGGCCAGTCAATCTATTATCCTCATCAATTCTATCATCTAGAACCACTTTTAACTCAGATGAACCCCGTATCTTATAAAGTCTAATTATATATCCTCTTCAAACAGAATTTACTTCCTAAATCAGATTATCTTCCAATGAACTGTCTTTCCTTCTCAAGTATCACATATTTCCAGCATGTAGCTTTCATGTAAAAAGTCATATTTTAATTATAAAAAGTCATTAAAAAATTCAACTATGTGGAAAGTTAATAAATTATAACTAATGCTGGGTCTGTACTGAATAGAATGAAGAGGACAACTGGCAAGGAAGGTATTAAATATTTACTTAGCTATCACTCCCAATTCTGCCCCTTTTCACCATCCATGGGGAGAAGTTCCAGGAAATTTATGTTGAATACAAAATATCAAAAAATAGATTACAAGATATTTGCCTCCTATGATCCATTCATCTTCTCAAAGTCTCCCAATACATAGTTTTGAAGTTATGCTCCCACTCTCTATACTCAAATAGGGACAAGAATTAATGCTGAAATAATAGTAATCAGAGCTAGGCGGTTATAGTCTAATCCTAGTTAAACCCTTAGAATATGTGCCCTTGGCTAGATCACTCCATCTATTCAGGCAGAAGTTTCTTCATTTGTGAAGAGAAAGAGTTGGACTAAATTACACTATGGCTAGTTGTGTTCTAGAGACTCTTAACAGACTCTCTTAAGGCAGAGAAAGGACAAGGGTGGATGAGGATTACATGGTTAAAACTCAACTAGAATATCTGTGCTGTCAACATATTTGGTTTCTTCATATAGTATTTTTTGAACATATCAAACACACAAGTGTGTGTGCACACACATGCACTCACTCATACATACACACTGTGGCATGTAAAGTAGCTTGCATCTCTAAGACACCCTAAGTTCTGTTATATTTTGTGCTAATTCTCCTTATTTTCAGCAGAGACTCTAAGTGTTCATCAAATAAGGTATGGCTTTTATGTTCTGAAGGAGTTATTAAATTCCACCTCAAACTTGTCATCTCTTGAATAAATAGATCAAGAGCTTTAGGATTTACTCATAGGTTTAATTAGTCAAATTAGTCAATTATGGTTAGTGCTAATCATTCTCAAACCTCATTCTGAGGCTTTTCCCAAATTAAATCTCCTGAATTTGAGAAGGAAACCTAAATATGAAAAATTTACTTGCATAAAGCCTGTTCACATTGTGAGAAATAAAGGAAAATTACAGACTAATACATATACACACATAACACACACTTCACACATACATATACACAAACATGTATATACACGTACACACACACACACATTAGAAAGAAGTCTTCTTTTTACCCTAGAGTGATATGGCACTACTTTGGGCCTTTGAGCTCTTATATAACCAAGTTTGAGTTGCTTCTTCAAGAATACTTTTTTCAGTGATATCACTATCAGCAATTTTTGTTCCAGATCTACATGGTTCTACAGGAGAAGTTCAGTTCAATTCAGTTCAGTCACTCAGTCGTGTCCAACTCATTGCAATCCCATGAACCGCAGCATGCCAGGGCTCCCTATCCATCACCAACTCCCAGAGTTTACACAAACTCATGTCCATCGAGTTGGTAATGCCATCCAACCATCTCATCCTCTGTCGGCCCCTTCTCCTCCTGCCCCCAATTCCTCCCAGCATCAGGGTCTTTTCCAATGAGTCAGCTCTTCGCATGAGGTGGCCAAAGTATTGGAGTGTCATCTTCAGCATCAGTCCTTCCAACGAACACCCAGGACTGATATCCCTTAGGATGGACTGGTTGGATCTCCATGCAGTCCAAGGGACTCTTAAGTCTTCCCCAACACCACAGTTCAGTTAGCAGTACTTAATCCATGGACAACTAGTGGACAGAAGTCCCAAAAGTTAAAACTACATTTGGAATACTAAGACACATCTTTCTTTTACACTGGGTTGAAATTCTCACTCCTGGAGCAAAACCAAACTACAGGTATCTCATTGAGAGTCAACACTATGGCTTCAAACTCTACTGTCATCATCCTGTTCTTTATACAAATACTCAAAAAAAAAAGCTTTAAAAACCCTATTCCAGTGAAAAACCCTTGAGATCCTTTTAATATTTGTGTGGTGAAAATGGAGTTATATTCCCTACCCTTGCCCCCTCAAAACACTTCCACTGCATAACAACATGATAGTTGTTCCAAAGAAATGCACATGGGCAGTTGCTTGAGTTATGAACTGTTTTTGTTTTTTTTTTTTTTCCCATAGAACATCACTTCTAGTGGAAAGAATGATAACAAATTATATTTATTTAGATTTAAGGATCAGGCAAATGTTTTCTTCAAAATAAACAAAATGAGTCTCTCACTTAAAAAATGCAACTGTTTGTATATGCTACAAAGTATAAAATTCAAGCTTTCAAGTAAAATGTGT
Source organism: Cervus canadensis (assembly GCF_019320065.1). Taxonomy (NCBI): domain Eukaryota; kingdom Metazoa; phylum Chordata; class Mammalia; order Artiodactyla; family Cervidae; genus Cervus; species Cervus canadensis. The sequence goes on from NC_057400.1 coordinate 11,206,975, forward strand.
CTTCTCCACCTTGAATTTGACCATTTCCCAATACTCTTTCAGTGAGAATTTTCTAGTTATACTATCAGTGATATTTACTGTTTTTTCTAACACTATGCAATAAACTCTACCAACATTTGGAAGGTCTGTATAACTCAGTAAGCTAATATTTTCCAAATGACCAATACATAATGTTAGAGAATCATGCATAGGTAAAAGATCCTTTTAAAGTGCTAGATGGACCAATGGATTTTAAAAGCAGAATACTGACATTTTGTTGATATGGCTTCAAGTTTCACACTGCAACTAACCATTGAGAATGTATCACTTAGTTTTTCAGAATCTACCACAAGTTTTCAAGAAGTATCAAGGAAAGGAATCTACAATTATGTGAAAAAGCTATTAAAAAACTTCCTCAGTCTCTAACTACATATCTTAATGAGGCCAGAAGTCCATCATATATTTCAATTAAAGCAACTTATTGCAAAAGAATTGACACAAGAGTACATTTGAGAATACTGCAAAATTCTATTGAGCCAGATATTAAATATTTGCAAACACATAAAATAATGACATTCTTCTCACCAACGTTTGAAAATATAACTATTTTTCATTATATAGTATGCATATTTACATGTAATAGTCTTATTTTTGCCATTTTAAATAAATTAACAGATATTTCATAAAAACTCTGAGAAATTAATTTTTAATTTCTAATTCAGATAATATATATAGGTATAATTCAAATGCCTAAAAGAATTTTTGGTTTTCAAGGATTTGTTGAGAGCTTAGGACACTAAGCTCTCCTATGTGTACTTTTTTGTGTATTTTATTAAGTTTATTTTATCCTCATTTCAAACTGCTAAGGTTATGAGTCAGTGAAGAGCTGACTAATTAGAAAATCACTGCAGATGGTAACTGCAGTCATGAAATTAAAACTTACTTGCTCCTTGAAAGAAAAGCTATGATGAACCTAGACAGCATACTAAAAAGCAGAGACATTACTTTGCCAACAAAGATCCATACAGTCAAAGCTATGGCTTTTCCACTAGTCATGAATAGATACGAGAGTTGCACCATAAAGAAGGCTGAGCACTGAAGAATAGATGCTTTTTAAGTTTGGTATTGGAGAAGAGTCTTGAGAGCCCCTCGGATAGCAAGGAGATGAAACCAGTCAATCCTAAAGGAAATCAATCCTGAATATTCATTGGAAGGACTGATGCTGAAGCTGAAGCTCCAATATTTTGGCCACCTGATGTGAAGACCTGACTCGGAAAAGTCCCTAATGCTGGAAAAGATTGAAGGAAGGAGGAGAAGGGGACAACAGAGGACGAGATGGTTGGATGGCATCACCAACTCAATGGACATGAATCTGAGCAAGCTCCAGGAGATGGTGAAGGAGAGGAAAGCCTAGTATGCTACAGTCCATGGGGTCACAAAGAGTCACACATGACTAAGTGACTAAACAACAACAAGATTATAGTATTATCCTAGGTCTCTACAAATATGGACCTTCTTGATTTGGTAATAACATCAGATTTAATCATTATACTACATTATATTATTATTTATTATGTTCAGCATCAAGAACTTCCCTGAACTATTTCTCTGATATTCTCTAATTTTAATACAATAGTGTATAAGTGTATTATTTGTCACTACTCAATATTTAGTGGAAACTAAATATTGTATTGATAGTGTACTGATAGTGTAAACTATTTGTACTGATAGTGTAAACTATTATGAATCATAAAATAAATGGAGGAAACAGTGCAAATAGTAAAGATATAAAACCTATGCTTGATGGTTTCAAATATAACAAGGAATTTGGGTTGATCAAAAATGACAGAGGCCAGTTGCATATAAGTTGTTTCAGTAAAATTTGTTATTAGAGTGATATCAATGCACATAAAGAAGTAGGCTGCTCAAAAACACAATTTCCTCAATGTAACATCAAAAAAAAAAAAAAAACAACTAAGCAAAACTGTCAGAATAAACTTTGATAAAAGTCTAGGAAACAGTCAAATGTTTACAAAAGTCGCAGAAACACTGAATCAAGAAAAAGGCAACTTAAAAATAACAGGAAAGTTTGTGGAATTTTTATTGGCCATTACCCCCATCCCCTCATGGTCTTAGTGGCAATCTTTGAGTCAGGTGCCTGCATTTGAAGTATGGTTCTGATTCTAGAAGGAGAAAAGTAGTTCTTGTTCTCAAAGAACTCTGCTTGCCTGCTCTAAACTGTCTTAACTAATACGGCATGCATTTTTGTTACACCTGATTAAGAACTTTCAGGGCAGCAAAGTAAATATTCCTCAAAAATATCCTTAAGCAAATGAACAGGCTATAGCTACATGGGAAAAAAGACACAGCTAAGATATAACACAGAGAACCAAAAACTGGGAGGGAAAGTTGGAAATTTACTTTTTCTGGAAAATCATGAATTCAAAATGCCTGCATATATTGGAGTATTTGGAAAGCCATATGCACGCTCAAAAAACATCTGAAAAGACCACAAGTTCTCACCTCTGGCTAAACTCTAGGCTCAGTACAAGCATGAAGTGAAGACTAAAGTAGAAATGCAGATAATCTAAAAAAGTATCCCAGCACAGAACTAATTTGAAAAGAATGAGAGAGGTTTTTTTGTCCCCTGTTAAAAAAAAAAAAAAAAAACAACTTTTTTTTTCTTTTTCCCCCTGCCTGCCCCAACTTCTTGATTCCTAACATTCAGTGAAATATGTGAAAAACACTAACTGTATATAAACTAAAGGAATAGAGACTTCAGAGACTATACATTACAATGAATACTGACTTCCCCAAATCGATACATCAATATCAGTAAAATAATCAGTATATCGACATCTTCAATCTCTTGATCTATTAATCTATATATCACTACATCCAACTACACCAGGATACATTCTTTTCAAATACATGGAACATTCTTCAGGATAGACCATATGTTTGGTCACCAAACAAGCTTCAACCAACTTAAAAATATTGTAATTATTCAAAATATGTTCTCTAAATGAGGTAGAGTAAAATAAAAATCAATAGCATAAAGAAAACTGGAAAAATCACTTGTATGAGGATATTAAACAAGACACTTTTAACAAGCAATATTTCAGAGAAGAAATCACAAGAGAAATTAGAAAATACTTTGGGACAAATGAAAATGAAAATACATTTCAAAACAGTGAAGTATTACTAAAAGAGATAAACAACTCCATTTAAAAAGACCTCAAATCAATAACCTAATTTTGTATGTAAAGAAGTGATAAAGAAGAGCAAATTAGCTGGAGTCTAGTAGAAGACAGTAATAAAATATTAGAGTGATTATAAATGAAATTAGAGAATAGAAAATCAATAGAAAGAATCAATAAAAGCAAAAGTTTGTTCTTTGAAAAGAACACAACTGATCAAACTCTACTTAGGTTGACTAAGATATAAAAGAAAGAAGATGCAAGTAATAAGTCACTTATGAAACTGAGAGCATTACTAAAATCTTATAGAATTTAAAATGATCATGAGAGAGTACTCTGAACAACTGTGTGCTAACAAATTAAATAACTTACATAAAATGGACCCATTTCTAAAAACACTGAAACTACCAAACTGACTCATGAAGAAATAAAAGACCTGAACAGATCAATGACTAATAAAAAGACTGAATTCATAGCCAAAAACAACCCAACATGAAGAATCGAAGAACAGATGTCTTTACTTCTAAATTCTACCAAATATTTAGGAAAGAATTAGCTCCAATTATTCTCAAACTCTTCCAAAAGATAAAAGAGGAAGGAAAACTTAATAACTCATACTGTAAGGTTAGAAATATCCTGATCCTAAGCCAAAAAGAACACATGAAAAAAAAAATTAACATTCCTTAAGAAAATAGATGCAAAAACCGTCAATGGAAATACTAGTAGCAGATGGCAGAATTGCTTTTTTAATTGCCAACCATACTCTTTAGCATATCAAGAGGATTATGAACTATTAACAAAGAGAATTATTTCAAAATGTAAGGTAACCTGATCAAAAAAAGGCAACCAATGCAATATTGCATTAATAGAAAAAAAGGAGGAAAATTGCATTATCATCTCAACTGATGATAAAAAGCATTTGAGAAAATTCATTATTTTTTCTTTTAAAAATGTTTCAAAAACTGGGAATGGAAGGAAACTTCAACAGGAAAAATGTCTTTATGAAAAACCGACAGCTAAAGTGGTAGTCAACGTTGAAAGCTTCCCCTGATGGCCAGGAACATGAAAATGATTGCCAATGTCATCACTGCTACTCAAAATTGTATTGGAAAATCTAACCAGGATTCGAGCCTGGCAGGAATAAGAAATAAAGGAGAGCTAAATTGGAAATGAACACATAAAACTATGTCTATTCACAAATGTCTCTGTCCACTATATATATAAAAAACCCAAATAATATACAACAAACTTCTATAGTTAGTGAGTAAATTTAGTGTTTGCCAACACTCAAATTCAGTTGTATATCTCTATGCCAGCAATAAGAAATCAATTATACTTAAAATCACATGCAAAAGAATAAAATACTTAGGAATAAATTTAACCAAGGATGTAAAGAATTTACATTTAAAACTAAAAAACAGTTCTAATGAGATGGATGAAACTGGAGCCCATTATACAGAGTAAAGTAAGCCAGAAAGATAAAGACCAATACAGTATACTAACGCATATATATGGAATTTAGAAAGATGGTAACGATAACCTTATATGGAAAACAGAAAAAGAGACACAGATGTACAGAACAGAATTTTGGTTTCTGTGGGAGAAGGTGAGGGTGAGATGTTTCAAGAGAACAGCATCAAAACATCTATATTATCTAGGGTGAAACAGATCACCAGCCCAGGCTGGATACATGAGACAAGTGCTCGGGCCTGGTGCACTGGGAAGACCCAGAGGAATGGGGTGGAGAGGGAGGTGGGAGGGGGGATCGGGATGGGGAACACATGTAAATCCATGGCTGATTCATGTCAATGTATGACAAAAACCACTACAATAGTGTAAAGTACTTAGCCTCCAACTAATAAAAATAAATGAAAAAAAAAATAAATAAATAAAAAACACTGATGAAAAAAATTACAGATATAAATAAATGAAAAGACAATTGTTTTTAATAATTGAAAGAATATTTCTAAGTTGGCAGGATTACCCAAAGTGATCCACAGATTCAATTCAATCAACATTAGAATCCCAACTGCCATTGTTGTTGTTGTTGTTGTTGTAGAAATGGAAAAGACAATTCTCAGATTCATATGGAATTGTAAAAGGCTCCAAATAGGGGAAAAAAATAAAAGAGAAAACAAAGTTGGAGCACTCATATCTTCTAATCTCAAAAGTTATTATAACACTAAGTACTCAAAACCATGATATGACACTGGTTAAGGTTAGAAATAGACCAACTGATTAAAATTGCAAATCCTTAAAAAAACCAATATAATCAACAATATAATCAACCAATATAATCACTGAAAAAAACTTCAGTGGGTAAAGAAACAACAAATGTTTCTAGGTGAAATGTATGTCCACATGTAAAAAATAAAATTGTACTCTACCTCACACCATATACAAAAATTATCTCAAAATCAATCAACTTGCTTCTAATTATAGAAGCAAAAACCAGAAACCTCCAAAAAAAAAAACAGGTAAATCTTTATGACTCTGTATTTAGCAATGGATTTTTAGATATGATACCAAAACCATGAGTAACAAAAGAAAAATGAAGTGGACTGCATAAAAATTAAGAAACTTTGTGCATCAAAGGGCACTGTCACAAAAGTACAGATAACCTACAGAAGAAAATGCTTGCAAATCATATATCTAGCTAGAGATTAATATCTAGAATATGTAACTACAACTGATCAACAAATCACACAAGGTTATGAAAACACATTCAAGAGATTTGAATAGACGGTTCTTCAAAGAAGATATACAAATGGCCAATAAGTATATGAGAAGATGCTCAACATCACTAATCATTCAGGAAATTCAAATTAAAACCAAATGAGATGCAACTTCAGAGCTCTTGGATGATGATAATAAAATAACTGGAAAATAACAAGTGTTAGTGAGTATATGTAGAAACTAGAACATGTGTATATTGCTTTTGGAAATGTAAGATTGTTTGGTTGCTGTGGAAAATAATCTGGTAGTTTCTCAAAAAGTTATATATGAATGAATTAACACTTAATCTCACAATTGTATTCCTGTATGTATACCCATCAAATTATTGAAATTAAAAAAAAAATCCATATACGCACATGGTCATAGCAGCTCTATTCCCAAGAGCCAAATGATGAAAACACCCCAAATTTCCATTAGTGGATAGATGAATGGATGGATAAACAAATTGTGATGCATATATGCAATGGACTATTCAGCCATAAAAGGGAATAAAGTGCAGATATGTGACAATGGAGATGGACTTCTAAAATATTCTGTTAAATGAAAGAACTCAAACAAAAATAGATATATATGGTTTGATCCTATTTACATGAACTATTCAGAATAAGTAAATTGATAGAAATTGATAAACCAGTGATCTTCAGGATCTGGACAAGTGGAAAATGAAGAGTAACTTCTTAATGGGCACTGGGTTTTCTTTAGGGGTGATAACATATTTTGGAATAGACTTGGTGATAACACACATTGTCAATATAGTAAATGCTATTGAACTGTTCACTTGAAAGTGGAAAAGTTTATGGAATATGGAATACCTCATATGGAAAAGTAAAATCATTGGTCTTATTTGCTATACTGCATAATTACTGATCAGTGCAGTTCAATTCAGCACAGTGTCATACCAATTCTTTGCGAACCCATGGACTGCAGCATGTCAGGCCTCCCTGTCCATCACGAACTGCCGGAGTTTACCCAAACTCATGTCCATTGAGTCGGTGATGTCATCTAAGCATCTCATCCTCTGTCGTCCCCTTCTCCTCCCACCCTCAATCTTTCCAAGCATCAGGCTCTTTTCAAATGAGTCATCTCTTCGCATCAGGTGGACAAAATATTGGAGTTTCAGCTTCAACATCAATCCTTCCAATGAACACACAGGACTGATCTCCTTTAGGATGGACTGGTTGGATCTCCTTGCAATCCAAGGGACTCTCAAGAGTCTTCTCCAACACCATAGTTCAAAAGCATCAATTCTTTGGTGCTCAGCTTTCTTTATAGTCCAACTCTCACATCCATACATGACTACTGGAAAAACCATAGCTTTGACTAGACGGACCTTCTTTGGCAAAGTAACGTCTCTGCTTTTTAATATGCTATCTAGGTTGGTCATAACTTTCCTTCCAAGGAGTAAGCGTCTTTTAATTTCCTGGTTGCAGTCACCATCTGCAGTGATTTTGGAGTCCAGAAAAATAAAGTCTGACACTGTTTCCACTGTTTCCTCATCTATTTCCCATGAAGTGATCGGATCAGATGCCGTGATTTCAGTTTTCCGAATGTTGAGCTTTACGCCAACTTTTTCACTATCCTACTTTACTTTTCATCAAGAGGCTTTTTAAATCCTCTTCACTCTCAGCCATAAGGGTGGTGTCATCTGCATATCTGAGGTTATTGATATTTCTCCAGGCAATCTTGACTCCAGCTTGTGTTTCTTCCACCCAGCGTTTCTCATGATGTACTCTGTATATAAGTTAAATAAGCAGGGTGACAATATACAGTCTTGACGTACTCCTTTTCCTATTTGGAACCAGTCTGTTGTTCCATGTCCAGTTCTAACTGTTGCTTCCTGACCTGCATACAGGTTTCTCAAGAGGCAGGTCAGGTGGTCTGGTATTCCCATCTCTTTCAGAATTTTCCACAGTTTATTGTGATCCACACAGACAAAGGATTTGGCATAGTCAATAAAGCAGAAATAGATGTTTTTCTGCAACTCTCTTGCTTTTTTGATGATCCAGCAGATGTTGGCAATTTGATCTTTGGTTCGTCTGCCTTTTCTAAAACCAGCTTGAACATCTGGAAATTCACAGTTCACTTACTGCTGAAACCTGACTTGAAGAATTTTGACCATTACTTTACTAGCATGTGAGATGAGTGCAATTTGCAGTAGTTCGAGCATTCTTTGGGATTGGAATGAAAACTGACTTTCTCCAGTCCTGTGGCCATGGCTGAGTTTTCCAAGTTTGCTGGCATATTGAGTGAAGCACTTTCACAGCACCCACCATCTTTCAGGATTTGAAATAGGTCCACTGGAATTCCATCACCTCCACTAGCTTTGTTTGTAGTGATGCTTTCTAAGGCCCACTTGACTTCACATTCCAGGATATCTGGCTCTAGGTGAGTGATCACACCATCGTGATTATCTGGATCATGAAGATCTTTTTTGTACAATTCTTCTGTGTATTCTTGCCACCTCTTCTTAATATCTTCTGCTTCTGTTAGGTCCATGCCATTTCTGTCCTTTATCAAGCCTATCTTTGCATGAAATGCTCCCTTGGTGTCTCTAATTTTTTGAAGAGATCTCTAGTCTTTCCCATTCTATTGTTTTCCTCTATTTCTTTGCATTGATTGCTGAGGAAGGTTTTTTTAAAAATCTCTCCTTGATATTCTTTGGAACTCTGCATTCAGATGGGAATATCTTTCCTTTTCTCCTTTGCTTTTCACTTCTCTTCTTTTCACACCTATTTGTAAGGCCTCCCCAGACAGCCATTTTGCTTTTTTGCATTTCTTTTCCATGGGGATGTTCTTAATCCCTCTCTCCTGTATGTCACGAATCTCCATCCATAGTTCATCAGGCACTCTGTCTATTGGATGTGGAAACAGAGGAAGCCAAAATAAACAAAGAAGAGGGAACTGCTTTGAAAGTGACAGGGGCAACAGATTAAAACTATGTAGTTAGCATTGGCTAAATTGGAAGGAACCTATAAACCTTCAGAAGAAGTATAAGCTGGAACAAGGAACTATCTGAAACTGAACTGGCCCCCACCGCCCTCAATAGCTCCAGAGAAAGTCCGAGATATATTTTACTATCATCATTTTTTAATGTTTTTTAATTTTTTTTAATTTTTAATTTCCTTATTATTCCTTTAATTTTCATTTTTAAAATGTATTATTACCTTGAAAAAAAAAGATCCTATTTTTACAGCAAAGGTCATATTTATATTTTTTATAACTTTTGTGATTTTTTTTTTTTTAATATTGTATTTTTGAGAGTGTAACCTCTACTCTAGATTTTTAATCTTTGCTTTTTGGTATTTGTTATCAATTCTGTACCTTTAAGAATTCAATCTTCAGTACCCATTTTTTACTTAGGTGTGTGATTATTGGCTTGATTGCTCTCTCCCTTTTTGACTCTCCTTTTTCTCCTCCAGGTCACCTCTATCTCCTCCCCCCACCATCTCTTCTCTACTTAACTCTGTGAATCTCTTTGGGTGTTCTGGGCTGTGGAGAACACTTAGGGAACTGATCACAGGCTAGACTGGTTTCTCTCCTTTTGACTCACCCTCCTCTCTCCTGGTAACCTCTATCTCCTTCCTCCCTCTTCTCTTCTCTCTGGGACTCCATGAACCTCTCTGAGTGTTCCAGACTGTGGAGAGCAAATAGGGAACTGATTACTGGCTTGATTGTCCTCTCCTTTTTTGATTCCCCTGCTTCTCCTCCTGGTTACCTCTTTATTCTCCTCCCTCTTCTCTTCTCCATGTAACTCTGTGAACCTCTCTGGGTGTCCCCCAGTGTGGAGAATCTTTTCACCATTTACCTAGATGTTCTATCATTGGTGCTATATGGAGGGAGAAATCTTGAGGCTACTGTAAGAATAAGACTGAAAGTCAGAGGGGGTACATTTAAATTCAAAACTTGAGAACACCAGAAAACTCCTGACTCCAAGGAACATTAATCAACAAGATCTCATCCAAAAGCCTCTATACCTATACTGAAACCAAGCTCCAACCAAGAGCCAACAAGTTCCAGAATAAGACATACCAGCTAATACTCAAACAGCACAGGAACATAACCCTGAGCACAAAAATATAGGCGGCCAAAACTCACACCAAACCCAGAGACACCTCCATACTCACTGCTGGACACGTCATTGCACTCCAGAGAGAAGAGATCCAGCTCTACCCACCAGAACTCCATCGCAAACTTCCCTAACCAGGAAACCTTGACAAGCCACTCGTCCAACCCCACCCACAAGGAGGAACCTCCACAATAAAGAGGAACCACAAACTTCCAGCATACAGAAAGGCCACCCCAAACACAGCAATCTAAACAAGATGAAAAGGCAGAGAAATATTCAGCAGGCAAAGGAACATGATAAAAGTGTACCAAACCAAACCAAAAAGGAGGATGCAGGGAGTCTACCTGAAAACGAATTCAGAATAATGATAGTAAAAATGATCCAAAATCTTGAAAACAGATAAATAGTCTGGAGACAAGTATTGAGAGGATGCAAGAAAAGTTTAACAAGGACCTAGAAGAAATAAAAGTCAATCGATGCAATGAGATCAAAAGCACTCTGCAGGGAGCCAACAGTAGAATAACTGAGGTAGAAGATAGAATAAGTGAGGTGGAAGATATAATGGTGGAAACAAATGAAGCAGAGAGGAAAAAATAAAAAAGAATTAAAAGAAATGAGGACAACCTCAGAGACATCTGGGACAAGGTTAAAAGCCCCAACATTCAAATCATAGGAGTCCCAGAAGAAGAAGACAAAAAGAAAGGCCATGGGAAAATACTTGAGGAGATAATAGGTGAAAACGTCCCTAAAATGGGGAGAGAAACAGCCACCCAAGTCCAAGAAACCCAGAGAGTCCCAAACAAGATAAACCCAAGGCAAAACGCTCCAAGACACACATTAATCAAATTGACAAAGATCAAACACAAAGAACAAATATTAAAAGTAGCAAGGGGAAAACAACAAATAACTCACAAGAGGATCCCCATAAGGATAACAGCTGATCTCTCAATAGAAACTCTTCAAGCCAGAAGGGAATGACAGGACATACTTAGAGTGATGAAACAGAAAAACCTATGACCCAGATTACTGTACCCAGCAAGGATCTCATTCAGATATGAAGGAGAATTCAAAAGCTTTACAGACAAGCAAAAGCTGAGAGAATTCAGCACCACCAAACCAACTCTTCAACTAATGCTAAAGGATTTTCACTAGACAGGAATAACAGAAAAGGTTTATAAACTCGAACCCAAAACAACAAAATAAATCGCAACAGGATCATACTTATCAATAATTACCTTACATGTAAATGGGTTGAATGTCACAACCAAAAGACAAAGACTGGCTGAATGGAAACAAAAACAAGACCCCAATATATGCTGTGTACAAGAGACCCACCTCAAACCTAGGGACACATACAGACTGAAAGAGAAGGGCTGGAAAAAGATATTTCATTCAAATGGAGACCAAAAGAAAGCAGGAGTAGCAATACTCATATCAGATAAAACAGACTTTAAATAAAGGCCGTCAAGAGAGACAAAGAAGAACACTACATAATGATCAAAGGATCAACCCAAGAAGCATATATAAAAATTATAAATATATATGCACCCAACACAGGAGCACCACAATATGTAAGGCAAATGCTAACAAGTATGAAAGGGGAAATTAACAGTAACACAATAATAGTGGGAGACTTTAACATCCCACTCACACCTATGGATAGATAAACTAAACAGAAAATTAGCAAGAAAACACAAACTTTAAGTGATACAATGGACCAGTTAGGCCTAATTGATATCTATAGGACATTTCACCCTAAAACAATGAATTTCGCCTTTTTCTCAAGTTCACACAGAACCTTCCCCAGGATAGATCACTTCCTGAGCCATAAATTTAGCCTTGGTAAATTCAAAAACATTGAAATAATCTCAAGCTTCTTTTCAGATCACAATGCAGTAAGATTAGATGTCAATACAGGAAAAAACTATTAAAAATAAAAACATATGGAGACTTAACAACAAACTTCTGAATAACCAAAAAATCACAGAAGAAATAAAAAAAAGAAATCAAAATATGCATAGAAATGAATGAAAATGAAAACACAACCCCAAACCTATGGGATTCAGTAAAAGCAGTGCTAAGGGGACGGTTCATAGCAATATCAGCTTACCTCAAGAAACAGGAGAGAAATCAAACAAATAACCTAACTCTACACCTAAAGCAAATAGAAAAAGAAGAAATGAAGCACACCAGGGTTAGTAGAAGGAAAGGAATCATAAAAATTAGGGCAAAAATAAATGCAAAAGAAACAAAGGAGACCACAGCTACAATCAACAAAGTTAAAATCTGATTCTTTGAGAAGATAAATAAAATAGACAAACCATTAGCCAGACTCATCAAGACAAAAAGGGAGAAGAATCAAATCAACAAAATTAGAAATGAAAATGGAGATATCACAACAGGCAACATAGAAATACAAAGGATCACAAGAGACTACTATCTGTAGCTATATGTCAATAAAGTGGACAATTTTGAAGAAATGGAAAATTCTTTGAAAAGTATAACTTTCCAAAACTAAACAAGGAAGAAATCGAAAATCATAAAAGACCCATCACAAGCACAGGAATCGAAACTGTAATCAGAAATCTTCCAGCAAACAAAAACCCAGAACCAGATGGCTTCACACCTAAATTCTACCAAAAGTTTAGAGAAGAGTTAACACCTATCCTACTCAAACTCTTCCAGAAAATCGCAGAGGAAGGTAAACTTCCAAACTCATTCCATGAGGACGTCATCATCCTAATACCAAAACCAGACTAAGATGCCACAAAGAAAGAAAACTACAGACCAATATCATTGATGAACATAGATGCAAAAATCCTCAACAAGATTCTAGCAAACAGAATCCAACAACATATTAAAAAGATCCTACATCATGACCAAGTGAGCTTTATCCCAGGAATGCAAGGATTCTTCAATATTTGCAAATCAGTCAATGTGATACACCACATTAACAAATTGAAAGATAAAAAACATATGATTATCTCAATAGATGCAAAGAAAGTCTTTGACAAAATTCAACATCCACTTATGATAAAGACCCTCCAGAAAGCAGGATTAGAAGGAACATAGCTCAACATAATAAAAGCCATATATGATAAACCCACAGCAAACATTATCCTCAATGGTGAAAAATTGAAAGCATGTCCCCTAAAGTCAGGAACAAGACAAGGATGCCCACTCTCACCACTACTATTCAACATAGTTTTGGAAGTTTTAGCCACAGCAATCAGAGAAGAAAAAGAAATGAAAGTAATCCAGATTGGAAAAGAAGAAGCAAAACTCTCACTGTTTGCAGATGACATGATCTTCTACATAGAAAACCCTAAAGATTCCACCAGAAAGTTACTAGAGCTAATCAATGAATATAGTAAAGTTTCAGGATATGAAATTAACATACAGAAATCCCTTACATTCTTATACAGTAACAATGAGAAAACAAAAAGAGAAATTAAGGAAAAAATTCCATTCACCATTGCAACAAAAAGAATAAAATAATTGGGAATATATCTACCTAAAGAAATAAAAGTCCTATATATAGAAAACTATAAAACATTGATGAAAGAAATCAAAGAGGACACAAATAGTTGGAGAAATATACCATGTTCATGGATCAGAAGAATCAATGTAATGAAAATGAGTATATTATCCAAAGCAATCTATAGATTCAACACAATCCCCATCAAGGTACCAATGGTATTTTTCAGAGAACTAGAACAAATAATTTCACAATTTGTATGGAAATACAAAAAAAACCTCGAATAGCCAAAGCAATCTTAAGAATGAAGAATGGAATTGGAGGAATCAACTTACCTGACTTCAGGCTCTACTACAAAGCTAATCATCAAGACACTATGGTACTGGCACCAAGACAGAAACATAGATCAATGGAACAAAACAGAAAGCCCAGAGGTAAATACACCAACCTATGGACACCTTATCTTCGACAAAGGAGGCAAGAATGAAACTAGAACACTTTCTAACACCATACACAAAAATAAACTCAAAATGGATTAAAGCTCTAAACGTAAGACCAGAAACTATAAAACTCCTAGAGGAAAACATAGGCAAAACACTCTCTGACATAAATCATAGCAGGATCCTCTATGACCCACCTCCCAGAGTACTGGAAATAAAAGCAAAACTAAACAAATGGGACCTAATTAAATTTAAAAGCTTTTGCACAACAAAGGAAACTGTAAGCAAGGTGAAAAGACTGCCTTCAGATTGGGAGAAAATAATGGCAAATGAAGCAACTGACAAAGAATTAATCTCAAAAATATACAAGCAACTCCTGCAGCTCAATTCCAGAAAGATAAGAGACCCAATCAAAAAATGGGCCAAAGAACTAAGCAGACATTTCTCCAAAGAAGACATACAGATGGCTAACAAACACATGAAAAGGTGCTCAACATCACTCATTTATCCGAGAAATGCAAATCAAAACCACAATGAGGTACCATTTCACACTGTTCAGAATGGTTGCTATTAAAAAGTCTACAAACAATAAATGCCAGACAGGGTGTGGAGAAAAGGGAACCCTCTTACACTGTTGGTGGGAATGCAAACTAGTACAGCCACTATGGAGAACAATGTGGAGACTCCTTAAAAAACTGGAAATAGAACTGCCAAATGACCCAGCAATCCCACTGCTGGGCATACACATTGAGGAAACCAGAATGGAAAGAGACACATATACCCCAATGTTCATCACAGTACTATTTACGATAGCCAGGACATAGAAGCGACTCAGATGTCCCTTGGCAGACTAATGGATAAGAAAGCTGTGGTACATATACATAATGGAATATTACCCAGCTATTAAAAAGAATGCATTTGAATCAGTTCTAATGAGGTGGACGAAACTGGAGCCTATTATACAGAGTGAAGTAAGTCAGAAAGAAAAACACCAATACAGTATAATAACACATACATATGGAATTTAGAAAGATGGTAATGATGACCCTACATGTGAGACAGAAAAAGAGACACAGATGTAAAGAACAGACTTTTGGACTCTGTGGGGAGAAGGCGAGGGTGCAATGATTTGAGAGAATAGCATTGAAACATGTATCTTATCATATGTGAAACAGATTACCAGTCCAGGTTCGATGCATAAGACAGGGTTCTCAGGGCTGGTGCACTGGGATGACCCTGAGGGATGGGATGGGGAGGGAAGTGGGAGGGGGTTCAGGATGGGGAACACATGTACATCCATGGCTGATTCATGTGAATGTATGGCAAAAATCACCACAATATTGTAAAGTAAATAACCTCCAATTTAAAAAAAAAAAAACAAAACAAAAAAACCTTAAAAAAAAAAACCCGGCATGTAGCAAGTAGATAAATAAATGTTACTTATTAAAACAAATTTTCCTCTCACTCTTGTAAAAATGAACATATTAAAATGTGAACTAAATCCATTACTTATCTGATTGGACAACACAAAAATATGAAAATAAATAAGGAAATCAAGTCTGACTTAAAAATAGAAATGCAACTATAAAGCAAAGACAAAAAACATTACTCTGACTTTATTTGTGCCAGAGAAAATTGTTTTCCACTTAACCTAAGAGATAAATCTATTAGAAAAGCAACCACAATCCATATTATCTAGGGGGAAACTGTTAAAATCTGTCATTGTTTTCTCTTTGGCAGCCTGATTATGCCTGGTTAATACCATATTCAAATGTGTTCATCTGTGCTGTTCTTGGAAAAACAAGCAAAGACAATTTAGCTTATGCCTATCAATACAACATATCTCCCTTCTTAATTCAACAAAATAAAATAAACAATTTGCATCTTGGTTGATGTTGATGTTTACAAGTGAGTAATGCAAATCTCAAAATCTGTAAAATATTATTTCCCCCTCATAAAAGCATAATGGGATACTTTAATCGTTGCTTTGACATTTTAAAACACAGGTCAGATGCTTAAATGACACTTTTTAAATTACAGCTGCCAAGAGATTGCTTGCAACATAATATAACATGACATTTTTAACTAACTATAACCAGCAGCTATTATTTTCATAGGACATAATAGTAACCAGAATAAATTCATTTTGAGTTTTTGCATAACAATAACAAATCAGCTGTCACTAGTCCAATAAAGTACTTAATTCTATCAACTGTTTTCTAGAAAATTATCTTTTTGATAAAGAGGGACAGATTAATCTTTTTAAAGCCTCATTTCAAAGGGTCAAATCATTTTTAAAAAATGTAATATCTAAGACAATAGAAAGAACAAATTCTTTGCCACAAAGCCATATTTGCAGGCACATATCAAGGCAAAGAGAACTTCCCTGGTGGCTCAGACCGTAAAGAATCTGCCTGCAATGTGGGAAACCCAGGTTCATCCCAGGCTGGGGAAGATCCCCTGGAGAAGGGAATGGCAACCTAGTCCAGTATTCTTGCCTGGAGAATCCCATGGACAGAGGAGCCTGGCGGCTGCAGTCCATGGGGTTGCAAAGAGTCAGATACGACTGAATAACTAACATGCACATCAAGGCAAGAACATGGACTCAAATCAGTCTGATATCAAGGTCAATTTAATCAGTCTATATGCTGCATATTCTCTGTAAACTAGGCACCTAATTCATCCACATTCTGTTGAGCTCAGATTTATTACCTAAAAAACTACTCCATTAAATTGGTGTGTGATGAGTAAATGAGATGATTGTTCACTCTCTTTGGAAAATATACCTAAGTAGGTATTTCTTCAAAGAAAGGCACTCATCCTTAAAGGCTAACTTCTATTTTTTATTTTGTTTATTTTTCACAATAGGACTGTATACATTTCTTGGGTGGCCTCTACTTCCTTGGTTCTAAATTTTGGCTCAAATGAACTATTTGAGCCTAACTTCATGGATCAAATCCTCATCTCACATTAAAGATTTACCTATCATCAGCATTACAGTGGCAATCTCAACCTCTGTATATTTTCTCCAAAATTGAATCTAAATTTATTGTAAAATTCTTACTATTAGAGATACCTCTTAGGGAAAATAAATAAATTTATATGATGGAAATGGACAGTCTTATTAATTTACTGTGTTAGATCAAGCAGAGTTCTCATATCTTATACCTTAAAGCTTGACTTCTTTTATACTCTGATAGACCTGTGAGGTTCAACCCTAGGTGCATACCTGGAGAAGGAACTAAAGGAAGAAAAAACTCCCTAAAAGTGAGAGCTAGAGCTAATGAAGACACAATTTCAGTACCTTATATGTTTCCTTTAGTCAACCATGAGAGTAAATTAACCTGATGATCCTGCTTTGACACTGACTGATTACAGACATTAATCAAAGGGCAACAGGCCAGTGCCGCTGAAGAACTGGTGGAATATACACAGTCCATAGTGGTTATTTTAATATGGCAACAAGACTGAAGAGCCTGATGAATATCCTCTACCAAGTACATTCTAATTCACAGAATACACTTCTCTATTTTTCAAAACAGGTCAAAATGGGTAATTATATCCTGGGTGAAACATTTCCTAACCATGTTCACTGTCATTCTGCATATTAAATATAAATATGAGAATGTAGAGTAAATGTATAGCTACCTAAAACTGGTTTCCAGGACTTTAAGCATGAATGTGCACCCATATATTTTAGAGTATAATTATTGATCTCGTGTGCTTACTAAGTTGCTTCAGACATGTCTAACTCTTTGCGACCCTATGGACCATAGCCCTCCAGGTCTCTCTGTCCATGGGATTCTCTATGAGCTCTGGAGGGGGTTGCCATGCCCCCTCCAGAGGATCTTCCAGACCTAACCCATATCTCTTAATTCTCCTGCATTGGAGGCAAATTCTTTATCACTAGCACCACCTGGGAAACCAAATTATTGATCTTATTGTCACCTATTCTGAAAATAAATGTGGGTATTCTTTTTTTTTTTTTAATGACTTCAGTGCAAACAAAAAGATATGTGGGCTTAATTAACATATCCCAGTAATTCTACCCTTTAATCAGAAAAAAAATGAAAATTTTTGGTTTCAGAAATAGTTACTTATTAAAGAAACACTTAAATGGTTAATCCACTCTTCAAAAATAATTAGGACCTCTTTTCACAAGACAGGGAAGTTGCTGACAATCTTGGAAATTAAGACACCTGTGTCAAATTACTTCTGTAATAAAATTTGCAATCAAACCAAAATTACAATGAACATGTGTTTCTCTGGTTATAGGCTTGCATGTCTTAGCACTAACCTGCAAAATGTGATGCTATTTTGAGCACAACAGTTTCTAAATCATTTCTTAGACTAGATAATTTCTTGTATGCTTCTCCTCCATCTACCCCTCAAAGCAATTATATATATTTCCAATATAGGAAGGGTCAGTGAGAGAGTTTACCAGATTTAGTCTGTTACTAAGCAAGCCACTGTTATTACTGCTGTTGTTTTATTAGATCATAGATATTGGGACTGTAATGAACTTCAAGAAATCACTTTAAATTTTGGCAAAACAAAGATGCCCCTTTTTTCAACAAAACACTTGATATCAAAGTGTCACCGAGTCCAATCTGGCTCTCATCACTACAAGACAGGTCAATTAACCAAGGGATGAGGTGTTGAGGAAAGGATTAAGACTTTATTTGGAAGGCTGGCAGACTAGTTACTCAAAAAAAAAAAAAAAAAATCTTATCAAGTTCTGAATATCAGGTTCTTTTATAGAACAGGGAGGGTGTGGGGGCCCTATGTGAGGAAGTAAAGTCAAAAGACCATTAATCTTGCAAATATCTCTTGGAATGGCTAACCTCAGGGAGGGTATGTGTTAATTTCTACCTTCCTGTGGACAACCACATGTGGACAGGATCCTGAATAAAGGCACTTATAAAGGCACTTTAGTTTGCCAATCAGGCAGAGAGGCAGGGTTCGCTGAGGCATGATATTATGCATAAACACTATCCTTTCAGTGAACAAAAATAATGTAAACAAAGGTTAAAGCAAAAGAAGCAGATTCAACATGGGGTCAGAGTTTGTTCTTCCCAGTAATAAAAGAAGGTAAGTGACTTGCCCAAGGTCACAGAGCTATAAAATGCAAACGGATTTCTGACCTCCACCCTTGCTGGATGGATTGTTCTAGAGTCAGTCCTTTGTTCTAAAAGGTCAGGTGTCCTGCTGAATAATTTCAGAATCAGAAGCTTTCCCTCCTGAGTGGATTCCTCTTCCTGGCTGAAAGTGGCCATCTGTCTGGCTGACTTTACCTAGAAATCTGAGCCTTCAGGACATATTTGTGAACAAAGTGAAGATTAGAGGGGAGTGTAGCACATTATCCCCTCAGTCACAGGTTTTCGCTTGCTGCTCTGTTGCAGCACTGCTGAGGTTAGGAAGAGGAAGGTTCTTTGTAATCAGAGCACTAGTCTGATCACACATAAACACAAGCATACATGCGTGAAATCAAAAGTCCACACTAATGATCTTAATGTACATGCTAGCCCTCATGAACCAGAGGTTAAAAAAACAAACAAACTCGGTTTTGTTTGGTTTTTCCTTGTTTGCTTCCTGTCTAATGAGGAAGGCAAGACTAGATAACTTAAGGAGTACTTCCAGGCTTAGGACTCAGGCCACAAACTTGTTAAATCTTCTGACCTTATATTTCACTCTGCTGTTTGGTGTGAGCCCACCACGAAGGTCATGTAGCCAGGATAGTATTTGCTTACTCACAACTCAAGCAAAATTCCTAACCACCATGATTTCATTTATCTGCTTCATCAGTTTGCATAATCCTCCCATTCCAGTGACACTGAATTTACAGAGTATAGTACACAGGTTGTTTCTGTAATACTTTTTCCACTCCAGTATACTGACTTCTATTTTTCATTTCATAACATCCCTGCCAAAAATAACAGTGCGATGCAAACATATTCGAACATGTGGTAAACAAATTTGTTTGTGTGTGTGTGTTAGCACAGTCACGTCTGACTCTTTGCAACCCCATGGACTGTAGCCCACCAGGCTCCTCTGTTCATGGAATTCTCCAGGCAAGAATACTGGAGTGGGCTGCCATTTCCTTCTCCAGAGAAAACAAATTTAGTACATTATTAATGTAAAAAATAATTGCCACTTCCATTTGTATAATTAGCCTCATATGAAATTAACTCTTTGAGTTGGGGATGTGTGGTTGTTGTGCTCATGTGTAGTTGTGGAAGAAGGCAATTGGAAGATATAAAGATAAGATACAAAGCAGGAGACAGACCAACTACTATAGTACCTAGAAAGTTGTAAGAAGTCCATTATCATCTATTGATGTATGAATAAATAAATAAACAGAACACTGAGAGACTGACTCCAGATTAAACATTTGGCATTTTTCCACATGCCAAAACTTAACATTGAAATCAGAGAGGATCTATACTCCTAAAAGACTTCATACTTTTTATTCGCAGTCTCCCTCACGCAACACAGTGTTTTGCATTGTGTCTGGTGGTCAATAAGTACTTAACAATAAAAATAATAAAACAGATGGCAGCAGTACTTCTACACATATACCAAATGCCTCAATTTTATTATCTCAGTTATCCCTGAGAGGTAACACTGAGACAGACTGAGACCTGGGACCCGATGTCCTTTACTGCAATACTTATGCATGGACCAATGTCTTCTCAAGCGACAAAATACAAAGAAACTATAAGGGACTGAAATAACTGTGTGCATGCCCAGTTTGGACAAACCATGGACAACAAAATACAAAAAGATCAAAAGATCCCAACTGCTACTTCTGAAGAACCAAGAGCAAGAGGAGGGTACTATGCATACCCCCTGCACACACCACCATCAAAGGGGTGGGCAAAACACCTAAGTCACCCCTCTGAGCCAAGCCCTGGCCCTGAGGCTGTCACCCCATATAAAGAACCAGCTTGTCCCCCCTGGGGAGGAAGTGAGCAAGAAAGGGAACCTGTTGCTTGTTTTTGCTCCTCTCTGCTACAGCAGGGGCCCCAGTAAAGCCTTGCCTGAATTTTCTGTCTGGCTTCTTATCAATTTCTATTGATTAATGAGGTCAAGAATCTTGGTCAGTAACAACAATGTAAAGTTGCCATTATGAGTTGCATCCACAATACAGATGAGTGAAGTTACAGACAAGGTTAAACCATTAGCCAATTTCACAAAACTAGTTCTGTTAGATCCAGAATTCAAACCAAAGTATATCTTATGTAAACTCTTGCTTTAGTAAATGAATAAGTGCATGACAAAATGAAAGCAACTATCCTGTATTTTTATTACTGGGGCAAGCTGGAAAGGCTTGTGTAGAGGAAGTTTAACTTAGTGAGTAACCAGCTCTGCAGGTCTCTGTTATACCAAGCTCCCAAAGACACCAAAGTATCACTGTGGCCTCAAAGAGTCAACAACTGGGGAAAGGATACTAGACTCAGAAGAAAATTCAAGAGAAACACAGAGGCATTTTATGAAACTAATTTCTTCCATCTGGTTAACAGTCACCAATAGAAGCAGTGAAGGCATGTTATTCAGTTTTTAATAATTATGTCAAAATTTTTATGTTTAAGTGAAACACTGCACCAACTTATAAGCTCATTTTCCTTTAACAAAGATTCTTGGCAACTGGCAACAAATCATAGCCGTCACACCGCTCATTACACTGTCTTGCAGATGCACAAATGAGGCTGTAAGAGACAATTCTTAGAATGATAGATAAGCCAGTTCTTATCAGGAATGCTTTTTCTATCTTTGTGTAAAATTCTCTTTCCCTCCTCTTTCCTGATCCCCTCAAATTCTTTCTCAGGCTCTTCATATGTTAAATAACAACTACGAACTAAATTTTTGGAAATCTATACATTTGGAACAATGGATATTGCAGCTTGTATAACTAGCCAAAATAATTAGTTGACTAAATGACCCCGTGAAAGAGGTCATTTTGTTAATCAAATGTTGTACATGAGGAAATAAATTAAACATTTTTAAAGGGTTTGTAAATAACAAAACTGGGACAGGAAGTGAAGTTATAAATACATAGTCTTTAACAACAGGCTGTAACTGCATAATTTGGACTAGCTTTATTGTATTATAGAAATGATTTTTGGACTAGTTATAGGTATAAGAAATGACTATTTTTTATAATGCTTAGCCTTATACAGTGACCAGTCTTTCAGCAAGCTAGTTAGGTGGGTTGTAGCAGCATGACAATTTTTTTTTTGTTCCTGGAAAGCAGTTTGTGAGTTTAAAATGTGAGCAGACTTTCTCTGCTTTCTGTAATAGCACCTACCAAAGAGCAGTAAAATTCCAAGTACTGAAATAAATCCCAGTGAAGAATTAAACATACTGATAATTTACATAATATAATTCAACCATTTAATATAAAGAACAAAATTTAAAGAGTAATGCAAGAGCAGTTTGGAGAGTATCTTTAGACAGAAACTGAGGATGTAAAAACGACAGAAAGGAGAGAGGAAGAAATTTGAGATATCGTACTTAGAGGCTTAGCTCATTTTCTTTTGATCTAAATCTCTGTGTCCATCAAATCCTCCCTTCCCACCATCAATACAGTTGGGCTATCTCCTACATATGGAAACTTCCAGACTCCACTCCCTCATTTCCACTTGCAATAAAAGTCAAATATGCTCCACATTTATTAAAGTGACAATCATAATAAGTCTCTAAGTAGCAACAGAGACCAAAGATCTCCTTAACATTCCATATATACATATATATAATATTGCAATGTCCCCAAAATATCTAGTATGATATTTAAACCACAAAATGACTGTGCCATTTGCAAAATGTCTGGTTACGCATTTTTTTATTCCAACCAATGCTAATGTGTCCTAAGATACCATATAAGACTACCCTCTTTAGATATTTCAATGTGAAATGATCATCCACAATACCATCATAAGAGAGTAAAGACAGATTACCTGGGGTTAAGAGGATGACTGACATAGTGATGAGTGAGCATACAACTAAAATCACCAGCAGGGCAATAGCAATTCCCTTCCAGTTTCTCTGTGGAGGGCTGTTACTTCCCAGTTCCTACCGAGAGAGAGAAAAAAAAGAAGTTTCATAATTATACATGCTCCAAGAGAAATGTATTCATAAAGGCATGATTCAGTGCATGGAAGAATCACAGTTTGAAAACTGATTAGAATCCTTTTCCTCTTCGGTAGCTCATTTAATTATTCAAAGGTGCATATATTATAAATGGCTATCTTTTGAGGGGCAATCTTACTTCTCCAAGAGATAAACCAGCAGAGCTTTATGCCTGCTGTCCAAAAATGTGGATGGCATTAAAATACATTGACTATAAACACTAGAATGATTGCCAAAATACTCTGCAAAATAATATGGAAATAAAGTGTACCTATTTACATTTTTCTTGCTACAATGGACCCTAAAATGAGGATTTAAATATTAATATTCCAGAAGCATTATAGACTACTTTTTTAACTGGTAAGGGGGAAAAAAGATTAGTGATGGGAAAATAATTCAAAATTCCCCCTCAATGCAGAGCGGTACACATTTGTCAATGTTAAAATTCTCTTTTAACAGTTCTCCCACCACTCATAAAAATCAAGAGGATGTAGTAACTAAATTAAACAATTGCTTCCATAACAACAGTTAACAACATCTTCTCCCTGGGCAGCATGCATGATATTGGCAAGGAGGTATGACTGATAGAGAAGGAGAAACTTGAGCATCTTTTACAATATGCATAGTAAAGCTTTTCAATTTTCAGATCTGTGTTCCATTCTATTGACTAGAAATATATGAGCATCATTCAGTAAAGTAAAGCATAGACCACCCTGATTTGAAATACATGCCAGATTTTCTTTACAATAAAGTTTATAAAACACTAAGTTTCTTGTTTCTTTCTCTCTACCCCAATCCCCAATTTCTTTTACTCCATTCCCAATAAAACCTTCTTTATTGAAAAATAGCCAAATGATTTGGGGACAAATGAAACAAAACATAAAGGTTTCCAGTTCACTGTGTATACACAAATCATCCAAGAAGCCCCAGCCTTTCTTTAAAAAAGATAAGTAAAATATGAGAGTAAACATTCAATAAACTATAAATGGGTTATTGTGACTCACAGTTTAAAGCACTGAAGCCAATTTTCACATAGTGACAGAGGCATTCAATTCAGCCATAAACTCTTTGGGCTTAAAAACTAGGTCCTAAATAAATGCTAGAAGAAACCATGCATAGAAGGTGTTTTCTTAATGTTTTCCCCTT
This sequence comes from Cervus canadensis, assembly GCF_019320065.1. NCBI lineage: Eukaryota > Metazoa > Chordata > Mammalia > Artiodactyla > Cervidae > Cervus > Cervus canadensis. Next base: position 11,231,149 of record NC_057400.1, read on the forward strand.
CTCAGATCAGTAGATTTAGGCTTATCTTTCATTCTGATGAAGCAAATCCAGCAGAAGTCAATTTCACTCCTGTTTTTTAAAATGGGTCACTCCACACCTCTTGCTCATGCTTATTAATGCTTCCTGTTCAATACCTCTACCCCTCCTGCATTTTGGTCAGAATTTCCATTTATAAACTTATTCCATATAGGCTGAGACAGTAGATTATCAAATAATTAGCACGAAAGTAACAACATTAAGACAAACAATACAGTTTCCCTGGTTGCTCAGTGGTAAAGAATCTGCTTGCCAATGGAGGACACACAGATTTGATCCCTGGTCCGAGAAGGTCCCACATACCATGGAGCAACTAAAATTGAGTCTGCTCTAGAGTTCATGCTCCACAACAAGAGAAGTCACTGCAGTGAGAAGCCTGTGCATTATAACTAGAGAGCAGTCCCTGCTCACCACAGCTAGAGAAAGACCTGTGCAGCAGCAAAGACCCAGAACAACCAAAAATAAAGGGGAAAAAAAAAAAAAAGACAAGTAATAGCTGTCCCAGACCAGAAACACTTTTCTGGAATGCAATGTGACTGAAGGTTGACAGGTCAATTTCTTTGTTAGAATCTGTGTGATGTGATGAACAGTTATTCTCCATATTAAGGTTCTACTTAAGACTACTCACGGGGCTTCCCACGTGGCTTAGTGATTTAGAATCCATCTGACAATGCAGGAGACATAGGTTCAATTCCCAGGGTTGGGAAGATCCCCTGGAGTAGAAAGTGGTATCCCACTCCAGTATTCTTGCCTGGACAGAGAATTCTGGTGGGCTACACCATCCATGAGTTACAATGAGTCAGTCACAACTGAGCTCACACGCACAGGTCAGTTAAGACTACTCAGAAGTAAGAGTGACAGATCAGAGATGCAATGCTGTATGTATTAATAGGACCCTGTGCATGTATGCATGCTAAGTGACTTCAGTCTCTGACTCCTTGAAACTCTATGGACTGTAGCCTGCCAGGCTGCTCTGTCATTGGGATCTCCAGGCAAGAATACTGCAGTGGGTTGCCATACTCTCCTCCAGGGGCCCTTCCCAACTCAGGGATCGAACCCACATCTCTTACTTATCCTGAATTGGCAAGTGGGTTCTTTCCACTAGCATCACCTGGGAAGCCCCGCATAGAAGACTAAGAAGGGCAAAAAGTTGTGAAATACTCGTCTCAAGACCTAAGACAATGAAAAAAGGGGCAACAAACAACAAGAAGTGAGTATCTTGGCCAAGAATCACAAGCACTGCCACATTTATTAACTCAAGGGGATTTGTAGGAAAAGGGAAAAAGAGTAACTGCAATATAACTGACTTTTCAGTCCAATAAAGGAATCAAGAGGAAATTACAATTTTATATCTACTGATTCTGATTTTGATTCACTCACTGAAACTGAAGGCAAGTTACTAGAGAAATGACTTCAGAGTGCGTTTTTTGGTTTTTGAACATGATATAACTATAATATCTACCAAACACTGTCTAACAGCAATAATTGATATCTTATGTATTTGGGTACTGTACTGGGCACTTTATAATCACAATCTCACAAAATCCTCACAATAAATAAGTAAGAGCACTATTATTTTGACAAATTTGCACATCAAAAAATGGGATTTAGAGAGATCAATAACAATCACACTCACTGTTAATGAGAATATCTCAAGGTCTAACCCATAGAAGTCTAAGTTCAGAAACCATGCTCACCCAATAATATGCTGTTCGAGAAGTAAGTATTTCTTGAATCAATCTATAAACCAATAAATCAAGGAATAATTTGAGCCTCTACATATTTGAAAAATTCACCGTTTTATAAACACTCTTCTGAATTCTGCAATGCTTTCAAATAAATTCACATTTTCCCTAATGGCATAGTAGAAAAAAAAATCATTTTAAAAATTATAAAACATGTTTGAGTAAAAAATATTTATCTGGTGTTCATATAGATACACATAAGAATGTCAGGCTCCTCTAAAAATGACCCATCACTACCTAAGGCATCTTCAAGTCCCTGCTTAGGAAAGCAGACTTAATGAACTCTTACTCTCAGTCCCTCTTTTCACCCATCTTAAATTCATTACCATTATAATATTTCTCAATCTTGGTTTCATTTACATCACTTTATTCCACAAAGCCTTTTAATGTCTCTATGTTATCTAAAGAATTAAGTGCAAATGTGACAGTCTAGAATAATAATTGTCTAAAGTCAAGCACCAGTCTTCTCATCCAACTTGATCTTTTTTTGAGAAAGACTACCCTATACTGCTCAGGTTATCATTTCCAACATATGCTCAAATACTTCAAACTTCCTATCACCTTCCTACTCCCAGGTTTTGCCCATCCAATTCCTTTCATATGTATCCAATTACAGACACTGTCAGTCATTCAACATCCTGTTCGAACGTCTCTTCTCTTGGAAATTTCTTTCAATTACATAAGCCAGATAAAATTTTCCTTCTTAAAAAAAAAAAATGCCTAAAACACAGTGTACCAAAAGGTTTGAGACCAACCCTGCTATTTAATAGTTCTGATATTGCAAATTTGCTTCAACATTTTATGAAGCCTTAGATTTAAAAAAAAAAATCTGAATAACTGTAATAATGATAATTATTCTTACAAGTAACAGATATTAAATTATTCCAACAAAAGTCTTACTTCAATGTACAATAAGTTCACACTAAGTGAACTGCTTAGAATGTTCTTCTTCTGTACACTTGCACATATCACTCTCTCTTTTTCATCAAGTCTCAATCTCAAATGCTCCTTCCTTTGAGAAGGCTTGCTGATCACACTCTATAAAATAACATTCTATATCTCCTTCTATTCCCTCAATTAATTTTATTTTTCTTCCTAGCATTACCATTTTGGGATATATAGTAGGTCAAGTTATATTAAATCATATATCTATCATATAATTTAAGCTGTTTAAATGTTCATTTCATCTGTCTATTCAGCTCTTCACAATAGAAGTTTCATGATGTCAGTAACCTAGATCATCATGTTTTATACTATATCCCTAGCATTTTCAACAGCATTTAGCACATACTAGGTATGGCATAGATACTAAATGAACAAATGGCTAAATGATAACAGTTCTGATAATAAGGATGATGATGGTGGTGATGGTAGTCCTGGTAATGCTTAAAGTCATGGTTATACACTCATCATATCCCTGTGAAAGTTATCTCCTTAAATTAAGGATCACGTCTTAGATAAATTTATATTCTTTAGGTCACTTAAAAATTCTGGTCCTCTTAGTAGGTGCTTAGAAAATAGTAGCTCAATTAATTAAGAGGTGTAAATGGTTCCTGAAATGGCATAGAGCTACCAAACTGAAAGGGTTGCCATTCCCTTCTCCAGGGGATCTTCCCATCCCAGTGACCTTCTTTGACCCAGGGAGTGAGCCTGGGTCTCCCGCACCGCAGGCAGATTCTTTACTTTCTGAGCCACCAGAGGAGCCCATATAGATACAGTGTCATTAGTTAAATACATGTTAACAGTAATTTTTTAAAAATGGAGCTACTTGCTATAACAAATTTGATTGCAATTATTTTTAGCTTCATTTATCTGATGCCTGAATCCAAAATGTAGTTGCCATTCCTCAGTTTATCTTCTTCTTCTACAGCCTCAATAATTTATACTATTGATAGGAGTGGTTTTAATTGGCCCTGTGTTTCAATGACTTCCTACCAGCCAATGCCTGAAAACACCATGCCAGTCCCACAGGACAGGTATGGTGATGGATAGCAAGCTGAGCTTGCAACATGGTCATCTGGATGCTTTGGAGGCACCACAGAACCAATGTTGGGATATTTAGCATATTAAATTCCCAGGAGAGGTTTGAGACTACAAGAACAAATATTTAATAATCCATTATATAGAGTTCTTTAGGAACTCAGTCATCTAGTGGATAGATGGGTCAGTTAGAACATGTGTGAACAGGACAGATGATACTCAGTGTTGTGATGGTCTAGAGATGTATTGGTGCTGCAGGCCAAGCTAAACTGGATCTATAACCTAACTATGTTGTATTTACTGCCAATCAAATTTACTCTTTAGAGAACAGTTTAGTTTATAAGATAAGGATGTCCATAGGTTACCTGAATCCAAATGCATTTTTAACTAGTACAAAGGTAAAAATACTAGAAATCATAAGCAGAAATTACCCAAGATTTATATACATCATGCAAAATGCAGGGCTGGATGAAGCACAAGCTGGAATCAAGATTCTCGGGAGAAATATCAATAACCTCAGATATGCAGATGACACCACCCTTACGGTAGAAAGCAGAAAGCAAAAAACTAAAGAGCCTCTTGATGAAAATGAACAGGAGAGTGAAAAAGTTGGCTTAAAGCTCAACATAAGAAAACTAAGATCATGGCATCTGGTTCCATCATTTCATGGCAAAAAGATGGGGAAATAATGGAAACAGTGACAGACTTTATTTTGGGGGGCTACAAAATCACTAAAGATGGTAACTCCAGCCATGAAATTAAAAGATGTTTTCTCCTTGGAAGAAAAGTATGACCAACCTAGACAGCATATTGAAAAGCAGAGACATTACTTTGCCTACAAAGGTCCATCTCATCAAAGCTATGGTTTTCCCAGTAGTTATGTATGGATGTGTTAGTTGGACTATAAAGAAAGCTGAGAGCCAAAGAATTAATGCTTTTGAATTGTGGTGTTGGAAAAGACTCTTGAGAGTCCCTTGGACTGCAAGGAGATCCAACCAGTCCATCTTAAAGGAGATCAGTCTTGGGTGTTCATTGGAAGGACTGATGCTGAAGCTGAAGTTCCAATACATTAGCCACCTGATGTGAAGAACTGACTCATTGGAAAAGACCCTGATGTTGGGAAAGGTTGAAGGCTGTAGGAGAAGGGGACGGCAGAGGATGAGATGGTTGGATGGCATCACCGATGCGATGGACATGAGTTTGAGTAAACTCCGGGAGCTAGTGATGGACAGGGAGGCCTGACTTGCTGCAGTCCATGTGGTCACTAAGAGTTGGACATAACTGAGCAACTGTACTAACTGATATATAATTTCTTTGTACAAAATAAGGAAAAAAAGCTAAACCAGAAAAGCCAACTTTCTAAAAATTAAGAAAAAGGAATATAAATGTGTGGGTATGCTCAGTTGCCAAATTGCTTCTGACCCTTTACCACCCCAGGGACTAGAGCCCAACAGGCTCCTCTGTCCATGGGTTTTCCAGGCAAGAATACTGGAGTGGATTGCTATTTCCTTCTCCAGGTGATTTTTCTGACCCAGGGATCAAATGTGCATCCTCTGCCTTAGCATGCAGATTCTTTACCATTCATCCACCTGGGAAGTCCCAAAAGAATAAAATGTATATAATAAATATGTCACTGACTCAGTAGACATGAGTTTGAATAGGCTCCAGGAGTTGGTGATGGACAGGGAAGGCTGGCATGCTGCAGTCAATGGGGTCACAAAGAGTCAGACCCAACTGAGTGACTGAACTGAACTGAACTGATTGTGTGAACCAGACAGCACATAAAACATTTTAAACTCAAGTTAAAGATACAAATGCAAATGTACTAAATAAAACTTTGGTGAATTCTAAAAAATTAGTGAATTAAATGCATTAGCTTAATATAAATGAGAATTAAATATTATGAAATAATATACGCCATTACATACATTCATGGTTACCTACATTTGCTAATATTCATAATGAAAATATAACCATAGAAATTATTTTTCATATTTAATTTGTAATTTAATACTGATAATACCTACCACTTCTTAAAATTGCCCATTATGCTTGCAGACATTCACAAGTTTCTCATTTATCATCCTTCTCCAATTAAAAGACTCTATGCTAAGTAAAGTGCATAGTTTTGGTAAATGACCACAAGTTAGGTAGTTTTTCAAAATGATATCTGTTAACAGCTTTGTGTTACCAGCGTACATAAAGCCATGTTGAGCTAGTGCTACTCACAGTGTGACCTACAGACCACAGCATCAATATCATCTGGAAATATTAGAAATACAAGGCAAGAGTCTTTTATTGCTATTTGCTTTATTATTATTAAAAGCATTCTCATTTGGTTTTATTTGTTCACCATTAATTTGTTTATAAAAGAAGTAGCAATTATCTCAATTGTAATTTGGCATTCATCACTCCCTGATAATTATGTTTGTTTGTGACACACTTCTACATGGATCACCATTAAATTAGAAAGAAAACAAACATGACAGCTATCAGCAATGTATTTTTCAGTAGTAGTTTCACAACATCATGATTCATGGGTTTGGCAGATCTTCTAAGATTCTGAACCTGTTTAGACTTCAAAGCCACAAATAAAACTGTAAAACATCAATTAAAACAGCAAAAAAACAAATCTGGTGTCAGTAAGATGGCAGACTAGGGTGCTTTCACGGAAACACCAAGTAAGCATCAATGGACTGATTAAAAGAGAATTACGGGAACTCTAATCCAGCTACGGGTCTGGAGCAACCAAGCAAAGGTCCAATCATGAGTAAGCCACACTTAAAAAGGCAGGATATGTCGTGGCATGTCTGAATACCCTAATTCCCTCGCTGGCAGAGTCCAGAATGCTCAGGAGGAGGGGACTCAATTCCCAGTTCCTTTCTTCAGATGGAAGAAATGAGTGGGGGTTGTTTGCATGCTCCGGCCTATCTGTGTGGTATCCGAGGGACTGATTTCGGTCTTGCCTGACAGAAGAAACGGCAATAGCTTAGATCTCATGTCGAAGGCATGGAAGGCCACGGAGGCTTCTATGGTGAGTGAAAACTGCCGGAGGTCTGTAGACAAGCAGAATTTGAGGACAAGAGATTATCTGCTTAGAAACAAAGTATAATACTCAAGACCTTAAGAAAAACCTAGGGTGAAACTCTTAGAGAAATCAAGACATTCTAAAAAAGCCATGTATACAGGGGAATTGTGGGAAGTGGGGAAGGGAGAATGTAGGTTGGGGGGCATGCACACACAGGTCTAGGGGAGACAAATGCAAAAACACCCTGAGAATATGTTGAGGTTTCCTGCTGAACTGATTAGAGAACATCTTCCTCTGCAAAAATCCAGTCTCTAATGACTGGAAGAAGTGGCTATTTATTCAAATGCCCAGTTTTAAACAAAAGATCACAGGCTTACAGAAAAAGAAAAAGGGAAACATGGTCCAGTCAGAGAATAAAATATATCTCTAGAAACTAATTGTAAAATAACAGGTTCTGGACTTACTAGAGAGAGACTTTACAACAGCTACTAGAAATATGCTCTACGAGCAATAGCAATGGGTTTCTCAGCAGAAAATTTGCAAACCAGAAACCGTGGGATAATATATTTAAAGTTCTAAAAGAAACAACAATCAACCAGAAAAATCCATGTCCAGAAAAAACATTCTTTGAAAATAAGGGTAAAATTAAGACATCTCCAGATAAATAAAATGTGAAAGATTTCATTGCCTCTAGACTTCCCCACAAGAAATTTTAAATGCAGTCCTTCAAGTTGAAATAAAAGGAACAATAACTTGAAGTCCGATGAAAACGCAAAGCAACCCATAAGGGTAAATAAGACAAACAGAAAAAATAGTATCATTGTGATTTGGGCTTCTAATTCTACATTTTAACTTTTTATAGAAATTGAAAACTTCCCTGGTGACTCATGGTAAACCAGTTCAGTCCAGTTCAGTCACTCAGTCATGTCTGACTCTTTGCAACCCAATGAACTGCAGCACGCCAGGCCTCCCTGTCCATCACCAACTCCCGGAGTCTACCCAGGACTATCACATGTCCATTGAATTGGTGATGCCATCCAACCATCTCATCCTCTGTCATCCCCTTCTCCTCCTGCCCTCAATCTTTCCCAGCATCAGGGTCATTTCTAGTCAGTCAGCTCTTAGAATCAGGAGGCCAAAGTATTGGAATTTCAGCTTCAATATCAGTCCCTCCAATGAACACCCAGGATTGATCTCCTTTAGGATGGACTGGCTGGATCTCCTTGCAGTCCAAAGGACTCTCAAGAGTCTTCTCCAACACCAAAGTTCAAAAGCATCAATTCTTCTGTGCTCAGCTTTCTTTATAGTCCAACTCTCACATCCATACATGACCACTGGAAAAACCATAGCCTTGACTAGATGGACCTTGGTTGGCAAAGTAATGTTTCTGCTTTTTAATATGCTGTCTAGGTTGGTCATAACTTTCCTTCCAAGGAATAAGTGTCTTTTAATTTCATGGCTGCAGCCACCATTTGCAGTGATTTTGGAGCCCAGAAAAATAAAGTCAGCCACTGTTTCCACTGTTTCCCCATCTATTTGCCATGAAGTGATGGAACCACATGCCATGATCTCAGTTTTCTGAATGTTGAGCTTTAAGCCAACTTTTTCACTCTCCTCTTTCACTTTCAGCAAGAGGCTCTTTAGTTCTTCTACCCTTTCTGCCATAAGGGTGGTGTCATCTGCATATCTGAGGTTATTGATATTTCTCCTGGCAATCTTGATTCCAGCTTGTGCTTCCTCCAGCCCAGTGTCTCTCATGATGTACTCTGCATATAAGTTAAATAAGTAGGGTGACAATATACACAGTTGACATACTCCATTTCCTATTTGGAACCAGTCTGTCTGTTTCCTATTTGGAACCAGAACAGTTAGACCAGTCAGACCAACAACAGGTCTAACTATTGCTTCCTGACCTGCATACAGGTTTCTCAAGAGGCAGGTCAGGTGGTCTGGTATTCCAATCTCTTTAAGAATTTTCCACAGTTTATTGTGATCCACACAGTCAAAGGCTTTGGCATAGTCAATAAAGCAGAAATAGATGTTTTTCTGAAACTCTCTTGCCTTTTTGATGATCCAGCAGATGCTGGCAATTTGGTCTCTGGTTCCTCTGTCTTTTCTAAAACCAGCTTGAACATCTGAAAGTTCACAGTTCACATATTGCTGAAACCTGGCTTGGAGAAATTTAAGCATCACTTTAATAGCGTGTGAGACGAGTGCAATTGTGTGGTAATTTGAGCATTCTTTGGCATTGCCTTTCTTTGGGATTGGAATGAAAACTGACCTTTTCCAGTCCTGTGGCCATGGCTGAGTTTTCCAAATTTGCTGGCATATTGAGTGTAGCACATTCACAGCGTCATCTTTCAGGATTTGAAATAGCTCAACTGGTATTCCATCACCTCCACTAGCTTTGTTCATAGTGATGCTTCTTAAGGCCCACTTGACTTCACATTCCAGGATGTCTGGCTCTAGGTGAGTGATCACATCTTTGTGATTATCTGGGTCATGAAGATCTTTTTTGTAAAGTTCTTCTGTGTATTCTTGCCACCTCTTCTTAATATCTTCTGCTTCTGTTAGGTCCCTACCATTTCTGTCCTTTATTGTGCTCATCGTTGCATGAAATTTTCCCTTGGTGTCTCTAATTTTCTCGAAGAGATCTCTAGTCTTTCCCATTCCATTGTTTCCTCTATTTCTTTGTATTGATTGCTGAGGAAGACTTTCTTATCTCTCCTTGCTATTCTTTGGAACTCTGCATTCAAATGGGTATATCTTTCCTTTTCTCCTTTGCTTTTCACTTCCCTTCTTTTCACAGCTATTTGTAAGGCCTCCTCAGATAGTCATTTTGCTTTTTTTCCATTTCTTTTTCTTGGGGATGGTCTTGATTCCTGTCTCCTGTACAGTGTCATGAACCTCCCAAGTTCATCAGGCACTCTGACTATCAGGTCTAGTCCCTTAAATCTATTTCTCACTCCCACTGTATAGTCATAAGGGATTTGATTTAGGTCATATCTGAAGGGCCTAGTGGTTTACCCTACTTTCCTCAATTTAAGTCTGAATTTGGCAATAAGGAGTTCATGATCTGAGCCACAGTCAGCTCCCAGTATTGTTTTCATTGACTGTATAGAGCTTCTCCATCTTTGGCTGCAAAGAATATAATCAATCTGATTTCGGCATTGACCATCTGGTGATGTCCATGTGTAGAGTCTTCTCTTGTGTTGTTGGAAGAGGGTGTTTGCTATGACCAGTGCGTTCTCTTGGCAGAACTCTATTAGCCTTTGCCCTGCTTCATTCTGTACTCCAAGGCAAAATTTGCCTGTTACTCCAGGTGTTTCTTGACTTCCTACTTTGGCATTCCCGTTCCCTGTAATGAAAACGACATCTTTTGGGGTGTTAGTTCTAAAAGGTCTTATAGGTCTTCATAGAACTGTTCAACTTCAGCTTCTTCAGTGTTACTGTTCGGGACTTAGACTTGGATTACCATGATATTGAATGGCTTGCCTTGGAAACAAACAGAGATCATTCTGTCATTTTTAAGAGTGGATCCAAGTACTGCATTTCGGACTCTTTTTTGACAATGATGGCTACTCCATATCTTCTAAGGGATTCCTGCCCACAGTAGTAGATATAATGGTCATCTGAGTTAAATTCACCCATTCCGGTCCATGTTAGTTCTCCGATTCCTGGAATGTTGACGTTCACTCTTGCCATTTCCTGTTTGACCACTTCTAATTTGCCTTGATTCATGGACCTAACATTCCAGGTTCCTATGCAATATTGCTCTTTACAGCATTGGACCTTGCTTCCATCACCAGTCCCATCCACAACTGGGTGTTGTTTTGCTTTGGCTCCATCCCTTCATTCTTTCTGGAGTTATTTCTCCACTGATCTCCAGCAGTATATTGGTCACCTACCGTTCTGGGGAGTTCATCTTTCAGTGTCCTATCTTTTGCCTTTTCATACTGTTCATGGGGCTCTCAAGGCAAGAATACTGAAGTGGTTTGCCATTCCCTTCTCCAGTGGACCACATTCTGTCAGACCTCTCCACCTTGACCAGTACGTCTTGGGTGGCCTCACAGGGCAGGCAGCTGCAATGGTGCACCAGCACAGCTGAGAGGAGCTTCCCCATGTGTGAGGTCACGGGTGGCGGCAGGGAGGAGCTACCCCAAGTCTGAGGTCAGGGGCAGCGGCAGGGAGGAGCTACCCCAAGTCCCAGGTCAGGGGCAGCGGCCGAGAGGAGCTACCCCATGTGCGAGGTCAGGGGCGGCGGCCGGGAGGAGCTACCCCAAGTCCGAGGTCAGGGGCGGTGGCCAGGAGGAGCTACCCCAAGCCCAAGGTCAGGGGAGGTGGCCAGGAGGAGCTACCCCAATTCCAAGGTCAGGGGAGGTGGCTGGGAGGAGCTACCCCACGTCCAAGGTAAGGAGCAGTGTCTGTACTTTGCTGGAGCAGCCGTGAAGAGAAACCCCACATTCAAGGTAAGAGAAAACCGAGTAAGAGCGTAGGCCCTGAGAGAGGGCATCAGAGGGCAGACACACGGAAACCACAATCACATGTAAACAATCTGCCTGCAATCCAGGAGACCCAGGTTCAATCCCTGGGTTGAGAAGATCCCCTGGAGAAGGAAGTGGCAACCCACTCCAGTATTCTTGCCTGGAGAATCCCATGGACAGAGGAGCCTGGCAGGCTACACTAAAACTTTGCATGGGGTCGCAAAGAGTTAGACATGATTGAGCAACTAACACACACATACATAGAATTTGAAAAACAAAAGCATAAAGTTTGTCTGTGTTAATTGACACACAATATAAATATGTAATTGTTTATCATTTACATAAAGTAGGAAAGATGGAACTGTAAGAGAGTCATTTTGATATCTTTCTCTATGTGGGGGGTGATTGTTTAACGCGTATGGAGTTTCAGTTTGAGAAGACAGGAAAGTTCTAAAGATATATGTTAATGTAGGCTGCACAATGGTATGAATGCACTTAATACAAGTTAGAGTGGTACCACCCTTATTACCACTGAGAGTAGTACACTTAAAAATTATAGTGGTAAGTTTTATGTTATGCATATTTTGCCACAGTTTTAGAAATGTACATGATAGCAGCAGATATATTAAGTGACTTTAGAAAGTTTTAGTGTCCAAAGAAAGAAAACCACATAACTTTGCTGTAGGGCTTCTAAGATCAGTTGAAGGATGTAGGAATCACTGAATTGCTCTTAAGCAAGATTCAATATGGGAAAAAAAAATGTTCATCTTCCTAGATTAAACTAAAAATTTAAAGTAATTCCAAAAAGCAAAACTCTAAAAGAACTGATCTGATAAAATTACTGTGAATTAGTCTGGAAAAATAATCATTTGATGATAGAATGCTTTAAAAAAAGGAAAAATCATGATGCATGCTGGATATTACATATAATATAAATCTGTACTAATAAAAAAACTGTGATATTATAAGAATAGAAACACTAATAAAAATTATATTTCAAAACAAGAACCCATGGACACATATATCAACAAATTATTTAGATTTTGATCCCAATTTCTCATTATACCTTCCTTCTGTAAGAAGGCCAACTGGGGCTTCACGTGACACCTAGATGAGATGACTTCATGGTCTTTATGGTGCCAAATCAGACAGTCAATTTTTCCATTATTTTACACAAATTCTCAGCAGCAATCTAAACCATTAACCAACACATCCTCTCAGGAAAGTCTTTCCTGTGATACCACACTCTCCTAAATTTTTATCCTCCATCAAGAGCTACTTCTCCATTTTCTTTACTAGTTTTTTCTTAGACTTAACTCTAAATGTGGAGCTCCCCCAGGCTTGGCTCAGGCCCACTTTTTTCCTCTATATGAACACAATTTCTAGTGATAGCATTTAATGGCATTTTATATCATTCAAAGATTTTTAATTAATTTTATACATTAAATATTTAAAATGAATGTATGGACAAGCTATTAAAAAGCTGATCTCTAAGAAAACAGGTAGCTAAAGGCATCACTGTATCTTTCAAGCAGCCTAGCTTTTTCCTTTATATGTATAACACCTTTTCATTTATCATTGTTACTTCCCTCATAGCTCAGTTGGTAAAGAATCCACCTGCAATGCAGCAGACGCTGGTTCAATTCCTGGGTCGGGAAGATCCACTATAGAAGGGATAGGCTACCCACTCCAGTATTCTTGGGCTTCCCTTGTGGCTCAGCTGGTATAGAATCTGCCTACAATGCAGGAGACCTGGGTTTGATCCCTGGGTTGGGAAGATTCCCTGGAGAAGGGAAAGGCTACCCCACTCCAGTATTCTAGTCTGGAGAATTCCATGGACTCTTTAATCCATGGAGCCACAAAGAGTTGGACACGACTGAGTGACTTTCACTTTCACAGGTATCACCATCACTTGTCACTTGAAGGACTTACTGCCTTTCACATTTATGCCATTCACATATGCACAGTTTTCCACAATTCTTTTTCTAATTTTCCCATGAGAATTCCATGTTAGGTAAAACACTTATTTTGATCAAAGGGTTTACATCTCTCAAAACTGAGTTTCTTATTTGGTTATCAACATTTACCTAGTTAGACAATTCCTTAGCCCTAAGTGCAGTCCAAGAACCGGCAGAGCCTAAAGTTGACCTTTAGATGCTGCTGAACATCATCTGAAGCATGCTTGAAATAAAAAGTATTCAGCCTCATTCTGGAGCTGCTGAATCTCCATGAAAGGCCCAGGCCAACAATGTCTTTTAAAAAGCTGTCCTAGTGATTCTGCTGTTTGCTAAAGTTAGATAAACATCCTGAGGTCAGTGCTACTCAAAGAATGATACTGTCACCTCTGAAATAGTATAAATGCAAATTATTCAGCCCCATCACAGACTTACTGAGATTCTGGATCCTGAATAGTCTTTGTTTTAACAAGCTTCTGGAAGATTCTTGTGCATACTAAAGGCTGAGAATCTCAACTATAGAGATTAAGTCCTAGTAATACAGTTCTGAAACTATTAAAATGATGTACTTCAACCTCAGTGAAATTTGGTGAATATATTATTGGTTACCAGCTTTGGCATCAGTATGTCTTGATTTTAAATTCCAAATATATAATTACAAGGTCTATTACATATATGATTGACCTAATATTTTATAGTTATGAATCCAACAGATAGTGGCTGAGACACAATGGTCACTTTTATTATCTTCTTCTTACCAAATTTTACCAAATCAAGTTTCAATCTCAATTAAATTCCACCTCATCTGCATGTGAGACCATCACATATTCACCTTTGCATCCCAGACAACTGGTATGGCACATAGTAAGTGTTCACAAACTATTTGGACTGACCGACTATGCTCAGCTTTATGCTTTAAGAGTAAAGAATAAGGTCTTTAATCTCCAGGGAGTCAGCCCCAGCCATTTGAAAACTAGGAGATGAACTAGCTATCTGTCTCTGTAATCTAAAGAGAAAAGACACCCCAGGAGAGTAGTTATTGGCTCATCTCAAGAAATGTATGTCTGTTGTTTAAAGACCACTAAAAGAATCTCAGTGATCTACAAACTGGGATCAACAGTCCTAAAGTTCTGGGATTCACTAGTCAGCATGAATAGCTAACAAGGCAGACAATCATCTTTGAGTGTGACTTCAGATAAGAAGGTTGCAAACAACATCTTTCATTAAGTTTTACCAAAGTTCCAATATTTTAGCAAACTATCCTCTTGCCTATGAGGATGGCAGTAAAGCTAGTCATTTCTTATTCTACCTGTGATGCCCAGCACAATTTTTGATACATGGTGGACCTACCCACATTCACTGATGTTATGAATGTAATAGACTAAGAAACTATTTGAGGGATGTGGGACAATACTTTGTCTTTATCTTGCAGTTACTTTCAGAATTTTAAATCTTAATTTTCAGTACTATTATATCAACAGATATAAAACTACTTTTATATCAAAGTGTGATATAAAACTAACTTAGCAAGAGATTATCCATGATTAATGTGGAGTATTTGTCATAGAGAGAGAGAAAAGAATAAAATCTAGCAACCTGGTCTACCCACTTTAACTGTGTGACTCAAGATTAGCTTAGCTTAGCTCTTATTTTCTTAGACATCAGACAGAAATAGCACCCTATGTCCAAATAGTGCCACTCAGTTCAGTTCAATTGCTCAGTCGTGTCTGACACTTTGCGACCCCATGAACCACAGCATGCCAGGCCTCCCTGTCCATCACCAACTCCCGGAGTCCACCCAAACCCATGTCCATCGAGTTGGTGATGCCATCCAACAGTCTCATCCTCTGTTGTCCCCTTCTCCTCCTTCCTGCAATCTTCCTCAGCATCAGGGTCTTTTCAAATGAGTCAGTACTTCACATAGGTGGCCAAAGTACTGGAGCTTCAGCTTCAATATCAGTCCTTCGGTTGGTCATACTTCCAAGGAGTAAGCGTCTTTTAATTTCATGGCTGCAATCACCATCTGTAGTGATTTTGGAGCCCAGAAAAATAAAGTCAGCCACTGTTTCCACTGTTTCCCCATCTATATGCCATGAAGTGATGGGACAAGATGCCATGATCTTAGATTTCTGAATGTTAAGCTTTAAGCTAGCTTTTTCACTCTCCTCTTTCACTTTCATCAAGAGGCTCTTTAGTTCCTCTTCACTTTCTGCCATAAAGGTGGTGTCATCTGCATATCTGAGGTTATTGATATTTCTCCCAGCAATCTTGATTCCAGCTTGTGCTTCTTCCAGCCCAGCATTTCTCATGATGTACTCTGCATATAAGTTAAATAAGCAGGGTGACAATATACAGCCTTCATGTACTCCTTTTCCTATTTGGAACCAGTCTGTTGTTCCATGTCCAGTTCTAACTGTCACTTCCTGACCTGCATACAGGTTTCTTAAGAGGCAGGTCAGGTGGTCTGATATTCCCATCTCTTTCAGAATTTTCCACAGTTTATTGTGATCCACACAGTCAAAGGCTTTGGCATAGTCAATAAAGCAGAAATAGATGTTTCTCTGCAACTCTCTTGCTTTTTTGATGATCCAGCGGATGTTGGCAATTTGATCTCTGGTTCCTCTGCCTTTTCTAAAACCAGCTTGAACATCTGGAATTTAACGGTTCATGTATTGCTGAAGCCTGGCTTGGAGAATTTTGAGCATTACTTTACTGACATGTGAGATGAGTGCAATTGTGTGGTAGTTTGAGCATTCTTTGGCATTGCCTTTCTTTTGGGATTGGAATGAAAACTGACCTTTTCCAGTCCTGTGGCCACTGCTGAGTTTTCCAAATTTGCTGACATATTGAGTGCAGCACTTTCACAGTGTCATCTTTCAGGATTTGAAATAGCTCAACTGGTATTCCATCCCCTCCACTAGCTTTGTTCATAGTGATACTTCCTAAGGCTCTCTTGACTTCACATTCCTGAATGTCTGGCTCTAGATGAATGATCACACCATCGTGATTATCTGGACACTGTCTAATGCAGCCAGTACTTCCCAAAAACCATCTCCATTTTTCTGTCTCCTAGGTAAAACAGATTTGCTTTGCTCACATATACAACAGAAGTGACATTACCAATTTGCATATGTTATCTGTGAGCCTTGAAAGAAATCATGAAAGTGAAAACTATTCATAAACTGTTTAGGCTGTATTAAATTTGGTAACCACCTCTAATTTAAATTTTAAAATTGTATGTAATTGTTCATGAGTATTAACTGCTATTGAGTCAGGAAAAGCAGTTCCTTTGAAACAGACAGTCTTATAAAACTTTTGTAAAGTCTTAATGAGCATATACATTTTTGAAGCTTCAGTCTATTGCAAGGACAGATATAAGCTTATATTGGATGATGGATGGAAGGAGAAAGAAAGGAAGGAAGGAAGGGAGGATTGTGAAGAATTCAGATGAGTTTATTACCTTCAAATAAGTGACAACCCAGCAATCTAGTTGGGGAGATCAATAGATTATTAAACAATAGAAGAAAATAACACAAACTATTCTTTAAAAATTAATACTGTAGTGTAAGAAGCTGAACGTGATAGGAATCCAGAGAGGAGACCCCCTGTCAATGGTGTTAAATTTATTAGGTATACTAAAGACCAAATCTATTTTGACCCTTTCTTAGCTAAAGAAGACTGGATCAGGAAGAGCTTATAGGTGAAAGACAGAAAGAGTTCACCTCAGGCTGTGGGAGAACCTATCCACTGTTAACTCTTCAGTTGAACAAGGTATAATCAACTTGCTTCCTTTTCTAGTGGTTAGTTAAAGGTTGCCATTGTCCAAGAGTCAAATAAGATTCCAAACAAAGGTTAAGAAAATAGCATCACTAGCAAAGCCAGACTGCTTGAAAAGAGCAAGTGGTGCTGTAGCTACAAGCCAAGTTCAAAGCCAGCATTATTCATTTGCTCTTTATAACACGGCTGACCTTTAGCTGCTGCTGAGCATCTAGGGACAAATCTGGCAATTCACCAGATTTCCTTATTTGAGCTAACTGGACTTCTGTATCACTAGCACCAAATCACCAGCCAAAAATCTTCCCAGTAAGTCTGTCTGCACTGGGTGGGATCTGGAAATCGCTGCCCTCCTCAGGAACAAGTGTCACTTCTCAGGCACACAAGGTGGAAAGTCAGTGGTGAGGAAGAATTCTTTTTCAGTAGAAAATCTTTTGGGGTCCCTCGGGTATGTGTGCTCTGTCACTCAGACATGTCCCACTCTTTGCGACTCCATGGACTGTAGCTTGCCAGATTCCTCTGTCCAGAGGATTTTCCAGGCAAGAATACTGGATTAGGTTGCCATTTCATTCTCCAAGGGATGTTTCCAGCTCAGGGATAGAACTCACATCTCTTGTGTCTCCTGCATTGGCAGATGAATTCTTTACCACTGCAGGGTTCTCAGCAGTAGAAAATAATTGAATAGTTGAAATAGAAACAGACACATTTGACACTGCTCATAACTTGATTTTTTCACATATTTACTTACTACCTATGATTTTTAACCCTGAAAAAGTGTAATGAACTTTGAAAATTAAGCATTTCATTGTTAAATTTTTCAATTCTGCCCTTTAAATAGCAAGAATGGAGGTATAGCCACTTTTTTTTTTCCAAATTGAAACACAGAATTTGTATAGGAAAAAGTCTTTCTAATTCTTCCTTCACATGTAGAAATTTAATATCATAAAAAGGCAGTTACATCTAAAACACTAATTTTACAACTTTTTCTTGAAAAGAAAAAAAGAACAGAAATTAGGGAAATAGAGCAGAACAGGAACTAAATGTGCTTTTAATTATTTTTATTGCCTTTTCCATTAAAATGTTAATAAGTATCATACAGGTATTTAAAAAGGAAAGAAATAAATTATATTTTCACTATGTTAATCAACATTCTTATGCTTCTTTTAGTTGGAAATGTTAAGAATATGCATTTATTTCAACTTCTCTATTGCCCCATGATGATTATGACCAATTCTAACACATATATACTCTAAGTACACATCATGCAATGAAGAAATAAGAAATTAACAAAGATGTGGACCTTTTAGTTAAATCTGCAGTATGTGGTATCCTGGATATTTTTCAGAAACCCCATGGACCAAGAATAATTAAATAAATCCAAGGTAAATTACACTTCATCTACATAAGTATGCATCATGCATCATTTGTGCTCTGCTTAAATGAGGACTTCTCTGGCTGAAATTTGTGTGCGGATGAGTAAGGCAATTACTTGCCTCAAAGCCAGTCAGTGTTTCTATTCATGTGCTGAAGAAAGTCTTTTTTTCCCCTGGTCTGTGAATACAGTAGCCAGTATCTGCAGCCTTCAACAGAATGTCCCCTCAGTACTCTAGTTACAAACTGACCATCCCCCAATCTCTTTCAAAAGAAGTTTGCTCTAAATGTTCATTTTGCCAGAATTACTGGAGAGTTTAAATCTAAATTTGATATTTTTTAAGTTTTGCATATCATATTTTCATTCTCCAAGAGATATAAAGGACTTTTCCTGGTGGCTCAGGTGATAATAACTTACCCTGCAATGCAGAGGACCTAGGTTTGATCCCTGGGTTGGGAAGATCCCCTGGAGAAGGGAATGGCTACTCACCCCAGTATTCTTGCCTGGAGAATTCCATGGACAGGAGCACTGTGGTCTACAGTCCATGATGTCACTGTTTTGGAGGCTCTCTTCCTCAAAAAAGCAATAAACTAATGGGGATAGGGCAGAGACAATAATTCTCCCAGATTTAAATTTACAAAACCTAATCCAAAATATATGGGCTTCCCTGGTGGCTCAGTGGTAAAGAATCTGCCTGACAGTGCAGGAGATGCAGGTTTGATTCCTGGGTCAGGACGATCCCCTGAAGAAGAAAATGGAGACCCACTCCAGTATTCTTGCCTGAGAAATCCCATGGACAGAGGACCCCAGTGAGCTACAGCCCATGGGATCCAAAAGAGTCAGACATGACTTAGCAACTAAACAACGACAATCCAAAATATATACAATTTACCTACCAGCATACAAACTCCGGAGATCTTGTTTCTTTTTTCACTGTATCCACAGTACTAATTTTAGAGCCTGATGCACAGTAAAACCTCAACCTATACTTGGTAAATAAATAATTAAATCTCTAAAACTAGAAGCATGCTTTTTTCCAGAGATCATCCTCCTGGTTAATGTATGCTCACCCATAGTGATGGCCTTGTTGGTCTCTCTAGAATGATCCATTGATGCCCCCAGGTTTGCATGAGGCCCCCTTCCATGTCAGTTGATGGCACCTTGGTTTACTCTGATGGTAGCACTTATTAAATTGCATCTGATGGTCTAGTTTTATATGTCTCTTCCACTAGACTATTTTCTTTAATCAACAAATATTTATTGAATGGGGATAGGGTGGATGATTGGCTTAGAATCCACACTACTAGTGGTTTTGAGGGTCTTCCTTTTCAGGAAATGCATATTTCTTTTTTTTCCAACTTTACGGAAATATAATTGACACATAATATTGTATAAAATTTAGGTATACCAAGCACAATTTGATATACTTCTGTATTGTGAAACAATTACCACAGGAGCATTAATTAACACTTCTATCGCCTCATAAAATTAACATTTCTTTTTTGTAAGAACATTTAAGGTCTACTTTCTTAGCAGTTTTACAGTCCAATGTATTATTGTTAGCTTGGGTGATTCATCTTATAACTGGAAGTTTGTACTCTTTGACCACCATTGCTCCATTTCCTCCACCCTCCCCCAGTAGCTACTGTTTCTATGAGTTGACTTCTTTAGATTTCATATATAAGTGATATCATATAGTATTTGCCTTTCTCTCTGTGACTTGTCTCACTGAGCACAGCCCTCAAGGTCCATCCATGTTGTCAAAAGTGGCAGGATTTCCTCCTTTCTCAATGCTGAAAAATATTCCATTGTATGTATATAACTATACCCATCACCTTTATCTATTCACCCATGGACAGACACTGGTTGTATCCATATCTTAGCTAGTGAGATTAATGCTTCAGTGAATATCTGCTTGAGATCCTGATTTAATGTTCTTTCACATATTCCCAGAAGAGGTATTGCTGAATCCTATAATATTTCTGTTTCACACTTTCTGTTGAATCCCCGTACTGTTTTCCATAGTGGCTGTACTAATTTATTCCCGCCAAAACTGCACAAGGATTCCCATTTCTCTACATCCTCATCAACACTTGTTATTTCTTGTCTTTTTTGGCATCATTCTGACAGGTGTAAAATAATATCTCAATCTGATTTTCACTTCCGTTCTCTTAATGATTAGGGATGTTGAGCACTTTTTCCTATACCTGTTGGCCATTTGTATGTTTCCTTTGAAAAACTGTCTATTCAGGTCCTCTATCCACTATTGAATCAGCTTTTGGATTTGTTTTGGTTTTGCTATAGAATTGCATGAGTTTCTTACATACTTGGAATATTAACTCTTTATCAGATATAAAATTTGCAAATAATTTGTCCCAAGGAAAAATACGTTTTCTTTGTTATAGTTTTCCATGGTAAAAAATTCCTTATCTGGTTTCTTCAATTTGTCTGTTAGGGGAAGATAAAGGATATCAAAACAAAGTGCTTCTTGAAAGCCATAGCTTGCTCCTGCATCACAAACAGAGATTTCCAGATGTCTGTATTGATTCAGACTCAATGATTAAACATGAACTTTCACAAGATCACCCAGGATATATGAATCCAGCATAACTGTCCTTCTCCTCACCTTCTTTTTCTCTCCGTTTAAAAGATCATTTCTAAATCTCCATTCTACCTCTCTCCACTTACTAGATGCATTACTCTAATGATGTCTGTGCTGTAAGCTCCACAGTTTCTGAACCGCTCAACATTTCCCTTTATTCTTCCCTTTCCAGAAGACTTTCTGTACAACATAATGGTACCACAGTAAATTTAGGGAATAAAGGAAAATACTGCTTTCTTGTGGTTGAATCGTACGAAACAGAACTGGCCCCAGTTTATGGAGAGCAACACCACCTATATTCAGCCTAGATTGTTATAGGCAGAGAAGTTGTTCCGCAAACAGAAGGAGGTAATGTGCAGCAGTGCTCTCCTAGTTATTATAAACTGTGTTCCCCAAGACACAAAAATTCCTATTAAAGAAATGAACTTATAAGGGAATACAGGGCTAAGATTATCAAGTATCTTAAATTTAAAACCAATTTTCCTTTCTCTGGTTTCATGTTCATCAAGCAACTTCTAGATGTTCATTTAACTCCCCTGAAAAGTCTGTCAATAAAGACAGAAAGGCTTGGCCAAACTGACCCAAGTCCTACATGCTGCAAGGTCATTTTTCCAGATCAGTTTATACCTTAGCAATGTGGTTTCTTAGCCAGTCTCTATGCTGTTGTTTAATATGAATCTGCACCCAAGAGATAGATGCATTTAATATGAATTTAAGCATCAGTATATCCATTCCCCAAACCTGAGTAGCAGATCTTGTCTTTAGGTGAATCCATCAAAATAAAAGGAATGTTATGAGAAATGAAGATCAACCAGTTGATTTCACTGGGTGACAGTTTAACTTGGGGTTCACCTGTCTTTCAAACTTTCACAGTAGACATATATCATAGATTCAGTTATCATTCTCAGTAGGGTATTTACCAACATCCCAGCCTAATATATATAATATGACAATGTTCAGATCATCAGTAAAAGAAAGTGCTTCAATTTGATACCTACATGTTCAGCGGATACAGCAAACAATCTTTTGGTAAAACAATAACCAAAAAATATACTATACCTGTAATCCACTAAGACTATGCTCCCCAAATGTTGCTACACATCACTTTGGAGATCCCAGCAGCATGGCAGAGATATGGTAAGATGCACAATAAATTCAAAATCCATTCACAGAGAATCCATTCTACCTCAACATTTGATGTGTACAAGATTTTTACCTAATGAATATGTTAAGATATGATGTTTTAAAGTAACCATAGATTTATCATGGAAAGCAAAAGCCATATGATATGTTTTAAAGACAAACCATTTAAATCCCAAAGATATTTCAAGAAGTTATCATATTGAATCTTTAGCCTTCCTTGTTACTATTTAGTAGGCAAATTTGAAAAATGCTGCTCTAAAATAAGATCAAAACAGTTTACACTGTATATTATACATATACAATGTATACAGAAATGCCAGGCTGGATGAATCACAAACTGGAATACAGATTGCCAGGAGAAATATCAACAGCCTTAGATATATAGATGATACCACTCTAATTGCAGAAAGTGAAAAGGAACTAAACAGCCTCTTAATGAGGATGAAAAAGGAGAGTAAACTAGTTGCCCTAAAACTCAACATTCAGAAAACTAAGATCATGGCATCCGGTCCCATCACTTCACGGCAAACAGATGGGGAAACAATGGAAACAGTGACAGACTTATTTTCTTGGGCTCCAAAATCACTGCGGATGGTGACTGCAGCCATGAAATTATAAGACACTTGTTCCTTGGAAGGAAAGCTATAAAAAAATAAAAAAACCTAGACAGCATATTATAAAAGAGATACATCACTTTGCCAGCAAAGGTCCATCTAGTCAAAGCTATGATTTTTCCAGTAGTCATGTACAGATGTGAGAGTTGGACCATAAAGAAAGCTGAGCACCAAAGAATTGATGCTTTTGTACTGTGGTGTTGGAGAAGACTCTTGAGAGTCCCTTAGACAGCAGGGAGATCAAACCAGTCAATCCTAAAGGAAATCAACCTTGAATATTCATTGGAAAGACTGATGTTGCAGCTGAAGCTCCAATATTTTGGCCACATGATGCAAACAGCTGACTCACTGGGAAAGACACTGATGCTAGAAAAGATTGAGGGCAAGAGAAAGGCAGCAGAGGATAAGATGGTGAGATAGCATGACTGACTCAACGGACATGAATTTCAGCAAACTTTGGGAGATTGTGAAGGACAGAGAAGCCTGGCATCTGCAGTCCATAGGGTCACAAAAAGCCAGACACGATTTAGTGAATGAACAACAATAACAATAAAGAAAATATAATTGATTCATATTCAGTTATTTAGTTTATACATATATGAAGTCTACTATATGAAGTATGGTACCAGGAGGGATTCATTACTATGGAGGTTAAGTGTGGATTAATAACATTTTAAACAGCACTAAAGAATATTAGGCCAGTAACTGATCATAATGAAGGCTAGGAGACATACACTCCATTAATGAAATGGAATAAAGATTCTCTCCAGAAATATTTCACAACAGGACCTGATGCTGTCTTAGTTAAAGAAAAGTTCTTTCCTTAGTGAAAGAAGAGTTCTCTAAGGAAACAAATGTTTGACCTGAATATTCATTTAAAACACTTTCCAATTGTAGATTGTTCCAGTTATGTAAACTTACAGGAAAGGCAATCAATTTCCTTAATTTCAAGAGTGAGAAAACATAGTCTATACCATATAATGGTTTTTGGGGGAATGTACAGTGACACAGTGCTAAGATCATAAAGTCCAGTCATATCAAGGTCTTGGTACTGATGAATTTGTTGAAAAGTAATGAGCCTACAATGAAGATCAGGTCAGTGACCATTTCATCTTCATAAAAGATCAGTTCTGCAATGTTCATGCTTATATAATTCATAAAAGTATTCAAGTAGTAGTAGTTTCATTTTTATTGATAAATAAGTTTGAGTCGACACATCCATTATTCACATAAAGGTAGTGGTAGAAAAATATATAAGAATGAATAAAATATATTGAGATTGTTCAGTTCAGTTCAGTCGCTCAGTCGTGTCTGACTCTTTGTGACCCCGTGAACCACAGCATGCCAGGCCTCCCTGTCCATCACCAACTCCCGGAGTCTACCCAAACTCATGTCCATTGAGTCAGTGATGCCATCCAGTATTGAAATAGTGGGCATACAAATGGTTCCGTAAGACAAGTATTATGATATCAGTACATAGCAAAACTTGCTCACCCAATATTTACAGAAGGAAAGCAAAATACACCATTACTTTACCAGCTATTAGAAATCTGTGGTGAGTAAAATTCAGTATGTTATATTGGTTTGTAAACCTTAAAGGTGAAATTTTTATGTATCCAAATTTAATAATATTTTATTAATGGCCTTGAGTACTTGGGGCTTAGGTACTTGAGAACCAGGGGCTTCCCTGGTGGCTCAGATGGTGAAGAATTTGCCTGCAATGCAGGAGACCCAGGATCGATCCCTGGGTTAGGAAGATCCTCTGGAGAAAGAAACGGCAACCCATTCCAGTATTTTTGCCTGGAGAATCCCATGGACAGAGGAGCCTGGTGGGCTATAGTCCACGGGGTCACAAAGAGTATCCTATGATTGAGTCATGGTTGAGTGACTAATGCTTGAGTACTTAGTCTGGTCTAGACTGTAAAAGGGACATATGATAAAGGGGTAGAGCCAGACTTGTGGTTATATACCAAACATTTGCCTCTCCTCTGTGTATTAAAGGTGGAAAGATGGCCAGATCAGCAGTGCTTAGCCTGCCTCAGAGACTGAAAAAATGATTTGTCTTCTTTTACTTCCTTTGGAGTACATCATGAGAAATGTTGGACTGGGTGAAGCACAAGGTAAAATCAAGATTGCTGGGAGAAATGTCAATAAGCTCAAATACGCAGATGACACCACACTTATGGCAGAAAGTGAAGAAGAACTAAAGAGCCTCCTGATGAAAGTGAAATAGGAGAGTGAAAAAGTTGGTTTAAAGCTCAACATTCAGAAAACAAAGACCATGGCATCTGGTCCCATCACTTCATGGCAAATAGATGGGGAAACAGTGGAAAGAGTGGCTGACTATTTTGGGGGCTCCAAAATCACTGCAGATGGTGATTGCAGCCATGAAATAAAAAGACACTTTCTCCTTGGAAGAAAAGTTATGACCAACCTAGACAGCATATTAAAAAGCAAAGACATTACTTTGCCAACAAAGGTCCATCTAGTCAAGGCTATGGTTTTTCCAGTGGTCATGTATGGATGTGAGAGTTGGACTGTGAAGAAAGCTGAGCACCGTAGAATTGATGCTTTTGAACTTTGGTGTTGGAGAAGACTCTTGAGAGTCCCTTGGACTGCAAGGAGATCCAACCAGTCCATCCTAAAGGAAATCAGTCCTGGGTGTTCACTGGAAGGACTGATGTTGAAGCTGAAACTCCAATACTTTGGCCACCTGATGCGAAGAACTGACTCATTTGAAAAGACCCTGATACTGGGAAAGATTGAGGGCAGGAGGAGAAGGGGATGACAGAGGATGAGATTGTTGGATGGTATCACTGACTCAATGGACATGGGTTTGGGTAAACTCTGGGAGTTGGTGATGGACAGGGAGGCCTGGCATGTTGCAGTCCATGGGATCACAAAGAGTCAGACACAACTGAGCAACTGAACTGAACTGAACTGAACCCCAAGTAATTTGGGTTTCTTAGAGAAACCAAAGACAAACTTACTGCATGTACATAATTATCGATGTGTCATGACTTAACCATAATTCCCCAAACACATACCGTATCACTTTAGAAAGATGTTGACTAATCCTGTATCAGTGATATCTTTTAGTTTAGGCTATTTTCAACTTTCTCAAGGCTATTTTCAACTTTGATCTCATCTCTGCTTTAGTTTATGTCTCAAATACATGCATCAACCTATATTTTTGAATGGTTTAGTAAGATTTGAGCCAATCTTCACATATAGGTCCTGTATGCCCAGAAGCATTGCAGTAGATCATATGATTTCCGGAAATTTTCTGCCAAATATTTGCATATTACAATTCCTTTTATATCAAAAGTATGTCAAAACTGGATACTCTTGATCACACACACAATTCCAACAAAGTCAGAGAATATTGGGGACTTCAGAGAGCACTGTTTATAAGAGTCATGATTATCAAAATGCTTTTTAAAAAAAATAATTTATTTTTCAACTATTGTTACCAGAATAGACTTGGATTTTCTTACCATTGTCTTAGGAACTTTTACTTTCTTACTCAATATTTTATTATTACAATTTTTAAACATACAGAAAAAAAAAAAACATACAGAAAATTTGGAGAAAATGAAAGTGAATAGCTATGTACCCAGCAGCTAGATTTCAGAATTATTAGCTTCCTATTTGTGGCATTAACTTTTTTGGTGAAATTTACATAGAGTAAAATGTACAAATCTCAAATGAATCAGGTACCAGTACTTTTCATTTGCCTTGATAATTATCTCTTTTAAATTTCATTGAAATCTCCACGGATCCTACCTTACTCCATTTTTTGATATGAACACATTGGGACTTGTTAATCTCTTGTTCTGTTTAAACACATCTCTAATAATTTCATGAATGCTGAATTTATAGTCCTATATTTTCTGCCTTTCCAGAGTAAAGAAATCCAATTATTAAAAATGTTGTTATTTCTCCAAGATCACAAATACATACTTGAATTTGTATTCCTGAATATTTCAGTAAGAATTTAACAAACTCTCATATAGAGAGGTCTTGTACACACAGAAGCAGGAAATGTAAACTTGATAGACTGCCATTGCCCATCTGGTTTGTAACAAATCAGTGTCATGTGACTTCAGGAAATTTTTTCAAAAGGATGTGGGCACTATAATTCCTTTTGCTCTCAGAAAAGGAAAGGAAAAAAGAAAGTGAAAGTCACTCAGTCTTGTCCGACTCCTTGCGACCCCATGAGTTATATATAGTCCATGGAATTCTCCAGGCCAGAATACTGGAGTGGGTAGCCTTTCCCTTCTCCAGGGGATCTTCCCAACCCTGGGACCAAACCCAGGTCTCCTGCATTGAAGGCGGATTCTTTACCAGCTGAGCCATGAGGGAAGCCCATTGCTATCAGAATCACATCAATACTGGCTACCTTTTCAGTGATCTTATTCATTTTTCATGGGTAGTAAAAACAGCAGTAAAATTACCATCAAAATAATGAGCATTTTTATAGAGTTTAACAATAAACTTCGTTCTCTCCTTCTCTATACTCCTTCTCTCTGCTCACTCTCATCAACCCTAATCCACACCCTCTATTCCTTTCCTTAAATTCTATTCTAACTGCTATCGTGAAGAATGAGTCAATACGGGTTCAATGTTCAGCCCTCTGCTTACATATATATATATATTTTCACTTTAAACTTCACAGGCCAGTAACACAGAAAAATAAATCATATTTAGTAACTTCAAAGTGAAAACGATGTGACTCTACATGTATATCATAAAAGGAAATATAGTTAAATTTGTGTAAATCTACGCAGGATCTCAGGAAGAATTAAATCCGGTTTCCCTTATCTAGAAGCAAAAATATTAGCACAAAAATTGCATCAGCCAAAAATCTCTCCAAATGTTATTAAAAGTTATTGCTTTGTAAACTTTAATGATGTTTTCACACCAGTGTTAGAACCCATAATAACTCTTTCTCAGAGAATTTTATTATAAAAATAAAGCACTGGGGCTGTTTCCTCTTGGAGTAATGAAAAAAAGAGCAAATACAAATAAATTAAGTAAAGACTATGATTTAAAACTTAACAGTTTATTTATTAGAGCTAATGTAAAAGTTTCCCTCAATAATATATGGAACTGTAAGTTCAGCATACAGCATGCATAAAAATTAACATACATATGTTAACTTGTGAAAAAGAAATAAAGGCAATAAAGAAACTACAGATAAAGAAAATGCTTCATTAACTACAATGGGTCATTACTTTATTTCCATTTATATTTTAATCACAAATTGCAACTGTGACTATAGGGCAAAGAGAAGCAGTTATAATGTAATTACATATGGAAACCACAAAGCAAATTGTTCTTGGGTTTTATTTGCAGCAATTGTAGCTTTTAGGTACAAGATTCTGAGACAGTAGAAAGTAAGGCCCTCTTTTTTTTTCCATTCCTAGAAAAAAGAAAGAACCAGAGAGGAGGACTGACCAATTTGACAATACTTTTTGCTTGCTGAGATCAATCAATCTTTAATCCACCAAGTGTGGTACTGCTTACATGCTTGAAATGAAAAGGGTTTCATCTAACAATGGGATGCCTTTCCTCATTGGAGGTCTATGTAGAAAGGTCACCAGTGTACTTGCACACGTCCCAAAGAATTTTAAAAATAAGTCAACATGTATATAATTATCCCCCCTACTATACCTTCACTTTTATTCTCTATTATATGTTCTCTAATACCTGCATTTGGATATCACAATTCTCATTATAGGTAATGTATCTTTCAGCTTATGAAATAGTGGATGTTAATTATCTTTCTGAAAACTGGAGAAAACTCTTGAGAGTCCCTTGGACTGCAAGGAGATCAAACCAGTCAATCCCAAAGGAAATCAACTCTGAATATTCATTGGAAGGACTGATTCTGAAGCTGAAGCTCCAATACTTTGGCCACACGATGCAAACAGCTGACTCGTTAGAAACGATCCTGATGCTGGAAAAGATTGAGGGCAAAAGGAAAAGAGGGCACAAAAGATGACACAGTTAGACAGCACCACTGACTAAATGGACACGAATCTGAGCAAACTCTGAGAGACAGTGAAGGATAGAGGAGTCTGGTTTGTTGCAGTCCATGGGGTCGCAAAGAGCTGGACATGACTTGGTGACTGAGGTGATATGCAAAAAAGCAGTGGTTAAGAAACTGGGTGTCACTGTGGAAAGACATGCACCAAGGACTCGCTCTGCTATTCATCTAAAGTTATGGCTAAATTTCTGAAGCTTGGGTCTCCCCATTCACAACTTCAGAGTGTTGCTGTGGGGTTTAAGTGAGTTAATGAATTTTAAGCCCCTAGCACAGAGCCAAGCATGTTATGCACATACATTTAAGTTAACTAACTATTGTGATAATTAATTAAAAGTCCACACTTCAGATGTTAAAACACAATGAATAAGAAATATCACTGAGAACCTAAGAATTTGATATAAATGGGCTATGGCTATAGTTTGGAAGAAAAACTACATTTTAAGGGAAATAAAAATAAACAGAAGTGATGTAAAGGATGAAGTAGAAATTAATGTGACATTGATGATTGGATGGCATCACCAACTCAATGGACATGAGTTTGAGTAAACTCTGTGAGTTGGTGATGGATAGGGAGGCCTGGCGTGCTACAGTCCATGGAGTCGCAAAGAGTCGGACACAACTGAGTGACTGAACTGAACTGAACTGAATGTAACATTAACATTTAAACCCATTGGTCCTCCCTCACTGTTGCCTCTTCCTTTGTGTGGTGCCCTGGATGGGAAATGTTGTTGCCTGCCCTTCTAGTAAACAAAAAAAGGTGCCCAGCATCCCACTTCTAGGAAAGTTCTATATGGCTCAGACAGTAAACAATCTGCCTGCAATGCAGGAGACCTAGGTTCGATCCCTGGGTTGGGAAGATCTTCTGGAGAAGGGAATGGCTACCGTCTCTGGTATACTTGACTAGAAGATTCCATGGGCAGAGGAGCCTGGCGGGCTACAGTTAATGGGTCACAAAGAGTCCAACATGACTGAGTGACTAAGCACCAAAGTACATCCTACTTCTATAATGGATCAAGTCATTAGTCACTACAACTGGCCACCAAAGGTACACCCTGGGGGAATTCAGGATGGAGAAAAAGAGGAAATATTCTATGCTTTGGATACTTGCGCTAGATAGCTGAGATGCATACCTTCATCTCAGTTGAAGCAATAACTTCATCTCATCTCAGTTGAAGCAACAACTTCATCTCATCTCAGTTGAAGCAACAACTTCAACAAGCCCCAATTCTTGCATCTTTCTCATATAAAGAAAAGTACTAAAATTATTAACTTGAGATGTCTGTTCTTTATGAATAGCATTAATCTTTTTATGCCCAACTACATTTTTTTTTCCCCAGAAAAAAACACGCTATATAACCTGGGTCATTCCTTACCTCTCTGGAGTAGTTCCTCGGGGCTATCTTACAGGATATCTCTGGGATGTGATTCTCAGTATGATCTTCAAATAAAACTTAACTCTCAAATGTTAGGTTTTCTTCTGTCAACATACTTTAGAGGTACAGGTTTACAAAATATATATTTTAACTTGCAGGTTTCCTTTGCCTTGAACCTATTTCAGAAGCATGTATTTCCTATAGCAACACTGTTGCTGCTGCTGCTAAGTCATTCAGTCGTGTCCGACTCTGTGCGACCCCATAGACGGCAGCCCACCAGGCTCCCCCGTCCCTGGGATTCTCCAGGCAAGAACACTGGAGTGGGTTGCCATTTCCTTCTCCAATGCATGAAAGTGAAAAGTGAAAGTGAACCCACTCAGTCATGTCCGACTCACAGCGACTCCATGGACCGCAGCCCACCAGGCTCCTCCATCCATGGGATTTTCCAGGCAAGAGTAGTGGAGTGGGGTGCCACGGCCTTCTCCAACAGAAACACTGTAACATGGTTTTTATTCTAACAACCAAAATACATTCACTTTCTCTTTCCCACTGAGCCAAAAGCTGGCATGTCCTATTTTATCATAACTGATTAACATATTTACAGCACAGATAATACCATGTACCATTAATTAAAAGTACAGGAAAAATTACTTGGTGCCTAAAGGTCTGACAGGTTAAAATATTAGGTCTTTTTTTTTTTTTTTTTTTTTTTTTTTTACTTACTAAGGCCACTCAGAGAATACAAACAAAGAATTCACAGTGCTTTCAAAAGATAATGCATTAAAGGTAAATTGATGGGCTCCCTCTGTTCAACTGGTTTAACAGAAACACTACTATGTTAAACAAATGTGGGTGTTATAAAGAACAGGCTTATTGTGAAAGTAATTTTCACGTGTCACCAAAAATTAATAGGGTAGGTAGTTAACAGCCGTGATTACACAGAAACTAAGCAAAAATTTTCAGCATATTAATCTAGATTCTCCTTCTTTCCGTGAATTCTTTACTCAAAATTGATGAAAACTTTGATATTGAGGAGAAAATGACAGTAATTTTGCTTATAATTAAAAGACAACCACAACTCAATATCATATGCATACACATTCAGGGAACCTCAATTTTAGAGATTGTCAGACTGATCAGAAATCAAGGCTGGTTATTCAACACTTCCCTGATCCAGTTATGGCACCTTCAGACAGAATTTAAACACTGAATTTTGATTAGTGTTTAACTAGATTGATTAATCAGTCAAAATCTCTAATAAAATTATACCATATACTTCACACCTAAGGTAAACAAGCACAAGTTATTAAGAGTGACTACTTATTTGAACTTAAAACAATGTGACAAACACAAAACAATAAATAATAAACACAGTTAAAAGAGTTAGCATGAAGGGACTTTCCTGGTGGTCCAGTTGTTGAGAATTTGCCTGCCAATGCATTGGACATGGGTTCAATCCCTGGTCAGGGAACGAAGATCCCATATGCTGCCGGGCAAATAAACCCTCACACTTAAACTACTGAGCCGATGTACTCTGGAGCCTGCATACTGCAATGAGATTCAATGTGAGGCAACTAAGAAACTGACACATGCTAATTAATAAATAAAAACAAAATCAGCATGAGGAGAGTCAGTCAACATAAAATTTCAGCAGGTAGTTATCACTTCCTCATTGCTAGAATTTCAAAACTGTCCATCCAAAAATGTAATGTTCTGTATCACAGATTCTGTCATTCACTAATATCAGTCTGATTATAAAGTTTATCAGTTCAGTTCAGTTCAGTCGCTCAGTCGTGTCCGACTCTTTGCAACCCCATGGACTGCAGCATGCCAGGCTTCCCTGTCCATCACCAACTCCCGGATCTTACTCAAACTCAAGTCTATAAGTCGGTGATGCCATCCAACCATCTCATTCTCTGTTGTCTTCTCCTCCTGCCTTCAATCCTTCCCAGCATCAGGGTCTTTTCAAATGAGTCAGTTCTTCACATCACGTAGCCAAAGTATTGGAGTTTCAGCTTCAGCATCAGTCCTTCCAGTGAATATTCAGGATTGACTTCCTTTAGGATGGACTGGTTGGATCTCCCTGCTGTCCAAGGGAATCTCCACCACCACAGTTAAAAAGCATCAGTCCTTTGGTGCTCAACTTTCTTTATAGTCCAACTCTCACATCCATCCATGACTACTGGAAGGACCATAGCCTTGACTAGACAGACCTTGGTTGGCAAAGTAATGTCACTGCTTTTTAATATGCTATCTAGGTTGGTTATAACTTTTCTTCCAAGGAGCAAACACCTTGGCTGCAGTCACCATCTGCAGTGATTTTTCAGCCCCCCAAAATAAAGACTCTCACTGTTTCCATTGTTTCCCCATCTATTTGCCATGAAGTGATAGGACCAGATGCCATTATCTTAGTTTCTGAATGTTGAGTTTTAAGCCAACTTTTTCACTCTCCTCTTTCACTTTCATCAAGAGGCTCTTTACAAAAAAAAAAAAAAAGAGGCTCTTTAGTTCTTCTTCACTTTCTGCCATATGGGTGGTATCATCTGCATATCTGAGTTTATTGGTATTTCTCCCAGCAATCTTGATTCCAGCTTGTGCTTCTTCCAGCCCAGTGTTTCTCATGATGTACTCTGCATATAAGTTAAATAAGCAAGGTGACAGTATACAGCCATGACATACTCCTTTCCCGATTTGGAACCAGTCTGTTTTTCCATGTCCAGTTCTAACAGTTGCTTTCTTGACCTGCATACAGATTTCTCAGGAGGCAGGTAAGGTGGTCTGGTATCCCATCTCTTGAAGAATTTTCCACCGTTTGTTGTGATACACACAAAGACTTTGGCATAGTCAATAAATCTGAAGTAAATATTTGTCTGGAACTCTCTTGCTTTTTTGATGATACAGTGGATGTTGGCGATTTGATCTCTGGTTCCTCTGCTTTTTCTAAATCGAGCTTGAACATCTGGAAGTTCATGGTTCACATACTGTTGACACCTGGCTTGGAGAATTTGAGCATTACTTTACTAGTGTGTGAGATGACTGCAATTGGGCGGTATTTCGAGCATTCTTTGACATTGCCTTTCTTTGGGATTGGAATGAAAACTGACTTTTCCAGTCCTGTGGCCATGGCTGAGTTTTCCAAATTTGCTGGCATATTGAGTGAAGCACTTTCACAGCATCATCTTTCAGGATTTGAAGTAGTTCAACTGGAATTCCATTACCTCCACTAGCTTTGTTCTTTGTGATGCTTCCTAAGGCCCACTCGACTTCGCATTCCAGGGTGTCTGGCTCTAAGTGAGTGATCACACCATTGTGGTTATCTGGGTCATGACGATCTTTTTTGTATAGCTCTTCTGAGTATTCTGGCCACCTCTTCTTAATATCTTCTGCTTCTGTTAGGTCCATACCATTTCTGCCCTTTATTGTGCCCATCTTTGCATGCAATATTCCCCTGCCTTAGCTGCACTACTGTGATTGAGTGATTTGCATCAGCTCGAGGCAGCCCTATGTTATAGAAAGCTATACTATCTTTGTACTTGTGAAAGAGGCCAGGACCAGAAGTGACATTCGAATTAAGAAGAGTGAGCTAGTACTAGGAAATAAGAGGAAAATCATTGCCAGATTATAAGATCCAATTAAAGAAGGGCATGTGAATGGGGTTTATTGGAAGTTAGAAAATATTCAAATGTCCAAATCATACTGTAAATGTACATATAGATATAATCCTTATCCCCACATGGAGAGGAGCAAAAACCTTCTCCATATGTAAAGAATGAGTTGGTAGAGAAATCACTTCTCTACCATCACATAGCTAAGAAAGACAGAAAATATCTCCTAATTTACTCAATTTAGTCAAACAAAACAGCCAAAAATATGGAAATACAAAAACATAATAACTATTTCTAAAAGAAACTTGGAATTCTGAACTTTGTCAAAATCAAAATCAACTACACTAGATGTGAATAAATATAGTGTCTAAAATAGTATCAAGAGGGTCATCATTAAACTGTTATTGCAAAAAAAAAAAAATGAGTTAAGACTCTGCTGTCAAAGTGGGGGAAAAGGTGCAAGACAAGAATGGTATTTTACTGAAGAGACTTATACTCCAAAGCATCTCAAAATCTGCTGCTGGTTTAAAACAGAGTTTAAATTTGGATATTATTTTTTATCTCTAAACACAGGATATCCAGCTTCTGATATTTAACTAGGTTCTGGTACATTTCAAGGAAACTTAGCTGGTGAGATACTACAGTTGCTGATGAAGGTTACCTCCTAGATAAGATCCTCTGTGATGCAAACCCTCATGGCTCTTAATACAAAATGAAAGAAAGAGTCTCCTGAAAGTGCCTTGCCTATAAGTTTTTTTTATAGGTAAGACACTATAAGTATAAAATGTAATAAATATAGCTCTGCAATATTTTTTGGAGTGGGATTCAGGGAAAAAGACTTCATAGTTTTTGAGTGTACTTTCAGAAACCAAAAGCAAATATCAGCCACTGGGGGAAAATTAGTAATACTAGCCATTCAGATATTAGGAAGGAAAATATAAAACTGAATTTACAAATGGCACAATTGTCTACACAGAAAATCAATTCCAGAGAATATAGGGAAAAGTCCTAGAACTAGTGAGCAGATTTGCAAAATATAAAGATATTCACTTATCTAAAAATCAATTGTATGTGAAGTATGTATCTATATCTATATCTATACACAATACATAGAGTTTCTCAGATGATGTAGTGGTACAGAATTCACCTGCCAATAAAGGAGACACAAGAGATGCAGGTTCAATCCTTGGGTCAAAGATCCCCTGGAGGAGGAAATGGCAACCCACTCCAGTATTCTTGCTTGGAAAATCTCAAAGACAGAGAAGCATGGCAGGCTACAGTCCATGGAG
Organism: Cervus canadensis; assembly: GCF_019320065.1. Taxonomy (NCBI): domain Eukaryota; kingdom Metazoa; phylum Chordata; class Mammalia; order Artiodactyla; family Cervidae; genus Cervus; species Cervus canadensis. Next base: position 11,266,201 of record NC_057400.1, read on the forward strand.
TCACAAAGAGTCAGATACAACAAAGCGACTCAACACATACAGACATATTGTATATTATATGTATATATGTTAAAAAATATTACCAGTTACAATAGCATCAAAAATATAAAATATTTAGGGATAGATTTAATAAAATATGTGCAAGATGTTAATTGACAACTACTTTTCACTGAGATAAATTAATAGGGATCAAAATAAAGGAGATATATGATATATAGGCGATGTTTATTAATTGCAAGACAATATTATTAAGATACCACTTCTTCCCATAATGATCTATAGATTCAATGCAATATCTATCAAATTATCAGAAGGTTTTTTTGTGTAGATACTGGCAAACTGGTTCTACAATTGATATTTAAATGTAAAAGATCTAGATAGACAAACTAATATGAAAAAGGGAGAACAGAGCTGGAAAATTTGCACTACCTGATTTCTACCTTGTTCTAGAACTAGAATAATCAAGACAGTATGGCACTGAGGTTAAGACAGATACATAAGTGAATTGAACAGAATGCTATAAAAAAATAAACTCACACATAAATGACAAACTGATTTTCAACAGAAGTGCCAAAGGAATTTAAGGGGAAAAGGATCATCTTCTCAACAAATGATACTGGCATTACTGGTTATCCACATGCAAATAATGATCCATAATCATGACTTGATATCATGCAAAAATATTAACTGGGAAGCATTATGGATGGAAAACTAATAGATAAAGTATAAAATTTTTAGAAGAAAACCTGAAATCCTTGAGTGATGGAAATGCTTTATAAATGATATTATTATGCCAATATTATGTCAATAGTTCTACACATTTGTCAGAACTAATCAAACTGCATTTAAATTGGTGAATTTTATTGTATGGAAATACATCAGTAAAGCCAACCATAATTGTGTCATGCAATTTTGTTTGATGCGTATTTATCATCCTAAATTCACTTATTAAAAATATGTTACAAGTTGGCAGGGCTCATCTCTCTTTTCTAACAGTACTAAGGTTACTTAGGTTATCACTTGTTTATACAAATTTTTTAACATTGAAGTACAAAAATGGATTCTCTTCTTCCACATTGCCAATTCAGAGTAAAGAATATACATTTTATAAACATAATAATAACAACAATATTAAATTTTAAACAATACAAAATCAATGATAAACTTAAAGATTATTCCTGGGTTAGAATTCTAGAATTCTCAAAATGTCTTCTTACCCTATAAACATTTTGATATTTCACTTTATTGTGAACAGATATTACTTTCATAATCATAAAGCACAGCAAAAATTTTCCACATTTAACTTCATAATATTTTAAGATATCCGGTGTTTTTGATATTGTAATAATGATCATGCATACTTTTTATTAGCGATGGCAACCCACTCTGGTACTCTTGCCTGGAAAATCCCATGGATAGAGGAACCTGGTGGGCTGCAGTCCATGGGGTCATTAAGAGTCTGACAGGACTGAGCGACTTCACGTTCACTTTTCTCTTTCACGCATTGGAGAAGGAAATGGCAACCCACTCCAGTGTTGCCTGGAGAATCCCAGGGATGGGGGAGCCTGATGGGCTGCCGTCTATGGGGTCACACAGAGTCGGACACGACTGAGGCGACTTAGCAGCAGCAGCAGCAGCATGCTTTCTATTCACTTTTATTGGCATATAGTTACTTTAACAAGGCTGTGTTAGTCTCTGCAGCACTGCAACGTGAATCAGCCGGATGTTTCCATACATCTCTTTTTTGGATTTCCTTCCCATTGAGGTCACCACAGAGCATGGCGTAGAGTTCCCTGTGCCATGCAGTAGGTTCTCTTTAGTGATCTATTTTATACATAGTGTCAGTAGTGTATATTCATCAGAGGATAAATGATCACACATATTTATATCCTATGACTTATACTATGTGGACTAAGTGAAAGTGAATGTCACTCAGACGTGTTCGACTCTTTGTGACCCCATGGATTATACAGTCCATGGAATTCTCCAGGCCAGAATACTGGACTGGGTAGCTTTTCCCTTCTCCAGCGGAGCTTCCCAACCCAACGATCGAATCCAGGTCTCCCGCATTGCAGGCAAATTCTTTACCAGCTGAGGCATAACGGAAGCCCCAAGTGGACTAAAGTACTCACTAACTCAACTAACATTTGTTGAATACCGTTTCTTGCTAGGCACTGATAGAGGCAAATCATTAATTTCAATAACAATTAAAACAATAAAAGTTGTAAGATCATATGTACTTTTTAAAAATAAGAAGCTAGGATTTCTCCTACAGGTGTATTCTTTTTCTGGTGGGCGTGTGATTTTACCAAGAGGCACAGATACACTGGTTATTCCATTTCAAACCAGCATTGATCATGTGGAAGAGAATTTATGAGCAAATGAGCTCCACTGAGGAAGAAGCCTCCTTTTCTATGAAGTTTTCATTTGTGGTGTCTCAGATAAAATTACTCTATGGGAATTCTGTCTCATTTCTAACTAGTAGAAACAAATATACAAAAGAAAAAAAAAAAAAGTCTCTGAAACACACACCAGCAAGCACAGGGGATTATCTTTACTTCTGAAATGAAAAAACACATTGTACCCAGTTCTGATACAGAATCAAAAATTGCCTCATTAAAGCGTGTATTTCCAGTTCCTATTGAAATAACCAAGAACTTCGCTTTATTCTAAGAGTGAAAACAGTAAAAGAAAAGTTTAGGGGATGTAGTGAAAGTCTGTTTGGAAGCAACTACATAAAAAGTAAAATAAAAAATTAAAACCTGTGTTTACGGTCTAGCTGAGAAAAAGCAAACACAAAAAAAGTGTGTATAATATTGTTTATAGGGGTGGAATTCCAGTTTCATCTCCATATGATTAACTTTTCCACTGTTTATGGACATAGTGATTTCAATTATAGCTTTTGTGGGAGATAAGATAGAATTCTCATGGTTAGAGGAGTATTAAAGAAACCAGGTGAGAACAAAAATATATTAACCATAGAGTCAGGATATTCAAGGTACTCCTGCATAGGACCTTTCCTAGAAAAACAAGAGTAAAATAGAAATTTTGTCTCACACATCCAAGAGGCAGAATATCTATAACGTAACATATTAAATGGAGAAAATAGTTTTTCAAACCTTGAACACTACAAGTAGCCATGTATCAATAAAATGGACAACCTAGAAGAAATGTACAAAATCTTAGAAAGATAGTCTTCTGAGATTGAATGAGGAAAACAGAAAATATGAAGAGACCAATTACAAGTACCATAATTGAATCTGTGATTTAGCAATTTGCAACAAACAAACGTCCAGGACTAGATGGCTTCTCAGGCTGATTCTACCAAATATTGAGAGATGAATTAATACCTATCCTTCTGAAACTATTCCCAAAAATTGAAAAGGAAGGAACATTTCTGAGCTCATTCTATGAAGCCACCATCACCCTGATATCAAAACCAGACAAAGATACCACAAAAAAGAAAATTACAGGCCAATATTACTGATGAGCATAGATACAAAAGTCTTCAAAAAATACCCACAAACCGAACCCAACAATATATTAAAAGTATCATATGCCATGAGCAAGTGGGATTCATACCAGGGATGCAATAAGGCTTTTGTGTTTTTCAGTATCCACCAATGTGATACACCACAACAAATTGAAGGATGAAAACCATATAATCATCTCAAAAGATGCAGAAAGTCTTTTGATAAAATTCAATACCTGTTTACAATAAAAACTCTCCAGAAAGTAGGCGAAGAGGGAACATATCTCAACATAGTAAAGAACAAAGGCTAATTGTCCAAGGTTAATTACAGAAATTTTCAAGAGATAATTTCCAAACATATTTGGAATACATAATAACAAATGTGACATCTTGCTTTGTATTTAAATAGTTTCCCAATGGAAACTACTGATATTTTATGACTGTCTGTCTAATCAACATAATGTTGGTCTGTGTGAGAAATCATAAAAGATGACTAATGAAACCATGGGCTGTTTTATAAAATATGTCTCAAGAAGTCACAGTTTTCCTGGGAAAAGCCTGTGTTCTTATGCCTTAGACTTAAGACTTCCAGACACATGTATATAATAAAACTGTCATTTAATAAATTAAATAGATAAATTTTTATTCTTTGTTTTTACCAATGCTTAAAAGTAAATACATAGATTTTCAGTTTTTGTCCACATCTTAGTAAAACAGAAATAACAGCTTCAATACTATTTATTATTTCTAGGACTAATAAAAATATTCATGTCCACATAGTCCTGCCGATCCTAAAGACACATCTTTCATCATGTTATTTTTTTTTCCATCTCAAACATTATATAATTCCAAATTCAAGATCTTGCAACTGGATTCACTTTTCCACAACTAATTCAATCAGTATTTATTAAGCATGATTAGGGCAAGCAACCTGCCACCACTGGACATAAAATTGTAGGAAAGATACAAGGAATACTTTCAAAAAGATTTATGTCCCAATAATCTAGAAGACTGTCGCACAAAAAGCTGGTCCTTAATAAGATTGTATAAAATGTAATCAAGGTGCAGTCCTGTGGCTAGGACTCCACGTTCCCAATGCGGGGGGACTGCAACCCTTTTCTGGTCAGGGAACCAGATCCCACATGCCAGGACTAAAAATCCCACAGGCTGTACAAAAGACCAGGTACAGTCAAATAAATAAATAAATATTTTAAAAGTGTAATCAACAAGTAATTTGCTTTTAATTGGGCAATTCTTGCTACCAAAGGCAAATGCCAACTGAACTGTAACATTCCTGCACACACTCCTTATCATGTAGAAACCAGGAATAAGCAATTCATGACCGGATACTGATTCACAGGCAACATTTTGAGCAGCATTATTCTAGACCAAAATCTCCTCACTTTTCCTTCTCTTTCTTAATTGACTTTCGGGCTCCTCGTTTTACATGGTGAGTAAAACATGATGAATGAAGTTTTCTGAAGTTTACAAGTAACAGATTCATTGAGATTCCCTTTATGATATTTTCTTGTATCTGCTTCAGTTTCCAACATGAGAAAATCTGTGTCAAACTGCCATGGGTTAAATGTCCATTTCCAGACCAATTAAGTCTGTGGGTCAGTCACATAGCCTAAGAAGGGCTTCTGATCTGGTGGAGTTCACTGAAGCACAAAGGTTTTAATTTTGATGAAATTCCACTTACCTATTTTTTATTTATTTATTTTAATTGGAGAATAATTACTTTACAATATTGTGATGGTTTTTGCCATACATCAGCATGAATCGGTCATTGGCATACATGTGTCCCCTTCTTCCTAGAACCCCCTCCCACTTTCCTGCCCACCCCACCCCTCTAGACTGTCACAGAGTACCAGCTTTGGGTTCCCTGTATCCTTTTTTTTTTTTTTTTTTTTCAAATTTTACCAATGGTGCTTTTGATGTCAAATCTAAGAAATCACTGTGTAACCCAAGATAAGGATTTACCTTGGGTTGTGTTTATTTGTGTTTTCTGCTAAGGTTTTTTTTTAAGTAATTAATTAATTTTAATTGGAGGATAATTAATTTACAATATTATGGTGTTTTTTTCCATACATCAACATGAATCAGCCACAGGTGCACATGTGGCGCCCCCCAGCCTGACCCCCCCTCCCACCTCACTCCCCATCCCATCTCTCTGGGTTGGCCCAGAGCACCGGCTTTGAGTGCCCTGTGTCTATAGTTTCATATGGTGATGGCATCATGACTCTGTAAAACACATTGGGTTATATATTTTAAAATAATTAACTATGTGGTATATAGATTATCTCTAAAGCTGTTAAAAAAAGAATAGCTTCTGATGAGCCAGACTCAAAAGGCATCTATAACAATGAATTTAATAGACAAGTAAGTGGTACAATCAATAACTGTTCCAGAAATAAAGAGCTCAGGCTCTAGACAGAGCACAAAGAAACAGTTTCACATCATAAGCAGCAGGCAGCCTGTGCTCTGAATGACTTTATCATAGGAGAAATCATGACATTTAGTTGAATTCTTACAACTATACAATACGAAGAAAGTGTTATTTCTACATTAAGAGTAGGGAAGTGAGCCTCAGAAAGAAAAAGTGGCATGTCCAAAGTTATACATAAGTAGAGAAGCTTGAACCAGAATTGGAATCCATGCCTGTCTCCCAGGCTATGGTCTTAACCGCCTCATCAAACTGTACAGCGATGAAACATCTGATTGTAAATTTAGATCAACAACATTAATGGAGGTTGATTGGAAAGTGTGAAAGTGTTAGTCGCTCAGACGTGTCTGACTCTGCGACCCCATGAACTATAGCCCACCAAGCTCCTCTGTCCATGGAGTTCTCTAGGCAAGAATACTGGACTGGGTTGCCATTCCCTTCTCCAGGGGATCTACCTTACCCAGGGATCAAACCGGGGTCTCCGGCATTGCAGGCAGATTCTTTACCATCTGAGCCCCCAGGGAAGACCGACATCTCTGCCAACCTTAACTTTCTTATGGTGATATGAAGAAAAGAATTTGTAACAACTTACAATATCAATTACATATACTTTAAGAAAGTTAAAAGTCAGTACTCCATACATAACACATAGAATTTGGTTTACGTGATATGTTGAATAACAAAAATATAAACTTATTTTAAAAGAAATACGGTTACATAAGGGCTTCCCTGCTGGCTCAGTGGTAAAGAATCCTCCTGCCAGTGCAGAAGATGTGGGTTTAATCCCTGGGTTGGAAAGATTCAGAAGGAATGGCCACCCACTCCAGTATTCCTGACTGGGAAACTCCATGAACAGAGGAGCCTGACAAGAGATACACGCCATAGGGTCACAACAACGTCAGACATGACTTAGAGACTAAACAACAACAAATAGTTGCATACGTTGTTCTCGAGAAATGCTATAGTTTCATTAACTTTCAACTTATAAAAGAAAAATAGGAGGAATCCAAAAAAGTATATATATATATATCACTACAATGGCTTTTATTATAAAACTAGTTATTCTTTATAAGTATCCAAGGGAACATAGTGACTGAAGTGCCCAAATGACTTTGCTATAAAACATTTTCTCCTGTAACATAATGTCATGTATAGAATATAGGGAAAGTGCTATTGAGTACAGGAGAAAAAAAAACCTGGCAGGATTTAAGCAGCAGTCTCATTCTCTCAGATCCCTAGAGTGACATCAAAAACTGCACTGTGCTAAAAGATAGCATGGTATTCCAAACTGACTGCCCTTAAAGGCTAGAAGTTTTATAAAGTTATTCATTACACTGCACTTTATTATCTGCCTCGCTCACAGCTTTGCTGGTCTCTGAGAAGCACAGAGTAGATACTCCAAGATTCCCTTATTGGTAGAGAATGGAGAACATATTCTATATTTTAGTTTACAGTGGTTGTTTACCCCAATTCTGACACAGGAAGAACATGGAAAATATTTCTTTAGGATTTTACTTCTTGACTTGCTTAAAACATATCTAACTTATAAGTGAAATTATACATAGTATAATTTGTATTCCTTAATATTACTGCTTTTATTTTCAATCTTATTGAACTTGTTCAAGAAATTCATTTCAGAGTTTGGGGTAAGTAAGAAATCCATGGCTGAGCCATGTCAATGTATGACAAAAACCACTGCAATATTGTAAAGTAATTAGCCTCCAACTAATAAAAATAAATGAAAAAAAAAAAAGTTGTAAACTTCAAACTTCTGTTGGCATGTACCTCTGTGCTGAAATATCTTTTGGATCACCCCAGAAATAGAGGGACATGGGTCAAAAGCAGGTCATTTTAGTCACTTTTTTTTTTTTTTTGGCTATGCTGGGTCTTCCTTGCTGCATGGGCTTTTCCCCAGCTGCAGCAGGTGGGGGCTACCGTCTGCTTGTGCCTCGCAGACTCCTCCCTGCGGTGGCTTCTCCTGTTGCCGGGCACAGGCTCTGGTGCGCCAGGGCTTCAGTAGTTGCGGCTCCCAGCTCTATCCAGCGCACCGGCTCCCTACTTGAGGCACGTGGGCTTTAGTTCTCCGTGGCAAGTGGGACCTTCCCAGACCAAGGATCAAACCTGAGTCTCCTGCACTGGCAGACAGATTCTTTACCACTGAGCCACCACGGAAGCCCAAGTCACGAGTTTTATGAAAATGATCCTATTAGTGCAGTTCTGGGAGTAAAAACAGCAAAGAATCAGAAACTTTATTAGCACTGACTTAACGAAAGAGAAACCAAGAAGAATGATAAACACGTCTCTGAAAAAAAGATGATCTTGCCAAAATGTCTCATGCTTCATAATGTCACCAATAAACGTGATTGTACATCATTGCGTATCTTACAGAATTCTCAGAGTCATTTCTCTAATGGGGGCTGTACCTTGAAGCACCAGAAAAAAAAAAAAATGGCATCATTAAGTTCCTCTGAAGTAATGTCTCCTTTCTCACTAATGTGCCAACTCTCATGACAGTCTCCCTTTGGACACTCAGCTCAGGATTGTTCTGTCCCGAGTATGAGAGGTTTCAGATTCTTAGATGAAGCCCATATTTAGAAAAAAGAAAATCATTTGTCTGTAGGATTATGAAACATCTTCTTCTTAGACAAAAATGCAGATAAATTAGCTCAAAATGTGTTTGCCTGCTTTTCAGAGAAGAAAGCATATTCGGACCTGTGATTCTCCCCCAGCCATTTATAAATTATCCTCTTAAGTGATACAAGCGACAACATTCATTAGCAACCACAGTGAACTCTCCATTTCTTAAAAGGTGATTGTCTCAAATTTGGATTGGCCAGGTTCTATGTATTTTTATTCCCTCTTCTCCAACTGGCAAATTGCCATTTGAGTATTTTCTCATTATCAATAACTATGCTAAAAGCCAAGAGAAAATTAAAATTGTAATTGGTGTCCCAATATATCCACTATCAGAAAAAGATGAGCATGCAATTTATCTCTGGGTGAGATTTAAGAGAGATGTTTCTGTCCCCAGGAATATGATAGAAACCAAGGAGTTGTTCTTATGGCATGCGTTTATGAAGAAACTTGTCTGTACATTTTTTACATAATATCCAGAAAAAAAGAGAAAGGCTGGCATTTGCTACTAAAGTGACACATACAGTAACTTTTTCCTTTACGAGGTCAACATGGAAAAATTCCTTAAACTCTTTGAGCCCTGACAGAATATAGAAAATATTAATAACTATTTTCTTCATAAATTTTTGCAAGTGTATATTAAGTCACATGCCCTCAACAACTGCTGGATCCATAGTATCTCCTGATTAATATACATACATAGATAAAGTATATAAAATATATTTGAATATGTGTCTATTTGGGCATGGCAACTGACTCCAGTACTCTCGCGTGGAGCATCCCATGGACTGACGATCCTGGAGGGCTACAGTTCATAGGGTCACAAAGAATTGGACATGACCGAAGCAACTTAGCACGCACACGCATGCACATATATATAGATAGATAGACAGATGAATGACTAGCTGGAGAGGGATGAAAGAGCCAGGAAAGATTATTATTTAATCAGAGAACTCAACACAGACACTGTGTGATTTATCCCAGGGAACTTCTCAAAGGCACAAAACAACTATGCTGCAGTACAGGTCACCTTGCAATTTTTGAACGTCTGTTTTGTGAAGGGCCCTGCATGAAGTGCCTTCAATTACAGGTGGTTGTTACAATTAATTTTGGAAAGCTAAGAAACAGCTTTCTCTATATACACTTTTACAAAAGCTTGTTTAAATCATTGACCTCTTCCTTTGGTTCAAAACACCTTGTCAAGATGCAATGGACTGTTTCTAATATAAAAGAAAACTAAAATAGGATTCTATTCTGGGAATACAGTTTGCCTGCTTGAAGTGCCGAGCAATCTTATAGAGGAATGTTAACACTAGAAACCAGAATATGCTTTTTCTCCACTATTATTAAGGTTATGCTTAACGAAGGGACAGAAAAACAAGAAAAATTCTACAACTGTTAATCGGCAGCCAATTACAAGTTTATCAAATAATGAGGTGTATAAAAAGTTTGCAGTCACTCTCAATATTTTGCATGGTGTCTTTCTATGTGCATAAGTTAAAATTCAGATTCAATGTGAATTTCTGATTTTCCCATTTATAGAGTTGGTAATTTTTCTTATATAGATTGGTAATTTTTCTTTCTATTTTCCACAGCTCATATTGCCATAAACTTCTAATGCCCTGATGGACAGTTGTCGATGAATAATTCATTTAACTAAGGCCTCCAGTGTGTAAATTTTTTATTAGTACTTTTGGCAGTGGATACACTCTACAGTTCCTCCCATTAGAGTTCCAGAAGGTGTTAGAACTTCTCTGCAGATTAAACAAAAATGAAAAGAAGAAAAAAGAAATAAAAAGTACTCCGGCCATACCACAATAGCAATAATAACAAATCAAATCTCAAATTTCACTTAAGAATTAGGGAAAGTGATGGTCAGAGAAGTGATGGTTTTAGTATCAGAGTAGGCTTAATTTTGCAGGCTCTAGAGTTAAAGAATTACTACATGAAGTAGCAGAGTTCGTAACAGTAAAGCTTTAAAATCACCTTTAAAAATAAAACAGATTGATAGACTATTTTGAAGTATAGCTATAGAATTACATATAATAATATTATCATCCAAAGGTAAGACTAAGATAATAACTTTTAACTGAGGATTCAAAGTGTATGCATAAGAAAACTGGTTCCCTGAGGTGCTTCACAGAGGGAGGTGGGAGTTTTTTGCTCAACCAATCAACTGATACAACTTATTACACTACTTTTCCCAGATGCTGGCAAATGCATGATGCATCTGAGCATAGCAAAGACTGAAACATTTCACAGGACAGCTACAATGCGTTAATTCTAATTCTGAAATTTATTTGGCCTTGGATTTCTAATTAAAGAACAACACACTAGTTTTCTACTCGAAACAGTTCGGGGAAACTACCAAATTGGCCTTATGTTTCAAATTCAATCTTTATAATAAATGTTTGCTCTTCAGCTTCAGAAAAAAAACACTAATCATTTTGATGATTTTTAAAAACATTATTTCAAATCTCTAGTAATGTTCTGAGATATTTCATTTGAAATAAAAATTCTCAGTCATATTTGACATTACCATCCCATGGACTATAACCCACCAGGCGCCTTCTGTCCATGGAATTCTCCAGGCAAGAATACTGGAATGAGTAGTCATTCCTTTCTCCAGGGGATCTTCCTGACCCAGGAATTGAACCCAGGTCTCCTGCATCGCAGAGATTCTTTACTGTCTGAATCACTAGGGAAGCCCAAGGTAGTCATAAATGTCAGTTGTTTGTGAGGCCTCATGAAAAGCAAATTCTCCAGACAAAATGTGAAAAGTAAAAAGTACAGATAATCTTGGTTAGACCGGAAAGTATTAAGAGTAAATTCAAATAGATATTTGGAGTGAATATACAATAAAAAATAAAGATGGAAAAAAAAAGTGCTTTTAGAAAACAAATACACTCCACGCTTGGATATCCAATTGACATTAAATGGTGAAACAAGAGAATTTCTGAACAATCAAGGGAAAGGCTAAATTTCATACAAAGGAGTTTTCTCTCTGTCTCTCCCTATCTAACTACCTATGTATCTATCAATATCTAACTATTATTGTATCTATCAATATCTATCATAAAATGGCACCTTATATGTATAAAAGAAAACAGTTGCTTTTAATAAACGTTTGTTCATTTTTACCAAATAAACCTAAGCTGCAAGATAAATTACAGCAAAGCAATCCCACTTTTAGATATTTCACTATCACAGTGCAAATCTGATATGTGTTTTTGTTTCCTATTACTATTTGAGTACATATCTGAGATAAACATTTGAGTCACGAAGAATTCACATCCATAATGATCTTGACTCTAATCTCTTTACCCTTCAGTGGCTCAAGGTAAAGGGTAGTTAAAATTAGCACAAACTTGACATACTTATTCTTTAATAAACTCACACATTCTAGGTCAAAATGAGTTTTTCTGTTCATTTACAACATTTCTACAAGCCGTACAAACTGGATTATTTTTTCTAGAAAAAAACTGAAGAGGATCATTTAGGCATTACAATGTCTGTCAGCCTAACAATGCCAATTACTACACAATCCAATGTTCACTTCTTCATCTAACAACCTGTTAGCAAGCTTCTACTGTATATTCTACGTGCTGAAACTGATTCATTTCACAGACAGCACTTAAGATAATGTAAGTAGAATGATTTATAACAATACCAGCTGTCTGTGAAACAGTAACATCAATTTATTTGAGAAGATTGTTTGTTCAATTTTATTATGTGAGTGCTTTCATGTTTCATCATTATCAGATTATTCCCAAAGTGTATGAATATAACCAGTTGATAGGATATGTATTCTTACACTGATTGTATCTTTTATTAAAAGTCTACCAAGATAACATTTTTCACATATATTTGACTAAATAAAAGTGTTCTCAACACAAATGGAAATCATGGAATTTAAAAAAAATTATGTCACCTTCATATTTTACAATTAAATACCAATTTTTAATTTTTGTTTTTTGATTTTTGTTCAGTTCAGTTCAGTCACTCAGTCATGTCCGACTCTTTGTGACCCCATGGACTGCAGCACACCAGGCTTCCCTAGCCATTACCAACTTCCAGAGCTTGCTCAAACTCATGTCCATCGAGTCAGTGATGCCATCCAACCATCTCATTCTCTGTTGTCCCCTTCTCCTCTCACCTTCAATCTTTCCCAGCATCAGTATCTTTTCCAATGAGTCAGTCCTTCGCATCAGGTTGCCAAACTATCGGAGTTTCAGCTTCAACATCAGTCCTTCCAATGAATATTACGGACTGATTTCCTTTAGGATGGACTGATTGGATCTCCTTGCAGTCCAAAGGACTCTCAAGAGTCTTCTCCAACACCACAGTTCAAAAGCGTCAACTCTTCGGTGCTCAGCTTTCTTTATAGTCCAACTGACACATCAATACTTGGCTACCGGAAAAATAATAGCTTTGACTCGACGGACCTTTGTTGGCAAAATAACATCTCTAATGATTTTTAGTATTATTTGTCAAATTCTAATACAAAGAACCTACACTATTAATATTAATTCTTCTACTGAAGATATCAAATTATCATGCAGTTTTTACCATTTTTTTCATACTTTCCTACTCAAATGTTTTTCACCTATGGCTTATTTAAACCTGCTTTTGTTTACAATTTATATTTCAGCTGTCAGTTAGATTTTGAAGTTTTTTTTTGAAGTTTCTAGTTCACATGGATAAATATTTTCAGAAGACATCACAGCTGTTCAAAGGTACCTAGTATCTCTACCGCTTACTCTTTTTGTGAGAAATTAGATCTTGTCACTATATTTCTTAAAGCAGTAAGAAAAAGAGAAAGAAACATGAAAAAGAGAGTGCTCAATAGTTTAAAAAAAAAAAAAAGCTACAACCAGCAGAGCAGAGTCTAGAAGTCAATTTTCAGACTGATCCCTTGTGTCACTTTAAAAATCTATTCTTAGGAAAGTGCATAGTTTTCACAGTATGAAAGCATAAAGAATATACCATTCAAAATTTCTGTTAAGATTTGCTTATTCTAAAACCTTATCAGCTAAAAAATACCCTGCTGTATTAAACCTGTCAGTAACAGTTCATAGATATGTAATACTGTTAATGTCTCTCTTAATGTGCAAATCAGTTTCCTCTATGGAGTGAAAAAAAAATTGGCTGTACCTGTAACACCAATTTGTCGACACTTTATACATAGCAAAATGCAAATTCCTTTAAGCAGCAATAAAATGATATGAAAGCATTATACTATAGGGGAAAGAGTTTGGGCATTTTCAGTATGCTGAACTGAGTTTGAAAAAAGAGGGTAAGTATTGTGGTAGACAGCCTATAAGATGGGACCCCAAAATCCCCCTTCTATATTTATGTCTCACATTCCCTTGAATGTGGGCTGGATTCTGTGACTTGCTTTAAACCAATAAAATGTAGCAGAAATGATGGAATGTCACTCCCAATTTAGAATATAAAAAGACTTGGTCTTCCATCATCTTTCTCTCTCTCTCAGCATCTGTCTGTCTATCTCTGTCTCTCTCTCTGATTGCTCAGCCTGGGGAAAACAGTATCATATCATGAGGCAGTTTTATGGAATAATCTACAGGATAAACAAACAACCAAACCAAAAAACCAAGAACGGGCTCTTGGCCACAGCCAGCAAGAAACTGAGGCTTACAACATTGAATTTGGAAGTAATTCTCCCCTACTCTTCAGATGAGAATTCAGCCCTTGTCAACAGCTTTACTGCAACCTCACGAGAAAACTTAAATCAGGCTCTAGATTCTTAATCAAAGAAAGAGTGAGATAACAAACGTTAGTTGTTGTTTTAAGCCAGAAGTTTGGGGGTAATTTGTTATGTAGCAATAGATAACTAATACAATTGCTCTATATTCTTACTCCTGATATCCTACAATAACTTAATAGGAACTCAATACATTAGTTACTTTTCTGTAACATGCTGTTAACTTCTCAAGTTACAACCTTGAGTTTAAGATACTGAGCTTTAAAACAACTCATGCTGTCTCCCAAATAACATTTAGTAAGCATCTATGTCATATAAAACAACATGTTCAAGTAAAGCAGGTATGAAGATGAATAAATAAACTGTCTTACCCTTATGATTATATCTAATGAAGCCACAATAGTATGAAAATTGAAAGATTGACAGAAAATATAATTTTAACTGTTTACAGCATATAAATAATGTTAAATCACCTAAATATCTATTAACTGCCAACTCTACAAATTTCTATGTCAGTGAATATGATGTGTGTGAGCCCTTGACCTACAGCAGAACAATTAAGGAAAGAATAAGTGGATATACATACATTACTGTTAAGTAAGAAAATGAAGGTGAACTATAATTTTTAAAACACAAGTCACAGTGAAAATGGGTACACAAGATTAAATATGATGAAAGTTTGGGGAAACGTCTTAAAGATTCTGTGGTTTGAGACTGATTTTTATGGTTAGGAATTGTATTTACCAGTAGGAAGTAAAGAAGTATGCGAGGTAGAGGAAATTATATGAGCAAATATCCTAAGGATGGAAAGTGCTGGAAAAGCAACTGTGACAAGATTAAAAGACAGATAGAGGTGATGAAAAAGAGAGGGTAGGAGAAAAGAGCAGAGAGATACAGAAAAGTTTTCTTTGAGTACCATCACAGATTGGTGAAAAACACTGTGGAAATTCAGTTACATGATAAGGAAGGTACCCTGATTTTTCAAGAATTTGATCCGTTATTTGCCTGAGACATCACCTTTACATATAATGTGCCTAGTCGCTCAGTCGTGTCTGACTCTTTGCAACCCCATGGACTGTAGCCCACCCAGCTCCTCTGTCCACTGGGATTATCCAAGCAAGAATACTGGAGTGGGTTGTCATGCCCTGCTCCAGGAGATCTTCACGACCTAAGGGTCGAATCCAGGTCTTCTGCTTTGTAGGCAGATCTTTACCATCTGAGCCACCAGGGAAGTTTTACATACAATAGTGCTTGCTAACGTGTAGCAGATTTCCTCCCTAAAGACAACTCTCAGCTATTCCAAAGTATTCCTATTTGTGAAATTAGAAATGTCTTTAAATATTCTCTCTCAAGGCACAGAGACATGCCTTTCTGATATAAGGACGGAAAGACATCTCACTGAAAATATAATTTGCTTCCAATATGATAATCTAAACTGTATAGGAATACATCCTCTAAACATCCCTTGATTTTCTCATGGTATAAATATTAGCATCTTTACAGACTTTAGAGCAAAGTTTTCAAACTAACTTATATGGCATCTAAGATGTTTTTAGCCTTGAAAGCCCTACAGGGGTTGATAAGTAGAAAAACTCAATAGCCCTCTGGCATTGACAGTGACCAGAAGTTTGGAGGAAGAACATGTTTCTGCCTACAATAAAACAAACATATAATTAGTCTTATTCCTCGCTCCCCCCAGCAAAAAAAAAAAAAAAAAATCATAAGGGCGTTCTTTGTACCCTTTGCAAAATAACTTATGAGGATACAACAACCTGTTTCACTAATATGGTCACTAATGTTTCATGCTATTTAGTCTAAGTACTCTTAATAATTAACTTCTTAGAACATAAAGGCTGATCAAATTATTATCATTCTGAAATATGAAGCTTCTTATCACAGTCCTCAAAAAAATTAAGACCATTGATATAGATAAAACCACTCTAGAGAGTAGAGCAGATTCAACGCATAGTGGACACTTGAAATCACACTTTTAAGAACACATAAAATTCTCAGGATAGAATATATGAGAGGTGAATGCATCTGATCCCCATGGACACTTTCTCAATTGTAACATTCACAAATGTTAAAACACTATCCAATTTAGCTCCTGTCAAAATGCCAACAAGTCCCAGAAAGGTGTAAGAGATTAACCCTGTTCAGCAATTAACAACTTCAACACCAAAGATTTTAACAGAAAATCTAGAAAAAAACCTGCAAAAATACAATAGCAGTAAAATGTTGATGCTGTATGTCACCCATCAAATTCACCCTCTTAAACACTTTTTACATTATTCCAGTCTCCAAAATCAGAAACTCAAAGAAACTTCCTATTGCCCAAAGGACAAATTTTAAGATTCTTTGCCTGACATTCATATTAAGATATAATTTGGAATTAATCTTTCATTGCATGCGTATTTCACACAGATTCTCAAAAGGATCCCCTATATCTAATCCATCTCATCTAATTCATATTGCCCAAAATATGTCCTGCTTATGACCATGCCACTGTAACAAAATACTTTTTCACATTAATCTTTTTGAAACACCAATATGCAATCCAAGTGTCACCTCTTCATCCTTAATGAGGTCTGGTATTACTATTATAATTAAGATTAGCTTCCTCTTTTACCAAACTCTTTTAGTATTTATGATCTGTACCATTTATTTAGCAGTTAACGATACCAGAGAATGTATGAATGCATTCCCTGGTTGCTCAGACAGTAAAGAATTTGCCTGCAATGTGGGCTAACTGGGTTTGATCCCTGGATTGGGAAGATCCCCTGGAGGAGGGTATGGCAACCCACTCTAGTATATCTTGCCTGGAGAATACCATGGACAGAGGACCCTGGCAGGCTACAGTCCATAGGGTCGCAAGGAGTCAAACACAACTGATCAACTAAGCATACACATACACAGATACCAGAGAATGTATGAATGCATAAGTGCCCCCTCCTCTGTCCTTAAGTCAAACATCCAGTTGGACCTAAAAATTTTTAAGTAGCAGTTTACAGTGAAATGAGACATATTAGAGGAACTAACATACATTTAGTGAGTTGCTACCAGACCTTACCCCAATGAAACAAAATACATCAGAATGTATCACATGCATAAAGGTAACTATTATCTACAAAATTTTTGTTTTATATATGTATGTGGATATATGTGTTTAGGGGGTTATAATGAAATATCTTTTTCTTATAGGACCATTTTTTTTTTTTTAATTTGAAAGCCACTGTCCTAGAAGACCACGTTCCCTACTAACTTACATATAGAGTATCTAATACAGAATTCTATATTAAATAAATGCTTACAGTGAAAGCAGTTTTCACTTTAGGACAGTAAGATGAATTAAATTCAGAGAAAATCGAAAACACACAAGGAAAAACCAAAACTAAAGAACAGAATGGAGACATTGGGAGCACCAATCAGTATGTACTGAATGAGAAAAATAGGAACTGTGATTTTGCTAGTTAAATTTCATTTGCAGTGCAGCCTAGAGTTGGCTCAAATTGGCATAAGACTATGTGGCACACAGACTACTATGTTTCATTGAGGATCTTTGAATCATCTAAAAACTCAAGTGTCATCTATAGCAGGTTGTAATACCAGCAATTTGTAGGACCTAGCAATATGAAAGAAAAGTTCCGTTTTCCTTATTGTGTAAGACTGAACATCTGGGACCCTTAATATAAACCATAAATAGAAGTTTTCTAAATTCATGATTTTCTCATGACCATTTCCTATATAGTTTTATTACACAACACAGAATTTGGCATCTACTTTTCACATACACTATGAAATTAACTCTTGATATTTTAATACATACATGATGGATAAATGAACATTAAACAGCTTACAGAACTGAAATAGCACCATCTGTCTAAACAGTATAATCCTAAAATACATGACTTCATTGCAATATATCATGAAGAATAGTTTGAATTTGTTACATGAAGTCTACAAAATATTACCAAATATTACTAAGCATATTTCATGAGGCACATAGTATTATTTGTTCACAGTTCTTTCTTCCTTCTCCATCTGAAAATGCAGTGAATATACAATGTGTGTATACCTGTCTTCTTCACTGACTTGGAGCTTTAGCAAGTGACTTGTCTGAACTGTTGGCATGAGTGCTAATATAATTAATCTTTCCAGCCAAGCTTTAGATGTACATGTAGGACGTGGTTGGCATATGCAATCCTGCCTTAAACCATGCAAATATTACTCCTCAAGTAAGCATCAATCCCAGAATGTGAGATGCATGGAGACACAGACCTAACCAGCAGTGTGAAGCACAGCCAGAGCAGGCAATACACAGTCATTTCAGTGAAAAATTTGTTCTTAGGCTTTGAGATTGTTGATGGCTTGTTATGGAGCATTATTTTAATAAAAAAACTAATATAGTTCATAACTCAATACCATAATATATTAATAATGTGACATAAATTCCTAAAAATATATCATAAAATATCCATTAGCACTCTTGAACAGCCTCAATAATTTAAGTTTTTCAGCATAATTTTCTTGGTACATATACTCTTCTTTGTTTATAATTATACTGAATCTTTAGTATGGAGATCATTTTAACTACTTCCCATTCTCAATACAAATTAAAATGCAACTTACTGCAATTCATAATTAGTTGAATTCAGACATATAATAACCAACAAAATATGGAAATGGATATAGACTTATTGGCTGCCAGCTAATGCATTTAATAATGGGCGTGTGGGTGTGTGTGTGTGCGCACACGCGCGCGCACGCACAGGAGTGTGTGAACACATATAGAATTTTTGCACTACTGTTTTTTGAAGGAAAATTAAAGTTTTGAACATAGTATCAGAGGGGGGAAAAACCTATATAACAAGTATATGAGAAAAGCATGTGGAAGTAAATGCCAAATCAATGAAGCAACTCTTAGCTTATTAATGAGTATCTCTACTCTGTTCTCTATTAATGACCCTTTGGAATGTACTTTATAAAAACAAGAATAAGACTTTCACGAATTGCAGTTATTAACAGGATAAAGCTATTAAAGTAACACAACCAGTAATCATTTTGAAGATACCAACTCTGTCCCTGGGAAGATCTTCAAAAGACAGAACATCACATATCCCTGTCAAGTACTTTAAAAGGACAACTCTTGATTAGGAGTCAGGACAACAAGAGTCTTAAGCATTCATTAGATAAAGAATCACAGCTCCCAAGGGTAAACATACCCCAAAGATCATTCTGGGCCCAGGACCAAAGGCTGGGCTACATACTGAAATGGACACATTAGTAAGATAAAAGAAGTGTGACTTCTGTTGTAGATAAGCGCTATACAATATTTGTAGGATGAAAAACTACATCTAGGGACATAAGATGATTTGATCTAAGATATAGCTATTATTTCCAGAATGAGGGCAATAAATGCTATTTTATTGACACTTTTAAACATTACTGTGGAAGGCTCAAACTACACACTGTGACTTCAAGGGGAATGAGATATAAGTGTAGGATTACTCTGCTGATTCCAAAAAATGTACCATGACTGTGGCTTATATTTCCCCCTTGTAGAAATACATGGAATTTTGGAATTAATACACAATGTATTATGAGTTTATCTTCTTTACAAGGGTCTGGGGAAAAAATAACTAATGAGTGCATTGAATACAGAGATGCTAGTATAGCAAAGAGAAAATGAATGGCATATGGCACTTCTATTAAAGTGAATTTATCAGTACACAATTTATCTAAGAATCATCAGTGTTTTTAATATTAAGATTGATTTATGTGCCTTTTAATTAATGCAATTTTTGTTAAACATTGCATTTTTCAATGTATCAATTACTGACAAAGACATATGTTTGAGACAGAAAGAAGCATAAGTGTTTTTTTTCAAATGTCATGTTAAAATGTTTAGATACACATATCATAATCAATAGTTGAATTAGATTATGTGATATTCTGAATATATAGTCAAAGTGAATAAATACTGAGCTATATCCATGACTTTTCAGGTTTTTCAGAAAATATACAATATTAAAATAGCGGTGAGTAAAGGAATGATGGCAGAATGTAATTACTGTGACATGAATGAAATCTGGAGAAACAAGACTAGAAGAAAATGAGAGAGATCCGTGACAAAAGATGAGGTGCTGAACCAAACAGGTCTATAATGACAATGAATTTAAAAAATCATAGGTTAGAGTTTTTGATTACTGGCAAATTAACACACTGAAATAATGCATGCCCTTTTCCTGCCTAAAATACATATAAATGTGAGCTAGCTCATTTATTAGATATTTTAGAAATAGCTAACTGTGTTACAAAGAAAGAAAATTTATAATTCTAAAATTAAAGAGAGAATTTCAAAATGAGAATAAGCACAGGAGTTAAGAAGTTTTTTGGAGGGGACTGTAGGGGACGTTTTGTAGGTGGAGGGTAGAAACTGAATAAATATGCTAAAAACTCAGGTATTAGTATTGCTTTTATTATCAGAATCATTTTCAAAAGGCATTCCTAAAACTTAAGAATGAAAAGAAAACTATCAAAAGTAAAATCTTAGAAAAAAACATGAATGACCAGGAAGAAAATAACCCAAATAAAACTGATGTAGACATACTATGAGACAGAAAACACCTAAGGGTAATAAATATTCCTAGGTATACAGCTGGTACATAACTAAATAACCCAAAGATGCCGCTTCACAGGCAATTCTATCAGATAAAGAGTCACCACTGACTTTTCTAAAAATTTTCCAAAAAAGGTGCAAAGGAAAAAACATTCCCAAACTCATTCTACAAGGCCACCATCACCCTGATACCAAAACCAGACAAAAATATCACACACAAAAAAGAAAATTACAGGCCAATTACAGATATGAACATAGATTAAAAAAATAATAATCCTCAACAAAATACTAGCAAGCTAAACCCAAACACAATAAAAGTTTCATACACCATGATCAGTGTGCCTGAAGAACTACAGATGAAGGTTCTTGACATTGTACAGGAGGCAGTGTTCAAGATCATCCCCAAGAAAAAGAAGTCCAAAAAGGCAAAATGGTTGCCTGAGGAGGCCTTACAAATAGTTGAGGAAAGAAGAGAAGCTTAAGGCAAAGGAGAAAACTAAAGATACATCTATTTGAATGCAGAGTTCCAAAGAATAGCAAGGAGAGATAAGAAATCCTTCCTCAGTGATCAATGCAAACAAATAGAGTACCACAATAGAATGGGAAGACTAGATAGAGATCTCTTCAAGATGATTAGAGATACCAAGGAACATTTCATGCAAAGTTGGGCTCAATAAAGAACAGAAATGGTATGGACCTAACAGAAGCAGAAGATATTAAGAACAGGTGGCAAGAATACACTGAAGAACTATACAAAAAAAAAAAAAATCTTCACAACCCAGGTACCATGATGGTGTGATCATTCACCTAGAGCCAGACACCCTGGAATGTGAAGTCAAGTGGGCCATAGGAAGCATCACTATGAACAAAGCTAGAGGAGGTGATGGAGTTCCAGTTGAGCTATTTTAAACCCTAAAAGATGATGCTATAAAAGTGTTGCACTCAGTATGCCAGCAAATTTGGAAAACTGAGCAGTGGCCACAGGACTAGAAAAGGTCAGTTTTCATTCCAATCCCAAAGAAAGGCAATCCCAAAGAATGCTCAAACTACCACACAATTGCACACATCTCACACACTAGTCAAGTAATGCTCAAAATTCTCCAAGACAGACTTGGAGAAACGTGAACTTCCAGATGTCTAAGCTGGATTTAGAAAAGGCAGAGGAACCAGAGATCAAACTGCCAACATCTTTTGGATCATCAAAAAAGCAAGAAAGTTCCAGAAAAACATCTCTTCTGCTTTATTGACTACGCCAAAGCCTTTGACTGTGTGGAACACAACAAACTGTGGAAAATTCTTAAAGAGATGGAAATATCAGACCACCTGAGCTGCCTCCTGAGAAATCTGTATGCAGGTCAAGAAACAACAGTTAGAACTGGACATGGAACAACACTGGTTCCAAATCAGAAAAGGAGTACGTCAAGGCCATATATTGTCATCCTGCTTATTTAACTTATATGCAGAGTACATCATGAAAAATGACAGACTGAAAGAAGCACAAGCTGGAATCAAGATTGCCAGGAGAAATATCAATAACCTCAGATATGCAGATGACACCACCCTTATGGCAGAAAGTGAAGAAGAAGTAATGAGCCTCTTGATGAAAGTGAAAGAGGAGAGTGAAAAAGCTGGCTTAAAACTCAACATTCAGAAAACTAAGATCACGGCATCTGGTCCCATCACCTCATGGGAAATAGATGGGGAAACAATGGAAACAGTGACAAATTTTATTTTCTTGGTCTCCAAAATCACTGCAGATGGTGACTGCAGCCATGAAATTAAGAGATGCTCACTCCTTGGAATGAAAGCTATGACCAACCTAGCCAGCATATTAAACAGCAGAGACATTACTTTGCTGACAAAGGTCTGTCTAGTCAAAGCTATGGTTTTTCCAGTAGTCATGTATGCATGTGAGAGTTGGACCATAAAGAAAGCTGAGTGCCAAAGAACTGATACTTTTGAACTATGGTGTTAGAGAAGACTCTTGAGAGTCCCATGGACTGCAAGGAGATCCAACCAGTCCATCCTAAAGGAAATCAGTCCTGAATATTCATTGGAAGGACTGATGATGAAGTTGAAATTCCAATACTTCGGCCACCTGATGCAAAGAACTGACTCATTGGAAAAGACCCTACTGCTGGGAAAGATTGAAGGCAGGAGGAGAAGGGGATGACAGAGGATGAGATGGTTGGATGACATCACTCAATCAATGGACATGAGTATCAGTAGGCTCTAGAAGTTGGTGATGGACAGGGAAGCCTGGCATGCTGCAGTCCATGGGGTCACAAAGAGCTGGACATGACTGAGAGACTTAACTGAGTTGAAGTGACACCATGGTCAAGTAGGATTTATTCCAGGGATGCAAGGATTTTTCAAAATCTATAAATCAATCAGTGTGATACACCACATTGACAAATTGAATTTTAAAAATATGATCATCTTAATAGATGCAGGAAAAGCTTATGAGAGAATTCACACTCAAATTTATGATAAAGCTCTCCAGAATCTGGGCATAGAGAGAAACTTACTTCACCATAATGAAGGCCATATATGAAAAAACTACAGCAAACATTCTCAACTGTGAAAAACTGAAAGTATCTGAACTGTGAAATACTGAAACCTTAGATCAGGAACAAGAGAAATTGAAAGCATTTTCTCTAAGATCACGAACAAGACAATGATGTCCATTCTAGCCACTATTATTCAACCCAGTTTGGGACATCCTAGCCACAGCAATTAGGGAAGAACAGAAAATAAAAAGAATCCAAAATTTAAAGAAGCAGTAAAATTGTCACTATTTACAGATGATATGATACTATGCATAGAAAAGATGCTACCAGAAAACTATTAGAGCTTGTCAAGGAATTCAGTAAATTTGCAGGATAAAAATTAATACATTTTTGTATTCCTATGTACTAACAATGAAACGTCTGAAGGAAAAACCAAGGAAACAGTCCCATTTAGCATCACATCAAAAAGAATAAAATGCCTAGGAATAAACCTTCCTAAAGCAGAAAAATATATATACTCAGAAAACATTATGACACTGATGAAAGAAATAAGAGGGCACATACAGATGTTGTGATATACCATATTATTGGATATGAAGAATCAATATTGTGAAAGTGACTATACTACTCATAGAAATCTACGGACTCAATGCAATCCCTAACAAATTACCAAGGGCATTGTTTCACAGAATTAGAGCAAAAAGTTCTACAATTTGTATGGAAAGACAAACAATACCCTGAATAGTCAAAATGATCTTGAGAAAGAAAAACAGAGCTGGAGGAATCAGGCTCCCCGACTTCAGACTATACTACAAATCTACAGCTATCAAGACAGTATTTGACACAAAGACAGAAATACAGATCAATGGAATAAGATAGAAAGTTCAGAGATAGACCCATGCACCTCTGGACACCTAACCTATAACAAAGGTGGCAAGAATACACAATGGAGAAAAAGTCTCTTGGAATAAGTGATGCTGGGAAAACTGGATGGCTGTATGTAAAAGAATGAAATTAGAACACACTCTAACACCATGCACAAAAACAAACTCAAAATGTACCAAAGACCTAAATGTAAGGCCAGACACTATAAAATTTTTAGAGAAAAACATAAACAGAAAAGTCTCTGATATAAATCATAGCAAGATCTTTTTGATCCAGCTCCTACAGTAATGAAAATAAAAACAAAAGTAACAAATGGGTCCTATTAAACTTACAAACTTCTGCAAAGCAAAAGAAACCATAAACAAAACAGAAAGATAACCCTCAGAATGGGACAAAATATTTGCAAACAAAGTAAAGGACAAGGGATCAATCTCCAAAATATACAAACAGCTCATGCAGCTTAATATTAAAAAAAAAAAACAAATCAAAAAAGCGGCAGATCTACATAGACATTTCTCCAAAGAAGACATACAGATGGACAAGAAGCACATGAAAAGATGCTCAGTGTCACTAATTATGAGAGAAATACCACTCAAAACTACCATGTCAAATCACCTCACAGCAGTCAGAATGTCCATCATCAAGTCTACAAATAATAAATGCTAGAGAGAGTGTGGAGAGAAGGGAAGTCTTCTACATTGTTGACGGGAAAGTAAATTGGTATAGTCTCTATCAAAATCATTATGAGGATTCCTTAAAAAACTAAAGAGACAGCTACTATATGATCCAGCAATCGCACTCCTGGGCATATATCTGAAGAAAACCATAATTGGATACATGCACCCAAAGGTTTACTGCAGCACTATTTTCAATAGCCAGGACATGGACGCAACCTAAATATCTATCAACAGAGGAAAGGATAAAGATGTCGTTCATATATACAATGGAATATTACTCACCCATAAGAAATAATGAAATAATGTCATTTGCAGCAATATGGATGAACCTAGAGACTGTTACATTAAGTCAGAGAAAGAAAGGTATCATATGATATCACTTACGTGGGGAATTTTTAAAAAGGCTGCAAATGAACTTATTTACAAAACAAAAATAGAGTTACAGATGTAGAAAATAAACGTATGGTTGCCAGGGGATAAGGGATGAGTGAAAGGGATAAATTGGAAGACTGAGATTTACATATACACACAGCAATATATAAAATAGATAACTTATAAGGACCGACTGTACAGCATAGGAAACTCTACACAAGACTCTGTAATGGTCTGTTGAGACAAGAATCTAAACAAGCGTGGATATATGCATATGTAGAATGGATTCACTTTGCTTTACACCTGAAACGGACACAATGCTGTAAATCATCTACACCCAAAAAAAAATTTTTTTAAAGAATAATTCTATAACAATTAAATAAGTTGGATAAGTAACTAAATAATAAAAGTAAAAAGAATTCAAAAGTAATTAAATTAATTCAATTTTAAAGTAATTAAATAACTTTGAAGTAATTAAAAATATCCCCATAAACATTAATAACAGGAAATTTTATAGATAAATTCAATAAACCATTCAATGATATGATAGGTACCTCCAATATTAATTAATCTTTCAGAAAATTAAACAAATGAGACAAATCTCCAATTCATTTGATGAAAATACCATAATCTTGATCCACAAAGTTAATGACAGTATAAAATTATAAAGGCCTAGTTCACAGATTAAGATAGATGCAAAAATATAAACAAAATATTATTAAAATGACTCTAGCATTCAATCTAAGTAAGCAAGTTAACATTAGAAATTCATCCAGTTTGCTAATTATTTTTTATTACAATAATCATTTGAGGAGTTAAATAAAAACATTTGATAAAATTATATAGCAGTTTCAGTTCAGTTGCTCAGTCGTGTCCAACTCTTTGAGACCCCAGGGACTGTAGCATGTCAGGCTTCCCTGTCCATCACCAACTCCAAGAACTTGTCCAAGTTCATGTCCATCAAGTTGGTGATGCCATCCAACCATCTCATACCCTGTCACCCTCTTCTCCTCTTGCCTTCAATCTTTCCCAACACCAGTGTCTTTTCTAATGAGTCAGCCCTTTGCATCAGGTGATCAAAGTATTGAAGCTGAAGCTTCAGCATCAGTCCTTCCAATGAATATTCAGGACTGATTTCCTTTAGGATTGACTGGTTGGATCGCCTTGCAGTCCAAGGAACTCTCAAGAGTCTTCTCTAACACCACAGTTCAAAAGCATCAATTCTTTGCCACTCAGCTTTCTTTATGGTCCAACTCTCATGCATACATGACTACTGGAAAAACCATAGCTTTGACTAGACGGTCCTTTGTCAGAAAAGTAATGTCTCTGCTTTTTAATATGCTGTCTAAGTCGGTCATAGCTTTGCTTCCAAGGAACAAGTGTCTTTTAATTTCAAGGCTAGAGTCACCATATGCAGTGATTTTGGAGACCAATAAAATAGTCTCTAACTGTTTCCCCCTCTGTTTCCCATGAAGTGATGGGACCGGATGCCAGGATCTTCGTTTTTTTAATGTTGAGTTTTAAGCCAGTTTCTCACTCTCCTCTTTCACTTTCATTGCGAGGCTCTTCAGCTCCTCTTCACTTTTTGCCATAAGCAGTGTGTTATCTGCATATCTGAGGTTATTGATATTTCTCCTGGAAATCTTGATTCTACCTTGTGCTTCATCCAGCCTGGCATGATGTACTCTGAACAGAAGTTAAATAAGCAAGGTGACGATATACGGCCCTGACGTACTCCTTTCCCAATTTGGAACCAGTCCATTATTCCATGCCAGGTTCTAACTGCTCCTTCTAGACCTACATACAGATTTCTAGGGAGGCAGATAAGGTGGTCTGGTATTCCCATCTCTTCAAGAATTTTCTACAGTTTGCTGTGATCCACACAGTCAAAGCCTTTAACATATTCAATGAAGCAAATGTTTTTCTGGAAATCTCTTGCTTTTTCTATGATCCAATGGATGTTGGCAATTTGATCTCCGGTTCATCTGCCTTTTCTAAATCCAACTTGAACATCTGGATGCTCTGTGTTCACATACTGTTGAAGCCTGGCTTGGAGAATTTTGAGCAATATTTTACTAGCGTGTGAGATGAGTGCAATTGTGCAGCAGTTTGAACATTCTTTGGCACCACCTTTCTTTGGGATTGGAATGAAAAACTGACCTTTTCCTGTCCTGTGGCCACTGCTGAGTTTTGCAGATCTGAGTATTTCCTGCAGAGGCACAGGTCAGCGGTGGCCTGCCATGGCGACAGGGGTTCTGGCTGCAGCAGACCTGGGAGGCACGGAGCATGAGCCCCACCACAGAGCCACCAAGCAGACAGCCCACAGACTAGGGAACAATGACACCAAAAAGTCCTCGCACTGTTGTGGAAGTTCTCGGGCCCACAACACATTTCCCAACCTGGGGAGCTGGCAAAGGGACTGAGAACCCCCAGGGAATATGCCTTTGAAAGCCAGTGGGATTTGATGACAACTTCCACAGGATTGGAGAAACAGAGTTTTCAAGGGCACAAACAAAACCGTGCATGCACCAGGACCTAGGAGAAAGGAGCAGTGATCCCACAAGGGACTGAGCCAGGCTTGCCTGTGGGTGTCAGGCGTCTCCGGCAAAGGCGTGGGTCGACAGCAACCTGCTCTGGGGTCAGGGGCACTAAATACAATAGTCCTGGAACTTTAACATGCTAAGTGGTTTCTATCACATGCCTAAAGCAAATGCTTAAATCATCTCCTTCAAGACCAGGAAATAAATAAGAATGAGAGGTACTGACACTTCTATATAATAAGACATATGCAGAAGAAGGGACTTCCCTGGTAGCTCAGCTCATAAAGAATCCACCTGCAATGCAGGAGACCCTGGTTCGATTCCTGGGTCAGGAAGACCTCTGGAGGAGTGTATGACAACTGACTCCAATATTCTTGCCTTGAGAATCCTCATGGACAGAGGAACCTGGTGGGCTACAGTCCATGGGGTCGCAAAGAGTCGGACACAACTGAACAACTAAGCCCAGCACAGCAGATGCAAAAGAAACAAAATGTAAGGGGATGATAAAGTAAAAAAATACAACTGTCACTATCTATAAATGAAATTCTTTATATTTAGAAAAACACAAAGCAGAAATTTTCAAATCTATCAGAGTCTCTAACCAGTTCCATGGTCTGTAGACACAAACAAAATGACTTCTACAAATATGAAAGAAGTATATAACTGAATTTAAAATAAAAATAATTTCAATTATATGTATATATACATATGTATGCATATATACATATACATATATTTAGAAAGAAATTTGAAACAATGCACAGTATTTTTTGTAAAATTATAATGCTTTATCTGTTCTTTTAAACCTAGTCTAAATAAATTGAAAGTTGTATAATTTATCACCTGTTTGATCAAATTTCTACCAAAATCTCAGTAACTTCTTTTTTTACTTGAAAAATATCATTGTGATATTCATATGCGTGAGCAAATGACAATGAATTAGCAAATTATATTTGAGTCAAAAAAAGAATAAGACAAAGTGGGAAACAGTGTTACAAGTTATAGTGACTTTACAGATGTAGATATGAATATAGAAAAACACAGCAAAGAACATAGGTCCCAGACCCATATACTGGAATATGACTTATTAGAGGGCTAGTGTTACGGATGGGGCTTCCCTGGTGGCTCAGTGATAAAGAATCCACCTGCCAATGCAGGAGACGTAGGTTCAATTTCTGAGTCAGGAAGATCCCCTGGAGATGGATGGAGAAGGAAATGGCAACCCACTCCAGGATTCTTGCCTGGGAAATCCCAGAGGAGTCTGAAGGGCTACAGCTCATGGGGTTACAAAGTGTCAGGTACAACTGAAGTATCACCTCATCCCGGTCAGAATGAGTATCATCAAAAATATCTATGAATAATAAATGCTGGAGAGGGTGTGAAGAAAAAGGAACCCTCTTGCACTGTTGGTGGGATGCAAACTGATATCACCACTGTAGAGAAAAGTATGGAGATTCCTTTAAAAACTAGCAGTGAAAACTACCATATGACCCAGCAATCCCACTACCAAGCATATACCCTCAGGAAACCATAATTGAAAAAGACATGTACCCCAATGTTCACTGCAGCACTATTTACAGTAGCTAGGACATGGAAGCAATCTAGATGTCCATTGACAGATGAAAGGATAAAGAAATTGTGGTACATATACACATTGGAATATTACTCAGCTATAAAAAAGGAATGTGTTTGAGTCAGTTCTAATGAGGTGGATAAACCTAAAGCATATTATACAGAGTGAAGTAAGAAAGAGAAAGACAATTTTCATATATTAACACATATATATGGCCTCTAGAAAGATGGTACTGATGATCCTATTTCAGGACAGTAAAGGAGATACAGACATACAGAACAGACTTTTGGTCACAGTAAGTGAGGGAGAGGGTGGAAAACTTGAGAGAGTAGGATGAAACATTACCATATGTGAAAGAGATAACAAGTGGGAATTTGCCATATGATGCAGGGAACCCAAACCAGTGCTCTGTGACAACCTAGATGGGTAGTATGGGGCAAGAGGTGATAGGGAGGTTTAAGAGGGAGGGGACATGGGTATGCCCATGCTGATTCATGTCAATGTATGACAGAAACTGTTAAGTATATGTAAAGCAATTATTCTCCAATTAAAAGGAAAATTAAAAAGTAAATATAATAAAGAATGCAGCTTTACCAATTTTCGCTGAAACTCTGACCAAATAGGTCATCATTTTCCCAATATAAAGGGGAAAATATCAGCTCTTTATATCTTCCTGGCTTTGAATTCTTCCTAAATTCAATAGAGTTCTGTGAGTTCTCCCTATTGAGCATCAATGTAATCTACTCCCTCACTACAATGGTTCATAAATTTAGATTTTCTCTGGGTAGTTTTCAAGGAAAGTCAAAGAGGAGAATGCTGTTATACCCCTGAGGTTACAATCCCCGCCTCAAAAAAGACTGAAATCAGCTGAGGATCCTGAGATCTACCTTCTCCATCCAAGAAAACATATGCATGTTATTTAGGCACCAAAATGAAAGTATCCTGGCTCTAGTTTCTTAATCTATATTCCAATCCCACTTGTTTGTTTTGGTTCCTTTGTCTCACACCTGGTTTCTACCTTACTGCTCAGCATTTTCAGATCAACGTTTCAATAAGACAGTTCTATTTCAGCTTCAGCACTGAAGCACTTAAGCTCTCCTGACGATTTCCCCAAGTGTTAGTTCTGCAGGCTGCTTGCCAGGTCATCCCAAATCCTTTGTCAATTGCCTGTAGCTAAAATCCCAAACTGATAAGACACTGTTTGTCTGGGGTCAAGTTAACATAGCCACTACTTATATAAGTAGAACTTCATGGGAGAATGTTCTGGGAGGATGTCTGGGTCTTCTCTGAAGAGTTACAATAATATGACTAAATGTTGCAAAATACATGACAATATAGACATAAGTAAAATAGGTATGCCTTATAATAAGTAGAATATGGGAAAGGTTAAAAAGAGAAATGAGACAGACTTTATATAACCACTGGCTGTAGTACAAGAGAATCACCTACTTTCCAAACATTTAAATATTTGTTGATGATTTTAGAACAGACACAAAATGTTTGCATTCATACAAATAAACTCCCTGCCTAGTCCTTTCCAAGATGTGCACTCAAGAAATAGGTGGCAAATGTATTTTCTTTCAACAACAACAAGAAAAAAAGTCAAGAGATAAATTGGATTACAGGTAGTGTTGGGACAGAAAAGTCAACCTACTTAAAAATTCTCAAGGCTGAATGAGAATTCACCATGATTCCAAGGCAAATCTCTTAACTCTTGATCCACTTAGCCCTACTTTTTCACCAGAGGTTTCCTTCAATTCTCCTATGGTTCCCACTAGAAATAGCCAAAGTAGAAATGACCCACCAAAATAACAGTATGACCTGCTGCCTTTTAGACTCAATAAAACTGGGCTATCTAGAGTAGTTTAAAAATTCCAATACAGCTTTTAACTGTAGATAGCAATGAAATCTTGAAAGACACAGGTTCAGGTGGTTCCATGAGAGAATTTAGAAATGTAGAAAAAGATGTGCTCTGCTTTTTTTTTTTAAGCAACAGAGATTATAAACCCTCCTCTTAATTATATTCTGCTAAAGTGGTTGAGATTTATTGGCTATGAAATGCACTATTTTCAGCCAATGCTTCTATGCAGTGTTTTCCACTGTTCCACTTCTGTTAACAAGGACAATTCAAGGGCAAATACTAATTATGGTTTTGACACAGTTTTACTTTCGTGTTTAGCTTTGAAAGTAATTCCAGAGTATGCCCCAATTCCCTTGTCAGTTTTCTCTGCTTTTAATTTCTAATTTAATGAACTAGCAAACTTGAGGAGAGGCTCTGATTTAAAAGTATTTTCCTTTCCCCAAATTTTACCTTTGCTTCTCAAAAGAACATTTACAATTAAGGTAAATTACAAAGAACACATTAAGAAAATTTAAAATTCTAAATAACATCTATACAAAATGGCTTTAAAAATCATATATCTATCCCTTTTGACTCAGTAAACACTATTACTAATTAGTATAGACATTTGAGGCATGGTTCTATAAACTATGGAACATTCCTGAACAAGGATACCTTACATTCAAGGAGCCAAGAGCAGTTGTTACTGAGATTTTGAGAAACATACTCTCTTTTTCCTGGCTGGTGTCTTGGATTTATGGAGTCATCTTAGAACACATTGATTTACCTCATCCCTAGCGACTTCACTTTCACTTTTCACTTTCATGCACTGGAAAAGGAAATGGCAACCCACTCCAGTGTTCTTGCCTGGAGAATCCCAGGGATGGCGGAGCCTGGTGGGCTGCCGTCTATGGGGTCGCACAGAGTCGGACACACCTGAAGCGACTTAGCAGCAGCAGGAGCAACCTTTCTTAAGTTGAACATCTGACCCTTAACTGAAAAGCAAGTACATTCATATGATCTCCAAGTTTCTTGACTCAGGAATGATAAAAAGTAAACAAATAAGCAATCCTTGAAAGTGAAGTGAAAATCTATTGTGTCCAACACTTTGTGACCCTATAGACTATACAGTCCATGGAAGTCTCCAGGCCAGAAAACTGGATTGGGTAGCCTTTCCCTCTAGGGGATCTTCCCAACCTAGGGATCAAACCCAGGTCTCCCGCATTGCAGGCAGATTCTTTTTACCAGCTGAGCCACAAGGGAAGCCCAAGAATACTTGAGTGGACTAGGTAGCCTATCCCTTCTTCAGAGAATCTTCCCCACTCAGGAATTGAACTAGGGTCTTCTGCATTGCAGGTGGATTCTTTACCAACTGAGCTATAAGGGAAGCCCAAGCAATCCTTATTTTATTAAAAAAAAAAAGAAAGTGAAAGTCACTCAGCTGTGTCCGACTCTTTGCAACCCCATGTACTGTATAGTCTACGGAATTCTCCAGGTCAGAATACTGGAGTGGGTAGCCTTTCCCTTCTCCAGGAGATCTTCCCAACCCAGGGATCAAACTCAGGTCTCCCGCATTGCAGGCGGATTCTTTACCAGCTGAGCTACCAGGGAAGCACCCCCAAAAGAAAGCAAGTCCAAATAATATCAACAGAATGATTTGAACATATTTCCAACTTCCAAACTGCCATAAAACATATTCTGACATTGACCAAATAATTGAAAATATTGTAACATCTAACATATATAGTTTATGAAAAATAGTGACTGACTCTAGAAGGGTTAATCTGGGGGAAAATAGTGAATAAATATTGGAAATTTCAAAAGTATTATTTTAAAAACTTATTTGTAAAGGTATACATTTATGAGATAAAAGAGATTTAAATCATAAGCTACAAAAAGAGGTCATATATTTCACTGATAAATAACCATTATTGAATATACTAAAGCAAGTGTAAATAAACATTTCTAATAAATACATATTTATTACATATATATCACATTACATACTGTTTTTGTGTATATGTGCATGTATACTTTTTAAATCATTGTACATTTAATGAAAATAGGCCAGGACAGAGACTGCTATTTGGCAACCCCAAAATTATACTTAGAGCATGTAAGTCTATTTACATCCATTATAACAACCATATTAATTTAATTATTCCTCACTAATTTTATGTGTATTTAACATGCCAGTAACTGAGAGAGAGATATGTTGAAAATTTTTATTGTAATGAGGAATTTGTCAATATCCCTTGGAATTTGGACTAAAAGATATTCTGATACTATCTGTGTATATAACTTCATATCTTTATATCTAACTATATATTTGCAAGTTTATATTGTTAGACTTACAATGTCTGGTAGGCATTGAACTTTTATCATTACACAGTTAACTTTTTCACAAATGATGACTTTTGCCTTTGAATCTATTTTGTCTCATGTATTATAGCCAGAAGTAATCTTTTCATTATTGCTCTTACTAATATCTGCTTGATGTATTCTCCCGCTTTTTCCTTCTAAACATCTTTACTGAAATATATTTGACATTCAATAAACTGCATATAATTAACATGTTAAAAAAAAAGAAAATGAAAAAAGGATTATTCTTAGGGCAGCAATATGTCCAGGTACAGACTATATATCAGTATTTCCTGGAATCTCTTCTGACTAAGTGTGGTCATATGATAAAATCTTTGACCAGTGAAGAGTAAGCAAAAGTTTTATGAGGATGGCTCTGAGTAGGCCTTTTAAAAGGTACAGCTGAGGCACACTTCCTTCATAGTCTTTCCTCCCTCTGATAACTGGAGTGCATAGTGATTGAAATTCCAGCAGCAAGTTGGAAGATAAGTGTGAAGTGCAGGAAATAAGATAAGCAAGGTGCAGGAAATAACTCCTGCCTATTCCTGCCTGGGAATGCCAACCTCTGGATTTCCTTTATGAGACAGAAATAAGGATCAACTTAAACTACTGTTATTTGTTATGTTCTGATAAATGTGGCTGATCACAAACTTCAGTGGTGATGTACATGGGTGGTAAAAGTAGACACTCTCTCTGTAGTATGAAATTTATATTTCTTATTTAAAATGCTGAGTACATGTTTATTATTAACATTCTATATTGAATTTAATTCCATCATTAATTTAATTAAATATTACAAAGATTTAATTTGCCAAGCTGAACTTTGAGGTTTAAACATTTTTAAAATTTGATTTATTCCCAAGTTCTTGTCTTTATTCTCTTGCTTTCAAATCAGTTATTTCAACTCTGAATGGTTTTGCCATCAGTGAGTTGCCATAAAACTTGAGATAAAAATGCATGCAACTGGCATCCAGTGAGTATTCAAATAATATAAGCTACTGACAGCATTTTCACTGTTGACTTGCTTAAATTTCTCATTTCTAATCCTTTTGCATAATATAGTAATTTCAGATACATAAACTAGGATAAATCTTATTTCAGCATACTATGACAATAATAAAATTAATTTGAAAGTACATTTGACCCTTGAATAACGTGGAGATTGGGGCCTTGGCTCCACAGTACAGTTGTAAATCCATGTATTACTTTACAGTTTGCCCTCTACAAGAGTGGTTCTGCATCTGCAGATTCAACCAATCTCAGATCATGGGCTATAAATTTGTTGACAAAAATCCATGTATAAGTTCAAACCCGTGTTGTATAGAAAGGTCAACTATATTTTTGTTTTATTGATGTTTCTGGCGCGAATAAACCAAATTTACTTTTTAAAAAGAAACAGGCCCAAAATTTTAAATGACAGCTGCCTCCACTTAAGAATTAGAAGTAATAATAAGAATAGAGAGAAAAAGAAAAGTCAGGTTACGTATTTTTCAGTTTCAACAGAAATCCCATGTGGTTCTCACTCTTCACATTTTGCCTTATCTGAACAGAAAATTCTCCTAGAACTCTTTATAACTTTACATTTTATTTTTGTTGAGTGTAATTGCTTTACAATGTTGTGTTGGTCTCTGCTGTTCATTGAAGGGAATCAGCTATATGCATACATATAATCCCCTCCCTCTTGGACCTCCCTCCCACCCTGCCCCATCCCGCCTCTCTAGGTCATCACAGAGCACCGAGTTGAGTTCCTGTGCTATACAACAGCTTCCCACTAGCTATCTATTTCACACATGGTAGTTCATATACTTTAAAATCAATTCCATTGACAAGATTATCTTAAAATTATCCTATTAAATAATTTTAAACCTCATGTAGAGGTTTATGTAGAGCATAAGCTATATCATTAAAGCAAACATGCACATATAGGAATTGATCAATATAAGTTCAAAAAAAAATCATGTAATTTTATGTAAGTTAGAAGAAAACACCTATTTGAAATGATAGGGTTCCTACTTTAGTTTTTCACTCTTTACAGATAAAAATGCCATATTGAGACATATTGCATTCATACTACTATTACCTATGTTAAGATGAAAAGAAGGTTGAAATCATAGGTCAGAAATTAAAATCTTTGTAAACAACTTTGCCTTTGGCAAACTCCCTACAGCTAAAGGGTTAAAAGAGATATTTTTCACTTTAAGGAATGCAATTGGGAAAGAGAAGCATTAAACCCATCTAAAAAGTAAATTAATTTGAGATGTTACAGTTTTAAAGAATTTAGGCAAACATCACTGAAGTCCATGGAGAAGGAACTGGCAACCCACTCCAGTGTTCTTGCCTTGAGAATCCCAGGGATGGGAGAGCCTGGTGGGCTGCCATCTATGGGGTCGCACAAAGTCAGACATGGCTGAAGTGACTTAGCAGCAGCAGCAGCACTCAAGTCCATAAAGAAAAATCTGAACTTTTTATTCTTTGGATCAAATTTAAAATAAAATCTTGATTAAGTATAAGACCAATAACTACAGTTAGCATCAACTCCAACTGCTGCCCCCCCTGCACACACACACCCTTGTTAGGCTATGTGAATTGAAGTAACCACATAAAGAAAAAGGGTGCTCTCAATAAATCATGATCTATCAGATGAGGAGGGTTTAGAACATAGTTAACAGTAAGGCATGAGTATCTCTGAGTTAAACAAGCGTTAAACTAAGCAATCCTTGACAATTATTTCAGATATAATCCTCAGGGCCTATAGGTCAACAGCCCATGAGGGGTCAAGTTTGATCAGATGCAATTATCCAAATAATTTAAATAAAAGTCATTCATTGGAATTACTTAAGATAATTGAGAGAAGTGACTTTTGCAGGGAGGAAAAATGAATTTTCTGTAACTGTTACCCATTATGTCCAAATGCTACATATTTTAATCACTCTTATGTTGAACAAATTAGTATTATAAGCAAAGTTCAGAACACAGTATCTGTTAGTCTAAGTACATTTAAAAAAATAATAATTCTCAATTAAATGGAAAGTTGCCTTCCTTAAGACATATTAATTCTTTCATCTATAGAGTGATATGGTCTGTTTGAGGGAATTCTGTTGGAGTCTGCTTCAGGGTATCATTATTTTGTGATACAACGCAAAGTTCATAGGCATGGGTTTTTTTGTTTTTTTTTTTTTAGATATGGTCAACAATGTCTATCATCTTATGCCAATTTTCCATATAGGCTTCCTTACTGATACTGGAGGAACAGGACTGCCCAAAGACAATCTATCTAAAACTTTTTCAAAGGCTGTTCTTTTCCCATGTTCTCAATTCTAATTCTTTAGAAACAGCTTTGAACATATTACAAATGTATACTTGTCCATCACTTTGTGATTACCTCAAAGGTAAGAACTATTTCTATTATATTTATGACCCCTCACTACCTCACATGAGTTCTGCACGGAGTATATATGTGTATATATATACATATACATATGTATGTGTATATACACACACACATATATACATATACACATATATATGTGTATATATATATATATATGCATGTGTATGCATGCTTGCATGCTGTCATGTCCAAATCTTTTGTGATCCCACGTATTGTAGCCTGTCAGGCTCCTTTGTCCATGGGATTTCCCAGACAAGAATACTGCAGTGAGCTCCCATTTCTTTCTCCGTGGGATCTCCCTGACTCAAGGAGAGAAACTGTGTCTCCTGAGTCTCCTGCATGCAGGCAGATTTTTTACTGCTGAGCCACCAGGGAAGCATATCAATAAACAATGATATTGAAAAACAACTGGTCTTAAAATATGTAAATCTTCATAGATTAATTATTTTCACATGCTATTCCATTTCCTAGTAAATATTTTTCACCATCATCATTTTTCATCTCTAAGTATATTTCTGAAGTATAAGTAAAATCTACAATATACTCATAAAATTCAGAAAATGTGTCAAAGATAAATTACCACCTAGTCCACAGTAAAAATTCAGATTTCCTCTATTTGCCAATAACGACTATTTCATTTTTTCCTGTTCAAAATGCAATTTTATATTGTGCTTAGAACTTAGTAATATCTCCTTTGTCTTTTTCATTTTCATTTCTGAAACAGTCTCACAACCTTTCTTTTTCTTTCTTGACCTTGACATTTTTGAAGAGCACAGGTTGGCTATTTGGTGAAATGCTCTCAATCTACATTCGGGTAATATTTTATCATGTTTAGATTCACATTAAACATATTTGGTAGGAATGCCATGTGCATGATGCTATATCATTCTTGGTGCATTATGTCAAAAGGCAGACTATATCATTTATCATAATTATGGTGATGTTAACATTAATCACTTGATTATAGTGATGTCTATCATCAGATTTATCCTCTGTAAAGTTGGCCTTGTTTTCTTTGTAATTAAGTATTATGTAAGGAGATACTTTGAGATTATGTAAATAATCATTCCTCATTAAGCTTTCTCCTAACAGTCTGAGCCCTTGGTTTTTGAAAAATATCATTCCTTGTACTTACAGTATTTTGCCTTCTACAGTAAAGAAAAACTTTTATTTCCTTTTTTCTTTCTTTTCTTTCTTCCTTTCCCTTTCTTTTCTTTTTTCTTTCTCCTTTTCTTCCTTCCCTCCCATTTTTCCTTCCTCCCTTCCTTCCCTCCTTCCTTTCTTTTTCTCAATACAAACTCACGTATTTCACTTTGTCTAACATGTTGGGAAGTATTCAACCATTAATTCCTCAAGTATTTCTTTTTCCCCCAGCTTTACTGGGATATTTATTATTAACATATAGCATATATAAGTTAAAGGTGTACAACACTGACTTTATACTCACATAAACTATGAGATTATTATCCCAGTCAGTTAATTGACACTTAT
This sequence comes from Cervus canadensis, assembly GCF_019320065.1. Taxonomy (NCBI): domain Eukaryota; kingdom Metazoa; phylum Chordata; class Mammalia; order Artiodactyla; family Cervidae; genus Cervus; species Cervus canadensis. The sequence goes on from NC_057400.1 coordinate 11,304,737, forward strand.
GTGATACCACATGATTATTATTTCTTTTTGTGGTGGTAATATTTAAGATCTGTGTGTGTGTGCGTTAGTTGCTTAGTCGTGTCCGACTCTTTGCAACCCCGTAGACTGCAGCCTCACCAGGCCCCTCTGTCTATGGGATTCTCCAGGCAAGAACACTGGAGTGGGTTGCCATTTCCTTCTCCATAAGGAACCACAGAAAGAAAGAAAGTGAAGTCCCTCAGTCATGTCCGACTCTTTGCGACCCCATGGACTGTAGCCCACCAGGCTCCTTTGTCCATGGGATTCTCCAGGCAAGAACACTGGAGTGGGTTGCCAATGTAAGATATACTCTCTTAACAAATGTTAAGTATATAATAAAAAATGGTTAATTATAGTTACTATGCTATACAGATTAGACCCCCAGAACTTATTTATCTTATAACTGTAAGTTTGTGCTCTTTGTCCAATATTTCCTCATTACAGGTACTCTCCAGTTCCACTATTCTGCTCTTTAGCTGTATGAGTTCCTGTTGTTAGACTGCACATATAAGTGAAAACATAAAGTACCTGTCTTTCTGTGTAGATTTATCTCACCTAGATCAGCACTCCCAAGGTCAATCCATGTTGTCCAAAAGCTTTTCCTTTTTATGGCAGAATAATATTCCATTGCATGTAAACACACACACACACACACACACACACACACACATATACTTCCACATTTCTTTATCCTTTTAATCATAAATGCACATTTTGGTTATTTCCATGTCTTGGCTATCACAGATAATACTACAATGAACATGTAGATGAAGATATCCTTCAAGACAGTGATTTCATTTTTTTTTCAAACATAAACTCAAAAGTAGGATTACTGCATCATATGGTAGTTCTATATTTAACTTTCTGAAGAACTTCAATCCTGTTTTCCATAGTGGCTGTACTATTTACATCCCCACCAACAGGGCACAATGGTTCCCTTTTCTCTACACCCTCACCAATACCTGCTATTTCTCCTTTGTTTAATAATAGTCAGGTGAGAAGTGGTATCTCATTGTAGTTTTGATTTTCATTCTCCTGATGATTAGTGATGTTGAGCATTTCTTCATGTACTTGTTCACTATCTGTATGCTTGGTTATTTTTTTATAGAGGGAAAATTCAAGTCCATTCAAGTCCTCTGTCCATTTTATAGAAGTTGCATTATCTGTTTGTTTACCATTGGGTCATTGGAGTTACTTATGTAATTTTTGATACTAATTCCTCATTAAATAGATGGTCTGCAAATACATTCTCTCATTCCATAGCCTACCTTTTCATTTTGCTCAATGCTCCTATTTTTGTGCAGAAGATTTTCAGTTTGAATATAGTCCCACTTGTTACTTTTGCTTCTGTTGCTTGGACGTGTGGTGTCCTATCCAGATAATTACAGTCAAGAACAATGCCAAGAAGCTTTTTTTCTTGTTTTCCCTTGTTTTCTTCCAGTTGTTTCATGGTTTCAGGTCATACATAAGGTCTTTAATTCATCTTAAGCTTAATTTTGTGAATGGGGTGAGACAGGGTTCCAATTTCAGTCTGGAGACTGGCCTGGCAATGCAGTGGGCCAGAAGGGTGTGTCCGTAGGATTCAATCTGCTTTACAGAACTCATGAGGGCTAGCCTCTTGTTGGGTTGGGTCAAGATGCTGGGTCTATGGGACCTAGCGTGGTGCTGAGACGGGTTGAAAGCCTAGGTCTGTGGTAGTTGGCATGGAGGGGAGCCTGAGTTCCTGAGAGTAGACTGGGAGCCTGTGTCCACCGGAGCACCCTGGGGCTGTGGCAGCTAGCTGCCACTCAGACGTGCCAGAAGCCTGCGTTAGCAGGGATCCACGGATGCTGATGCCACGGGAGCTGACTAGGGCCATAACAATGAGCCAACACCCAGGTGGGTCAGAGACCCGTCTCTGTGGGTGGGCTGCTCAGGCATGGGGGAGAAGTGATGGGAGCAAGGCAAAGCAGTCTTTCCTACCTTCTCTAGGCACCTTTTGTTCTTTCTATGTGTCACTCACGCTTTCAAATTATAGTGCTGGAAAAGACTGGTAAAGACCCTTGGACAGCAAGGAGATCAAAACAGTCAATCTTAAGGGAAATCAAGCCTGAATGTTAACTGGAAGGATGGATGCTGAAGCTTTAATACTTGGATCACCAGATGCAAAGAGCCAACTCACTGGAAAAAAACCCTGATGCTGGAAAAGACTGATGGCAAGAGAAGGCGACGACAGAGGATGATACGGTTAGATAACATCAGTGACTCAATGGACACTTGAGTACAGTCCCACGTGTTTTACTTTTGCTGCTGTTGCTTGGGCTTGTGGTGTCATATCCAGAAAATTACAGTCAAGAACAATGTCATAAAGCTTTTTTTCCCCCTTGTTTTCTTCTAGCAGTTTCATGGTTTCAGGTCATACATAAGGTCTTTAGTTTGAGAAACTCTGGGTGATAGTGAAGTACAGAGAAGGCTGATATGCTACAGTGCGTGGGGTCACAAACAGTCAGACATGACTTAGCAAATGGAACAAAATGCTTCACCCATGTGCTAAATCTCTCACTTGCAATCCTTAGCTCCCGTGAAGGTATTTTCTTGTTTGAGAGAGGAGAATGGTAGTGCACACTAGAAATACTTACCCTGCCATCTGGTAGACATCACTCTTCCATTTCTCTCCTTTTTTTTTTCTTCCTATGTTTGCACTTCAATTAGCTTCCATAGATATTTGTTAAAGAGATGTAGAACTAAGATTTTAGGACTGGGGGATTAAGTAAAAGCTTTTTAATCAGATTTTATTAGGCTCATTCTTCCCTAGTGACTGAATTTATAGATAGAGACGTTGGAGGCACCTAGAAAGGTGGCAGAAGAGTGAGACATGAATGGACGTGAAAGGAACTGTATTTAGGGAAGAGAGGTGTTAGGTTTAGCAGAGACAGCCTCAATCTCAGTATGCCTTAAAACCGTCATTAATAAAATTGGACCAATCGCACCTACTTCTCAAAACTTTTCTCAGAGAAAGCTGTGGAGCTTTTCTTACTGAAGCTGTCAGAAAGGGGAGAAAAGTGTTTCAAATTGTTGTGGATTCTAAGCAAGATAAAGGAGTGGATGCAAGTACTTTGATTCCCGTAGTACACAAACTTGCCCTGGGTAGATGCTGCTGTTGCTATTATTTCTGTCTTCCTTACAATAACTTCAGTAGGAGAAAAAGTCATGAAAGACTTTCATGGACCAGATCTTTGCCTGACTCTCTCTTATTTTCATTCTCCTCCCCACTTCTGAGATGGCAACCCCAGCTTGTGGAACATTCCCCAATAGCATACAAGACAGTTACAATTTGGACATACTGATGTTGGCATTTCACTGAAGTTCAATACATACTTCCCCACAGAAACCATGCTTGAAATAGTAAGTTATTGTTGTTGTCTAGTCACTAAGTCGTGTCTGACTCTGCCATCCCACGGACTGTAGCCCACCAGGCTCCTCTGTCCATGGGATTTTCCAGGCAAGAATACTGGAGTGGGTTGCCATTTCCTTCTCAAAATCAACTATACTTCAATTAAAAACAAAAAAAAGGTAAGGGTTAGACATAAACACACCTGAGTATAATAGAAGAAGTATTACTTTCTGCTAGGCTAATCAGGAAAAGGACAGGATGCAAGTCAAACTATTTCCTTCTTCAGGGGATCTTTCTGACCCAGGGATTGAATCCACATTTCTTGAGTCTCCTGCATTGGCAGGTGGATTCTTTACCACTGAGCCACCTGGGAAGCTCCAGTAAGTTATTACCATTTGTTAATATAATTCTAAAAGTCAGTTATAAGCAAAGACTTTGCTAGGTCAGTGTGGGAAAACATAGCACTTTGTGAGAAGTGAAGATTTTTGTTAGTTTCCAATAACTATGAAAAGCTATGACCAACCTAGACAGAATATTGAAAAGCAGAGACATTACTTTGCCAACAAAGGTCCATCTAGTCAAAGCTATGGTTTTTGCAGTAGTCACGTACGGATGTGAGAGTTGGACTATAAAGAAAGCTGAATACCAAAGAACTGATGCTTTTGAACTGTGGTGTTGAAGAAGACTCTTGAAAGTCCCTTGGACTGCAAGGAGATCCAACCAGTCCATTTTAAAGGAAATCAGTCCTGAATGTTCATTGGAAGGACTGATGTTGAAGCTGAAGCTCCAATACTTTGGCCACCTGATGCGAAGAACTGACTCATTTGAAAAGGTCGAGATGCTAGGAAAGACTGAAGGCAGGAGGAGAAGGGGATGACGAAGGATGGGATGGTTGGATGGCATCACCGACTTGATGGACGTGAGTTTCCATAAGCTCCAGGAGTTGGTGATGGACAAGGAAGCCTGGCGCGCAGCAATCCACGGGGTCACAAAGAGTCGGACACAACTGAGCAACTGAACTGAACTGAATAACTATGTATACAAACACAATTTTGAACATAAGCTGTTATTAGGTTGACTTCCATAGCAACAGTAATTTCTTCTGGGAAGCTTCTTCAAGAACCAAAATAGAGTATGTAATTAAATGTCCTGTGAGCTGAGGCTATCATTGCCATATTCCATGGCCTCATCATTTTCTGTGTTCATACTACGATTCCTGCTTCCCTACATTTATCACCCACAAATCTCTGGTCCATTCTTCCTTTCTTCTAGATTCTTCTGCTTATACCTTCTACATGGTCCAATGTGTCCTTCCATGACTTCTCCTTACACAAACTTTCAATTTAAACCTCTGCCACTAAAAGGCAAGACCTGTTTCTGGGTAAATCCACAGTAGAGAGGCTGTGTCATTGGTTGGTGCGCAGTAGATTCACTGATTTGGGGTATGGGGTCTATCACATTGTAGTGTCCTCTACATGTGAATTTTACAAAAGAATAAAGAAAGGGCTCTTGCCTCTACATTCAGACCTTGCTAGGAAAGTAAATTAAATAAGAAAAAGATCTGGGTCGTGAAATATATTTTAACATAAGTAACTGAGAAGGCAGAGAGTAAGAAGAAGAAAAATACTTAGTGCCTTTGGGGGATACTTAAATAATAAATTCAATAGCTAAAAGCATCATATTTCTGTTGTCTTTTCAGTGTTTGATCAGCTACTGCACAGATTTCTTTACTGTCTGACAACTCACTCATTATAAAAATAAATACAATATAATTATGCATGAATGCTCAGTTCCTCAGTTGTGTCTAACTCTTGGTGACGGGCTCCTCTGTCCATGAAATTTTCTAGGCAAGAACACTAGAGTTGGTTGCCATTTCCCACTCCAGAAGATCTTCCCCATGCAGGAATCAAACCCATGTCTCTTGTGTCTCCTGACTTGGCAGGTGGATTCTTTCAGTTCAGTTCAGTTCATCGCTCAGTCGTGTCCGACTCTTTGCAACCCCATGAATCGCAGCACGTCAGGCCTCCCTGTCCATCACCAACTCCCAGAGTTTACTCAAACCCATGTCCATCGAGTCAGTGATGCCATCCAGCCATCTCATCCTCTGTCGTCCCCTTCTCCTCCCCTGCACAACCAGTAAGGACTGTTTGATCTTTTTTATGAAGCTATTCAATAACCACAGCAGCATTCCTGACCCCAGAGATTCATTGTTCCTCTCTTGGAAACAGGTTCACCTTTTTCACTTCCACTAGCTCTTTAAGAAAGAAAAGCAGTTCCTTTTTCTTTGATGGTTTGTCCACAGACTTGAATTATCCTTCTTCTATAGAAGTTGCTTTAAAATATATATAACTCAAAAGTCTTGATACTTTCAGGAACTTATTTCTAAAGTTCCAAACCAGATCATATAACAACTCAGCTTAAAATACTCTAAGAAACAACTCAAACTTCTTCAAATTGTATGCAATAATTTATCCTCTAATTACACTTTCAACCTCATTTCTCATAAACCACTTGACCTATCATAGGTGATCATACTAAACGAAGTCGGTCAGAGAAAAACAAATATTATATGATATCACTTATATGCTGAACATAAAAAAAATGGTACAAAAGTAATTTATTTACAAAACGGATTCACAGATGTCAAAAACAAACAATGCTTACTGAAGAGGAAAGGTGGTGATGAGGGATAAATCAGTAGTTCGAAATTGGCATACACACACTACTACATTTAAAATAGATAACCAACATGGACTTACTGCATAGTACAGGGAACTTTACTCAATATTATGCAATGATCTAAATGGGAAAAGAAATTGAAAAAAAGAGGTATATGTAAATGTATAACAGAATCACTTTGCTGTATATGTGAAACTAACAAAATATTGTAAATCTATACTCTAATATAAAATGAAAATTTTAAATGAAGCCACTTCCTGTGCTCACCGCTCACTGACTTCTCTCATTTTGTATATGCAGCTTCATCTACTTGGAATGTGCTGTATTTCCCCTTGTAATTCTAAGTCCCACCTATTATTAACGTCCAGGTAAAATGCCATCTTTTACATAAGACATTCTGCAATCATTTCATATAGACATAATCTGCTTTAACTTTCTTAATAATTTACTTCTTACAACACTTAATATTTCTCACAGTGTATTTTATGTTAAGACATTCATTAAACAGGAAAGACAAGTTATCAGATTCACCTATTTGTGACATTTTATCCACTCCCTTCTCCAAGGGATCTTCCCAACCCATGGATGGAACCTGGGTCTCCTGCATTGCAGATGGAGTCTCTATCCTCTAAGCCACAAGTGAAGCCCATTTTATATATTAAATGTTGAAAAGCTATCTATTCCCTGAAAAGAAAATGAACTTATGAACAACTAGGTTTAACCCCTAGCATATAAAGACATCAAAAATTATTGATCAATTCCCAATAAAATATGAACATATTACCAAAATTTCAAAATGATTTGTAAGAATTTCTACTTTCAAATTATGTCTTTTGTAATATTCATGTGCAGCAAAAAATATTTATGCACCTATTTTAAAGTCTCCCACTCCAAGTCTCACCCAGACCATCATCATGATTTTCTACTGGGTCTTCTAACTAATTTGAACATGTATCTAGTATTTTTTTTTCATCTTCTCAGATCATGGTACAGGAACAGAAGTATGATTTGTACTCTTATACTTAAGATATTAACATTCATCGTATTATCTACATATTTGCTTTCACACAAAGAAAATTGTATATGTGCTTCCACTTTAAATATTCATGATGGTAGTACTGCTCCTTTTATTATCATTAGGACTTTGCTCCTTTCCTGTTCTACTCCCCACCCTTACCCACAAGAATAACAACGTCAACTCTACCCACTTCACCATTCACTGTGTAATAACCAACACAGCAGTTCACCCCAGCTGGCAGCCTAATTTGTATACACACTAATTCATTCATTCCTGTATATTCACGATGGACAAGTGGACTGACCCACAAAGGAGAAGTCTGCAAGTGGAGTCAGAGAAACCCCTAGTGAAAAATATAATCATAAAGGAGAAGAGGGTGAAAGTACATAAGTGCAGTTCAAAACCATGAGTCACGTCTGATTGCGGGAATGATGGACCACATCTCATGGTCTGGAATTTCACACATCTGCCAGCCCTTCTCCTGTGGGACTCATACCTGAGTCCTAGAGAGAGGGAACTGCATTCAAGCATAAAAGAGTGTATAAAAACTAAGAGCTGTTTTACAGAAACCTGTCAGAGCCTGAAAGTACAAGGCAAATCTAAATACTGACTTCAGTGGGATTACACCGAAATTTCTCCTCATGGAAATGGCATCACCCACTCAGCAGGCATCCACACCTTTGGGGAAGGCTCATTTACATCTTTGTTACCTTTGCTGCAGTCAACGGTACAGAACATCATTACAATCCCCTGAACTGGAATAAAGAAAACTGGCAGAGGAGACATGGTATTCACAATGATTTGCCATGTAATGCCCTTCTTGGGGAAAACCCGAACTAAATGGTGAGGCGTAGAAGGAGGCTGCAAAGCCCCATTAGTTAGAACAGGATCAAGGGAAACAACCAAACAGGACTTTGGCTTGTTGTCTTTGCATGCATACTGTACAAGGACTACGCTTTCTCCACAAACACTACTCCCTTCTTTCCTTCATCAAGAACCTTCTTGAAAGGACAACCTAGATTTCCCTTAGTTTCTCCTGCAATCTGATTCCATATCCTACCACTCTACTAAAGAACTCAAAGTCAGACACCATTGGCTGTTTTGCAGTAAAATCAATCACCTCTTTTCAGTTCTCATCCTATTAATTTCCCATGCAGTGTTCACCTTAAGGCATAAACATTTTTTTTCCTCTTTAGGTCCTTTTGCGTCAACTTCATCTAGCTCATTTCAGTGTCTACGGTTTTCTTCGCTGACAAGTACCTGGAAAGATCCATTAACTCTTTCAAGGCTTAAGCCAAGAGTCACTGTGACTATGTTTTTCTAATAAGAAGTACATCAATGCAAAATTAAATTTAAAAAATTATAACTGTATCTGAAATAGTTCATAGAGTTTTAGATCTAACATTCAGTTAATTAATACTGTGACTTCATTGTCAGTCTCCCTAAGAAACTCATAAGGATAACATAAGAATCCATTCCTTTCCTGACAGACTTTTAGAAGAGAGAAACCCTATCACGTATTACTATGACAACCATTCTGTTGTCTCACAGAATGTTTACAATTCTGCAAAACAAATCTGAAAGCAATGGTAAAGATAGAAGTAGTCTTGGGATACAGACTGGAGAAAACAAATATATATATATATATATGTAATGAAAATAAATTATATACATATATAATTTATTTTTATTTTATTACCATTAATATTTATTAAGAATTGTTATAAAACTTTAAGATACTCTACTGTGCAATATGTTTCTATTCATATCTTCAGCTTTTAAACAAAATGCATTCTCTCTCACCCTATCATTTTATGAAGCATTCACAATAATTACTTTCAAGAATTAAGAAATATTTTACATTATCCCAGCCAAAAAATTTACAACAGACAAAGCACTGTTTTCACTATGTAAGCTATTTATTTTGACTTTGATTTCTAACTTCTTTATTGCAATTTTTTAATGCCAAAAACATTTTTATATTCCTTTCAACTTGGAAAAAATATTGTGCTAAGACTATGGCTTAATTATAGCAATTGTAGAAGTAACTTTAAAAGGGCACTGTATCATGTTATATTTACATATACTATAGTCACTTACATATTAATAGAAATGCCAGGGGTTTATTTTCAGTTCTGATATTAATGCACACAAAAATAAATGTCACAAAATTCCTTTTAATGTCAAAAGGTTTTTTGACTTACTTATCATTATAAGTATTTAAATTCTTACTTTAAGTTGTCACTGTCTTTATAGTAGCAAATATCCAACACACAAAAAGACTTCAATCTTAAAAGATGACAGACGACACAAAATAATTTGGGGTTTCAAAATAATGATAAGACAGATTCTCTAAGTAGTCTACCAAACTTGAATATTCTTTTTCATTGTTATATTTATTATAATATTATTATAATAATATCAATAATAATAATAATACAATTAATACCATTATTGTATTATTACACATATTATAAATATCATTTATTATAATAAATTATATTTATGTTATTTACTATTATTATATCATTTTAAATTATTATATTATACTATTTTTATCTGTAAAGTAAAATTCATTTCAGCCAATACATTTAGCTACATTTTGTACAAATCCTCATTCAAAGAGGCATAGATATAGTTTGAAACCACTAACTAATATATTTCTTAATGGTCAAAAAGCATTCTCTGGTGGCAATAAGGAGAGAAATGGTCAAATGAAAAATAGCATGAAGGGGAAGAAAGAAGTCACCATCCTGGGCCAAAGGACATTATGATACAGACTTGGCTAAATCAAATGCATGGTGGTTGCCTAGGTTATGGCCTTTTAATTTATATGAATTGTTTTCCATATTTGTCATTAACTAGGGCCCCCCTTGTGGCCCAGAAAGTAGAGAATCTGCAAGCAACATGGAAGACACAGGTTTAATCCCTGGGTCAGGAATATCCTCTAGAGAAGGAAATGGCAACCCACTCCAGTATTCTTGCCTGGGAAATCCCATGGACAAAGAGGCCTGATGGGGTACAATCCATGGGGTCACAAAGAGTTGGACATGACTGCAACTAAGACTTTGACTTTCATACCTGTCATTAAGTCAAAGATCATGGTGAGCTTTCCCCTCTGCTCTTCTCTGTTATCAAAATTGCCCAGGGATCGAACCCTCATCTCCTGCAGCTCCCCACTGCAGGCAAATTCTTTACCACTGGGGAAGCCTCTTTATAATTATAATACTTACAAAATAATATATAATTGAAGAATGTGAGAAAATGAAAGAACAGAAAATAACCATATTCTTTGCATATATATATATATATAACTATATACGATATACTGTAAGTATATATAAACACACATATATATTAAATCTAAGCATCATTTTCTTTTAGACATTAAGAGAACTTCCATTCTTACATGTTCAGTCACTGAGATATTGTCTCTAGGGTTAATGTTTATACCATAATTGACCTTGCACCCAAACCAGTACCAAAAGTGGGATATTTCCACAATTAAAATAAAAATAGCTGTAATTGCCAAACAGTCATGAAGCTGGTAACAAGAAATACTAGAGGCTGGCAAGATGAATTTTCATATTATGCCAAGGCAAAACACTTAGCAAAACTTTTGTACTGCAATAAACTGGAAGGGAAAATGTAAGCCCAGTAGAATACACAGAACATTATATATATATATATATACACACACACATACATACATATATAAACATATATATATATGCATATACATACATGTATGTATATAAGTATACATACATACACACAGGGCTTCCCTGGTGGCTTAGATGGCAAAGAATCCACCTGCAATGCAGGATACCCAGGTTCAGTCCCTGGGTCGGGAAGATCCACAGGAGAAGGGAAGGCAAACCAATCCAGTATTCTTGCTTAAAAAATTCCATGGACAGAGAAGCCTGGCAGGCAACATTTCATCAGTTCAGTACAGTTCAGTCACTCAGTCTTGTCTGACTCCTTGCAGCCCCACGGACTGCAGCATGCCAGGCTCCCCTATCCATAACCAACTGCCAGAGACTACTCAAACTCATATCCATCAAGTTGGTGATGCCATCCAACCATATCATCCTCTGTCCCTTCTCCTCCTGCCTTCGATCTTTTCCAGCATCAGGGTCTTTTCCAGTGAGTTGGTTCTTCGCATCAGGGGGCCAAGGTATTGGAGTTTCAGCTTCAGCATCAGTCCTTCAGATGAATATTCAGGACTGATTTCCTTCAGGATGGACTGGTTGGATCTCTTCGCAGTCCAAGGGACTCTCAAGAGTCTTCCCCAACACCACAGTTCAAAAGCATCAATTCTTCAGTGCTCAGCTTTCTTTATAATCCAACTCTCACATCCATACATGACTACTGGGAAAACCATAGCTTTGACGAGACAGACCTTTGTTGGTAAAGTGATGTCTCTGCTTTTCAATATGCTGTCTAGGTTGGTCATAGCTTTTCTTCCAAGGAGCAAGCGTCTTTTAATTTCATGGCTGCAGTCACCATCTGCATTGATTCTGGAGCCCAAAAAATAGTCTGTCACTGTTTCCACTGTTTCCCCACTGTTTCCCATGAAGTGATGGGACCAGATGCCATGATCTTAGTTTTCTGAATGTTGAGTTTTAAGCCAACTTTTGCACTCTCCTCTTCCACTTTCATCAAGCAACTGAGCATGGCGTGATGTGGTACAGTATGGTGTGTATATATGCATGCCTGTGTGTGTGTATACATCAGACAGATATTTGCTCAGTCATAGCTGACTCTTTGCAACCCCACAGACTGTAGCCTGGTAGGCTCCTCTGTCCATGGAATTCTCGATTGGAGTGGGTTGCCATTCCCTCCTCCAGGGGATCTTCCCCACTCAGGGATCAAACCCACATCTCCCACACTGCAGGTGGGTTCTTTACTGCTGAGCCACCAGGGAAGCCCATATACGTCTACATATAACCACTATTTGAATTTATTTGGGAAGGAAAGCTCATGTGAGATGGTAGAGACATCAACAAATACCAGTAAAATTCACATAATAGATATTAATATTCATTTTTCTATCAAGTATTTCCATGTAAGCTTGTTTACAACTGTATCTTGGCTTATTTTTTAAACTATCTAAAAAATTATACACCCAAGTGCTACCTACTTAGAAGCAGTTACCTTCAAAGTAACTGCTGTGACAGTAATAGAAGTCAGTGAACACTCACATTTCCACGGAATTTCTCATAAGTGTATGACAATCTTTTTGACAACCTTATGATTTAGATTTATCCACATATTCAAGATAAAATTCTTAAGCACTGAAGGATTGACTGATTTCATCAAAGTCAAATGATTAACAAAGATGAAGACTAAACCCACATCAGTACAGTTCTACTGTACTACTTTGCCTTACACAAAGCCAAAAATAAAGCTCATGAAAAGTCCAGGAGAACTGGAAGTGGCTTGATTGACACTACAAGTCCAATTTATATATCTCTTTCATTATGATGCCATGGTTAAAGAATTAGCACAAACATCACTAAGACTAGTGTAGAGGGGAAAAACCAATGTACTGTTACTGATTCATTTAAATCACAATATCTAAGGATATATTGTATTTTATGAATAATACCACTACTATATCAGTAATCTGTGCAAAGATAAGATTCTGATGATGTTAAAAATGCTGCATATTGTGTTATTTCAGAGGAAGAGTAAAGAAAGAAAATTATGAAACTTGCAGCTACCAGGGCTAATCAAAATATTGCTACTGCTTAGTGACTAAACAGTGCCTGACTCTTTTGAGACCCCATGGATTGTAGCCCACCAGCTTCCTCTGTCCATGGGATTTCTCAGGCAAGAATACTGGATTCGGTTACTTCCTTCTGCAGGGGATCTTTCTGACCCAGGGATCAAACCCACGTCTCCTGCTTGACAGGCAGATTCTTTACACCTGACCCACCTGGGAAACCCAATCAAAATATTAAATTTTAGCAAAATATCTAAATATGAAGTTTGCAAAAAGTTGCCTTAGAGATATTAGAAATAGTACTTATTTTTTACATTTACCAGGGCAAGTCCCTGCTATTATTCAGTTCATTGTTAGATCACAAGATTTAGATATGGAGAGGCAGACCTGGTACTCCCTGTAGGATTTGTCAGTTATGAGTTGTGCTGTTGAAGAGCAAGTCACTGAAAGATGAATCACAGTTATTTTTGGTTTTATTCTCTTTTAAAAGTAGAACAACATTTTGCAAGGCTTTTAGTAAAAATTTCATTTGAATATATAGGGCTTACCAACACAGGTTGGTAGGTTTCCAGAAGGAAACCAGAAAATGAAAAGTGAAGTGAAGGTGTTAGTCGCTCCGTTGGGTCCAACTCTTTGCAACCCCATGGACTGTAGCCCGCCAGGCTCCTCCGTCCATGGAGTTCTCCAGGCAAGAACAGTGGAGTGGGTTGCCATTCCCTTCTCCAGGGGATCTTCCTGACCCAGGGATCAAGCCCTGGTCTCTCCCGTTGCAGGCAGATTCTCTACCATCTGAGCCACCACAGAAGCCCCAGAAGGAAGCCAGAAAACTTTCATTTTTATTGTGGTTGTTGTTGCTGCTCCCATACATTAAGTGGCTGCAAGGAAAACAATGGTTTTTAAGATCCTTATGTTAAATGAAAATTGTTCATGTCAAATTCCAAAATCTAATGTATAAATGTAACCTTTCCCTAAAACTTTTAACTCACTGAAACACTAAGATGTTAAAATTGTTTTCATTAATAAGGAAAGCCAACTTACTTAACTCTATAACAGAGTGTATTCTGTGAGTCCAGCTCCACTTGCATGGCACCTAAGAAGTGTCTCTTACAAGTCAACCTCTCTCTTATGGATGTGAGTTAAAAATTCAAAATTGTCTTTTCAGTCATCAGAACAGGTGGGTCATAGGAAGGAAGAAGACTACAACAGTACAATTCTGATGCCAATCAATGATGTCTATTTTGATGCCATCAGCAATTGATCGGTGGTGGCTGGCTAGAAGGCTGTTTGTGAATGATCCTGCTGACAAACCTCGTTCCACCAGGATGAATGCTGTGATCAGTTCAAAATGTCTGTCACTGAAAAAGAAGGCACATGAGACTCCCTGGTGTTTATCTGAAGAACTTATTAATAATATAAAAGTATTCTCTGGTAATAAGAGGACCAAAGAGAATACTTATCACCTCGGTTTTCACTCTGGGCTTCCCTAGAGGCTCAGATGGTAAAGAACTGGGTTTGATCCCTGGGTCAAGACGATCCCCTGGAGAAGGGAATGGCTACCCACTCCAGGAGTCTTGCCTGGAAAAGTCCATGGACAGAGGAGCCTGGCGGGCTACAGTCTATGGGGTTGCAAAGAGTCAGACACATCTGAGTGACTAATACTTTCACCAACACACTAAACAAGACAGGCACTGAATCCCCACTAGATGTCTGGAAAGACTTCACCATTAACTACCTAAAAGAAGCTGTTCTTAAGAACATCTGCCTAACAACCATGTACAGAATATATTCTTGAGGACATAAGTTAAAAGTTTCACCACCATGCTACATCGATAAGAAACTTCTTGAGCATTTTTTTCATTTTACCAAAAATTGAGAGTACCTACCTCAGAGTTTCATTTGAGGATTTAATGACAATATTCAGGACAGTGTCAGGCACAGACACAAAAAGTACTAGATAGAGGGTTACAATCATCATCACAAACAATGAAATAGAACTCTGAAGTGTGTGTGCAAGAGAGTGTACGTAATTTTTGTTTTAGCTGATTGTTTCCTGAACCCTTATTCAAGAAAAGAACTTTCACTTTAGTCATGAGATAAGGAACTAGGGTTGGGGCTTAGAGAGCAATTGAAACATTTCAGTGAGAAATTGCCTAGACTGCAGACTCAAGCACAAAGCCCATCCCACAAAATGCATTTCTTAGGGTAACAGCCTCAAATTTCAACTTTAGGATAATCTAGAGCACTGCAGGAAGTAGCATCACATGCGCAGCTTTGAAATCACCAAGTAAGGCAACTTCATTTTAAAACAGAATTATATTGTTTTAAATGAGTTTGTATCACAAATTGTCTCCTTCTATCCACAGTTCTTATTTTCCATAAATTAGGAACCAGAGATTTATACCCCAATGCCTTAGAAGACAAATACTTTTAAAAAAGTAATTGAGGCGCAATCTTCATTATTGTTTTCATCATCCAGATCATTATTTCTACTCTCCTGCTCTCTTGGGATGTGCAAGTGTTCTTGCACCCCAGTAAACCATTCCCAGACCATATTAGTCTTACAAAGAGAAGTTTATTTTCTGAACTTCCTTGAGTGGAGGTTTTCTAGAGCAATTTGCCTTTCCCTGTAGATAGCTGAGAGGTCACACTGAGAATAAAATTAGCAAGTGTGCAATAAAAGCTAAGGAAAAAAAAAAAAGTTTAAAAAAAAAACCTAAGCATTTTCATGGGAAATGAGAGAGAAGCTGAAGAAAAGCTAATAGAGTCTAAAAATCAAGTTCTCATCCCAGAGAGATCATAAATTTGCCCTTCCAGGCAACAGGGAGGTGCTAGTTTAAACTTTAGCACAAAAGTGACTCTCATGCCAAGGTCACATTGCCTATGATGATCAACTTCTAGAATAAGCAAAGCCCTTACAGAAACACAAAGATTACTAAAATATGTGTGCATGGGGGTGTATGTGTATTGTGTAGGGCCTGAAAATCACCTGAAATAGTTGTTACTCTGCAGGAGTGAGAGAAAAAAAAAATCAAAACAGGAAATATTTAACAAGTATTTCAGAATATTTTTAAACAAGCATGTATTACTGTCATATTCAGGGAAAACAACAAAACTTGTCTGATAAATATGAGTGTGTGCGCACGCACACAGATCCATCTTCTGGTCAAAGTGTACACAATGAACAGTTGCCACAACATAGAGACTGTTTTTTTTTCTTGTCTCCAAATGTTCCCCAGTAGTGCATGAATTATAGCAGAGAAAACTGCTGTTGAGAATTAAGATTCTAAAATTTTCAGGGCCAATTTTAGGAAAGTCTAGCTATTGATCTGAGAGTCTGTGGTATCAAGGAGAGAAAGGGCAACATGTTTATTACTCTTTTCCTCCTACAGTAGTGTTTACAAATTGTGGGACTTGACCCATTTGAAGGTTATCTAATCAGTTTAGTAGGCCATGAAACAAATGTCCTGAAGACTGATTGGACTGAAAAGAAATTATAGTGCAGGGCCTGCATTAATTGTATAGCTAAGTACTGGATTTTTAAAATATATTTTGGGTGCGTGTGTTTGTGTATGTATTGGTATGAAAAACAGAGACAGAGAAAGGAAGACAGAGATAAGAAAACTAGATTATGATGCAAAATGTATTTCTTATTGTGGGCTGGAGGTAAAAATGATAAGTGGTGGTGGTTTAGACATTAAGTCAGGTCCAACTCTTTGTGACCCCATGAACTATAGTCCTGCAGGCCCCTCTGTCCATGGGATGTCCCAGGCAAGAATACTGGAGTGGGTTGCCATTTCCATCAGCAGGGGATCTTCCTGACCCAGGGATCAAACCTGGGTCTCCTGTATTACAGTCTACTACATTGCAGGAGGATTCTTTACTGACTGAGCCACCAGGGAAGCCTAAAAGCCTAAAAATGATAAACGCTGACTCTCATAATAAAACTAGAGGACAAATGAATCTGAGAGAAAACATCTTCAACCGCGTCCTATCACTTGTGAGAATCCACTCCCCTTTCTTTAAGATTGAAAAGACCTGAAAAGCATTTCCCCTCCTACCTCGTTCATCTTGCTACTGATTTGAAGACTCGTTTATATCTTAGTGGGCTTCCTTGGTGGCTCAGGTGATGAATCTGCCTGCAATGTGAGAGATCTGGGTTCAATCCTTGTGTTGGGAAGATCCTCTGATGAAAGGAACGGTATGGCAACTCACTCCAATATCTAGAATGTTCTGTTTAAAGCTAACTGACACAGTTGGGGTCAGAGAGAAACTGGAGAACAGTGATGAGGTGTGTTGTGGGGGTAGGGAGTAGCATAGCCTCTCTCCCCACATTTGATGAGACAAAGATAAGTAAATTGTGTGAGTCAGAGGATGTTACAGAAGTTACCTGGGGATTACATCGTGTGCACACCCACAAGTGGGCTGCAAGCCGGGAGAGGAGTTCCCGTCTGTGACAGGCTGTGTTGTGGTTTGCTCTCTGCAGAAACTGAGTCTCCATGCAAGGAAACCCAAAGTCTCTAAGAATCATCATCAAATGTATCCTCAGAGAGAAATCACACTGAAACATTCCCCTCAAAGTGAAACACCAGGAGGTAAAGTAGAGAGCAGAGAATGGGGATGTGGACTTCTCCAAACCAAAAGATGCCTATGGAGGTAAGTCTGGTCTGTACTAGGGAGAAGGTGGTCACCTGGCAGTTCAGAGGTTAAGCGTCTGACTGCAATGTGGGAAACCTGGGTTCGATCCCTGGGTTGGGAAGATCCCTTGTAGAAGGAAATGGCAACCCACTCCAGTATTCTTGCCTGGAGAATCCCATGGACAGAGGAGCCTGGTAGGGCTCGCAAAGAGTCGGACACGACTGAACGACTTCACTTTCACCTTCAGGGAGAAGGGTGGACAATCACACACGCATGCGTTAATGCTAAGTCACTTCAGTCATGTTGGACTCTGTGCAACCCTACTGAATGCAGTCTGCCAGGCTCCTCTGTCCATGGGATTCTCCAGGCAAGAATACAGGAGTGGGTTTCTATGCCCTCTTCTAGGGGATCTTCCCGACCCAGGGATCAAACTTCCATCTCTTATATTGCATGCATTGGCAGGCGGGTTCTTTACCACTAGCACCACCTGGGAAGCCCCAATCACACATGGGACTCTGAAAGTGAAAGTTGCTCAGTCGTTTCGGACTCTTTGCGACCCCAAAGATGGTAGTCCATGGAATTCTCCAGGCCAGAATACTGAAGTGTGTAGCCTTTCCCTTCTCCAGGGGATCTTCCCAACCCAGGGATAGAACCCAGGTCTCCCGCATTGCAGGTAGATTCTTTACAAGCTGAGCCACAAGGGAAGCCCATGGGACTCTACTTTGGACTATACTCAAGAACCGGGTTTTTTTTTTTCCCCTAAAAAAAGAGCAGATAAAATTCTCTAAATAACAAAAAGTGTTTGAAATAGGCAATCAGACTGTCTTCTTTCAGAAAGCACAGTGGTATCAGTTACTGAAGAACGTAATACCACTCATCTAGCCTCATTTGAACTGCATGAAAACAAATATCACACAAATGCATGCACGCCTGCTTCCAACACAACTGCAAACCTTCAAGCTGCTTGAAAGATCATCTTTGATTATGCATAACAGAATAAATCCTGTCCCTATAAGCCCTTAACTTACAACAAGACAGTCAGTCGCCTATTTCACTTTGCCACTTTGAATCCATTAAAAAAAAAAAGAAATTTACAATCAAGATTGGACTTCCTTGGTTGCTCAGTGGTAAAGAATCCGCCTGCAGTGCAAGAGACATGAGTTTGATCCCTGGGTCGAGGAGGATCCCCTGGAGAAGGAAATGACAACCCACCCCAGTATTCTTGCATGGGAAATCCCATGAACAGAGGAGGCTTGTGGGCTATCGTCCCTGGGGTTGCATAGAGTCGGACACAACTGAGCAAACATATACATACATACATATAGTCAAGATTAGATGATTATGAACACTATCAATGAAACTGCTAACCATTCATATTTAAGAGACAGCTATGGTCCCTACCCGCTATTGCAACACATTAAATTATTTAAGTTTCCTGAACATCACACTGCTCCACATGGGAAATGGAGTAAACAAACCTACCTACATCTTAGGGTGGTGGCTGTAAGGACATCTAACGATGATGATATACATAAAACACTTAGCAAGGCTGGCATATATTACCTACGGAATAAACAGCAGCTGTTACTACGATTACTAGGAAATATTAATGCCATAAGATTAAGAGCTCAAAATGAGTGTAGTCACTCCATGCAATATACATTTTAGGGAGATTGTAATGTGCAGTGATCACGAAAAGGACTAAAATTAGTTCCCTTGCCCTGTGTGACGATAATGAGAATGCACACTGACACTCACACATGTCAGAATACCTTTCAGAATAGTGGCTACATGACAATTGTCCACATGTTCAGAGAAAGAAGAAAGCGCAAAACGCTGGGGAAATCACAGCAGGCTTCTTGGAGCCTGTGAAATCAAATCTGCAGATTGATGATTGAATTTAAAAGGGAGGGCCAGGTGAAACACTGTAAGCAAAACAATTAAATGAGAAAGAGGACAACCTGGCATTTTTAAGGACTAGCTCATCTATTAGCAACCCCAGTGCCGTCTTCTCTATGCTCACTGTTATTGAAATATATTCAAAGCTCATAAAATACAACCTTGGTGTTTTTCACTCTCCAGAAAAACCTGATGAGGCCCAATAAAGTTCTATGTGAAAAAACTCTGAATTTTTTCAGGAGTATGAGGAGGAAGAAAGGAAGGGGCCACAGGAAAATGTGTACTCTGGAACTAGATTTATTTCATGTTTCTAATTCTTGAATAAAAGAGTTGGGGCCTAGAATTTGTCTCAAACAGAAGTATAGAAAATTATTTCTGATAGGATTCATTTCCCATTAACTATGAAATGAAAAACAGGGGAGATTCTCCCGAATTGACACAGAGCTCTCATACCTTTTGGAAATTTTCTATTCACTAACTACTGAAGAGATGAGCTTCTTCTCCAGAAAAATGAGGTGCCTCAACTAAGATGATTTAGCTCAGTTCAGTTCAGTCGCTCAGTCGTGTCCGACTCTTTGCGACCCCATGAATCACAGCACACCAGGCCTCCCTATCCATCACCAACTCCTGGAGTTTACTCAAACTCATGTCCATTGAGTCGGTGATGCCACCCAGCCATCTCATCCTCTGTCGTCCCCTTCTCCTCCTGCCCCCAATCCCTCCCAGCTTCTGGGTCTTTTCCAGTGAGTCAACTCTTTGCATGAGGTGGCCAAAGTATTGGAGTCTCAGCTTCAGCATCAGTCCTTCCAATGAACACCCAGGACTGATCTCCTTTAGGATGGAACTGGTTGGATCTCCTTGCAGTTCAAGGGGCTCTCAAGAGTCTTCTCCAACACCACAGTTCAAAAGCATCAATTCAAAAGATGATTTAATGTGGGAGAAGGCGAGGGTGGGATGTTTCGAGAGAACAGCATCAAAACATGTATATTATCTAGGATGAAACAGATCACCAGCCCAGGTTGGATGCATGAGACAAGTGCTTGGGCCTGGTGCACTGGGAAGACCCAGAGGGATCAGGTAGAGAGGGAGGTGGGAGGGGGGATCGGGATGGGGAATATATGTAAATTCATGGCTAATTCATGTCAATGTATGACAAAAACCACTACAATACTGTAAAGTAATTAGCCTCAAACTAATAGAAATAAATGAAATAAATAAATAAATAATAAAGCAAAGGAAAAAAAAAAAAAGATGATTTAAGTCCCTTTCAATTCTAAATGTAGGTAGAACATACAAAAGATTCAAGCATTAAAACAAATCATAGTGTAAAATGGGTACTTAAAAATTTTCATGGATGCACTGGTGGTTGCCAAGAGGGAGGGAGGGTGGGAAAGGGCTGGGATTGGGAGTCTGAGATTAGCAGATGCAAATTGGAATATATAGGCTGGATAAACAAGAAGGTCCTACTAGATAGCACAGAGGACTATATTCAATTGATATCCTGGGATAAGACATAACAGAAAATTATACAAAAAAAAATATACATATTTCGGTTGGCCATAAAGTCTGTTCATTCTCCCCCCACCCCCATAATATGCTTTAGTAGCACTTTCACTTCATTCTAAACAATTGTGTTAGATTGTATTGTGATAGCTGTCATATCAACATGTATTTAAAATATCTTATCAAAATTGGTTACGTTTTGTGTAGCCAATTTCATATTAAAATGGAAGTAAAAAGCAACATTTTCAGAATAATATGCTTTTTTATTTCAAGAAAGATAAACACACTGAAATGTAAACAAAGATTTGTGCACTGTATGTTCTGTGGTTGATGTGATCAATTAGAGACATTCACTCACAACAATCACTGTTATACGGTGCAGGAGAGAGCCGACATACTCAAAATACCCAAATCAACTGTTGAAAATCACTTGTACCAGCTTGGTTATGTTAATCGCTTTGATATGTTGGTTCCACATAGCTTAAGTAAAAAAAACCCTTCTTCACAATATTTCCACATGCAACTCTCTACTGAAATGTAAAGAAAACATTACAGAATGATGAAAAGTGGATACTGTACAATGTGGAATGGAAGAGACTGTGGGGAAAGTGAATGAAATGAACCACCACAAACCACACCAAAGGCTGGTCTTCCTCCAAAGAAAGTGATGTTGTGCACACAACATTTTTGGGCTCCAAAATCACTGCAGATGGTGATTGCAGCCATGAAATTAAAAGATGCTTACTGCCTGGAAGGAAAGTTATGACCAACCTAGATAGCATATTTAAAAGCAGAGACATTACTTTGCCAACAAAGGTCTGTCTGGTCAAGCCTATGATTTTTCCAGTGGTCATTACGGATGTGAGAGTTGGACTGTGAGGAAAGCTGAGGGCTGAAAAATTGATGCTTTTGAACTATGGTGTTGGAGAAGACTCTTGAGAGTCCCTTGAACTGCAAGGAGATCCAACCAGTCCATCTTAAAGGACATCAGTCCTGGTGTTCATTGGAAGGACTGATGCTGAAGCTGAAACTCCAATACTTTGGCCATCTGATGCGAAGAGTTGACTCATTGGAAAAGACCCTGATGCTGGGAGGGATTGGGGGCAGGAGGAGAAGGGGACGACAGAGGATGAGATGGCTGGATGGCATCATCGACTCGATGGGCATGAGTTTGAGTATGCTCCAGGAGTTGGTGATGGACAGGGAGGCTTGGTGTGCTGCAATTCATGGGGTCGCAAAGAGTCGGACACGACTGAGTGACTGAACTGAACTGAACTGAACTGAACTGAGGAAGTTGATTCACCCACCGTACTCACCAGAAATTGCACCTTCAGATGTCTTTTTCTTTACAAAATTTTCTTAATGGAAAAAATTTCAGTTCTCTGAGAAACTGGAAAAGGCGTTTGGAACTGTTCTTTGATCAAGAGATAGTGGTTTGGGGAGATGGAATTATAAAGTTGCCTGAAAAATGGCAGAAGGTAGTGGAATGAAATGATGAACACGATGTTCAACAAAGTTCTTAGTTGAAAATGAAAAATGTTTCCTTTATTTTTACTTAAAAACCAAAAGAAGTTTTATACCAACCCAATATATGTATATAACTGACTCACTTTGCTGTATAGTAGTAATTAATATAACATTGTAAATCAACTATATTTCAATAATTTTTTAAAAATCATGGGAAAACATGAGGAATATAGCAATAACAAAAAAGATTACAAATGTATGCATTGGGTTGGCCAAAATATTTGTTTGGGTTTTTCTGTAACATCTTGCAGAAAAAGACAAAGACTTTTTAGCCAGCCCAATGCAATAGGATAAATATACGTGTTTATAAGTAGAATGCATATTATTTTATTTTCATGTATTTAGAATGAGATAAAGGTAAAGAATATGCACATTCTTGTCTCAAGATAGTAAAGTTAGAATGATTCTTCCATACTTCATAAACTTAGATTGTTAATTATGTGTAAGCAATTTTTTCCATCCATAATTCTATACTACTTATTTTCTACTACAGAACTTTAAACAAGTGAGCTTTAACTCTACTTCAAATATGTGGGTTAATAATAGTAGAGAACTCCCTGGAAGAATACAGGTTATTTCAAAAAATAAATTACAATTTTTTTTTTAACATTTTGAATGTTGAAGTATTTTCCCCATCCACATTTCACAGACTCAGCTTGCTTCCCCTAAGTTAACTAAATTACCTAATTTTGGTTTCAGTTTAAATCTTCCAACTTAAGTATAAATCAATAGTTCTCAATTTTTGAGAGTAAGGTTACAGACATTAGAGATTAAGAAAAATTATATTTATTTTCCAGCAAACTATAAGCAATGTTAGCACATATAGATTTTTCTCCTTTTATTCTTTTATAAGTATCATAGTTCAAATTTTTCACAATTAATTTGATACCAAAAAGGCATCCCAAAAAAGTATGAAAATGAATCATTACCAGATCTTGAGGTTTTAATAGAATCTTTTAGAATATGATTCATTTTTTATTAAATGAAATATATACTTATTTAAGTATTTGCTCAATGCTTAGTTGCTCAGTCATGTCCAATTCTTTGTGATTCCATGGACCATAGTCCACTAGACTCCTCTGTTTCATGGGATTATCCCAGCAATAATCCTGAAATGGGCAGTCATTTCCTACCTTAGGGCTTATTTAAGTATAAATGATTACAAATAATATAGTAAGTTCAAAAGCTCCTGCTTTTCAAAAACTAAAATTGTGAAAGTTCATTTGAAAAATCCTAAAAGAATATAAATGTACACAAAATGATAATTAGTCAAAGTGCTAACAGAATGCTAAGTATTCATGGCAGAAACCCTGCCTAGAAAAATAAAAAGAAAGCATAACATGGCTGAATACTCTATGGTATATCTATACAATGGGATGGTATTCAGCAATAAAAGGAAATGGAGTCCTAAGGCTCACAATAGCAGAAAAGAATCTCAAATACATTAACTAAAAGAAGCCAGTCCCTAAAGACTACAGACTGTATCACTTTATTTCTATGAAAATCTGCAAAATGCAAAACTTAGAGACGAGAAACATATCAGTGCCTACCAAGGACTGACAGTCAAGGATGGGTGACTAACGGCAGAGAGAGTTTGAGAGAACACTTCTGTATCTTAATTGTGCTAACAGTTATATGCCTGCATACAGCTGTCAAAACTATTCACTAAAAAAAGTGAATCATACTGCATGGAAACTACATCTCAATAAATTTGACCCAAGAAAAAAAAAGAGAACAAAAAAGCATGAATGACAACTCAAGGATTCATTTTATTCCTGTGAAAAGTGCAAAGTGTCAGTTGCTCCGCTGTGTCTGACTCTTTAGACCCCATGGACGGTAGCCTGCCAGGCTCTTCTGTCCATGGACTTCTCCAGGCAAGAACACTGGAGCGGCTACTGCAAGGTAAATGCTTCTAGATTATTTCAGGTATTCTGAAAACTGACCTCACTCTGACAGATTATTTATTGCTAAAAATAGCAGTCTGCACTAAAATGAAAAATACAAAATTTTTAATTTTCAATTGGAGAATGATTGCTTTATAATGTTGTGTTTGTTTCTGCCATATAACAACGTGAATCATCCATAGGAATATATATGTCCCCGTCCTCTCGAGCCTCCCTCCCACCCTTACCCACCCACCCCGCCCCCAACCACCATCCTACCCCTCGAGGTCGTCTCTGAGCAGCAGGCTGAGTTCCCTGTATTGTACAACAACTTCCCATCAGCTATGCATTTTACACATGGTAGTGTGTGTATGTTAGTGCTACTCTGTCAATCATCTCCTTCCCCTGCTGTGTCCACAAGTCCAGTCTCTACATCTACAACTCCATTCCTGCCTGCAAATAGGTTCATCAGTACCATTTTTCTAGATTCCATATATACGCATTAATATACGATATTTGTTTTTCTCTTTCTGACTTACTTCACTCTGTATAACAGGTTTCAGGTTCATCCACCTCAGTTCAGAAAAATATAATTTTTATATTTCATGAAGTCTCTAGAATCTTACATGTTTGCATAATTCTGACTATTTAGAACATTTTATTTTATGTCACCTTAAAAGAAGGAAGCATACAGGTACTTGAGAAACTCCAAACAACTTAAAATAAAATCTTGAGAAGATAGGACCCATCCAAATGTCTTGATGTCAAAATAATGCAAGATGTAGTGTCTGCCTGCATCCAGAACTATAACAATGTCCTAGGAACATGGCAATTTATATGGAGCTTTCAGCATTCAATATAAACTTGAAATGGGCCTCAATGTCTACAGTCAATCCCTTGGTGCCATGGTTTGTCTTTCTTTTGATTTATTTGAAATTTGTAGTTTTTCAGACAAGAACACACCCCTTATTACAAATGAAAAGCTTAACTTACTGTAACTGGTTATACAAAGGGAACTCCGCTAACAAGCAAAACTGAAGTCCATATAAGTAATGTGAAATAGTGACTTTTGCTCTGAAATCAATTTCCTCCTCACAGATATTTAATTAAAATGAGGCTCCATTAACCACTACTGGAAATACTGAATTGATCCACTTGTTCAGTTCAGTTCAGTCGCTCAGTTGTGTCCAACTCATTGCAACCCCATGAATCGTAGCACACCAGGCCTCCCTGTCTATCACCAACCTCTGGAGTTTACCCAAACTCATGTCCATCGAGTTGGTGATGCCATCCAGCCATCTCATCCTCTGTCGTCCCCTTCTCCTCCTGCCCCCAATCCCTCCCAGCATCAGGGTCTTTTCCAATGAGTCAACTCTTCGCATCAGGTGGCCAAAGTACTGGAGTTTCAGCTTCAGCATCAGTCCTTCCAAAGAACACCCGGGACCGATGTCCTTTAGGATGGACTGGTTGGATCTCCTTGCAGTCCAAGGGACTCTCAAGAGTCTTCTCCAACACCATAGTTCAAAAGCATCAATTTTTCGGCACTCAGCTTTCTTCACAGTCCAACTCTCACATCCATACATGACCAATGGAAAAACCATAGCCTCGACCAGACAGACCTTCGTTGGCAAAGTAATGTCTCTGCTTTTGAATATGCAATCTAGGTTGGTCATAACTTTCCTTCCAAGGAGTAAGCGTCTTTTAATTTCATGGCTACAGTCACCATCTGCAGTGATGTTGGAGCCCAAAAAAATAAAGTCTGACACTTTTTCCCACTGTCTCCCCATCTATTTTCCATGAGGTGATGGGACCAGATGCCCTGATCTTAGTTTTCTGAATGTTAAGCTTTAAGCCAACTTTTTCACTCTCTTCTTTCACTTTCAGCAAGAGGCTTTTTCGTTCCTCTTCACTTTCTGCCATAAGGGTGGTGTCATCTGCATATCTGAGGTTATTGATATTTCTCCCAGCAATCTTGATTCCAGCTTGTGTTTCTTCCAGCCCAGCGTTTCTCATGATGTACTCTGAATATAAATTCAATAAGGAGGGTGACAATATATAGCCTTGACATACTCCTTTTCCTATTTGGAACCAGTCTGTTGTTCCATGTCCAGTTCTAACTGTTGCTTCCTGACCTGCATACAGGTTTCTCAAGAGGGAGGTCAGGTGCTCTGGTATTCCCATCTTCTTCAGAATTTTCCACAGTTTATTGTGATCCACACAGTCGAAGGCTTTGGTGTAGTCAATAAAGCAGAAATAGATGTTTCTCTGGAACTCTCTTGCTTTTTCGATGATCCAGCAGATATTGGTAATTTGATCTCTGGTTCCTCTGCCAGAATGAGCAGAATAGATCTGAGTTTGTATCAAGATGCTGTTATGTCCAGAGCCTGAAAATCACGAGTCATTGAGGAGCCCCATGGTTCTCAGTTCCTCGGTTACTATGAACCATGACAATGTAAGTTCAATGCTGCATATCTTCTCTCTCTAAATAGCCCAAACTGGAGGAGAAGGAGTGTGACAGCAAGACAGAAAGTGGTGAATGTTAGGAAAAGCAGGAGGAGGGGGAACCGAATGAGGGTGTCTACTCAGAGTCCTGCCTGCCTTTCCAACAGCCCTGCTCACTGACAGTGTCCTTCACCTCTTTGCTCAGCAAAATTACCTAAAACAATTTATAGCTAAGAATAGGGGATATATTTTCCTTTCTTTCCTTACCACTATGGTAGCTAAAATTATGCGTCCACAAATGAAATCAGGTCGATAATAGAAACCACTTCATTCACAAGCTTCATTGTCCCAATGCCACTTTCAGAGAGCCACCCCCAAAACAACAACAACAGCAATAAAATTTTATCTTCTTTAAATGTTTCCTATCAGATCTGGAAAATTTTTTTTATTTGTTTTGGTTTGGGGTTTTTTGCTATTTTTTATTTTTTAAATTTTGGAATAATTTTTGTAATTCAAGGTACTGTTCCTCAACTGCATTAGACATGAGACAAAAGGAATACACCACCTTATCCTAAAAGCAGTGCACCATGACACCCCCCTCACCCACTCTGTGTACCAGTCTACCTGCTCTGCTGTCTGAGGTGAGAGTAGTTTTCACTGCAAAATATCCCTTCTTCTCCAACACCACCGTTCAAAAGCATCAATTCTTCGGCGCTCAGCTTTCCTCACAATCCAACTCTCACATCCATACATGACCACTGGAAAAACCATAGGCTTGACCAGATGGACCTTTGTTGGCAAAGTAATATCTCTGCTTTTTAATATGCTATCTAGGTTGGTCATAAATTTCCTTCCAAGGAGTAAGCGCCTTTTAATTTCATGGCTTCAATCACCATCTGCAATGATTTTGGAGCTCCCAAAAATAAAGTCTGACACTGTTTCCCCATTTATTTGCCATGAAGTGATGGGACCAGATGCTATGATTTTAGTTTTCTGAATGTTGAGTTTTAAGCCAACTTTTTCACTCTCTTCTTTCACTTTCATCAAGAGGCTCTTCAGTTCTTCACTTTCTGCCATAAGGGTGGTGTCATCTGCATATCTGAGGTTGTTGATATTTCTCCTGGCAATGTTGATTCCAGCTTGTGCTTCATCCAGCCTGGCATTTTTCATGATGTATTCTGCATATACGTTAAATAAGCATGGTGACAATATACAGCCTTGATGTACTCTTTTTCCTATTTGGATCCAGTCTGTTGCTGCCTGACCTGCATACAGATTTCTCAAGAGGCAGGACAGGTGGTCTGGTATTGCCATCACTTTCAGAGTTTTCCACAGTTTATTGTGATCCACACAGTCAAAGGCTTTGGCATAGTCAATATAGCAGAAATAGATGTTTTTCCACAACTCTCTTGCTTTTTCGATGATCCAACAGATGTTGGCAATTTGATTTCTGGTTCCTCTGCCTTTCCTAACTCCAGCTTGAACATCTGGAAGTTCACGGTTCACGTATTGCTGAAGCCTGGCTTGGAGAATTTTGAGCATTACTTTACTAGCATATGAGATGAGTGCAACTGTGTGGTAGATTGAGCATTTTGGGGGATTGCCTTTCTTTGGGATTGGAATGAAAACTGACCTTTTCCAGTCCTGTGGCCACTGCTGAGTCATGGTGAAGAGGTCTGACAGAATGTGGTCCACTGGAGAAGGGAATGGCAAACCACTTCAGTATTCTTACCTTGAGACCCCATGAACAGTATGAAAAGGCAAGATGATAGGATACTGAAAGAGAAACTCCCCAGGTTGGTAGGTGACCAATATGCTACTAGAGATCACTGGAGAAATAACTCTAGAAATAATGAAGGGATGGAACCAAAGCAAAAACAACACCCAGTTGTGGATGTGCCTGGTGATAGAAGCAAGGTCTGATGCTGTAAAGAGCAATATTGCATAGAAACCTGGAATGTCAGGTCCATGAATCAAGGCAAATTGGAAGTGGTCAAACAGGAGATGGCAAGAGTGAACATCGACATACTAGGAATCAGCGAACTAAGATGGACTGGAATGGATGAATTTATCTCAGATGACCATTATATCTACTACTGTGGGCAGGAATCCCTTAGAAGAAATGAAGTAGCCATCATGGTCAACAAAAGAGTCCAAAATGCAGTATGTGGATGCAATCTCAAAAACAACAGAATGATCTCTGTTTCCAAGGCAAACCATTCAATATCATGGTAATCCAAGCCTATGTCCCAACCAGTAACACTGAAGAAGCTGAAGTTGAACGGTTCTATGAAGACCTACAAGACCTTTTAGAACTAACACCCAAAAATTATGTCCTTTTCATTATAGGGGACTGGAATGCAAAAGGAGGAAGTCAAGAAACACCTGGAGTAACAGGCAAATTTGGCCTTGGAGTATGGAATGAAGCATGGCAAAGGCTAATACAGTTCTGCCAAGAGAACGCACTGGTCATAGCAAACACCTTCTTCCAACAACACAAGAGAAGACTCTACACATGGACATCACCAGATGGTCGATGCTGAAATCAGATTGATCATATTCTTTGCAGCCAAAGATGGAGAAGCTCTATACAGTCAGCAAAAACAAGACCAGGAGCTGACTGTGGCTCAGATCATGAACTCCTTATTGCCAAATTCAGACTTAAATTGAAGAAAGTAGGGAAAACCACTAGACCATTCAGGAATGACCTAAATCAAATCCCTTATGATTATACAGTAGAAGTGAGAAATAGACTTAAGGGACTAGATCTGATAGAGTGCCTGATGAACTATGGATGGAGGTTCGTGACATTGTACTGGAGACAGGGATCAAGACCATCCCCATGGAAAACAAATGCAAAAAGGCAAAATGGCTGTCTGAGGAGGCCTTACAAATAGCTGTGACAAGAAGAAAAGTGAAAAGCAAAGGAGAAAAGGGAAGATATTCCCATTTGAATGCAGAGTTCCAAAGAATAGCAAGGAGAGATAAGAAAGCCTTCCTTAGTGATCAGTGCAAAGAAATAGAGGAAAACAACAGAATGGGAAAGACTAGAGATCTCTTCAAGAAAATTAGAGACACCAAGGGAAAATTTCATGCAACGATGAGCACAATAATTAGGACATAAATGGTAGGGACCTCACAGAAGCAGAAGATATTAAGAAGAGGTGGCAAGAGTAAAAAGAAGAACTGTACAAAAAAGATCTTCACGACCCAGATAATCATGATGGTGTGATCACTCACCTAGAGCCAGACATCCTGGAATGTGAAGTCAGTTGGGCCTTAGAAAGCATCACTACAAACAAAGGTAGTGGAGGCGATCCACTTGTTATAAGTAGTCAAAATGAGCATTTTAATAAATTCTGTTATAGATACAAGTATTCAGTAAAGTGCCATTCAAAAGTATTAAGTATTTCATTGCTGAATAAGATCACCTGATACAGTATTACATGGCAGTCAAAGATCTTGTTCCTGCTTGTTAAGTTTTATTTTGCTCTATGGATAACTGACAGTCTAGATATCAAATTCAAAAATATGGGTTTACTATGTTTCAAATGATTTTCATGGAACTAAAGAATAGAACCACATGATGACTAAATGGAAGGTTTTCTAACTCAAAATGCAAGTAGGTCTTATTGACTTCTTTTTCTCACAGTGTCTTTGTAGAAATGTGTCAGATTCAACAAAACTGCTTGGCACACATTCACCATATGTACAACTCATGAGACATATATAGCTAGAACTCTAAATAATTAAGTTTCTTAATAAAAGTGCACCAAAAAGAGCATAATGAACATTTTGGGATAGAAAATAATACTTAGACAGTCTAACCCACCCACTCCCAGAATCTGTTCAATGTATCATGACAACAAAATCTGCAAGCGAGACAAATGACAGCAATGCTCTAAGTGACAAGATGTTTTGCATATATGCTGCTTTCTTGAAGAGTATGTAAAATTGAATTTAAGCTTTGCTGACATTTTCTGATAACAGCTTACAATGCTGCCAGATGATATTCTTGATAACTAGAGCTTTGAGGGAGGTGATACTGCCACCTATATCTATAGATATAGATATAGATAATCAATGCACAATATCTATCTATGTAAATCAGGTACTGTACTATGTATTTCACATTTACCTCCAATTATATCTATTCTTCAAGAAGAAGATATATAAAAATAGATCCATATTCTGCAGAATGGATATGGTAATTAGAATTATGTAACATACACAGTAGAGTGTATGCTATAGTAATACTGAAGTATTATTATATTTCTCTGTTGAACTTGTTAAGTTCTTCAAAGGCACAGTGTGTTTGTTTTCAGAAATAAAAATTAATTGAACTGCAAGTTAAGGCAGGTCTAAAAATTTCTCAAGGTTATTTATGTTGGTGAAATACTGCTCCCCTATCAAAGCCTGGTTATGTCTAGACTACACATAATCTTTTGCAAACAGATGACTTTGTAACATCATTATTCCTGAATGCATTTTTCCTAGAGCAATCCTAAACCCAAGGTGTCTTTCATAGGATCACATGGGAAATCTACAAAAGATAACTAACTGGAAATATACTATATTTTTTTCTTATCACTGTCACAAACAAGCTTACAAAAAGAGTCTGTGGCATTGGTAATGCATGTGATGTTGACAACTACCAGTAAACACAATGGTGTATGAAACAAAGTAGGCAATATAAAATAGTGATTAAGGATATAGACTTTGGTGTTAGAAAACCTGGCTTCTAACATTTACCCTGCAACAATGCCAAGGGAAATGGGCAATTAAATCTCTGAGCATTAAGATCTCCAACGTCACACTAAAAACTTTAGTTCTTATGGGGTTGAAGCAAAGATTAAATTGAATGGAGCTTGTAAAGATCACAGTGAACACTCAGTAAATGCTAGTCATTGGTGGTGTTTATTATAATCTATGCCATCACTCTATCACAGTTAGGTGGGCTAACTGGTTCACACATTTCTAGTCGTTGATCACAGATGATAAATTCTGAGGAAAAAGCCCAACAATTCACATTTTTCTATGATAAATTTTCTCTTTATTAATGTAAGAGACAAGGCCATGTAGCATCATTAAAGGGTATGGAAATAAAACAATATATCTATGCTTTCTTCCAAGCTCAATTTCAAGCTAATTGTGAGGCTGGTCAGTTTTTTTAACTTCCTGTTTCTCAGGGCTTGACAAATGACATTTGAGGTCATTTTATTCTCCTGTTACTAAGTTTTCAGAACTTTTAAATTGAGAATATAGGGTAATATTTCAAGAAATACAAACTTCTCTGGGTTATATCTCAGTAATACATATGATGAACATCAATCATCTGATGGTTGATGAATAGAGAACCTTTTTATTGTTATTATTCTTTATGGAATAGCTTACTGACTTCAGGACCATGGACAGAGAAAGAGCTGTACTAAGAATGGCATGTGATTTGTGGCTTGAAACGGAAGTAAAATAAACATGGAAAACTACTAAGAACCAGAGCTGGAAATATTAAACCAAGTAAATCTGAACATATATGCAAGACCAGGATACAAAAACTGACCGCATCCCTGTTACATAATAAATGGTGGGGAAATAAATACAACATAATGTTGCTTATTTTCAAGTTCACTTCACAGTCTAGAAACCAAAATTACTCAACTTTTTCCCAAGTACAAACAGGTAAATACAAGCCTGTTTTATGAGTATGTATTATCTTAGGCTGAAGAATTAAATCCCGTTTCCACTTTTTTAAGCTATGTTACTTTGAACTCTCTGTGCCCTTTTTTATCATCCATAAAATGGGAATAATAGTAGTACCCTAGATACTCTGATAAAAGAGATAATGTAAAATCCCCATGGACAGAGGATGCTGGTGAGCTATAGACCATGGGGTCACAAAGAGTGAGACACAACTGCATGACTAAGCAGAGCAGAACATATTATCACTAATCACAGACCTAGTGCTTTGGTGGGCAATGATCATATATATCAGAATGTGTAATAACAATGCTTCTAAGACCAGTAAATAAATGAACTTCAATTTGAACATACAATATTGGCCTTCTTTAGTAAAAAAAAAAAATCGACATTGTTTTTCTCTCAATTAAAACACAGTTTAATTCAGCAGCATTTTCTGTTTAAATTATGGTCAGAAAAACAATCACCACAAAACTGATCTGTACTTCATAAACATTAGAGACTCAAATGTTAGACATGGGAAATCAGAAGCATATTTTATTATAATTATTTCCAGTATATATTACTCTACAGAGGATCTCCTTGGCATGAAGAGTAAGTCAAAAATTTTACTCACAGCATTCTCAAAGAAAAAGTTTATATAAAAAATGTATAGTCTGGTTCAGGGCTTTCCAGGTGGCAGAGTGGTAAAGAATCCACTGGCCATGCAGAGACTGAAGAGACACAGGTTTGATATCTGGTTAGGAAGATCCCCTGGAGAAGAAAATTCTCCAGTATTCTTGCCTGGAAAATTCCATGGACAGAGGAGCCTGGTGGGCTACAGTCCATAGAGTTACAAAGAGTTGGGCATGACTGAGCATGCACATACACACACACACACACACACAGAGTCTGGTTCAAATGGACTGAAACAGAATAAGATCTTACTGTCTTCAAATAAAATATTAAAACTAGACCAGAATTTTTATCTGTTGTTTTGGGTGGGGGGAGCGGGTTGGTGGGAAGAGCTTAAGAAAAACTTTTAAGAAATTAATGCATTTCTTAGTTAATTAAAAGACACCTTCTTTTTTAACAACATTAGACATGACCACTGCTTTCAATATAAGATATGCCAGGACAACAGCTAGAAACCATGTAGTGTAAAAGAAATAAATTTTCATACGGTACTTATTTCATTCAAATGTCATGCTCTAAGGAAGCCAGGTATAAATTACGAGTAAGGGAATACAATTTTTCTAGAAAAACGTATCCAACAGAACTTTCTTGCTACACACTGATTAAAGTCACAGGAAAGATATGTAAGGCTAGAGATCATGCTTCAAGAACAACCAAATCCTCTTTATCTCTCATTTCCCAAAACCTCAAAGATACTTGTCTCTTGAGTTCATTTTTTTACCTATATTTGACAGCTTGGATAAGGGCTTCAAAGTAACATTTTACACCAGCAAATGTAAAAACAGAAAGGGTATCCTTTTGAATGCAAGTCAGAAAGCTGAATGGAGAAAGTATAACTCTATATAACATATTCAGTTCAGCTCAGGACATGTTTACTGACCCTTTTAAGAAACTAACTCTTGAGACAAAACATTTATTATTAAAACTGGAACTTTGCTTGCCCTTACAAAAAATATAATCACATGACTGAGAGAAAAAAAAATGAATAACAGTAAAGGTTAAGTGACATATGACAAGTAAGTAAAGCAGAGGATGGAGAAGGTAGACCTAAACCTAGCAAAGGTTTGAGAAAGGGTGATGCTTGATTTGAGTCTTGGAGTAAGTAGGTTAGACAGGTAAATAAGGTAGAGACAATTCTAGTCATAAGTAATCATAAGCAATGGCAAGAAGACATGTGAATCAGTAGTGTGTTTTAGCAGACAAAATAGTTTAGTGTGAATAGTGCTGAGCAAAGTAATCAGAGTCAACCTCAGTGATATTATTTGCAAAAGAGTTTGGCTTTCATGTATAGGAAATCAGATGCTTTAGTATGGGTGATGGGTAGCATTGAATGAAAGATGCAATGTGTGTCTAGTAAGTTCCTCTGGCAGCATTTTGTAGAGGAAGGGCATTTTTTCTTTATTCACCCTAAATTAATTAAATACCTATTATGTTTAGGACACATGTTACCTACTGAGGAAAGACCAAAACAGACCACATTATTCCTGTCTGGAAAGAGTCCTCAGTATAATATGGTAAATAGTCAAATGAGCAAAAAGTTAAACAAAAATGTCAAAGTCCTAAATAAATAATAATAATAACCATCATAGAAACAGAATTAATATTAAATTAACCTTATATGATAAACACTCTATATGCGGCTTACCACAGCATCATGTCATTTATAAGGACCAGTTATTGTTAGTAAATAACTACAGTTGTATCATTTTGCAGATGAAAAAATTAAGATTTAACGTTATTAAATAATTTTTCTAAGGTCAAACAGCTGGTAATGAGAGATCTAGGAATCAAAACTAAGCTGTTTGAGACTTCTTTCTAGCTCCTAATTATGAAGTATCTTGGTAAAAACCCTGAAATAAAAATAATCCATCTGGGAGAAGATGGGAAATTACTCAGTAAACTAGGTACTGAAGACGAATAGAAACTTATTGAACAGATAAAGGAATAAATCCAAACAGAGTGCACATATAAATTTGAAAGGTACCCGCAGTTAAACTCAAAAATTTTAATGCATGTTTTTATTATGTTAAATCAGGTGATGTATAGTTATAAAATCAATCACTGAAATTTTTTAAGTTTTGTGGTCTCTCCATAGACCTTGGAGGATTTAAATTTTTGCATGTTATCTATCAACTACAGTAGTATCTGGCCTATTTTAAAATGAAAGTTTTTTTCATGAACTCTGCAGATTTATAAAATCATATTGCATCTTTTACAAAGTCTCTTTTCAGAGTTAAAATTGCAACTTAATGTTCATCATGTTGGTCAAGGAACTTAAAAATTTTACTATCAAAAGAAATCATGTGATCTCTTGTTAGATGGGAATAAAGATGTACAGTGTAAGCCCTGAAAATTGGGTTTTCTCCTTTTTTCAATGCAAGTGCCTGACTTAAGCTTTGATTGCTGGGGCATCTGGTTCTAACAGGGTCATCTCAGTAAAGCACACTGCCAGACACATTAGATGAAGATTCAGACTACCTCCCCTCACTAAGTCTCCTTTGCTTTACAAATTGATTTTGATAACTGACATTTGAGCCACTTGTTTTTTCTCTTCCAGCTTTAAATTTCCACTTTTGTGTTTTAAATTCATCAGTAAAGAATGCTGCTGCTGCTGCTGCTAAGTCACTTCAGTCCTGTCCAACTCTGTGTGACCCCATAGACGGCAGCCCACCAGGCTCCTCCGTCCCTGGGATTCTTCAGGCAAGAATACTGGAGTGGGTTGCCATTTCCTTCTCCAATAAAGAGTGAGCCTGTGGAAACCCTAGGTCCCCACCATCGATCAACACCAATAAGAGCTGAACTGGAGGCACAGGCCCTCTCTCTCTTTACCCACAACCTCA
Source organism: Cervus canadensis (assembly GCF_019320065.1). NCBI lineage: Eukaryota > Metazoa > Chordata > Mammalia > Artiodactyla > Cervidae > Cervus > Cervus canadensis. Next base: position 11,340,654 of record NC_057400.1, read on the forward strand.
CTGTGTGGCCTGTGTAATTTCTACGTCCTATAAATAATAAACTTTTATTTTTCATAGTTTCCTGATGTTACTGCTGAAGAGTGTCTTGCAATCATAAGAACCACAAGGGCCAGCCCAGCCACAGCATTGGTTATTCGTAGGCTGAGATTAGCACAGAACAAGATGTGTCTTTATTTGGGGCAATACTATAACGAGTCACTCTTTGACATCACATTAACACTAGCGTAATATATTGACAGACCTAGAGAATTACACCAACACCTTTGTTCTGAGGCAACTCTGGATAACCAACAGTGAAAATATCCACAAAATTCTTACCGCATCATAACATAAATTGTCTCATCTGGAATAAAAACACAGGTTTTAAAAACCAAACCCACTGGGTAATGGAATAGGTTAAAATTTTTGCCCTAGCCTTTTTCAAATTATGTCATGTCCACAACACAGAGCGTAGTTCACAACAGGACAGTGATCTCAGTTAGACAAGATGAGAGCAGGGAAAACAAACTGTGTGCCCTTAATCGGACTGAGTGGATTGGAAACCTCGGAGCAGAGGGAAACCAGGGGTCACAATTCTGTCAGGAAAGCAACAATGTGGTCAGGCAGGGAATGGACGGCAGTGTCAGTGATGAGCTGATACAGGAAACCAGGCAAACCTCTGACATCTCTCCAGAGACAGGAGACAAGCCCAAACTATGGCCAGTGCAGGTCCATGGTGCGTTTTTGAATAAAGGGGGAAGTCTGGAGGAAGGACAGACTGGGATACTCATACGACTTCCAGACAAACACGTCTGGTGACACATTAATTAATTATTTCATATAGAAATTGCACATCACATGGCAGTACTGATTCATATTTCCCTATCTGCCCCCTCTCAAAGTAGGCTGAAGTAGAAATTATTAAAAGATGAACTCAGTGTATCTTAACATCATTTCTGTTGATACAGATGACTTTAAAATGCCATTGAAAATCCACAGGGTTTGACGATTTCATACCATCTATCGTGACCTGATGCTTAGACTTGGAAATGAGGTAATACTCTTGGGTAAGCTTAACCCCCAAAAGAATGCCTGCAACTGAAGCAGAAGTGGAATAATAAAGCTTTTCATCAATGTGCTGAAAGCCAGGGTTGTCATGAAACCATCTTCATGGGATGTAGCTTTCATTCCTTACGTTGACTTGGCACCCAGACCAAACCTCCATTCATTCCACAGCGACAACCATTCTCAATTTGCATGGCGCTCTACAACCCACTGGCCACACTTGCCAGAAAACTAAGTTACGGTGTCAAGTCTGCTTCCTAACTCCTGTTGGGGAGGCTTGCTTCTCAAACACAGAACTTCTCTGCAAATGGAAGTCCAAATTCTAAATGGTAGTTTTCAAAAGTTATTTTACCCTAATATTTTTGTTTAAAAATATTTTTGCTGAATTTTTTCCATCTATAAATCCTGCCCTTATTTCAGTATAATAAACACTATTTTAGGGACCTGAGTCAGCTTGTTAAGCTCTTAAATATGCCTAAAATCTACTTATCATAGTAAGTACTAGATAATAGTAGTTTCAGTGCTATAGACTTACACTTAACCATTATAGTACTTAGGATACAGTTATATGCTAATCATCTTGATATGTTATACATTGTAATGCATTATTATTATTCACTTGAGATTAAGTACATGGATGTTAGCAAACATAAATATTAGCCATACAACTAAAAACAATGTCAAAGAATAACCAGGAAGAGTTCACAAACAAAAACGTAGACCTTATTCTTTCTAAATCATCAAACTAAAATCATTCTTACTAAAATCATCAAACAGTAACATCAGAACAAGAATACTAGAGGAGATACTTTAAGTAACAAATTTTAAAAAAAGAAAGAAAGAAAAATAAGATTTTAGTTTGAAAAGAGGAAAGGTAAGTGGTATGTGATCAGTCAGGATGAAGACAGATAAAGTAAACACAGATTCTTCCATGGAGACCTCATATAAAACAAACCCTGAAGCTTTAAGGATGAGTATTGATTACTCTTATGATCCCTTCACACTGTGGGTCAGTGAAGCAGGGTAAAAGTACAAAAACTTTCTTATAAGCAAGAGATTGGCAAAATGGGTCTATAATATGTTTGAGTTTACAATCTCAGTCTTTTATAAACTAATGCTTGTCAGGGACACAAGATATCTCTTACTGATTTTGAAACAAAATATGTGAAATAAAAATGCACTGCATCCTTCTAGGTCCAGAAGCGTATATATACTCCAGCTACCTGAAATGAGTCCTCAGGGAAGACTTTCCCAACATCCTCTTGGAAATTCTCACTATAACTGCTGATCAGATCTTCAACTGTATGCTATAAGCCTTACTGGGCCTATAGTTCAACAGAACTATTTAAGAACTCACTTAAAGGATAACAGAGTGATGGATACTAAATATTAGTGGGCATGGCTAGTCATGTGAATGTCTCAGTTTTCTACTTAGATAGATGAATAGAGTCTTGAAAGAGAAGTAAAATAAACTCTTGCAATTCCATATATAATAAACCTGATGTGAATAACATACATTTCTCAAGTACTGAACTCATGAACTCATTTCAGGCAGAATATGCAATAATAAACATGTCACTGTAAGAATTTATGGACTAACATGCCCAAATATGTATCTACACATTAATAAGTTATGATAAAAATATATCAAAGTAAAAGGCAGTTTAGCATACATGTGTGTGCTTCAGATAGGTAGCAACTAAAGAAAACTAGCTTTTACAATATTGTTGCATAGATTATCATCCCACCAAACACAAAAATATTGTTTTGAGACGTCTCTGGTGGTCCACTGGCTAGGACTGCTTGCTCTCAAGGAAGGAGGTGAGGTTCAATCCCTGGTCAGGGAACTAAGATCCCACATGGAGCAACTAAAGATGGAAAATCTTAGGTGCCACAGCTAAGACCGGGTGCAGCCAAATGAATAAAGAGAGTATTTTTTTAATACTGTTTTGTTTCATGTGTTAAAAGTTCCACTAACACATATATATGGAATTTAGAAAGATGGTAATGATAACCCTATATGCAAAACAGAAAAAGAGACACAGATGTACAGAACAGACTTTTGAACTCTGTGGGAGAAGGCGAGGGTGGGATGTTTCGAGAGAACAGCATCAAAACATCTATATTATCTAGGGTGAAACAGATCACCAGCCCAGGTTGGGTGCATGAGACAAGTGCTCGGGGCTGGTGCACTGGGAAGACCCAGAGGGATCGGGTAGAGAGGGTGGTGGGAGGGGGGGATCAGGATGGGGAATACATGTAAATCCATGGCTAATTCATGTCAATGTAAGACAAAAACCACTACAATATTGTAAAGTAATTAGCCTCCAACTAATAAAAATAAATGAAAAAAAAAAAAAAAGTTCCACTATGCAGTGACCCCTTGCATGCCAATAAGGACTTCTCAAAGATATGTGCCATAAAAGTTTATGTTGAATCTAAGAAGATGCAGATCAAAGGGGAGTATTTTGGCCACGGTAATGATAGGCAACCTCTGATCTGAATAACTGTAGTATGCCCTTTGGCGAGGGAAAACACTAGTACGTGTCATACACATCGGGTTGATTCTTTCCAATAAAGCAGGTTTCTCTGATCATCTTCATATAAAGCCTCTTTACATCTTCAAAAGAGCCTGTGATAAAGGGTTACAACCTAACAGATTCAGGCAAAAAGGTTTACTCATTGTTTTCTAAAGTACTAACATGCTTAAGGGAACAATAAGTATTTAGTTTAAAGGTAACACAGATAAAGACTAACCTCTCAACTTGGAAATGAGTTAATTTGTGGATAATGTACAAGTACTTGATAACGGCCTGGGCAGAGCTTCATTGAGAAGTAATTGCAGGTGAAGGTCAGATCTAAGCGATGTATCCTGGGTTATTGCTCTTGCATAATGCTGAATGCACACTTAACAAATCAAATGGTTTTGACCCATTTTTGCATAAAAAGCTAAACAGCCATAGCATCAAATAGCTTTAACCAGCACTTACTTGTTAATCAAGAAAAGAATAATAAATGAGATAGGAAAACATTTCAATGACTCAAAGTATTTGCTGCCTCTTACAATCAACCCTAAAAAATAAATAAATAAATACCTAATAGCTCATTTCTCACTCAATTTCATGCAAGTATTGATATCATTTGTTTCTTGAAGAGATTCCAAGCAATATATGAAAAAATTCAAAATATGAATGTACTAAAGTCATATTGGCTTTACTGCTTCTGATATACACAACTGATGGTTAGTATATTACTGCCATATTAAATGAAACAGCATAGCATGAAAGTTCCTCGAGAGTCAATAATCTAAGGCAAAAGGGTGGAAAATAAACACAAAGAGGAATTCTTTGAATTATATATATGTGTGTGTATATATATATATTTCATATTACATATTGAATATAATTCAATGGGCTAAATCAATCAATGTTACTAAATCTAAAATTTGTCTACATTGACAATGGATGATGTATGACTAATCTCATAAACAGAACTAGCAGAGCTTATAGAAATGGTAATGATACTATTGCAGAGTGCTCAGTCGTGCCCGCCTCTTTTGACCACATGGACTGTAGCTTGCCAGGCTCCTCTGCCCGTGGAATTTTCCAAGCAACAATATTGGAGTAGGGGGCCATTTCCTACTCCAGGGGATCTTCCCGACCCAGGGATGGAACCCACATCAAATCCACGGCTTTCGCATCTCCTGCATTGCAGGCATATTCTTTACCACTAGTGCCACCTGGGAAGACCCAGTGATACTATTAACCACGGGCAACTTAGTCAGTCCTTCCTAGGGCTTGACTCTGCTAAAGGATTTTCTTACATTGTCTCAAAACTGTCTTCTCACGTCGCCACTGGTATTTGTGCCATTTTACAAAGATGCTGGAGGCCAACCTGCCTGTTATCATCATCCTTATGTAGCCAATGTCATACAGGAAGGGGCACGCAGACCTCTTGGCTGGCACATCTCAGAGCCCATCCTTCTAATCACCATATCAGGCTGTTCTCTGTTCAGGCAAATTCCAGAACACATCCATAGAAAAATTTTTTTTTTTTATTGTTCTTATTCAAACTGGATCTTTATGGCTGACATATCACAACCATTCAAAGTTTATAATAAATAAGAACACCTAAAGAAAACAACTTATGGGGTCTAATTATTCAACTGTGGTTTCATTTATACTGTTCAATTGAACATATGTTACTCAAATGTAAAAAACAATGTTGAGTTCTTTTTTAAAAAGGGAGGTAATAAAAAAGGTTGCTTTTAGATTTTCTATGTCAAATGAGTAAGAAAATAGCTGTGGTCTTATTAGTCAAAAAAAAAAAATTTAATATGTTGGCAAATTGAGGCTTTTTGTGACCCACTGATCCTCATTTCAAAAATATATCCTCACAGATTATTTTATAGTCTAAAATAAAAGGGCAGTGAAGTGAATAAAGATCACCAAAAGAAATTAAGTAGGTGACTTGCTTTCAAAAAGCACTCATAAATTTAGCAAAATAATACTAAAGTTAATAAACAGCTTTATTCAAATCATTACACCTTAGTCTTAAAAGTATAGCACAAAAATGAAATTAGAGTCATACAACAGTTCAGATACTTGTGAATTTGTTTGCAAAATAAACCAACTGCACTAAAATATAAATGTCTTGAGTGTGTCTTATTTGCACTGCTGAGATTAATTCAACCTCCCTCTCTGTATCTTTAGCATCTATAAAACTATATTGTGGAAAAGCAGTGTTTCTGTCTACATTGCTACTGGTGTCACTAAAGCTGGGAATTACAACCTTGAGACATCTGTAGCTCTTCCCTTTTCCTGCCAGAGCTGCTGCTGCTTGCATCTGCTTTGGCACGAATTCATCTCCAGGAAACACAGTTCCTTCCTTGGAGTTAACTGTGTTATTTATTTTTTCTTTGCTGTTCTGAGCTGTGAGACCACATTTCCCAGAGGTTTGTTGGCCTACTCAGGAAATGAGTAAGAGCCAAAGCAAGATGACTAGAGCAAGGCATAAAAGAAGAAAGTTAGACTGGACCAAAAAAAAAAAAAATAATAATAGACAAGGAACATAAGAAAAATACCGAAGAAACAAGAAATGCTAGAAAAACAAACCCCACAAGAATGCAGCTGAAAAAGAGAATCACAATCTCACACGCCAAAACCTCACATTTAAACCTCACTATAAACTACTTCAAATGTGTGTGTGTGTGTGTGAATATCTTAAATTTTGCTAAGCAAATCTGTCCAATAAAAACAATTAAGGAGCAAACAAATAGAGAATACAAGCTTTGTACACAGTTTCTATTTCTGCCAACATGCCCGTGTTCCATACAGAGTCATATTTGGCCTCTTGGACAGAATGTGGATTTTTATGAGGGCACTGACATTTTCCTTAAGAAGAAAATGTTTAACTTTTATAATTGAGCTTCAGTTTAAAGTTGGGAGATATGTTCAAAAGTGAGGGTGTCTCCTGAGGATCAAGATGGGGATGTCAAAGCTCGTTAAGGAAGGCCTTTGAGGTAAGCTTTGCTATCATTACCACTAGAGTGAGGGCTGACCCAAGTAATCTAACATGACCCAAGTAATCTAACATGACCCAAGTAATCTAACATGGCACCCATTTACAATGACGCAACTCTGAGATCAGAATTGATCTGACATCCACAAGGCTAATTCCAGAAAGGGTTTCAAAATAAATACGTTACAATCAATCACAAAGGTGAGGTACAAAAATGAAATATGAGCAGTATTTTTTTTCAGCTTTGTCGATTGACTCCTAAATTTACACTTCAGGCAATCTGAAACTGTGATATTGGCACTGCCCTCAAGTAAGTTTCATTCCCAGGAAGTCAGAGTGAACCCAGAAAAGGGTTGGATGCCCTGCTGCCCTGTGCATTCGCCTTATGCTGCAAAGGTTTAAGGACAGAGCTTTACTCAAAATATACACCCAGCACGTATTATAGTCCCTGGAACATGGGTGGTGATCAATACTTGTTTACTGAATGATGAAGAGAAGTGAGACTGATTGAATCAAAACTTATAAAGCAGATATTGGAAGTAAATGGATGCATTGCTCAAAGTCAAATAGCAAGAGGCAGAGGAAGTGACAGCTGCCATTAAATGTCCCCCCTCTGCTCAGTTCAGTTCAGTTGCTCAGTCATGTCGGACTCTTTGCAACCCTATGGACTGCAGCATGCCAGGGCTCCCTGTCCATCACCAACTCCCAGAGTTTACTCAAACTCATGTCCATTGAGTCAGTGATGCCATCCAAACATCTCATCCTCTGTCGTCCCCTTCTCCTCCCACCTTCAATCTTCCCCCTCTGCTGTAAGATCTTATTTTAGCAATTCACCATATTATTAAAAGAAATTACTCTTTAACGCAATACTATGCAGTTAAGGCTACATGAAGATCATAAAATATAAAATAAAATAAAAATGGAGAGGTGATACAAAGCAAGTTTCCTTAGAGACATGGGTTCTGATTCTGGCTTTGCTACTAACCAGCTTTAAAAGTTTTAGCAAGTTGACTTAATTGCCTTGAGACTGAGTTTTCACATTTTAAACCAAGGACTTAGATTATTGAATCTTCTAGATCTAAAATTCTACCATCCTCTTAAGGAAATGTCAAACACTGTATGATATCTGATATCGCTTGTATGTAGAATATAAAAGTTAATACAAATGAATGTCTATGCAAAACGGAAACAGACTCACAGATACAGAAAACCCACTTATGGTTACCAAAGGGGAGAGGGAGGTTAGGGGTATGGGATTCAGACGTACAAACTATTGGGACTTCCCAGGTCCAGTGACAAGACTCCAACACAGGGGGCCCTGGCTCAATCCTGGGTCAGGGAACTAGATCCTACATGACACAACTAAGAATGGACATGCTGCAGTTAAAGTTGCCTCATGCCACAACAAACACCTGGTGCATCCAAATAAATAAATAAAAATACTAAAGAGAGAAATACAAACTATTGTATATAAAATAGGTAGCAACAAGACTATATTTTACAGCACAGGGAATGATAGCCATTATCTTCCAATAACTTTCAATGGAGTATAATTTGTAAAAATAGTGAATTATTATTCTATACACCTGAAACTAATATAATACTGCAAATCAACTATCAGTTCAGTTCAGTCACTCAGTCGTGTCCGACTCTTTGTGAACCCATGAACTTCAGCACACCAGGCTTCTCTGTCCATCACCAACTGTTGAATCCGACTCAAACTCATGTCCATCGAGCCGGTGATACCATCCAACCATCTCATCCTCTGTCATCCCCTTCTCCTGCCGCCTTCAATCTTTCCCAGTATCAGGGTCTTTTCCAGCGGGTCAGTTCTTTGCATCAGGTGGCCAAAGTATTGGAGTTTCAGCTTCACCATCAGTCCTTCCAATGAATATTCAGGACTGATCCCCTTTAGGATGGACTGGTTGGATCTCCTTGCAGTCCAAGGGACTCAAGAGTCTTCTCCAATACCACAGTTCAAAGGATCAATTCTTCAGCGCTCAGCTTTCTTAATAGTTGAACTAACACATCCATACATAACTACTGGGAAAACCATAGCTTTGAGCTTTGACTAGACCGACCTTTGTTGGCAAAGTAATGTCTCTGCTTTTTAATATGCTATCTAGGTTGGTCATAGCTTTTCTCCCAAGGAGCAAGAGCCTTCTAATTTCATGGCTGCAGTCAGCATCTGCAGTGATTTTGGAGACAAAAAAAAATTAAGTCTCTCAATATTTCCATTGTTTCCCTATCTATTTGCCATGAAGTGATGGGACCGGATGCCATGATCTTAGTTTTCTGAATGCTGAGTTTTAAGCCAACTTTCCCCTTTCCTCTTTCACTGTCATCAAGAACCTCTTTAGATCTTCTTCGCTTTCTGCCATAATGGTGGTGTCATCTGCATATCATAGATTATTGATATTTCTCCCAGCAATCTAGATTCCAGCGTGTGCTTCATCCAGTCCAGCATTTCGTATACTCTGCATATAAGTTAAATAAGCAGGGTGACAATATGCAGCCTTGACGTAGTCCTTTCGCAATTTGGAACCAGTCTGTTCTTCCATGTCCAGTTCTAACTGTTGCGTTTTGACCTGCATACAGATTTCTCAGGAGGCAGGTAAGGTGGTCTGGTATCCCATCTCTTGAAGAATTTTCCACCGTTTGTTGTGATTCACAGTCAAAGGTTCTGGCGCAGTCAATAAAACAGAAGTAGATGTTTTTCTGGAACTCTCTCACTTTTTCGATGATCCAATGGATATTGGCAATTTGATCTCTGGTTCCTCTGCCTTTTCTAAATCCAGCTTGAACATCTGGAGGTTCACAGTTCATGTACTATTGAAGCCTGGCTCGGAGAATTTTGAGCATTACTTTGCTAGCGTGCGAGATGAGTGAAACTGTGTGGTAGTTTGAACATTCTTTGACATTGCCCTTCTTTGGGAATAGAATGAAAACTGACCTTTTCCAGGCCTGTGGTCCACTGCTGAGGTTTCCAAATGTGCTGGTTTACTGAGCGCAGCACTTCCACAGCATCATCTTTTAGGATTTGAAATAGCTCAACTGGAATTCCGTCACCTCCACTAGCTTTGTTCATAGTGATGCTTCCTAAGGCCCACTTCATTTTGCATTCCAGGATGTCTGGCTCTAGGTAAGTGATCATACCATCGTGGTTATCTGCATCATGAAGATCTTTTTTGTACAGTTCTTCTGTGTATTCTTGCCACCTCTTCTTAATATCTTCTGCTTCTGTTAGGTCCCTACCATTTCTGTCAGGTCCCTGCCATTTCTGTCAGGTCCCAACCATTTTTGTCCTTTATTGAGCCCATCTTTGCATGAAATGTTCCCTTTGTATATCCAGTTTTCTTGACGAGATCTCTAGTCTTTCCCATTCTGTTGTTTTCCTCTATTTCTTTGCACTGAACGCTGAGGAAGGCTTTCTTATCTCTCCTTGCTATTCTTTGGAACTCTGCATTCAAATGGGTATATCTTTCCTTTTCTCCTTTGCCTTTAGCTTCTCTTCTTTTCTCAGCTATTTGTAAAGCCTCCTCAGACAACCTTTTTGCCTTTGTGCATTTCTTTTTCTTGGGGATGGTCTTGATTCTTGTCTCCTGTACAATGTCAGGAACCTCTGTCCATAGTTCTTCAGGCACTCTATCAGATCTAATCCCTTGAATCTATTTGTACTTCCACTGTATAGTCCTATGGGATTTGATTAAGTCATACCTGAATGGTCTAGTGGTCTTCCCTACTTTCTTCAATTTAAGTCTTAATTTGGCAATAAGCAGTTCATAATCTGGGCCACAGTCAATTTTTAAAAAATAAACATAAAATTCTATCAACCTCTAGCTCACAACTGTCTATATCAGCTAATAGACATGTATAAGAAAATTATTGGGATCCTCCATTTCCACTGCCTCCTTCTTGCCAACCATTGTTAAGTAACTAGGCAATAACATCCTTAGGATTTCCCTGCGTCCAGTTTGACTCTCTCCAATTTATTCTCCATCCGATACCAAGTCATCTTTGCCTAGAAACAAAAATCTGACCTTGGTATCTCCCTGCTAAAAATCCTTCTAAGGCTTTCCATTAGCTCAGGTTCAGTTCCAAGCTCTGTAACATGGCCTTCCACAATCTATCTGCTGCCTTCCAAGTTTTACTTTAAGATATTCTCATTCTGGACTCTTTGCACTAGCCTCACCTTCCCTCTGTTGTACTAAAGTGATGCGCTATCACCTCTAAAATTTTGTTTTTCCTTAGAACAACTTTCCCTTTTACACTTTATCCAACTAATTTATACAATTTACTGTTCAGTTTCTGTAAAATACTTAGCAGAGTGCCTTCAGCACAAAGGCACTGTGTTGAGTTTTTGTTGAGTAAATAATTTTAAAATGACTCACGTCAGGACAAAGCATATTCCTTCTTTCTCCTTTATTTCTGTACAGTAACTGCCCTTAAAAACCCTACACATCATTACCTTGGTTTGTAAATGGTTCACAATACAGGGTACCTGTTGCATGGAAGAAAAACTGGAGCTCGAAAAGTACTAATTGCTAAGACTGTTGGAGGAAAACAAATACTCTTCTGTCACTGTACATGAGTTACTCCACAAAAAGCAAAGCAAGGCTCACTGAAGAGACAGCTGCAAAACACACAAAGATATAATGTGTTTGCCAATCTGCAAAATCATTTGAAAGTTGCTGCTTCAACAGCTGGTATCTGGAAAGTGTAAGCATCATTTGGTCTAGTTAAAATTACACAGAGCAGAAATGTTTATTATGCACACAAAAAGGAGGTTTGAATGTTGAAGTTACAGCACTTTTAAAAGTCTGGAAAAGTCAACAAAACACTTGATGGCAGTTGAAAAAAATCTCCAAGGGTCGTATTTGTTCAGTCATGGTTTCTGTCTAGTTCTATGGATCTTATGATCACATCTTTGAAGACTGTTAAAGAGATAGCACCACTGTTTCACATCATTCTTTGAGATCACCCTGCGTCTGGGCTTCCTTGGTGGCTCAGCAGTAAAGAATCCACCTGCCAATGCAGGAGACGTCGGTTCAATCCCAGGGTCAGAAAGACCCCCGGAGGAGGAAATAGCAACCCACTCCAGCATTCTCGCCTGGAGAATCCCGTGGACAGAGGAGTGTGGCCGACTACAATCCATGGGGTTGCAAAGAGCTGGACACAATTTAGTAATTAAACAGCAACAACAATCCTGCACCCAGACTGAGCAGACAGGATGCACATGCTTAATCTTAGCATTATTATTTAACATTACTTAGCATTTACAGAATCCATGCAAGCCAATGGGTTCTATTACCCTAGAAAACTATAAGGATACCCGCTTAGTACCAGGCACTACCAGAAGTGTAAACTTAGTTGAATAACCAAATGGTTGTCTACAACCCACACCCTGCAAAAACTGGTTCCCTAGTCCCACTAGTATGCCTGAACTTTCCACATCATTTACCCCTTTAATTTAATGAAATATTTTTCAAATGTGTTCTACAGAAATGTTAATAGATTGACTTTGGAAGAGCAAAAAGAAACCAACATGATCCCAGGGTCAAGTGTGGAAAGAAATGTTTTAAACAAAATTCAACATTTTCTCTACTGTAGTACTTCCCAGGGCACTGAGTAAGAAGGATTTAGTAGGAAGTGTCTCCCACATGGAACTGTCAGTGTGGACCACATCCACCTCTTTGTATAAGAATCTCTTGTTCAGGGAATGCTAACGAACACATGAGGAGGACATATCAGAAAATGCTGACTTAAGGACTTAAAGATTCTTCTAAAAATGAAGTCAGTTTCTCAAGGTATCTACTACATTACTCACACTAACATAGTTCCTTCACTAACACATGCAAAAAGCAGCCTAGTCACCTGTGACAAAGAAACATTTCTGCAACTTTATGTTCCCATAAGAAAATGTGCGGGGTTTCCCTCTTGGCTCAGGCAGTAAAGAATCTGCCTGCAGTGCAGGAGACCGGGCTTTGATCCCTGGGTCAGGAAGATACTCTGGAGAAGGGAATGGTGACCCACTCCAGTATTCTTGCCCGGAGAATTCCATGGACAGAAGAGCCTGGCAGGCTACAGTCCATGAGGTCACTAAGAGTCAGACACAACCGAGCAACTAACATTTTCAAGAAAATGTGTACACTAGTCTCCTCCACAAGTAAGAAGCTGCTTCTTCCCTTTTTGAATTCCTGTCACTGAAGTGAGTCACTGTGCCCCAGAGGAGGAGTTGTCACTGTCTGATAGGGAAGGCAGGCAAAAGACAAGGAGCCGCTTCCTCTTTCTTCCATGACCTGTCTGCCCTGCGAGCATGGATGCAGCCAGAGACAGGACCAAAGGTTCTACCCAGAGGGTCCACTTCTCTGAGCCTCAGGACCCTCATCTGAAATACACAGGTGGTAACATCTGCTTTGCGGGTTGTTGGCAGATTAGAATTTATGTGACTAAGCTGCTTATATTGCCTAAAGGCTCAATAGATTTTTCTCCATTACTATCAAAGAATTTGCTGCAATTACACACTGGATCTACGCAGTCCTCACCATACCTATTGCTCCTGTCAGCTCCAAGGGGCTAGAGGCTTTGTTTTTATTCCACAAATGCTGAGGCCAATGTCTGACTCGTGGCCAGTTCTTGATGTGTGTGAAGAGAAGACTTCCCTGGAGCGAGTTAAATCACCCTCTTTGCTACTTGTGTTTTTATACCTTGCCTAATGAGAAGCGGTCACTTAGTGTTTTAAGAGGCCACCAGTGTATACATAGCTTTGTGGCAGAGACAGGGAGACAAGGCATAATGGAATTTTAACTGCAGAAGACAATTTCACTAATTAGCTTTCCTTTCCTTTACAAAAACCCTAAAATCAGTTCAAATCAGGATGACAAAAGACAACTCATAATAAGCAAGGGAAATCTCAGCTCAGAGTCACCCACCCCTGTAGGATTCCATCAGTTAAACATTCATTTGAATAATCGACTTTCTCTATGATATTTATTCCTAATCTGGGGAACTGCTTCACAACTGAGTATGACCTGCTTTAGTATGATAATTGGGTAAACTTCTATAGGCAGGGAGAGTTTAGGTAAGGCAGAGAGAAGGGAAAATTAATGAATGTAATAAAATATATTGTATGATATAAAGAATACTATGCTTGGAAAGGGAGATGGAGGTAAGTCACAAAGAGGTTGCAAAAGAGAAAGTAGAAGCCAAAAAAGATAAAAGCACCAACTTCAAGGTGTTGTGTGTGTGTGTGTTTATTTTTTAAGAGTAGGAAAATAACTGCACTAGTTGAATGAGGCTGAAAATAAACTAATTTAATAATTTGGAAGGCCACCACCCTTAGCTCTGATCAGTTCAGCTCTGCCCAATGTGATGCAACTCAGCATCTTTCTCTCCAATCTGTTTATCCTGAAATTAAGAATGGAGAAAAATTGTACAAAAAATAAAAGACAAGCATATAGGTACATGACCCTCCATCTCCTCACCTTAATAGCTCTTTCACACTTAACAGAGTCGACTCATCAGCAGAGATTTGAGAAATGTCAAAGATCTTTCAAGAACACACACTGGCAACAACGTGGAGAAAAAAAGAAGGATAAATACAAAAAAAAAAAAAAAAACTTAAAGAATAGACTGCAAGCCAACCCTATTTCTTATACTGAAGACTCATCTATTTTTGTAGGAAACATGAACTTGGACAACACAGTTGAGTTACTGCCAGTGTTTGGTTGTCTTCCTGCCCTTCCTACGCCTGCTTCCATGCCTCCCCTGCCCATCTCACCCTTGATGGATTATCATGTGTACCTATTTTCTTAATTTGAGTTGACCACATTCTGAGATTTTCCTTATGACTTTATCTCTGTGCCAAAATAAGCATTAACATCAAAAATTCTTTCTCAAATGCTTGTGAAAGAAAATTGTGTGCACGGTGTATTACCTATGAGGCAGTACACAAGAGAAGAGTTTCTACTCTGTGCCCTTGGTGACAACAATATTTCTTAATATCCAGTATTAGAGCCAGTAGCCATGAATGGGTATTTTAATTTAATTTTGCTAAGATTCTATTAAAAATTCAGTTTTCCAGTCATATTAGACACATTTCAAAGTCTATAGCTACATCCATATATTGGACATAATATGACATTTCATCATCACAGAAAGCGTTATTAGACAATAACATGCTAATGTTAAAAAAAAAGTTTTGCTCTGAGAAATATGAAAGCAAGTAAAATCATAAGGAATCCAATTTAGACTTAAAATAATGAAGTACTCGCAAAGAAATTCAACTGTCAGATACATACACTTTCCAGTAAATATGTAGAGGAAAATAGGTCCACTGGAAGTATTTAAATCAAAGCTAAGCAATTTTAAAAAAAAATCAGGAAACTGAATTAGATGAGCTTAAAATTCCAAGGGCATTTATCAGGAAATTGAGATAAGTTCAATTCCACCAAACCACAATTTTCCCATTCCTAATTAGCAGGTATTTTTCATTTAGTGATAAACCAGAGAAGGTTGTGCTTTAAGTTGCTAGGTCACAGAAAATCGCTTGACTTTCAAATCAGCAGTGCTTATTTCTTGAATTTGTAATTAATTAAATAATGGAAATGAATTATGTATCTGTGGCTGAGTTTTGATCAACTGTAAAATAATCTTGGTGATTAGCTTTTTGAGAAAGCACAAGCGCTAATTTAACATAAAACTTAGAAACCTTCAGAATACAGGAGCCACATCCCAGGACATAAGAGCACTACATTTTAAAGAAAGGCATTAATATGAGGAAGTGAAAGATATTCAGCCTATAATTCTCCAATATTTTCCTCCTTCAAATAAGGGTTCTTAACCTCAAGATTTCCTGAGGGGTAACAATTCTAAATATGCAGAAGTAGTGCTCCTGAAGACACAACAGGGCATCGCTTTCCCCTTGTTGCCCAATGTTTAGGACGTGGGGCTGAAACTAGGTCCAGAGCAGAAGGGGTAGTGATTAAAAAAATAAAGAACAAGATTGGACCTACAGCCCATCATACAGAGGAAAGGAAGTCAGAAAGGGGAAAACAAATATCATATATTAACTCATGTATGTGGAATCTAGAAAAGTGGTACAGATGAACCTACCTGCTGGGCGGGAATAGAGATGCAGACATAGAGAATGCACTTGTGGACACACGTTGCGGAAAAGAGGGCGGGATGGATAGAGAGAGCAGCACTGGCAGGTAAACACTACTGCACACAAAATGTATAACCGGTGGGAAGCAGCTCCATAGCACGCCCCCTGCTCTGTGAAGACCTAGAGAGGGAGGACTGGGGGCGGGGGGAGAATCCAAGAGGGAGGGGCTGTACACACACGCTTAGAGCTGATTCACTCTGTTTCACAGCAGAAACTATCACAACATTGGAAAGCAATCATACCCCAACAACAAAAGTTTTAAAGATACATACAAAGTAAACTAAAATTAAAAAGGAGATTTCAATACACCTCAAGGACAACATGGGCTTCTTAAAAAAACAAACAAACAAACACAGAAAAACAGCCTACTCGTGAGGGAATCATTCTTGATTACCTTTCTTGGACTCATCTCCTCTGCTGTTCACACACAGACACAACTAGTAGATTCTAGTTTAAGACTGCATTAGCTTAAAAGTGATATTAAAAACCTGAACTGTCTCCAAAGTGGCTAGCAAAATGGCTCCCTATCCTAAAAACTGTGAGATGTGTTCGGGTAAAGATTGATGTGCTCCCTCAGTCGTGTCCGACTCTACCCCATGGACTGTAGCCCACCATGCTCCTCTGTCCATGGGATTTTACAGGCAAGAATACTGGAGCAGAGGATCTCCCCAGCCCAGGATCAAACCTGCATCTTCTGTGTCTCCTGCATTGCAGGCGGATTCTTTACCTTATGGTTTCAAAGTGAGCTGTTTTAATCTTTTAGATTTTATAGTGACTGAGTTCCCCTTTACTTTCTTAAAGGGGCTCATAAGATAACCTAGTCTAGGACAAAGTACTGGGAATTGAGAAACAAAGAAAAATCTCTTGGTCCCAAATATTATTTCTTGCTTCTCTCTTTTTCTCAATGAATGATAAGCACATTTGCTTCCCCTCTATTTGCATTATTTCTTTAGGACAAGGCTTTATAGTCATTGTGTGCATGCATGCCCAGTTGCTAAGCCATATCTGATTTTTTGCTACCCCATGGACTGTAGTCTGCCAATCTCCTCTGTTCATGAGATTTCCCAGGCAAGAATATCAGAGTGGGTTGCTGCTTCCTACTTAAGGGGATCTTTCCCACACAGGGATCAAAACCACATCTCTTGGGTCTCCTGCCTTGGCAGGCAGATTCCCTACCACTAAGCCACCTGGGAAGCCCCAGGAGTCCTCAGGAAAATGCAAATACATTCAGCAAGTTAGTCAATAATATCTTAAATTGTTATAAAAGGCAAGTTCCCACTAGGTGGAATGATTCAAGTAGACAGTATAAAGAATAATCAAATCATGATATCAATATATGAGAATAGTATTAGGAAGGATCTAGAGCCTGAAGTATAATTAGCAGGATAGTCCTAGGTGGATTGTTCTATACCAGAATGGAAAAAAAGACATTGAGAAGAAGCATGGGCAGAGAATTAGGTTAGCAGAGTCAACAGATACTCCATAACCTTCACAAGTGCTATATCTGCTTGGGGAAATAATACTCTTATAAAGTCTTATTCTTCTGCATAATAAATTAGTTATTTGCACTAAAGAAACCAACAATAATGATGCAATTTTTTCTGAATGAATCTTCCTTTGTTGCTATTTAATCAACCTTCATTTTTAATCTGCATATAGAAAAGATTAAATGCTGGGTGCTTAATGACTTTGGGGGAAAAAAAAAAAAACACATTGCCTGAATGTTTAATATCACCCTGGGGCTTCTTGTACACCTATGTGAAAAACCGAGAATTACAGTAGAGATTGGCAGTGGTAATGGTTATTTGAAACCCTGCTTCTATAAAACAAATGGCCTCTTTCAATGCTTTCATTCTTCAAATATAACACTTCTCTGAATGGAAAAGACGCCCAACCAAACCATCTGTCAGAGAAGACAGAGTTCGGCTGCAAAAGGCAGTTTGTTTTGCTGCACTCTTAAATTTTTTTACTTCAAACTAGATGAACTGTAGGGGAACAGAAAGCACTCTGCTTCCCAGATGCAATAACTGATGCACAGAAATAGTAAGGGGACAGAGAGTTGGTGTCATTTATGTATGATCTAAGTTTGGAATACCATCATTCCACACTAGGGACAATTTATATGTTCCCTGTTGATTAAAGGTCAGCTATGTCGGAGGTCAAACACCTGCCTTCTTTTAAAACACTGGGTGTTATGATAGTGTTTGATCCCAAAAGTGTCAAGTAGAGAGCTTTGCATACTATTTGCCATATATTCAAACTCATGTCTACAGTCTATAAACTATGCCTTATGAAGGCCAGATATATTAAGCTATCTCATGAAGACAGTGAATGAAAAGGGCATCATGACACAAGGACTACCTTCTTAAAATCATCGTTTAGTCTAAATACGAATTTAAAACTACACAGTGCTATGAACAAAGATAAAGAATAGAAAGAGGGTATGAACGCTCTTCATAAAAAAAACAAACAAAAAAACGAGACCCAAGATATGTCAAAACCAAAATGAAGCACAGATTTCCTCTCAAATACTTTTGGGAAAAGTATTATATTAAAATAAAGATAGCATTACATGGTTCTGTGTAAACAAAAATGTTCTCTCAGGTACTTACTACTTCCAAACCTAAGACCTAAAAGTTCAAATGACTAATAAAGATGATTCCCTTAATATAACAAGACAAAACAAAAATGTCAAATGGAAACAACTTAATAGTTATTTAGATTAGTTTCTGATTCCATGTGTTTAGAAGCCAATAAATTCCCCCCTAGAAAATAAAAGAACTCACCCAACTCATAGTCTCTAGACTAGATATGGCTATCATAAAATTCACACACAAATACCCAATGAATCCCAAGTAGAAAAAAATATGTTCATATATATGCAAATTACCAACTAACTAAATAAAAGCATGAATAAATAAATAAAATAGAAAAGAGGTTAAAGAGTCCTGAACTCCCCCACAGCTAGACTTCAGGAAACAGAGTAGTGGTTAATAGTAGCCCTTGGTACACTGGTTAAGCACGGACTCTGAGGCAGATCCCCGTTTGGTATCTGAAATCTATTCCTTACCAGCTGTCTAACCCTGGACAATTTACTTTAAGTTTCTGTGGTTGACTTCCATCATATTTAAAGCAGGCATGATATTGCTCTGCATTGCCGATCAAAATGTTTGTTAAAAATTTAACACTTTTATTAAGTAATTAAAATTTAGCAAAATTTAAAAAAAATATTGAAAGTTTAAGAAAATCTAATACCTAGAAATGAACCCACATTTGTATGGGCAATTAACCTATAACAAAGGAGGCAAGAATACACAAGAGGGAAAAGACAGCCTCTTCAATAAATGGTATTGGGAAAATTGGATAGCTACAACCAAAAAATAAGTCAAACTGGACTACTTTCTCATACCATGCACAAAAATAAACTCAAAATGGATTAAAGACTTAAATATAAGACCTCAAACCATAAAACTTCTAGAAGAAAACATAGGAAAGTACACTTTTTGGCATCAGTATTAGTGATAGTTTTTGGATATGTCTCCTCAGATAAGGAAAATAAAAGCAAAAATGAACAAATGGGACTACATCAAACCAAAAAAATTTTGCATAGTGAAGGAAATGACCAAAAAATGCAAATGTAGCCTACCGAATGTGAAAAGCAAATGATATATCTGACAAGGGTTAGTAACCAAAATATACAAAGAACTCATACAACATCAAAAAAAAAAAAAAACTGATTTAAAAATAGGCAGACAAAAAAAAAAAAAAAGGACAATCTCTTAGACATTTTCCCAAAGAAGACACACAGATGGTCAAGAGGCACATGAAAAGGTGCTCAATACCACTAATCATCAGGCAAATGCAAATCAAAACCACAATAAGACATCATCTCATGCACGTTAGAATGGTTATTATTCAAAAAACAAGTGTCAGCTAGGATGTGGAGAAAAGAAAACCTTCAGGCACTATTGATGGGAATGTTAAATGGTGCAGTCATTATGGGAAACAGTAGGGAGATTTCGCAGAAAATTGAAAATAGAACTACCATATAATCCAGTGATTCCACTTCTGGGTATTTACCCAAAGATATGAAAACACTCACTCAAAAAGAATATGTGCACTCATGTCCGTGTGCGTGTGTGCAAAGTTGCTTCATTTGTTTCCGACTCTTTGCTGACACTATGAACTGTAGCCTGCCCGACTCCTTGTCCCTGGGGTTCTCCAGACAAGCACACTGGAGTGGGTTGCCATGCCCTCCTCCAGGGGATCTTCCTGACCCAGGGACTGAACCCATGTCTCTTATGTTTCCTGCATTGGCAGGAGATTTCTTTATGACTAGCACCACGTGGGAAGACCTTTACTCACATGTTCATTGAAGTATTGTTTACAATAGCCAAGACATGGAAGCAATCTAACTTCCTATTAATAGATGAACAGATGGAAAAGATGTAGTATACACACACACACACACGACTATTATTTAGTCATATATTAATGTAGTCTTCCATTATGGGTAAACATAGATGACCTAGAGAGTATTATGTTAAATGAAATAAGTCAGAGAAAAACACATTCTGTGTGATCTCGCTTACATGTGGAATCTAAATAATAAAACAATGATGAACAAAAATCACCATCTTTTATTTGCGTCTCATGACTGTGAGATCAACCACATGAAAAATAAAATAAAAATATAAAACAAAACAAATGAACAAGCATAATGACACAGAAACAGAATCATAGATACAAAGAAACAACAGGTTACCGGATGGGAGGGGGTGAAGGGAGAAGAAAACTGGGTGAGTGGGAATAAGGGGTACAAACTTCCAGTTGAAAAACAAGTGAGTCACAACTATAAAATGTCAATGTGGGGAATATAGTCAATAATTTTGTAACATCTTTGGTGACAGATGGTAACTAGACATCATGGGGATTATTTTGAAATATATAGCAACATCAAATCACTATGCTGTATAAAAGAAACTAATAAGTTTTGCAACTAATATAGTGTTGCAGGTCAATTATACTTCAAAAACAAGCAAACTCCAAGAAAAAGATATCAGATTTTGGTTCCCAGAGCCAGAAAATAGGGCAAGAAATAATTGAATAAAGGCAGTCAAAAGATACAAACTTACAGTCATGAGATAAATAAGTACTACAATATGTAATTTATCTGCAGTATGTTGTATATTAAAATTGTTAAAAGAGTAAATCCTAAGAGTTCTTATCACTGGGGAAAATTTTTTTCTATTTCTTCAATCTTGTATCTATACAAGATGATGAATGTTCAATAAACTTCTTGAGTGGGACTTCCCTGGTGGTCCAGTGGTTAAGACTCCACCCTTCTGATGCAGAGGGTGTGGGTTCGATCCCTGGTCAGGCAACTGAGATTCCACATGCCACAGAGCACAGACAAAAAATGAATAAACAGAAAAAAAATTAACTTATTTTGGCAATCATTTCATAATGCATATAAGTCAAATCATTATGATGTATACCTTAAACTTATACAGTACTGTATGTCAATAATATCTCAATATTATTGGGGAAAAATTCATAAAGATTATGCCTGAGATTTAATATTTTTAAAAAATGTTAGCTAGGATTATTGTCACTACTACTATAATATTATTATTTATGTCATTGTAATTAGCCTCTGGCATGTTTCTAGATGGATTGTAAATGTTGTCTGGAGATGCAAATAGAAAGAAATCTAGAAATTTGGTTCCATTTAATGTTTCAAGTATGATAATGGCTTCTGATTAGAAGAAAAGCTAAGAACTGTTTCATCCTTTTCCACCATAAGATCTATTTCTTGAGAAGTGATAATAATGGTAGACTTGCATTTAGATGAAGACTCTAGTCATTTATTTAATGTGTATTTATTAGACACTCCACACCAGACTGAATTAGGTGGTGGAGATTCACTAGCAAAAGCAAGCAAAAAATGCCTTATTCTCTCTGAGCTTATGATCTATGTGTGAGGAAGGGATACAGACAACAAAGAGAGTAAGTAAAAATAATATAGCATATTAGAAAGTGGCAAGTGTTGTGAAGAAAAGAGTGCTTAGAAGAAAAGTGGTACAACTTTTAAAAAATCCTTGTAGGAAAAGATTCACTAAGAACTAATTTGATTAAGGTCTTTGAGAAATTGAGGGAGTCTTCCCTGAAGATATTTTAGAGAAGCTAATTCTAGGCTAATGGAACAGCATAGGCAAAGGTATGACTGCGGGACAGCGAAAATTTCAGGGTGCACATATGGAATCAGACAGTTACACTAAGGGATAAAACCTCCAACTGGGAGAGTACACAATTACACACACACACACACACACATTTCATTTGGTACCCTCACGACAATCCACAGCAGTACCACCAAGCCAAATGCTATGAGTAAGAGGGAGGTTGAGGAGATGAGTTCAGTTAAGTATCAAGGTGCTCAATGACATAAGTGAAAGTGAAAGTCACTCAGTCATATCTGACTCTTCGAAACCCCATGGACTATAATCCATCGAATTCTCTAGGCCAGAATACTGGAGTGGGTAGCCTTTCCTTTCTCCAGGGGATCTTCCCAACCCAGGGATCAAACCAGGTCTCTCGCATTGCAGGTGGATTCTTTACCATCTGAGCCACAAGGGAAGTCCAAGAATTCTGGAGTGAGTAGCCTATCCCTTTTCCAGTGGATGTTTCCAATCCAGGAATAGAACTGGGGTCTCCTGTAATGCAGGTAGATTCTTTACAAACTGAGCTATCAGGGAACATGGGTGCTTGTAAATCATGAAAAGAACTTTGGCTTTTACTCTTAGCGAGATGAGGAAAACTTGCAAGATTTTAACCTAAGGATCACTCATTTAGGTCTTAGCCTAATCATTTAGGATGGACAAATCTATTTTTATTAATCTTGATGCAGTTATAATATATGAATAATTTCCAAGAAAATAAGGTTGATGTGATCACTAAATTTTAATGAGAAATTACATTGAATGAAAAATACAGAAAGAGTTTTAAAGGCAATATACTATATTAATTATCAAATCTCAACAAATATTTCAAAGCGAAAATCACTGTGTATTAATATATAACCTAGTACATATCATGGGGAATTAACATCTTTATCCTGACTACAGGTATAGCACAAACTAATAAAATTACACTTGGAAGACTACTACAAAAGTTAGTAATAGGATCCTAAAGAGTATAGACACATGCAGTTTACCCAAGTGAATTCTGAATCACACCAACTACAAATGCTACAGTATATTCATTTTCTTAAGTATAATTCAAGACCCCAATGTCCTACTGCTTCATTAAAACAGGATGTGAAATAAGCCAACTCTTAAATTTTACGGCCAAGATTTACCAACATCCCAGATTTTGGCTATGAATCAAGTCTTCTATTAGGGTTTATAGTGCACTTTAAAGGCAGTACAGAAAATGAGATGTTAACCTCCAAAGAATATAGCCAATAAGATCTCTTACCCTACAATCTGGATTCAGAACTAAATTACTGTGACCAAAATGCTGAAGTTGACCAGCTTGCACTGGTGGTATCTTGACAATTGCTGAAGGTAAGTTTATGAGTCCATATTTGCCAACTCCATATATTCCAGTCTCCACTGTTTCCCGGTACTCTGTGATTAAATATTTGCCCATGTCATACTTATTTACCAGTATCATCCATCATCTCACCATGACCAGACTAAGCCTATCCATCCATATCTTAAGATGTGACTTAATTTCCAATATTACAATAAAGCAGCTCCCAATAGAAAGCTCTTCTCTTTTCAGCTCCATATATTTCATCATAGTTTGTGGTTATATTAAACCTAATGTTTTGACTTTATTGTGCCTTGTCCTCCAGTTGTTCTCTGATAAGCTCCTTCAGGACAGTTGCCCTACACACACCGTACTCACAGCTTCTTATGCTCTAGCAAAGTGAGAGGTGCAAACAGAGAGCCCAGTAACGATCCATGAATGCCTTAAGAGTCCCCAGGAAGATATGGTCAGAGGTCTTGACCATGATTTTGCTTATATAATAATAAATGCTAAAGTTGATCCTTTAGAAAAGTTATCTTTCCTGGGGTTAGCTACCCATTGAAAGGGCAGCTTACAAATATGTATGCTACTAGCGGCATACATATGGCACTAGTGGTAAAGAACCGCCAGCTAATGCAGGAGACATAAGAGAAGCAGGTTCAATCCCTGGGTTGGGAAGATCCCCTGAGGGAGGGCATGACAACCCACTCCAGTATTTTTGCCTGGAGAATTCCATGGACAGAGGAGCCTGACGGGCTTAGTCCACAGGACTGCAAAAAGTCAGACACAATTGAAGCAAGTTAGCACGCACACACACACATATTCATATATATACATTTTAATGTAGCATCAGTTTTAGCTATCATGGATTAACACAACTCTAACAAAATTATATTTTGAAACAGAAAACTGAAATCTCAGCTTACTATAAATATAATCCGATAGTAATAATTTAAAAATATTCTCTCACAAAATAGAGAAGAATAACTAATCTAGTAGGCCACTGTCAACATAGTAAGCCCAGTAGGAGAAGCACACAGATTCAAGATTCAAGCAAGGCAGATGTTAATATATTCTGTTAAACATTTGTCATCTGAGGGAAGAATATGCTCCAGTGATCAAATATATTTAAGTTGAACTCTAATTCTTCTGCCCCAGCTGAAATTTTTCTTTTCTACATTTCAAATAAATTAGAAAACCACAGGAGGAGAGCTCTGGGAAAATATTGCTGTGCTTTATGGATTGTCCACAATTAATAAATAAAATGAACTCTGGTCTCTGAAAAAATTGCACTTCGATGGCACATATTTTTTTCCTCAACGCTGAAAACACCTCAGATTGACATGAAATACTGCTTCTTATATTTCTTTTAAGACGTGTTCTTCCTCTACACTTCTGTCCCATTAAATATTTGGTTGTCATGTCAAATCCACTTTTTCACCAAACTGGAAGTAATAAAGTAAGTAATATACTGTGTGTTGGTACACCAGTCATTGTGGAAGAGAAGTGAGAGAACATTAGAGTGCCCATTGAAGAGCTGCTTATTTGTTAAGGATGAAACGCCACAAAATACCCCACAAGGGCCATTAAGGAAGGACTATTGTGGGACCAAACTAAGGGAAAGGCAGCTGTTAAGAATTCTGACAAAGCAATAAAAGCTTCTACAACTTCTAAATGAATAAGCTGAGGTCCCACAAGTTTTAATCATTATCCAACTCCCAGTGTCAAAATATATCATAATAATTTATAGGTATGTGTAACCAAAGCAATATTTATTATGACAGAACAATGGCAGAAAGACATTAACACAAGTAGACATGAGAATGTGAACATGTGCAGACTCCTTGGGGGAAGAAGTAAATAACTGGATAGACTTTAAAGCACAAGCTCAAAGTAATATCTAGAAATATATTCACACTTTTAAGAGACAAACAGGAAAAAGAAGTCTCTTCTTCCAGAGTTGCAAACCCAACAGAATATTCATCTCTACATCTGTGTGTGTTTTGGGGGCGTGGGGGCTTTTTCATCATGCATGCATGCTTAGTTGCTCAGTTGGGTCTGACTCTGCGACCCTTTGGACTATAGCCCGCCAGGCATCTAAACCCATGGGATTCTCCAGGCAAGAATACTGGCCTGAGCATCCATGCCCTCCTCCAGGTGATCTTCCTGACCCAGGAATGAACCCATGTCTCATGGATCTCCTGCACTGCAGGCAGATTCTTCACCTGCTGAGCCATTGGGGAAGTCCCTTTTTCATCATATTAGAACATAAAAAACATTTAATCCTAACATCTTTAAGAGTACACAACAATGATAAAATAGGAGAGGGACAATGATCATATGATCTTAAAGATAAATCTTCCTTGAAAGCCACCAGGAGTCAGAATTAGTATCCCCAACAAAGTCTCATGAGTGCGAAATAGGCTTTTGAATTACAGAGCACCCCTCATCTTCTAATCACATGTTGTTTCTTCAAATAAGTCTTCCCAGTCAGTGATGATGATTAACATGTGTTGAATGCCCAAAATATACCCCCAAATCTGCATCAGACAGTGTCCCAATATAGATTTATCAGACAGGCAAAATGCAACCCTAGGAGTCTGACCAATGCAATTCTTTTCCTATGCACAGTACAGCAAAGGCTCCTTCAGAAAGACTCTTTTTTTTTTTTAATAATTCTGTTTAGTTATGTATTTTTGGCCACGCTGGCTCTTCATCACAGTTACGGCGCTTCTCCAGCTGCAGTGAAATTGGGCCACTCTTCCTTGCTATGCATGGGTCCTAGAACACAGACTCAACAGCAGGGGCACACAGGCTCAGCCGCTCCACAGCATATGGAATCCTTCCCGACCAGGGATCAAACCCACATCCCTTGCACCAGAGACACCAGGGAAGCACCTTTTTTTGTGTCTTCCTCAGGGCACCTGGAAGACTGCATCTGCACAAGAATATACAACACTGAGAACTTTCTATTGTATTGAACATCATGTATTAGTGTACTCAACTTCACACACCAATGCCCATTCTATCCCCTACCATCTAGATTATAGCAAGTGTTCACAGCCTATTGTAAAGGGAGTCAGCAACAAAGGCTTGAAATTGACATGTACACACAACTATATATAGAAAGTAAACAAGATATATACATAGTTAATATATAGTTATCTATAGAGAGAGAGAGTTAATATAGATAACTTACATAGATAGTTAATATAGATAAGAACCTATTGAATAGCACAAGGCATGCTATTCAATACTCTGTAATGACCGATATGGGAAGAAAATCTAAAAATATAAATACTGGATATATATGTATGTATAACTGATTCATTTTGCTACACAGCAGAAACTAAAAAAAAATATCATAAATTAACTATACACCAATAAAAAATGCAATATTTATTCATATATTAAAAAATGCCTAGGGAAAAAAAAAGAGAAAGAAAATCACTTCAGGCTCTTACATTAGCAGCAAGAAAGAGCCTAGAATGACCTGGTGAGAAAGTCAGACCTCCTGAAGGTCAGCTTGGCTAATATGTTACATTTGATAAGTTTACAAACTTCTCTGAACTTCTCAGTTTTATATCCATACATCAGGGATCGTGATATCTTGCTCATATTACACACACTGAGTCACAGAAAAATAATAACAATACCCAAAAAATATGACAACTATAAAAAATACTTTCCTGACAATTTTTTTAATCTAAGGATATTCCACTAGGCATAGAATATTCAGATTACTGCGTTTTAAAGTCACTTGGAATAGCTTCTTTCTGGATGCATATTTAGATATGCTAGTATGTTTTACTGTTAATATTTAGAGATGCTTTTGTTAATTTAGTTTGTCGTAATTTAAGCTATGTATTCACAGAGATTCAAAAGCACTTCTACAAGACAACGTATATTCAAAGGAGAATACACTTCTCTTCCTGTCACTGTCACAGCATTGCCCTCTTCCTGTAACAGGGAAAATGTTTATAGGGTTATGTCTATCTTTCTAGGTTTATATCTGTAAGTATAAACATAAGTGTGTGTATGTGTATACAATTATATTTTGTACCACTTATCTAAGAATATGCATATTGATCCTCCTGGGAAAATGGTCGTATATAATACACACTTCTCTCTACATTGTGTGTATATGTTTTTCTCTAATGAATGTGTATATTTAACACATATATAATGATGGTAATAGTGAATAAAATATATCAATCATTTTTATAACTGCAAAGTACTGCATTGGTATAGATGTATCCCAATACTATTAAAGGAAATTTGGGTTGCTTCCAGTCTTTGGCTATTATAGACTCACAGTGAATTACCTTGTGCATACTTTTTGTTTTCCTAATTTTGACAATATATTTTGAAACTGATTTCTAAAAGTGTGATTGCTGAATCAAAGGGCAAAAGTACATTTAGTTGTACTAAATAGTGCCAAATTTGTCTCCATATAAAATTGTACCATTTTACATTTCTACCAGCAAGTCTGAGAGCCTCAACAACAGTATATATTACCAAACTTTTGTATTGCTGCCAATCAGAATGGTGAAAATTGGTATTGCAGTATAATTTCAATTTGAGTTTCTTTTTTAGGAGAAAATATAAGCCTCTTTATGCACAGTTAGAAAGTATTTGCATTTCTGTTTTCTACCCATTTTCTATCATCGACCTTTCTCAGATTTCCTGTTTTATGACCTCGTCCATGAATTTTCTGAATGGCATGAATTTTCTGAAGTACTGCCTGTTATCTTAATGCATTTCTGGAGGCTTAAAATTACTCAAGTCATGGTTCTTTTTAGTTAAATTCAATGAAATTTGAACAGTCATAATAGATATTAGCCCAAGCTTTTCTTTACACAGAAAGATCCAGTTACCTGACATATACCCAAGACACCACTTTCTTAGTAATCCCCTTTCCTCGCATTGTTTCAATCTTAGTCTCAACTGGTTCTTTCCCTGCCGCCTCTAAAACATTTTTCAGTTCCTGCTGTCCTAAAAAATAAGAAGAGAAATCAAACAAGTAATATAAAATAAAACTTAGGAAACAAAAAAACCTGCTGAATTCCATGACTCTTCTACTCTTATTAGTCTTACTCCTTCCCTGCTCAGCAAAACTCTTTTGAAGTTTTACTTCCCACATGCTCTTCCTCATGGTTCTAACTGCTGCTTCTTGGCCAACATACAGGTTTCTCAGGAGACTGGTAAGATGGTCTGGTATTCCCATCTCTCTAAGAGCTTTCCACAGTTTGTCATGATCCACACAGTCAAAGGCTTTGGTACGGTCGATGAAAGAGACAAGAAGGCCTTCTCCAGTGAACACTGCTTAATAACAGAAGAAAACAAAAAGAGGGAAAAGACTAGAGATCTCTTCAGGAAAACTGGAAATACCAAGGGAGCATTCTGCCCAAAAATGGGCACAATAAAGGATAAAAATGGTAGAGACCTAGTAGATGCTGAAGAGATCAAGAAAAGATGAAAGAAAACATGAAAGAACTGTATGGAAAAGATCATAAGGAACTGGATTACTATGAAGGTGTGATTAGTCACCCAGAGCCAGACATTCTGGAGTGCAAAGTCAAATGGGCCTTAAGAAGGACTACTGTTAATAAAGCTAGTGAATGTGATGAAATTCCAGCAGAAGTATTAAAATCCCTAAAGGATGATGCCATCAAGGTCTTGCATTCATTATGTCAGCAAATCTGGAAGACACAACAATGGCCACAGGACTAGTAGTGTTAGTTGCTCAGTCGTGTCCAACTCTTTGTGACCCCACGAACTGTAGCCCGCCAGGCTCCTCTGTCCATGGGATTCTCCAGGCAAGAACACTGGAGTGGATTGCCATTCCCTTCTCCAGAGATCTTCCTGACCCAGGGGTTGAACCTGGGGCTCCTGCATTGCAGGAAGATCCTTTACCATCTTAGGTACAGGGAAGATCCACCCTTCCCTGGTGGACTAGAAAAGGTCAGTCCTCATTCCAATTCCCAAGAAGGGTGGTACCAAAGAATGTGCTAACCATTGGACAATTGCACTTATCTCCCATGTTAGTAAGGTCATGCTTAAAATCTTGCATGCTAGGCTTCAGCATTATGTGAACCAAGAACCTCCAGATTTCCAAGCTGGGTCTAGAAAAGGAAGACGAGCTAGAGATCAAATTGCCAACATTTGCTGGATTATAGAGAAAATAAGGGAATTTCAGAAAAATATAATATAGTATATATATACATTATATATTACATATAGTGATGACTTCCAAATTTATATCTAGTTTTCTATCTTTTTTAAGACTTAGTCTCAGCTCAACAATGTCCAAAGGTATCTCAAACTTCATATATCACAAACTAACTTCTCAGTTGGACTTGTTTCTCCTAATGTATTCTAAGAGTCTTCCCACCACGTCCCTGAGCCAACAAACTGAAAAACCTGGGAGGCATTCTGAACTCACGCTATTCCCTCAAAGTAGTTCCATACTTAAATATACATCCCTGAAGATGTATCACCATCCTACTTGACTCCCAAGGCCTGATAAACTGAAACTATATTTTCAAACTCTTTACTCTATTCATTCCTTATAACCACAATTTTAGCCCAGGTGCTTTATCTCATCTGCACTTATTGGCAGACTGTTCACTGGAGAGTTTTACTTTCCAGTCCATCCTACATATAAATGAAACATATAAAACTGGCCTTGAGTGTCACCTGCTTGAAGTCCTCCAACAGTCTCCTCATTTGCTAGGTAAGAGCCCAAGCTGCTATGAATATCCTATTTGTTGTTGCTCAGTCACTAAGTCGTATCCAACTCTTTGCGACTCCATACACCATAGCCACAGGCTTCTCTGTTTATGGGATTACCCAGGCAAGAATACTGCAGTTGGCCACCATTCCTTCTCTGGGGAATCTTCCTGATCGAACCCACTTCTCCAACAATCAGGTAGATTCTTTACCACTGAACCACCAGGGAAGCCCAAATGAATACCCGATAGAGACAATGATTCCTAGGACCAGCCTCCTCCATCCCCCAACCCCATCACATACCACTTCCTTGAAATTTATGGACAGTCATACACAATTGCTTGTAATGTCTCTATAAGTAACAATGATTGGGTCCTATACAATTCATGCATCACACTGCCTTCTTGAAGTGATTACCATCCCTCCTCCTTATCCTATCTCTGCTCATGTTTCAAGTCTCAGGTCAAAGGTCATCTTTTCTGGGAAGTCTTCTTTGACTCCCTTCCACTACCACACTGAAGGATGAGCCGAGCGAAACTCTCACAAGATGCCTGTAGCATTCACTGCACACTCTGCTACCTTCACCAAGCCACTGTGCGCTTGCCTGTTTCTGCCTTCATTTCACTTTAGGCTCTGAGAGCTCTATCGTCTTCTTCAAAAATATGAATGCAGTGATGAGTACAGTTCCTGTGTATAGGGTTCATCTGTGTGTATCTGCTACCCCAAGCATATAAAGACCACTCTATTTCCTCTACATAGAAAAATATCCATGTAAACCAAGTTTACAAGCAAAAAGAACTAAGACCAGGAATGAAGAAGAGAATAAAAACAATGGAATTACTGAGCAGTAAGAGAGAAAGAATAGAGGAAGAAATAAAAGAAACTTTCTCCTTAATTGCCAAAGAGTTACAAGGAATTAAGTTAATATAATAGACTTTTGGAAAATTCAAGCAATTAAAGAATTCTGTGAAATTCATAACCAATACAATAATATGGGGTGCATTTATTGTGAGGTAAAGGTGGTGGGGAGTTGCTCCATTATATTGTAATCAGCTTTATTCTTGAAAATAATTCTAATATTTTTCACCAGAGAACAGTCAGTTCCTGGAGAACTCCAATTCCTGGAGAATTCCTATAATGAACGTACGTGCATTACAATCTATACTAATAGGTTTATAATTACAGTAATTACCTCTAAATATGGTGACCTGCATATGTAATACTGTCCGGATTATATCCTCTTGTTAAAATAGCTTCCTGGAGTTTCTGCTACACTGAATTAGAGTCACATCCATCTATGCCCAAATAGATAACATTAAATAGCAATATTTATGTTATTTTCTTCTTGGTTTGTTAATCATAATTCTAAAATATTCCATGCATTCTTAATGTAATTTTCTTCAGAAATTAAAAAAAACTTGAAGCTTAGTATAAATTGACATAAATTTAAACTATTTCTCACTAAAAATTTGACTTTTATATACTTTTTTAAAAAATTTTGAAATTATCCATCATTCTTTAGGACTCTAGCAATAATTATTCTGCATAATGAATTTCGTAAAATGGTGAGTTAATATTTCATGAGTTCTTTTTTAGTTCAGACTCTTGTAATACTTTAAAACTTTTGTCATTGCATTCATTTCTCTGGTGAAATGTTCTACATTTATGTTAATGAGTGCTGAAAAATTTAAATTCTTGGCTTTAACTTCTCACTCATTAATACAATGCAGTTCAGCCTCCAAAGCTTTTAAAGCAGGTCAGAAGTTCCTGCAATTTGCTGTATACTTATAGTCTAAAAGTTGAAAAACAAAGAAACAACAACAAATGTATCTATAAAAGCAGGCCATAGGAACAAGCCAGTTAACCTGCTGTGAGTTCTAGGGATGAGATACTTTAAAACAATGTTACAGTGTTTATACAAATTCAGAATTCAAATGTTATAAACAAGCCTCATTTTATAATCCTGAACCAATTCTAAAAATAAAAATATCAAGCAATATTATTTTCCTACTTTATCTCAATATTTTACTAACATACAACAAAAGATTACTATATGAAATTTAATTTTTCTCAAGCAATGCTTCAGTTCAGTTCAGTCGCTCAGTAGTGTCCAACTCTTTGCGACCCTATGAATCGCAGCACACCAGGCCTCCCTGTCCATCACCAGCTGCCGGATTTTACTCAAACTCACACCCATCGAGTCGGTGATGCCATCCAGCCATCTCATCCTCTGTCATCCCCTTCTCCTCCTGCCCCCAATCCCTCCAAGCATCAGGGTCTTTTCCAACGAGTCAACTCTTCGCATGAGGTGGCCAAAGTATTGGAGTTTCAGCTTCAGCATCAGTCCTTCCAATGAACATCCAGGACTTATCTCCTTTAGGATGGACTGGTTGGATCTCCTTGCAGTCCAAGGGACTCTTAAGAGTCTTCTCCAACACCACAGCTCAAAAGCATCAATTTTTCGGCGCTCAGCTTTCCTCACAGTCCAACTCTCACATCCATACGTGACCACTGGAAAAACCATAGCCTCGACCAGATGGACCTTTGTTGGCAAAGTAATGTCTCTGCTTTTTAATATGCTATCTAGGTTGGTCATAACTTTCCTTCTAAGGAGTAAGCGTCTTTTAATTTCATGGCTGCAGTCACCATCTGCAGTGATTTTGGAGCCCCAAAAAATAAAGTCTGACACTGTTTCCACTGTCTCCCCATCTATTTCCCATGAGGTGATGGGACAAGATGCCATGATTTTCATTTTCTGAATGTTAAGCTTTAAGCCAACTTTTTCACTCTCCTCTTTCACTTTCATCAAGAGGCTTTTTAGTTGCTCTTTGCTTTCTGCCATAAGGGTGGTGTCATCTACATATCTGAGGTTATTGATATTTCTCCTGACAATCTTGATTCCAGCTTGTGCTTCTTCCAGCCCAGCGTTTCTCATGATGTACTCTGCATATAAGTTAAATAAGCAGGGTAACAATATACAGCCTTGACATACTCCTTTTCCTATTTGGAACCAGTCTGTTGTCCGTGTCCAGTTCTAACTGTTGCTTCCTGACCTGCATATAGGTTTCTCAAGAGGCAGGTCAGGTGGTCTGCTATTCCCATCTCTTTCAGAATTAAGCAATGGTGGAACTTAGCAATAAAGCATTTTTTAAGGTTTTCAAAATTCTCTTTGACTTCATATTGTGCATTATTAAATACTGTTATTAATTTTCCTTAACTCTGTTTTGCAGAAAATATATTACTTAAGATAATAGCTTCCAGTAGATTATTCTCTTTCACTGTAATTACTTCAGGCAACTTGCTGTCACCTGTTGCAATTCAGAGATTCTGACCATATGTGAGGGTGCAAATGTTTACATTAGGATATCCACCTCTTGTACAAATGCTGGAAATTATACTGGGTGAAGAGATAAATAGCTGACTTTCTTATCTAACATTTATTAATAACCAGGTACTTCAAAGACCCAATATTGGCCTGAGCCATTAACTACAGCTGGGTTGGCTTTGACTAGAGTAGCTCTCCCACATACGACTTCTGTAAGTTGTGATAAATGGGAGCATCCATGGAGGACAACCTCCAAAGAGAATGTTACTCTTGTCAAGTTCCTGCCACCATCATCTTATAAAGTTCAAGAAATGGAAGAAGTCTGACTTCACACACATCATCCACAGACGTTCACGTTTTTCTCTCCTTTCTAGAGTAGAAGTAATATCTTCTTCTACTCTAGCCAATGTAACCCAGCCTAGTCAGCTCAGCTGCATGGTTAATTCATATCAGGAAGCACAAGAATTCCTCCTGATATAACAAGTTATGGCAACATAATAATAATGATGATGATGATAGTAATAATAACCATAATAATAATAATAGCCAAAGACTACATCATTCTGATAATTGGACATGAGTTTAAAGTACTTTTCCTTTTTGATTCTCTCTCTTTTTGTAAGGGTTTTTTTTGTTTGTTTGTTTCTTATTTTTGATGTGGACCATTTTTTTTTTAAGTCTTTCTTAAATTTGTTACAATATTCTTCTGTTTCATGTTTCAGATTTTTGGCCACCAGATATTTGCGGTCTTAGTTCCCCAATCAGGGATCAAACCTGCACCCCTTATATTGGAAGGTGAAGTCTTAACCACTAGACCACCAGGGAAGTCCCCTTTTTGATTCTTGATATTCCTCAGGAATAGTGGTACTGCCCTTGGGGCCACTATTCTTATTATTAGGTTTTAAAGCCTCTTTCAATTGTTTATTCAGAAAGTCATTGAGTTGCCTATTCCCTCCCTGTGTCTGGACTTCAAATCCCAAGATACTGATTGGATTTAAAGTACAAACTAATGTAATTAAACTCACCTGTCAGTTTAGCTTGTGCTCTTGGTCACCTGGTCACACAGAAAGCTTCCAGCACAACCCCCTCCAAGCCCCGTACCCTCTGGATTCTGTTTCTCCCAGACTTTGTTCTTCCAAGTTTCTTTAACACTCTTTTAATCTAGCTTTTGGAGTTCTTGTCCTGCTGTACATCATCTCACTCTGAACTTTTCCTGTGAGATTATATAACAAAAGGCTAAATGTTAATCACATCTGTCAAAACAAGTTCACGCAGGCTTCACCAGCCCTAGTACCCTTAAAGTGGTTCACAAATTGGGAGCTATGATAAATACTAATCAGCTTAATAAAGACTACCTCTTCTTCTAAATGCCAAACTTCTTTCTCTTCAAATCATTTCTACCACAAAGGCAAATCTCACAACAATTTTTTTTGGAAACTTTCTCATTGATGATTCAAAATTAATAAATCCCAGCCTCTGCCCTTAAGAGATGTGGCTATTTGGAGAGAGACCAGTAAACAGGTAAATACAAAATAGGATGGAGTAAAAGAGTCTAAAAGATTGTAGCCAGAGAGCACTTAGCTGAAACCAACAAGTTAGGAATGCTTAAAATGCATTTTAACCTTTATTCCCGAGGGCCGCAAGTCAGAGTCAACATAAAAGGGTAGTAAATCAAAGTAAAAAGTTTTTGAGGTGAAACTTTGAAGAGCAAATCTCTACAGATATTCAGGGATACCTAGTAATTTCCTATTTGTGCTCTATTTTCATCTCCATCATTACCACGGGCACCTCATTGCAATAATCATCAGTAGCATCATTGTGTCTACATAAAGTTCCACTAGAAGGTTGACTTTGTAAGTTTAGGAATAGTATAATGCTTGACATATAATAAATACTCAATAAATGTTTATTCAATTAAAAAAGAATAGGACTTTTTTCATAGAGTTTGGAGTATAAACGGAAGTACCCATCTCTAAGAAATAAAAGAATATTTATGTGGCATTTTGGGGTACCAAAACATTTTATTACAGCAGTGGATAATATTATTCTATGTTCTTTTCTGCTCTGAGTAAGATAGAGTTGCTTAAAATGTGGTCAGAGCTACTTTTGCATAACTTAGGTTATTGTGCCAAGAGAAATCTCCAAGCAACTTATTACTTTTCCTTCACTGGGTGTGTGCGTGTGTGTGTGCACACACGTGTGCAAATTTTCACATTTTCCTTCACTGGGTGTGTGTGCACACACACAATTTTTCACATTCCAAAAAGGACTCTTGGCAGCCTGTGATCCCTGTAGTATAAGCCACACTACTCTTCTCAGGAGGTAAGTTTACTACTAGGACCATCTTGGTTTCTACATTCCCATCTCCCCTAAAAGTGAGGGAAAATGCAATTATGAAGCAGTATTCCAAGTAGAACAGGTAGTATGGAGGAGGGGAGAGCACAGAAAAACAACTTTCCATCACTCAGATTACACAAGGGTCTTCTGAGATGGCCTTCCCACCTTCTCCCTGAGTGAAGTAATTCTTGCTTGATCCATGGGTAAATAAAGGAGAAAGGTGCCATGTCTAGGGACACACACCATGGAGAGAGGTATATACATTAGCACCGAAGTTCATTTTTAAGCAATACCACTGAGGACAGGATAATTTTTATGTATTATTAAGGTCTAAGGAGTGACAGGAAAAATTTTTAAAAATATTTTACAGAAAATGATATTCCTGAGAACCCAAAAGATTTTGTTCCTGGATCATTTTCCCCCATCTGAAAAAGCTCACTTCATGTGAAATCTTTGGAATTCCATCGATCCCAGCTTAGCTGCTTCTTCCAGCATGAAATGTGACTGGATAAAATATTTCATAGTGGCAGAATTCATTAAAGTAATTATATCTCAGAACTAAAGTATCCTTGCAGCCATAACAACCAACTTCAATATACAAGGTTGTCCCATCCTTTAAAATGTACACCTTCTCAGAAGTCTAGATATATGTTTTACTTTTTGGCACCAAATTATTCTAGATGGTCATAATTTCTCTGAAGTTAAAAGTTTATTTAGAACATATGATATTTTCAATGAAATAGTACATTAAATTTATTCCCAAATAAATATATTTCTTGACTATACCTCGATAAATGTGATTGCTTTACATATAATTCTATGTTTAAGTGAAAATAATAAATTCTTGTCTTTTTAAGCATCACTGCATTTGAAGGATTGTTTTCCATTAACTACAACTTGCCTCCACATTCTAAAGAGGCTCACATGGATAGACTATGCCCAAATATAGCATTGACGCCATGACATCACTTTTTAAAAAAATTTTTATTGACACTGAAGCTTCTCTTCAAATTTCTAGTCTGATCCCCAACCCTTAAATATTAAGTGGTATTATGAATTTTTTTAATTGAACTACAATAAACTTACATTAGATTCAAGTGTACAATAGTGATTTGACATTTTCATACATTATAAAATGATCACCATGATCAACCTGATTACCATCAGTGACCATACAAATGGAGAAGGAAATGGCAACCCACTTCAGTATTCTTGCCTAGAGAACCCCATGGGCAGAGAAGCCTGGAGGGCTACAGTCCACGGGGTCGCAAGAGTTGGACATGACTTAGCGACTAAACCATCACCACCACCATACAAAACAGTGCAAACAACTGAATCAAAAGATGGACAAGGGGCATATGAAAAATTGTTCAACAATGCCAATTATTAAATAAATGCAAATCAAAACTATGAGATGTCACCTCACATCAGTCAAAATGGCCATCATTAAAAAATCCACAAACAATAAATTCTGGAGAGGGTGTGGAGAGAAGGGATCCCTCCTACACTGTTGGTGGGAATGTGAATTAGTGCAGTCATTATGGAGAACAGTATGGAGATGCCTCAAAAAACTACTAAACAGAGCCATCACAGGATCCTGCAATACCATTCCTGGGCATATATCCAGAGAAAAACACAGTCTGAAAGAATACATGCCCTCCAATGTTCACTGTAGCACTGTTTACAATAACCAAGATATGGAAGCAACATATATGTCCATCAACAGAGAAATGGATAATGGAGATGTGGCACACATATGCAATGTGATATTACTCAGCCACTAAAAAGACTGCGATAATGTCATTTGAAGCTATATGAATGAACCTAGAGACTGTCATACTCAATGAAGTAAATCAGACAGAGAAAGGAATATCATATGATACTGCTTATAAGGGGAATCTAAAAAGAAATGATACAAGTGAACTTACTTACAAAACAGAAACAGACATATAGATTTAGAGAAGGAAATTATGATAACCAGGGTAGAAAAGTGAGGGGAAGGTATAGTTAGGGAGTTTGGGTGGACAGTTACACATTGCTACATTAAAATAGAGAACCAACAAGGGCCTACTGTGTAGCACAGGAAACTCTGTTCAACATAATGTAACAACCTAAACGGGAAAAGAATCTGAAAAAGTATAGATAAATGTATATGCATAACTGAATCCCTTTGCTGAACACCTGAAACTATTGCAACATTGTTAATCAACTACACTCCAACATAAAATACAAAGTTTTAAAAAAGTCACAACCAAAAAATAGTATGTCTGTGACTATTTTCCCCACATCTCACATTTCATACCCAAGACTCATTTATTTTGCTACTGGAAGATTGTACCTCCTTATTTCCCTCACCTGTTCCCTTCCCCAACCACCAGTTTGTTCTCTGTATTTCATGGGATCACTTTCATCCTTACAATGTTTTTCATCATTTAAACACCTTTAAATTCTTCACATGCTCAAATAGTGTTTATGCTCAGGCATAGTTCTGTTTTTACCAACAATATTTGAGTCTGTGGTAGTTTTGAGACGCTTGCAAATTCTTTACACATCTCTAATAAAGTATTTTTCCCTCTTTGTTATTTGGGTTCACC
The DNA here is from genome assembly GCF_019320065.1 of Cervus canadensis. Classification (NCBI taxonomy): domain Eukaryota; kingdom Metazoa; phylum Chordata; class Mammalia; order Artiodactyla; family Cervidae; genus Cervus; species Cervus canadensis. The sequence goes on from NC_057400.1 coordinate 11,378,908, forward strand.
CTATCTCTTGCTTTAACCAATAGAAAGTGGCAGAAGAGAAGCTCTATAACTTCCAAGGTTGATTATTAAGAGATCTGCAATTTCTGCCTTCACTGCTTGAAATGTTCCCTTTTGGAAGAAAACTAACTGGCAAAAAGGATAAGCTATCTGTGTGGTGAAAGATAAAGCCCATGTGAACAAGTCCCAAGATACCAGCCACATGAGTGACACCCCCTCGGCCCTTTCACCCAGCCTAGCTCCAAGTAGAGTTAGTGACACTGCAGGGAACTGGAGAGCTGTCACCCATTCCTGCTAGCATAAACAAACAACAAAATTATGAGAAATAAAGTAGTTGTTATTTTAAGCCACCAAGTGATTGAGCAATGGGTTATGGAACCATCGGCCTAAGACAACTTTAGAATGATTCCAGGTTTTCGAGGCAAGAATACTGAAGCGGTTTGCCAGTCCCTTCTCCAGTGGACCATGTATTGTCAGAACTCTTCACCATGACCCACCCATTTTGGGTGCCCTGCAAGGTATGCCTCATAGCTGCACTGAGTTACACAAGGCTGTGGTCCATGCAATCATTTTCATTAGATTTCTGTGAATATGATTTTCATCTTGGAAGCCATAGGACTATACTTCTTACTTCTGTTTACCCTCTGATGGATGAGGACAAGAGAGTTGTGCAAGCTTCCTGATGGGAGGGACTGACTCTGGGGAAAACTGAGTCTTGCCCTGGAGGGCAGGGTTATGCTAAGTCAGTATAGTTTAGTCGCTCAGTCATGTCTGACTCTTTGCAACTCCATGGTCTGCAGCACACCAGGTTTCCCTGCCCATCACCAACTGCCAGAGCCTACTCAAACTCATGTCCATTGAATCAGTGATACCTTCCAACCATCTCATCCTCTGTCATCCCCTTCTCCTGCCTTAAATCTTTCCCAGCATCATGGTCTTTTCCAGTTAGTCAGTTCTTCGCATCAGGTGGACAAAGTACTGGAGTTTCAGCGTCAACATCAGTCCTTCCAATGAATATTCAGGACTGATTTCCTTTAGGATGGACTGGTTGGATCTCCTTGTAGTCCATGGGACTCTCAAGAGTCCTCTCCAACACCACAGTTCAAAAGCATCAATTCTTCGGCACTCAGTTTTCTGTGTAGTTCAACTCTCACATCCATCCATGACTACTGGTAAAAACATAACTTTGACTTGACGGACCTTTGTTGGCAAAGTAATGTCTCTGCTTTTTAATATGCTATCTAGGTTGGTCATAGCTTTTCTTCCAAGGAGAGAGCACCTTTTAATTTCATGGCTGCAGTCACCACCTGCAGTGATTTTGGAGGCCAAAAAAACAAAGTCTGTCACTGTCTCATTGTTTCCACATCTATTTGCCATGAAGTAATGGAACCAGATGCCATGATCTTCATTTTCTAAATGTTGAATTTTAAGTCAACTTTTTCACTCTCCTCTTTCATTTTCATCAAGAGGCTTTTTAGTTCCTCTTCACTTTCTGCCATAAGGGTGGTGTCATCTGCTTATCTGAGGTTATTGATATTTCTCCCGGCAAACCTGATTCCAGCTTATGCTTCATCCAGTCCAGCGTTTCTCATGATGTACTCTGCATATAAGCTAAACAAGCAGGGTGACAATACACAGGCTTGACATAGTCCTTCAGCAATTTGGAACCAGTCTGTTGTTCTATGTCCAGTTCTAACTGTTGCTTCTTGACCTGCATACAGATTTCTCAGGAGGTAGGTCAGGTGGTCTGGTATTCCAATCTCTTTAAGAATTTTCCACAGTTTGCTGTGATCCTCACAGTCAAAGGCTTTGGCATAGTCAATACAGCAGAAGTAGATGTTTTTCTGAACTCTTTTGCTTTTTCAGTGATCCAATGGATGTTGGCAATTTGAACTCTGGTTCTTCTGCCTTTTCTAAATCCAGTCTGAACATCCGGAAGTTCATGGCTCATGTACTGTTGAAGCCTGGCTTGGAGAATTTTGAGCATTACTTTACTAGCGTGTGAGATGAATGAAACTGTGTGGTAGGTTGAACGTTCTTTGGCATTGCCTTTCTTTGGGATTGGGATGAAAACTGACCTTTTCCAGTACTGTGGGCACTGCTGAGGTTTCCAAATTGCTGGCATATTGAATGCAGCACTACCACAGCATCATCTTTTAGCATTTGAAATAGCTCAACTGGAATTCCATCACCTCCACTAGCTTTCTTTGTAGTGATGCTTCCTAAGGCGCACTTGACTCCACATTCCAGGATCTCTGGCTCTAGGTGAGTGATCACACCATCGTGGTTATCTGGGTCATGAGGATCTTTTTTGTATAGTTCTTCTGTGTATTCTCAGTATATGCTCAGTAAAGCTTTAAACCTATTCTCTCCTGATGGCCTGGGCTGTGTTCCCTCCCTGTTAGTTGTCTGGCCTGAGGCAGCGACCAGGTTAGCATCACAATTCACCAGACTTTCCTTTGCGACTTAAAGAAATTACAGTTGCTCATTTCAAGTATTTTGCAACAAAACGCTTATCCAAAAATTATTTTTCAGGGTCCAAGATAAAAAGAACAGATGTGTCTCAAAGGTCTTGATGTAAAGCAGTTTCATGTTAGAAAATGGCATTGAAATGTTCGGTATTCACAAATCAAAACAAAGCTGACATGTTTCGATTATTTATCTGTACCTGCACACACATACAAATATCAAAACTATAGTGACATTCTCTACATAGAACTACATTGTGTGCTGTGTGTCTTTGGTCACTCAGTTGTGTCTGACTCTTGAGACCCCATAGACTGTAGCTTGCCAGGCTCCTCTGTTCATGGGTTTATCCAGGCAAGGATACTGGAGTGGGTTGCCATAAAGTGATAGACTTGTATTTACTTCTGTATTACATCCTGTCTCTTTAGTTTAAGAAGAATGAAAAGAAGGAAGGAAAAAAATTAAAAAGAAAACCAAAAAAACAGAAGGAGGAAGGTAGGTTATTTTAAGGAAGAATGTCTGGGGTTACCCTAAGTGCTTCCAAAGTAAACACTTAATTCCCATGTGGCTCAGTGGTAAACAATATACCTATCAATGAAGGAGACACAGGAGATGAGGGTTTGATTACTGGGTCAAGAAGACCTCCTGGAGGAGGAAATGACAATCCACTCCAGTATTCTTGTCTGGAAAATTCCATGGACAGAGGAACCTGGTGAGCTAGAATCTGGGTGTCGCAGAGAGTCAGACACAACTGAGCACGCACACATGCAACTGAAAGAACAGGCAGAAACAGTTCCCCATTCAGAATAGCTTTTTTGGAGCATAATCCTGGATGCCTAGATGTACATATACACATGAATTTCTATTGATAGGATGATAAAGTTACATTTTGCCAGGAGTAAAACTTAAAATTCATCCATGAGGTATGTCCTGAGACTCTATTGGTTGTTAGGGAAACAGAGGGTTCGGTGTGTCACCTAACACACTAACATTCTGGGATCAAGAGAATCCTGATACACTGCTCTGTCTCGCTGTATTTATATTATCTGATCTAAGATTGGGCTTCCCTTATGGTTCAACTGGTAAAGAATCCACCTGCAATGCAGAAGGCCTGGGTTCAATCCCTGAGTTGGGAAGATCCCCTGGAGAAGAGAAAGGCTATCACCCTAATACCAAAACCAGACAAAGATGCCACAAAAAAAAGAAAACTACAGGCCAATATCACTGATGAACATAGATGCAAAAATTCTTAACAAAATTCTAGCAAACAGAATCCAACAACATATCAAAAAGATCATACATCATGACCAAGTGCGCTTTATCCCAGGGATTGCAAGGATTCTTCAATATCTGCAAATCAATCAATGTAATACACCACATTAACAAATTGAAAGATAAAAACCATATGGTTATCTCAATAGATGCAGAGAAAGCCTTTGACAAAATTTAACATCCATTTATGATAAAAACCCTCCAGAAACCAGGTATAGAAGGAAAACATCTCAACATAATAAAAGCCATATATGATAAGCCCACAGCAAACATTATCCTCAATGGTGAAAAATTGAAAGCATGTCCCCTAAAATCAGGAACAAGACAAGGATGCCCACTCTCACCACTACTATTCAACATGGTTTTAGAAGTTTTAGCCACAGCAACCAGAAAAGAGAAAGAAACAAAAGAACTCCAGATTGGAAAAGAAGTAAAACTCTCACTGTTTGCAGATGACATGATCCTCTACAAAGAAAACCCTAAAGACCCCACCAGAAAATTACTAGAGCTAATCAATGAATACAGTAAAGTTGCAGGATACAAAAGTAACACACAGAAATCCCTTGCATTCCTATACACTAACAATGAGAAAACAGAAAGAGAAATTAAGGAAACAATTCCATTCATCATTGCAATGAAAAGAATAAAATACTTAGGAATAATCTACCTAAAGAAACAAAAGACCTATATATAGAAAACTATAAAACACTGATGAAAGAAATCAAAAAGGACACAAATAGATGGAGAAATATACCATGATCATGGATTTGGCAGAATCAACATAGTGAAAATGAGTATACCACCCAAAGCAATCTATAGATTCAATGCAATCCCTATCAAGCTGCCAACGGTATTTTTCACAGAGCTAGAACAAATAATGTCACAATTTGTATGGAAAGACAAAAAACCTTGAATAGCCAAAGCAATCTCAAGAAAGAAGAATGGAAATGGAGGAATCAACCTGCCTGAATCCAGGCTCTACTACAAAGCTACAGTCATCAAGACAGTATGGTACTGGCACAAAGACAGAAACATAGATCAATGGAACAAAATAGAAAGCCCAGAGATAAATCCACACACCTATGGACACCTACTCTTTGACAAAGGAGGAAAAAATACACAATAGAAAAAAGCCAACCTCTTTAACAAGTGGTGCTGGGAAAACTGGTCAACCACTTGTAAAAGAATGAAACTAGAACACTTTCTACACCATACACAAAAATAAACTCAAAATGGATTAAAGATCTAAACGTAAGACCAGAAACTACAAAACTCCTAGAGGAAAACATAGGCAAAACACTCTCTGACATAAATCACAGTAGGATCCTCTATGAGTAATGGAAATAAAAGCAAGAATAAATAAATGGGACCTAATTAAACTTAAAAGCTTTTGCACAACAAAGGAAACTATAAGTAAGGTGAAAAGACAGCCCTCAGAGTGGGAGAAAAAAAATAGCAAATGAAGCAACTAACAAAGAATTAATCTCAAAAAATACAAGCAGCTCCTGCAGATCAATTCCAGAAAAATAAATGACCCAATCAAAAAATGGGACAAAGATCTAAACAGACATGTCTCCAAAGAAGACATACAGATGGCTAACAAACACATGAAAAGATGCTCAACATCACTCATTATCAGAGAAATGCAAATCAAAACCACAATGAGGTACCATCTCAAGCCAGTCAGGATGGCTGCTATCAAAATGTCTACAAACAATAAATGCTGGAGAGGGTGCAGAGAAAAGGGAACCCTCTTACAATGTTGGTGGGAATGCAAACTAGTAGAGTCACTATGGAGAACAGTGTGAAGATTTCTCAAAAAACTGGAAATAGAACTGCCATATGACCAAGAAATCCCACTCCTGGGCATACACACTGAGGAAACCAGATCTGAAAGAGACACGTGTACCCCAATGTTCATCGCAGCACTGTTTATGATAGCCAGGACATGGAAGCAACCTAGATGTCCATCCACAGATGAATGGATAAGAAAGCAGTGGTACATATACACAATGGAATATTACTCAGCCATTAAAAAGACTGCATTTGAGTCAGTTCTAACAAGGTGGATGAAAGTGGGGCCTATTATATAGAGTGAAGTAAGTCAGAAAGAAAAACAACAATATACTAATGCATATATATGGAATTTAGAAAGATGGTAACGATGACCCTATATGCGAGACAGCAAAAGAGACACAGATGTAAAGAACAGTCTTTTGGACTCTGTCGGAGAAGGCGAGGGTGGGATGATTTGATAGCACAACATTGAAGCATGTATATTATCATATGTGAAACAAATTGCCAGTCCAGGTTCGATGCATGAGACAGGGTGCTCAGGGCTGGTGCACTGGGATGACCCTGAGGGATGGGATGGGAAGGGAGGTAGAGGGGGATTCAGGATGGGAAACACATGTACACCCATGGCTGATTCATGTCAACATACGGCAAAAACCACTACAATATTGTAATTAGCCTCCAATCTTTTTTTAAATTAAAAAAAAATTTTTTTAATGGAAAGGCTACCCACTCCAGTATTCTGACCTAAGATTTCCAGGTTCATTTGGAAAAGCAATAGACTAACTTAAGAGATGCTGAATTAAAATGCACAAGAGGGTTGATTCCGCATGATAAAATCAAATGATAACTGCTACCCAGTCTTTGTGTATGAAAATGTAGTAGTTAACACATTAAGATTTATTTTAAGTCATATTCATTCACTTAGTATGAAATCAGGAATTCTTCTGGTATTGCTTCATATATGTTTTCTGGTTAGGTTATTTAGAGATCAAGAAAAATGAATTATAAAACCTCCATTTCCATCAATGTACCTCTTAAACTGTACCCACTTTCTCCCAATATCCCAAGCAGGATATCAAGGATTACTGCCTGTTTCAGATTCTAATAACTGCTTCCCATTTAGTAGCCTGACTTCCTAGAACCATTAGAAATGAAATGTTTTTACCTAATGTTTAAAGATTACCTGCCATCAAGTATGCTCTACCATAATTCAGGAAGTACATTGTAAAAAAAAAATTGATTTTTCTTTAAAATTTTTCAAGAAAAGGAGCTATTTGATTTTAAATAGCTCTGTAATCTTTATGGAATCTTAAAAGAATTTTTTAAAACTTTTCTTTCCTTATTGTTAAGAATAGTCTAACTAAAACATCCCCCTGTGAAAGTGACTACAGCCTTGGAGACCTGGTCATCCTTAATGGATCAATAAAACATTTCATCACTGTTATTTTTCTTCCTGGTGTTTTTGTTAATAATTTTCAATACTAGGTGGAACAGAGGGGAATGTTTTGACTGAATAGATTTTGTGGGTTTGAAATGGTTCTCACCTTCTTCACTATATAAGGTTGAAGGGACATAAGAATTTATCATTTATTTTAGTAATTTTTCCTTGAAAATTAAAAAAAAAAAAAGATTCTGCAAAGGACAAGGCTTTCCATCTCTCCGTCAACTATGGTTATTCTTTCTTTTTCATTAGGAAAATAAGTTAACAGTGGTTGACAACAACATACAGCATTTTTAGGCTAATTAAATAATTTTAGCATTTTAATGAAAATGAAGTATAGTATACTCTTAAAGAGATGCTTCCCATTTTACAAATTAGGTTCACCCCCCAGGATACAAGAAAATGCAAGCATGACATATATTCATCATCACATACTGAAAGTCTCCATACTATGTAATAAAATTACAAGAAATGATATTTTCACAGTGATGGATCCTGTCCACAAGCAGACTTTATGCTTCACAACACCATTCATTCATCTAGTGATATAAAATCTTTCTTATTGTTACAGAAAACTCATGGTACTTTTAAAATGCTATATTAAAATTTCTTAAGATTTTCTTATTTCCTTAACCTGAGTAAGTCATTGGGTATAAATCTGTCTTTAATAGATGACAGTAGATGTCCGTTTCCTTTTTATCTATCCACTGGGAAATGCTCAAAAATTCCCTACAAAGTTTTAGAATATGCAACAGTTGACACTTATTCCTAAGTCTAATGCTTGAGATGGGAAGGATGCTATTCTCTTTTTAATTTGTTAGAATAATCTAATTAACATATATAGACCAAGGTTATAAAGATAAAAATATATACATACATAGATGTACACAGCAGTGAAGTGAATGTCAACAAATTGAATACCTTAATTCCAATTAATTACAATATGAGGAGCTGAGGGTCAGAGAGGTTAAGATTCCCAAGGTATTACAGCTAGTAAATAGAGAAAATATCTTTTTGGTCACATACAAACAGACACATCCTAATAACCATCAATTGCTTTCCTTTATTAAATTGAGGTTAAATGATTTATTAAATATTTAAATAAAATTAAGCTTCCCTGGTGGTTCAGACAGTAAAGAGTCTGCCTGCAATACAGGATACTCAGGTTCAATTCCTGGGTCGGGAAGATCTCCTGGAGGAGGGCATGGCAACCCACTCCAGCATTCTTGCCTGGAGAATTCTGTGGACAGAGGAGCCTTGCAGGCTACAGTCCATCGGGCCGCAAAAGCATCAGACATAACAGACAGACTAACACTCTCACAAGTGGTCTAAATGATAGTAAATTACCTGCTGTGTGTGGCTGATGAGAAAAGCATACTGGCTGTTTGCCTTTAGAGTTTATGCTACTGTGTGCCCCACTAGACAATTTATCAGGTGTTTAGTGGGAATGTACTAGATTTCGGGCAATGTCCCAAGAGCACAATCTTCTACATGCATACAATACACAAGCACACACATGCACCAAAACTGGCTATTAGTTTAGTGGACACAAAGAGCTCTAACTCATCGTGAATAAAAGAGTAAACATGTTAAGGAGTCAACTGTTAACCTATTTTAATAATATCCAGATATTTATCAAAAAAAAAACTAAAATATCACACATTTTAAATCAACATATGCTAACATTTATATAAAAAGGTAGGTAGCAAAAGAATTTAAGCAGCTTTTACATACAACAAATGTCTCCGGGACAAAGAAAAGAAAAAAATGTAAACATTAATAGTGATGATCTATTTAGAAAATAATAGAATGAGAAATTGAGTAGCTGGGGAATAACTGCAGGAGGGAGATTTCTCACTCTATGTATAGCGATTTTGATGTTTGAAGTACCTGATTATGCTATTCAGAAATTAATGAAGATTGTTGTGTTTAATGTCAGGAAATATAAAAAGATTCCGTTAATATTGGTCATTGAACAAAACAAAATTACATGAGAATGCTGCAAAATAAGGCTTAGATCTGACACTTAGGTTGCTGAATAACCAGGGTGAAAACATTCATTTTTTCATTCATTAAAATAGTGAAGTCCATGTGTCGCTCAAGGTTATTGTGAGACACAGGAAAGGCAATCTTAAGTTCTTCTACATGATAAAGTTTACAGATACACCCTATATCCTTTAATTCTCATCATTTTTCACTAACAAAAAATTAGACATAAGATACCATGTAAAAGACACTAAAATTAGCTATGTCTAGTTTTAAAGCTGGCTTCATATATTACACAAACTGAAGTACACATTTGGACATGGGAGAAACATTTTTCTTTCTTAAAATATTTGAGTAAACATAAAATTACTCATGGTTAATAATTTCAAAGTAAACTTCATTTGTCGTGGAACATACAGAAGACGGGAACCATGCTCTTATCGCATTGCCTCATACACAACAGGCATGCACTAAACACTTAAGCAACTGTGTAGTAGAGGACTCAAGAGCAAAGGGCTCCAGAGGCAGATAGTGAGGATTCAGATTTCTGTTCAGCCACTCTGGTTCTTGGAAATCTTCTAATCCTCCAAACTGCAGCTTCTCATTTGCAAAACTAGAATAAAAGTAGTATCTATGACATAGAATTATGGTCTGTGACCCTAGTCTAACTACTTTACCACTGGATCTCACAATTTCCCCATTTTTAACATAAGGATGATGGTACAAACTTGCAAAGTTCTAAAGAGGATTATTACTGTTAACTACCAGTAAAACTACTAGTACTACTATTTTCTGTGGAAAAGAATCAAATATGATGTACTGATCAACCACACACAGCAAATTATGGCCTCATTTTGATAAAGGAAACACCTGCTACTTATTATAATATATATGGTTGTATGTGACTAAAAGATAGCTTCCCTAATTACTAGCTGTGCTACCTCGGAAAGCTCTTCAAACTCCAAACCATAGCTTCTCATATGCAAAACTGGAATAAAAGTAATACCTATCACATAGAGTTATGGTGAGGATAAAATGAGATATAGGCACTTGACCACTGCATGGCATTTATGAATAGTACTCAAAACTTTAGCCTCTGTCAGGGATAATAAAAATGCCAATAATTTTATTACTAAAACTATTTTCTTTTTATAATTCTAAATTTACTTTGTAACTTTGTTATATCATGAACTTTCTATTGCCAAATTCAGACTTAAACTGAAGAAAGTAGGGAAAACCACTAGGCCATTCAGGTATGACCTAAATCAAATCCCTTACAATTATAAAGGAGAAGTGACAAATAGATTCAAGGGATTAGATATGATAGACATAGTGCCTGAAGAACTATGGATGGAGGTTCATAACACTGTATAGGGGGCTGTGATCAAGACCATCCCCAAGAAAAAGAAATTCAAAAAGGCAAAATGGTTGTAGGACGGGGCCTTACAAATAGCTGAGAAAAGAGGAGAAGCAAAAGACAAAGGAGAAAAAGAAAGATATACCCGTTTGAATGCAGAGTTCCAAAGAATAGCAAGGAGAGATTAGAAAGCCTTCCTAAGTGAACAATACAAAGAAACAGAGGAAAACAATAGAATGGGGAAGACTAGAGATCTCTTGGAGAAGGAAATAGCAACCAAAACTGGCGACACCAAGGAAACATTTCATGCAAAGACGGGCACAATAAAGGACAGAAATGGTATGGACCTAACGGAAGCAGAAGATACTAAGAGGAGGTGGCAAGAACACACAGAAGAACTATACAAAAGACCTTAATGACCCAGATAACCACGATGGTGTGATCACTCACCTAGAGCTAAACATCCTGGAATGTGAAGTCAAGTGGGCCTTAGGAAGCATCACTACGAACAAAACTAGTGGAGGTGATGGAATTCCAGCTGAGCTATTTCAAATCCTGAAAGATGATGCTGTGAAAGTGCTGCACTCAATATGCCAGCAAATTTGGAAAACTCAGCAGTGCCCACAGGACTGGAAAAGGTCAGTTTTCATTCCAATCCCAAAAATAGGCAATGACAAAGAATGTTCAAACTACCACACAATTGCCCTCATTTCACACAGTAGCAAAGTAATGTTCAAAATTCTCCAAGCTAGGCTTCAACGGTATGTGAACTGAGAACTTCCAGATGTTCAAGCTGGATTCAGAAAAGGCAAAGGAACCAGAGACCAAATTGCCAACATACACTGGATCATTGAAAAAGCAAGAGAGTTTCAGAAAAGTATCCACTTTTCCTTCATTGACTACGTTACAGTCTTTGTGTGTATCACAACACACTGTGGAAAATTCTTAAAGAGATGGGAATATCAGACCACCTTACCTGCTTCCTGAGAAATCTGCATGCATATCAGGAAACAACAGTTAGAACCAGACATGGAACAACGGACTGGTTCCAAACTGGGAAAGGAGTATGTTAAGGATACATATTGTCACCTTGCTTATTTAACTTCTATGCAGAGTACGTCATGAAAAATGCCAGACTGGATGAAGCACAGATTCAAGCTGGAATCAAGACTGCTGGGAGAAATATCAATAACCTGAGATATGCAGATGATACCAAACTTCTTTGTACATAATACAAAAATATTCACCTAAATTTAAATCTTTTTTTTTTTTTTTTCCACTCAGATAAGAAAACGGAGGGTTGGTTAAGGGAAGTGTCTGGACCCATAGGAGATTATTCTCTCCTGAGATTCTCAATCCCATATCTATGTTTATTTCCTCCCAACCCTACCGCTTCACTTTCATAAAGGCCTCATTTCCTCTTGGCCCAAATACCAGTTCTCAAGAAAGAGCATACCAAGTTACCATGGAATTTCAAATCAATACAGTTATAGATATATCATGACCACCGTCTACTCAGTCTTAAAGTTAAAAGACCAAAGGGAATCATGGTGGAATTCAGTCAGATATCCTCAGACAGATGAGATGAGCTACCCTTGGACTGGCAGTCAGGAAAATGAGTGACAAGAGAAGGAATACAGGATACACGTTAAAGCAGACTGTGTGAGTGGTTATGGTATCCCTTGCCTCCAAAGGGCAGCTCTGAAAGCAGCCATTTTCCAAGAACCACTTCCATTATGCAACTTGTTTTTTTTGTTTGTTTGTTTGTTGCTTAGTCGTGTCCGACTCTCATGACCCCGTGGACTATAGCCCATCAGGTTCCTCTGTCCATGGGATTTCCCAGGCAACGATATTTGAGTGGGTTGCCATTTTCTTCTTCCAGGGGATCTTCCCAACCCAGGGACTGAACTCATGTCTCTTGGATCTTTATCTGAACTTTATTTTGCTAAATCCTCAAGAATGGCTTTTCACCTCCCTGTGTGCAATTATTCTATTAAATACTTCATCTTCTCCACAGAGAGCTATTTGAAATTATCAAACTGTTCTCTCCCATCCTTCAAAAACACCTGGACCAATTTGTTGGGACAAACCTGACAAACAGCAGTGGCTGACTGGCTGCATTCCAGAACTTTGCTGTTGATGAATCAGGTCTGACATTCAAGCTCCAAAGGGCTTGTAAAAAGCTATGATAAAATTGCTTAAGAAGGTGGTTGAAACATCAACTATAGACCTGGACTGCATCATTTTTGTGAGGCTGGGGTTGTTAAGATTTTAGGAAACTTGGAAATGTGCCCATCTTTATGGTGTTAGACTGAGGCATTTGTAATAAACCTATATAAGGATTATACAACTCTAGGAGAATGTATCTTTCTTGGACTTAAAATTTACTCTCAACATAGATCCAAAGTAATTATTAGATGTTACTTGTGGAAGATAGGTAAGTGGCAAAAAAAAGTCTGTCTGCTATAAAAGATAACCACCACGGTTATAATTTAAATGTCCTACTGGATATTAACCAGTTTTGGATCTAAGTTTGCAGATTTTGTATGCCACTTATTTCCTGAGTCTCTTCCTCATATGCTTTTCAAACTAGCTTTCCCATCTTGATGGTTTCTTTATTCATAAGTTAAATCCTTGACATATGTTCCCTATACATTCATATGAGAAGCCAAGATTTTTACTTGATAGGGATCAGTGCTGCTTCACAGATCATATATAATCTATAGTCTATCTTCCCATTCTCTGTCACTTCATCTGAGAAATAAAAAATAGCAGAAAATCGAGGTTTCACCCAACCATTACACTCATGTCTACCTGCTCCTTGATGCTTCCAGATAGGATCAATATATAATAGATTTAATCTTATTAAACTTACTGCCTAGAAAAAAAAAATTTAAAGATAAAAACCTAAACCAGCTGGAACCTTCCCCTGTTAATTCTCACCCACTTATACTTCATCTGACAGCAACACAGACAAACAGACAAGGCTTCTGTGATCCCATGATGAAGCGAGTCTCCTACCAACTCCCAAACCAGAAGAGAGGAACTCTGATTACTAAACTACTCAGGTTGCTAAATTCACCAGTGGGTACGACCTTGAACAAGTTATCCTGTTCTCTGTTGTCTTGTCAGTAAATCAAGTAACATAATCACCATAGTTAGTTCTAAGAACCTTTTAAAAGAATTCTATCTGTAATATGGGAAAAAGTGAAAGAAAAATAAATTATATTGTTTAAAACTCTCAGTCAGAAATAGGGACACACAGCACTTGCTACTAACAAATACCATCTACAGATTTTACGCTGGCAATCTAGTAGTTCCCATGCTCAGGTCATATAATATGAAACTGCAGCATTCCTATGAGAATGGATATTTTCTCCTCAAAAATTGGCTTTAAATGTAATTTAGCAGATATTAATGGTAGCAGTTCCATGCTATCATATTTACTTAATTTTTATCATATATATAACCTCTTGGTACTTTGTGACCTGTCTGAAACACCTTTTCTAGTTACATAGAGACTCATTCTGGAGTTTATATAATAATCATGGGCTTGTTATACTGCATAGCTCCAAACCAGCAATTTTATACCATGATGCTTTTGTCCTGGATTTCTCCTTAACTAAAACTCTCTTGTGTGACCAATAAGCAATACGAAGCTGACATTTCTGAGCCCAAACAGCTAATCCTAGATTGTATTTACCTATTTTCAAATATTTGCACCATCTGTGATTCTATATTAGTTTTTTTAGATTTGCCATTACAGCTCTCAGCTCTGAATAGGAATGCAACAGCATTCCAAATGTAGAATGTATCATAAGCATGAGTAGGATTTTTAACCATAGAATGGAGGGGAAAAAATCAGGAAAGGCAAATCCATACTCAGTTCTCCACCTTCAGAATGCAAACATTGTTGATTTTTCTGCATTTATAAAGAATCTAAAAATAAGTGGATATTTTACTAACCAACACCTAATCCATCTTTGCTTTGGAGCCAAGTTGAACTCATATAATCTTCATGTAAAAAAAAAAAATCTCAATATTAAATGTGCTCTGAAGTTTAGTCAAAGTAACAGAGAAAAGAGATGAAGCCAGAGCCTCCAATCCATCGGAAGCCTGAATCCCCATCCCTTTGCCTCTGGTACTTGTTGTTAAACACTCAGTCGTGTCCAACTCTTTGTGACCCCATGAACTGCAGCACACCAGGCTTCCCTGTCCTTATCTACCTCCCGGAGTTTGCTCTCACTCATGTCCATTGAGTCAATGATGCCATCCATCCTCTGTCACCCCCTTCTCCTCCTGCCTTCAATCTTTTCCAACATCAGGATCTTTTCCAAAGAGTTGGTTCTTCACATCAGGTGGCCAAAGTATTGGAGTTTCAGCATCAGTCCTTCCCATGACTATTCAGAGCTGATTTCCTTTAGGATGGACTGGTTTGATCTCCTTGCTGTCCAAGGGACTCTCAAGAGCCTTCTCCAGCACCGAATATTCATTAACAACAATACAAGCACAGCCATTTTCATCATCCCCTGGTTAATAAACCTATCTCATTGCTAATCTTCAGAACAATTCTGCAAGGTAAGCATCATAACATTGTCAGATGAAATGTTAAATTCAGAGAGATTGGGTAACTTGCTCAAACTAGTAAGTAGAGTTTAAACTGAGGTTGCGGCTTCCCAGGTGGCTCTATGGTAAAGAACCCACCTGCTAATGCAGGAAACACAGGAGATGTGGGTTCTATCCCTGGGTTGGGAAGATCCCCTGGAGAAGGAAATGACAACCTGCTGTAGTTTTCCTGCCTGGAGAATCCCATGGACAGAGGAGCCTGGTGGGCTATAGTCTATGGAGTCACAAAGATGAGCAAGCATGATATCATCAAATGAATAGAAAGCCATTGTTCTTTCCACTAACAAGAATTTTGTGTGACTCAAAACTACTTCCTATATATTTAGCATATAAAAGTCCCTCTGATCTAGTACTGAAACTGGGGACACTGACAAAATTAGTACATCCTCTTGAAATGGTTCTGTTTTCCAAGAACTCCAGCAAATCAGAAGCCTGTTGTTTCTACTAACTTCCAAAGAAAGCTCTAAAATTCACCTTGATGCTTTTGAGAGTACCTAGGTGCATCCCTCCATTCACAAGAAGAGACTCATCCAATCACTTGTCTATTCATCATTGAATTGCAGTTTCAAGTGCTGAGTGTAAAGATCAATGGGTCCTCTTTTATGCTGAGGAGAAGAGGAGGGGTCTAAGAATGCTCATGTCTTCATGTATGGTGAGAGTTGCTATCATTTCCTTGGAACAGTGCACCTCACAGCTTATTTTCATGATGGCTTTACGGCATTGGGGTGATCTCTTGCCACAGCTAGTTGGAGAAGATGCTTATGTGGTTCCATGGTTTTGTGACCAGGTGCCAAGAGTCTAAAGACCACTGGCCTAGAACCAGCACATCACAATGGAGAAACCAAGAAATATCAAGAGTTTTGCCTACAGATTCAAAGCCTTTAAGAACATTAATTTAAAAAACAAATTTTACTCTGATGTCAAATGCTAAGGAAGGTGTCTGTGCCATCAAAAAATCACCAGAGACTCTATATCAATAGCTGACTCTGGTGGCATGACACATGAAAAATGGGTATAAGTGAAAGACCCCAAATCAAGTATTGCTTCCAATTCTAGACACTCACCTCTACACTGACTGTCTCCTGATTTGAAAACTAAGACAAAAAGAGTTTCTCAAAATGTTACCATTTGTGACTTTATGGCTATTTGATGGAAGAATCTGGAAGAGCAAGGTCACTATGGACGTTGCAGTTGTCTAGACTCAAGGAATCAGTCTTGGAAAGAAACTGGATCTCAGAAATATAGAAAGGCAGTAAAAACTGGATTTAGATTTAGAGATGGCACGGATGCAAAGGGAAACACAGGAATCAAAGGGACCATCCCGTAACACAACGAGCTCTGATTTCTGTGTGCAAACAGACATTTGTAAGGAGTGACAGATGCAAAAGAAACCACCCATGTTGCCACTCTGGCACTAACGTTGGGTAAACCCCATTTACAGCAATTATGAGGGTGAGTCTCTTCATTTCAGCTCCAGGTTCAATTCACACCTATCTATCACTGCCAACATGGCTTGTCAAGAAATGAAAACCACTTAATTCATAGGATCAGGGACAAGGAACAACTTTATGAAGATGCTGAATATACCTTCAAAATATGCTTTCTTTATATCTTAAAAACACTCTTTATAGAATTCTAAGAAGCAGCAAACAGTGAAATGCAGTCTTTTTCCTTAAAAGCTCTAAAAGTTAATGGAGTAGATATAAAATCTATTCATAAATTCATAAATCCCAGGAAATGTAAATTACATGCCAACCTAGCCAAACAAATGACCTATTTCTACATTTGAGACATTCTTCATGAATTTCAGATTTTTCTTTGTGAAAAGATAGTTTTGACCTCTATTCCAAAGGTATCTTGATTCCTAATCCTGTATTCTGTGTCTAAGTGGGAAGAATCATTATGCAAGTTCATAAAACACTTATTTAAAGGGTTGTTTTGTTAAAAAAAAAAAAAAAGAAGTTGTTCTAGCACTTGTTTCAAAATATGTGAAATGGAAAAAAAACAAAAAACATGTCTTGCATTCATTAATGCATATTAAAACCTTTCCTGGAGGTGAGATGTGATTAATGGAATCATGAGTATCAGAATTTTCACTTACTCAATTACTCTTGCAAAAAGTAAAACCACATATTGATAACAGAAAAGGCCCGTTTCTACCTTGTATAAGCCTTATTAATGCAACTTTGAGTGGTCTCTCTGGCCCATTATTTGAAAATAAATTTCAGGAGAGCTTGCCATTCAGGTTCTCAATAATATACCTCAGATTTGTCATATTTAGGTTTTCAGAGCAGAGACTTTCATACAGAATAAAAAAATCGAATCTGTATTTAGATCTTAAAAGGGGATTGGGGATAAAAATAATAAAAATAGCTTGTTTCCTCACTTTTCTTCATTTGCTATCTTGTAACCTGATACATAGGTTTCTGCATTGACCTGAGAAAAATCAATAAGTATGACAAATTACAATAATATTCAAGTCAGATAACGTACAACTTGGCTGGAGAATATATAGATGACTTGATTTGGCTCTCCCAGATCAGAAGTCAGTTTTGATTATGCACTTTTCTTAAATTTCAACTCAACATATCATCAGTTCCCACGTGCAAAGAATTTCTAAGGAAATTCAGTCATTTCTGAAAACCAAACTTCTGGAAAGAGAATATTAAACCATGATCACTTCAAAGAAGATCCTAAACAGGTTAGCAGTTGAAAATAGTTACAAATCAATCAGGTTGTCATAAATTTTTACCGAATGCCTTATAATAAGCCAACTGTAAAATACTTAGCATATGAAGATCATTAGTGTGAGTGTGTATGACCCTTTGGAATAGAGCCCACCAAGCTCTTCTGTCCATGAGATTCTCCAGGCAAGAATACTGGAATGGGTTGCTGTGCCCGCTTCCAGGGCATCTTCCCTACCCAAGAATCAAACCCACACCTCCTGCATTGCAGGTGGATTCTTTACCCATGAGCCACCTGGGAAGCCCACGGTAATGGTATACAAACACACATACACACACACATATGTATATATTCAGTATTTTCATTAATGTAAATGCAAAATTACCCTTGCAGAAAAACACAATAATCTACTCAGATAATTTAGACACATACCAGCAATAAGAATAAAAATATAGGGTTGACCAGCAAAGGTCATTCAGGCTTCTCCATAAGCTGTTACCAGAAAACCTGAACAAACTTTCTGGCCTACCCAACATGTACTAAGTTTTACCCTGGGACAGAAGTTAAACAAGCCCCTTCATATGGATTGTCTGTAATCCTTGCCACTTTCTCCCACGCTCTTCCTTTAAAGATGAAGAACAGATTTCAGAGGGGTTAAATCATTTGCCCCCCATTGCACAGCAAATGGCAAAAGAAAGATTCAGTCTGAAATCTGTTGGACTCTGTTTTCAACCCTACCTCGTGCCACCTTCTTCTCCAAAATGTAATTAATCTGAGAATCATTTGGCAATTCCAAAATATATTGCAGAAGATGCTGTTCTGGTTAGTGGGAAAAGCGTATCATCTGAAAATTGCTTTAAAAATTATTAATGCTTTAACAATTCTGAAATAAACCATGGGATGAACAAACTTGAAAAGAAAATGAAAGTCATTTTCTATTATGTAGAAGACATTACCAGGAGTGCTGTTAACATCAATTACAGTTTGAAATAAAATGTTTTTTTTTTTCTATCAGCTTCGGATACAAGCCAGTTTTCTGTATTTGGTCTGGCAGTTGGGTGTTATATTTATCATCACATACAAGTATGTCTGAAACCTTGGAAATTTAGGGCAGTTTAAGGAAAATGATGAATAATAGATGAAGTCTCTCTTAAATGTCCCATTCTCCCCACTGAGCCTACTCCCCAGCTTCCTCTCTTATCCTGGAAATGACAAGCCTTCTTTTAGTGAATACATAATAAATGATAAGAATGTCTGCCAGGTAAGGGGATGGTAGGTGCACACTTTAAAAGCCTTGGAAAACATGTGTTGTCTAGATGGAGAAAAGTAAATGGAGATTGGCTATTGCCAAAAAGCTTGTGGACCAGGTCAAGTACAAATTTTAACACAAGACTGAGCTGGGAATAATCAATACTGAACTATATGACTTCTCAAGGAGAGGCAGCATACACTTTTCATTGAAGTATTTCTAACTTTACATGAAGATGTGCTTATGAAGAAGTTTATGTTTCCTCCACTGTTTACTTTTGCTCTTTTGGAGCTTTTACAGGTCTTCAAGTGGGGAGAGCTCCACCCTTTCCTGGTTGACATATATCTTACTACATATCCCCGTTAAAATGTTTCAGCAAGATATTAACTTGATTAGAACCCACAGTCACTCAGCAAGTATGAAAATACATGGAGGTAACCTTAATAGTCAAACATCAAAAATGTTGTGTATATTTAAATACTGCATAGGAATAGCTGTGAAAAAAAAAATGTGTGTAAAAATCTTTCAGATTATCTGAGCCCAATACAGGGTTACTTAGTCTCACTCCCAATGACAGTAGGCACACCCACCCTGGGCTCCTCAGGGAACTCCACTTGCAATGCACATTCTCCTGTTCCAAAACTGAAGTCCCATCTCCTGAGATATTTCTGTAAGCCACACCCCTCTTTTCTCTTTCTCCATGCTAATTACCAATATAAATGCATTGAAAACAATATGCATGTTCAGCAGCTAATTCCTCTGTTAGTGAGACTTAACCAATGTTTACTTTCAGCATGGCCTCTTAGAGAGCAGGACAGTAAAGAAGTAAGGCTTTATTTTTTTTTTATTTTTATTTGTTTAATTTTATTTGAAGGATAACTGCCTTACAGTATTGCACTGGTTTCTACCAAACATCAACATGAATCAGCCATAGGTTTACCCATGTCCCCTCCCACTTGAACATACCTTCTACCTCCCTCGCCATCCCACCCCTCTAGGTTATTACTGAGTCCTGGTTTGAGTTTCCTGAGTCATTCAGCAAATTCCCATTGGCTATCTGTTATACATATGGTAATGTATGTTTCCATGCAACTCTCTCTACACAACCCACCCTCTCCTTCTTCCACCCCAACCAAGCCATGTCCATAAGTCTGTCCTCGACATCTGTGTCTCCACTGCTGCCTTGCAAATAGGTTCATCAGTACCCTCTTTCTAGATTCCATATATATGCATTAGTATACAATATTTGTTTTTCCTCTTTCTGACTTACTTCCCTCTGTATAATAGGCTCTAGGTTCACCCACCTCATTAGGATTGACTCAAGTGTGTTCCTTTTTATGGCTGAGTAATATTCCATTGTATATATGTACCATAGCTTCTTTACCCATTCATCTGTCAATGGACATCTCAGTTGCTTCCATGTCCTAGGTATTGTTAATACAGCTGCAATGAACATTTGGGTACATGCGTCTTTTTCAATTTTGGTAGAGAAGGGAGTTTACATTGAGTGGAAATAAGGATGTTACAGAATATCGTAAAGTCTGCATTTCTGCCAACTCAATGCCTAACTCAATAATATTTACTACATCATTAAAAAATTTGTATGCATGTGAAAATTCATATGTAATCATATACAGGTGTATTCATTAATGCAATATTCTGGAAAATGCTAAAATGATACAGCAGCTGTACGTGACTCAATGATCCTCTAAGTTTCTGCCTCCCTGGGTTCCTGTTCCCAAACTATACATTTAATGAAAGCACTTGGTATGAGATAAGCATTATTCAAAAGCTTTTACTTATTATTTCATTCAGTCCTTACAACAATCAGGTAGAGGATCTATAGCCACCTCCAATCACAGATGAAATACAGAAAATGACTTATCTTGCTCCCCAAAACACAGTAATGACTATCAGAGCTGAGATATGCATTTGAATCTGAGCTTTCCAGTACATAACATATAGACAGTGGCAAATAAATACTCTGGTAAATGGCACAAAAACTCACAGTCCTAGTTGCAGCGTTCTAGCTTTGTGGCGGTGTTAATGGTAAAGAACCTGCCCGCAATGCAGGAGATACAAGATATAAGTTCACCCCCTGAGTTGGGAAGATCACCTGGAGGAGGGCATAGCAACCCACTCCGGTATTCTTGCCTGGAGAATCCCATGGACAGAGGAGCCTGGGGGCTATAGTCCACAGGGTCGCAAAGAGTCGGACACAGCTGAAGGAACTTAGCATGCCATGCATGCTACATGATAACCTATAAATAAATTTAAAATATGCCTATAAGTACTAAAAGTCTAAAACATAATATAATCATAAACCAAACCAAAGCTTGGAAATAATTTTAATTTTACTTAGACTGGGAGAAATTGGTTCCAGTGTTTTGTTTCCAATATAATACTCTTCATAAGATAATGCAGCATTAATATTTAATAATATAATTTTCTTTAACTTGTTTTTATATACTTTAAGCTTTCTTAAATGTGTAATTTGCTCAGTCTTTGAAATAAACAGAGAGATCAGAAGCTTATAAGCAATGAACGTTTTGTGGTGTGTTCTAAACTCAGCAGATAAAATGTCATATATATTTGCAGTAAGACATATATATATATATATATAATGTATGTAATAAGAAATTAAGGGATGATAGGAAATGTATGTAATATCTCCTAAGTTATGGATGGCATCACTGATTCAATGGACATGAACTTGGGCAAACTCCGGGAGATGGTGAAAGACAGAGAGGCCTGGCATGCTGCAGTCCATGGGGTCGCAAAGAGTCAGATATGACTTGGTGACTGAACAACAAGTTATAAAAACATCTACATAGCACCTGTACCCAATGTCTTTTATAGCCAAATGATATAGAATTCTTCTACCAATAAGATACTATGTATTTTATATTGAATGTTGAGAAGTAATACATTTTCTTTTAAAGTTTCTTAACATGATCTCTAAAAGCTTTCTTTGAAGTTCTGTGTTAAAAACAATATAAACTAAATTATGAGATGTTTATGTATTAGGGAAACATGGAAGAATAACTTTTTTATGAATTCATTAAGTATTCATTTGAAATTTTTAGTCAGGTGTGCTAGATCAAAGTTGAAGTAAAAATACTGGATCCTAATTTCTTTGTGAAAACTTTAGGTTAATATCACCTAAAAGTCAAAAGTGCCCTAATATTTTACAAAAGGCATTTTATGTATTATCTATTTAACCCAATTTTGTTCATGAACTATTTCATTAATAGGCTGCTATGTAAGAGAGTAAGAGAGTGGATTTCTACTAGATTGCATTTTACTGTTGTTGATTTTTTATGCATAACTAATGCTGCCTCTGCAGCCAAACAGTTGTTTATAAAAATACACTTTTTAGTCATACTTCAGAAAGTAAGGTTATCATTTTTTCTTGTTTAATTTTTTTGTTTGTTTGTTTGCTTTTTTGTTGTTGGGTTTGGTTTTTTGGAGCTGAGAGAACTGTCAAACAGTTTAGGAAATATTTTTACCCATTGGACTCAGCAGAAGGGTGCCACCTGGTGGCAACGTGAGCAAATTCTAAACCAGGTCTAACCACAGAAAGGAACTTGTTTAAGAAACCTTGAAAGTCTTATCACTACCAAGGGCAAATGATAGAAATATATTTTAAGTTCCTATGTACTTATCAGGACATATATGGTTTTATATTATTTTTAGAGATACTAACCTAGTTTTTCAATTTCAAGATTTATTATTTACATTTACAGTTGAAGAGTTAAACACAATCTTTTCCCATTTTATATTCAAGGTAAATTTGTACACGTGCATACATAATATTTGCAATTCTTCTGCATTATGCCAGTAGAAGGGTGTTGAACTGTAATTGTGTAAAGGTTAGAAGATGGAGCTTTAGACTTAAAAGAGCTTATTTTTTTAAATGCCATAGACTAGGGCTATGTCTCATCTCCACCACTTATGAAGACAAGGTTGATCAAGTTGTTCAGTTACTTGAGAGAATCCTCTGTTTTCTCATCCCTAAACTAGGAATAATGACAAAACCTAACTTTCAAAAAGTGTCAGCTTTGAGGATCAAGTAGAAAAATGCACTCAGTGAGTGCTACCTTATCAACCCAGAGGACAGTCCTCAGCACAGGGCAAGCACACAGGAAGTGATTTCCAAATCTAATAGTAAGTTACAACTAGCCACTCAAGATTGTGTATTCCCTGATGTAAAATGGATATTGATTACGTTAAGTGGGAATGACTGCTTCTATCCATAGCTAAGCATTTATTTTTAGACATTTTGTAAATGTGGAGTGTTATAAAAACAACAGAAGTAACTGCTGTAAACATTTATTTAATCAATGAAGCTTTAAAGGCAAGACTACTGAGATGATAAAAAAATATCTCCAATGATTCAGAACAGTAATAAAAATATTCAGTCCCTGTTATTCTTGTTGCAGCTGCTCCCAGAGGAGCGGCTACGTCTGGTCATGGCACCCTATACTAGAAGACAGTAGTAGATAAGATGTAATAGGGATGTTGAACTCTCTAAAAGGCCACAACAGCAATCAAATTATGTAGTTCATAACCATCTCACTGAGAAGAAAGACTCTGGTCTTCCATGATGCTGTTGGTGGAAATGGGTGTTTGATGGCCTCTGGACAAGGCATCTTTGAGGTTTCATAATAATTACTACCACAAAAAGCGAAAGACCTTTCTGGCAATATTCAAAAACTTAAATCACTCAAAATCAACACCTACCAAGTGACTTACTGGAACATGTCCCCTATTTAACCATTAAGTAGGATTTCATACAGCTACATTTTTAGATAAATTTGTGAATCTTTTTTTTTCCAGAAATATTGCAGAAACTTGAACAATCGATCCTGTCTATATGTAGGCATTATATCTAGGACCACATGAGAGTTACCAAACAACTGCAGAATTAAATCACAATGACTAATACTATTAATAAAAAACCTAGAATCTTAAAAGAAATAGTTTAAGCTATCACAGAAATTGTCCACATCATCTGCTCATCATTTTGTATGTCAAGCTTTAGACAAAGAATAGACTGCACACAGGTATTTTCTGGGATTGCCTGGAAAACTCCCAGTGGGATGCTGCCATGTATATTTCAGTCTTCCTTTCCTTTCCCTTGAGAAATCAATCTCTTTCATTTTAACTCAAGTGTAATATGCATACCATTGACATTGTAAAATCCTGTCAGTGCTCAGAAAGGCACTTAAAAAAACTCAATTAAAACAAGACTTCTACAAATGGCCACTCCCTGACTATTCGAAGTGGCATAAGCAAAAATGCACACCAACAACGGATTCAAACTTGAGTCTCTGTCTTCATGTGAATTTTAAGTACCAGATTAGTTCTGACAGAGGGCTTTGCTGTGGATATACAGCTTGCTCACTATTTACATAAACATTTTCAGCTTCTGTATCCTCTTCTTCTTCCCCACGTCCACCATCACTGAACTGTTTGCAGAGCCTCAAGTAACCAGCTGGTGTCACAGGTTAGTGAGTAAAGATTTCATGTGGAGCCTCTCACCTGACTAATCATTCTTATTGGTAGTATCATTCCAAGTGCAGTAGAGAGGCTCAGTGGCTTGTTAATGAAATTTAAGAGCTGTCAGCCTGAAAGAGGATGTTAAATCCATGCTCCTCTCCTGAAATTATTTTTATAATCAGCTAACCAGTTGCTACCTTGTGATGTGTGCTGGAGGGAGCAGGGAAAAGAGATACAAGGAGAAAGGACAAGTTATATACATGTTTTAATATTTTCATACTTTTCTCAGGGTAAGGAGCAAAAAGAATAGTTTAAGAAAACAACTGCTTTATAAAAACTGCATCATCCCTATCAGTAAAAGGAGAGGGCTTTAAGTCTTTGAGTAATCCTCACCACCTATGTGAAACATATGTGAGCAAAACGAGAAGGGGAGGGAAGGGCGAAAGAGAGGCCACGAGCCAGGAGCGACAACCAGGACTAGAATATTAATAACGGCAGCCCTGGAGTCGCCCCCTCTGCCTCCCGCCACTCTGAGCCGAACAGCTCGCCTTCACTAACTCCTCAATGCTTAGAATATGCGAAGAGCCGAGCCCTCCCGTAGCCTCGCTGTCTGCACCCACTTCGTCCACTTCTAGCAAGGAGCTCGAAGTGTCTCCGCCAGAGATGCTTTGAGAGACCTTCAATAGTGCACTCGGGGCAAAGAGACCACCTCTGGACCCCGGCGCCTCCATCCTCCAGCTCCGTGGTTATCGGCAGACCTAAGTGTAACCCTCTTGGTTCAGACCCTCTAAACGCGTAAACGTGACAGCATCACCTGCCGGCTCACACAGCCTCCCTCCTCTTGGCCAGGGCACCTCGGCGCTCCCGACCCTCCAACTTTGGGAAAAGGCGACGCCGAACTCACGAGTCACCCCAACCCGGGGACAGAGACGAGATGGAGATTCACCGTATGGGTTATGCTACAGATTCCTAAAGACCGAAACAAAAAGGGGTGGCCAGAGAGGAAAGACAGAAAACGGACTAAAATTACCCTCAGCCAGCACAGCGCACCTCCTCATCTCTGCAGAAACAACACATCTGGACTCAACAAATCACTAAAGCCAGCATCTTCCCAGTTCCACCTAATCATGCCTTTTCGCTCCAAGCTCGGTTCCAAGCAGACAACAGATGCGCGGTACACCCACTTCCCCCATTTTGCGCCCCCTCCCCCCCGCCCATCCCTGTCCCGGTCTCCTCAAAGGAAAACAGAAAGGAAAGGAAAAACTCTGATGGCCTAAAGGTCATCTGCCTACTCGGGTAAGCTTTGGTCTCAGCTACGTGAAAACAGGGTTCGAACCCAGCAAGTGGAAACCTCCAGGAGAGCAGCAATTCCTCCAACGTGCTTCAGTAGGAGCCAAGGGGTCCCCATTTCTTGGCCCCGGCCACCTCTCCCTCCGTCGGGGGCCCGCCCGCGGGGTTGCCCAGGCCACGCCAGCCTTTACCTCTCGGCCCCCTTCCCCGCGGCTCTCCACCTTTCGCATCCTCTCGCCCGGCCCCGGAGCGCACTCGGAGGCTCTAACTTCCTGCAGAGTCCATGGAGGAGCTGAGGAGAGCCTGGAACCGGGGCGGGGGTGGATGGGGAGAAGGAGGCGTGGGAGCCGAGCCCGGGAGGAGGGGCGGGGGCAGCGCGGGCTGGAGCCTCCCTTGCTGGGAGGGCCCGGCCGCAGCTGCCAGCTCTCACCTGCTCGGCCGGCTGCGCCGGGCTCGCCCTGGCCCCCGGGGTGGGCTGTTGCTCCTGCTTCATGGCGGTCATCGCCCGCGGCCCGCGGCGGCGCTCACTTCCTCGCGGGCACTTCAGACTCGGGGACCGTCACTTGGCAGGAATCGCATGTCACAGGCTCCCGAGGCTCTCCGAATTGGCGGAAGGCAAAGCGGCGGCGACGGGGTGGGGGGAGGGCAGCGATGGGGAGGGGAAGAGGAGCGGCAGCAGGCAAGCTCCCCCTTGCAGGATCCCTCCTTCGGCCACCGCAGACCCTCTAACTCCCCACTCCCCCCGCCCCCCACCTCCACCCCGCCCCCCCAAAGCGCAGACGGCCTTGGAGAGCCGACCCCGCCAAGTGCCAAGTTAGTGGAGCGGCCAGCGGCTGGAGAGCGGCACCTGCCAGCGCTGGAGCGTGGTCTCGCAGTCCCGGAGGAGCCCGGCTCGCCTCCACCGCAGTCTGCGCCCCCCGCCAGCCCCCGGGGGCGCCCCGCGCCGAGCTCAGCGCGCCAGGTGGAGCAGCCGGGAGCCGCGCGCCAGCATCTCTGGAGCAACTGCAAAGCGGCCGAGAGCACTGCGCCTGGCGCGAGCGCCCCACACGCGCGGCGGAGGCTGCCCGGCTCCGCGGGTCCGCTCACCCCCGCCCGCCCCCCGCGGGCTCCTGCTAAAACCCGGAGAAGCGGAGTGCGCGCCGGCAAAGCCCTCGGTGGCTGCTGCGCTGTTACTGGGCGTGCTCCTGCGCTCCGAGAAGCCAGCGGGCAGAGGGGTCCTGGCCGTCCAGAGCCCCATCCCGGGCACCAGCACCTATCGGGACCCCAGAGGTTATCGTGGACTGATTATGACCGGTCTTCTGATTTGAGTCGATAGACAGGGATCCTTTAGCCTCCAGCCTGGATTCCCCGGCTAGTTGGTTAATAATGCCAGTGGAATTCCTAAAGGTTGAATAAAAAAACGATACTCTGGTCCTCATACTTTTCTCTCTCTCTCTCTTTCTCTGGACACGAAGACAAATCCTCACATTTTAAGCCCCTTTACACCGTACCCCTTCCTCAACACGACTCTCTCCCTTCCAAAGTTTACACTGTAGTGAGTACTGGGAGCCTGGACCGTGGATACAAAACATTGAGTCAATGTAGCTTTTTGGAGCCGACTCCCTGTGGGTATAATAAAACCAAGTGCGCCAGTTTCATCCAAACGCTCTAGCACGCGGACTTCCCGGGATGATAGAAAGGACCCGCCCAGAGCAGGGGGCAACAATAGGCCCCTGGGTCTCAAGCACTGGTTGTTGAGATTTCTCTCCAGAGGCTGGAAGGGAGGAATCAACTATCCGGTACTAGAGGGTTCAGAAGACAAGCTGTGAGGTTTCAGCAGAAGGGACCTAGAAAATGCGTGGGGGAGGGGAGAGGAGTCGCCTTGAGTCCTGTTTTATTAGCTAAGGACCAACTCCATCCTTGTCTGAGTTACTTAGTCCAAGAACAGGCCACCTCCTAGCAAACTCAAGAGATGACCCTGGGTTTGATCCCTGCTGGGGGGCAGATCCTCTGGAGTAGGAAATGGCGACCTGCTCCAGAATTCTTGCCTGGAAAATTCCACCGACAGAGCAGCCTGGCAGGCTACAGTCCATGGTGTCGCAAATAGTCAACACTTGAGCGCGCACGCACATATACATACACACAGCTGACGAAATGTTGTAGGATAAAACAATGTTCTTATCCTGCCTTGTTGGTTCCTAAGGTATGCATTTGTTACACTTGTCCTAAGCCTTAATTGTAATAGTGCCTTTAAGATATACTTTTTCTTTTCTTTTTTTTTAAGACAGCCAGGTTCACCAAATTTGAGTAGATTAGAGAATAAAATGACTTTCTCTACAGAAAAAAGTAGTATTTGAATGGAGAGAAAAGTTGCTTTTCAAAAACAGGTAATGAAGCACATATTATGAGTGATCTATTACAGTGTGTTAGGCCATTTTAATAGGAATAATTCTGCTAGTTGTAAAAATGCAAAACAAAAGTTTTTAATGAAACAGTAGTGAAATAGCTATTGGGCAATTTAGCCTTTAAATCTGACAATACAGATTTTCCCTTACATATAATGTTTTGGGAGAAAGGGTGCTCTATTATTCAAAAAGTGTTTTTGTCCTTATATTTTGCTCTTCTGGTCATTATTTCGATGTTTCATCCTTTGCATTTGTTTCTATATTGAACAACTGACTTGCAGGAATTGAGTTATATACAAAGATTTCTGCCACATAGGACAAGCAAGTTATCCTAATTCTACTTAAGATTACTTATTTGATTGAATTAAGCTGTTCATTTTGCATCCATTATCAGTATTCACTATAAAATCCACTTGGGTCACAATTCAAGACATAAGTTGTATGTTTCATGTATAATGTGTATTTGTGTGCATACATCCTATTTTAAAGGAAAGATTCTTTGATTTAATTTGAGTCTTTGTCTTTTTGGTGGGTCCTTATCTTGTCTGGTGGTGCAGAGGGTAAACCGTCTGCCTACAATGCGGGAGACCCGGTTTGGATCCCTAGCTCGGGAAGATCTCCTGGAGAAGGAAATGGCAACCCACTCCAGTATTCTTGCCTGTAAAACCCCATGGACTGAGGAGCCTGGTAGGCTACAGTCCATGGGATTGCAAAGAGTCAGACACGACTGAGCCCAAGCTAAGAGGATTATTTTACAGCTGTTGGGATCTAAGTTAAGGGCATTAATTAAAACTTAATCACAGATAAACTGGGCTTCCCTGGTGGCTCAGACAGTAGAGAATTTACCTGCAATGCAGCAGACCTGGGTTTGATCCTCTAGGTTGGGAAGATCCCCCGAAGGAGGGCATGGCAACCCTCTCCAGTATTCTTGCCTAGAGAACCCCACCGACAGAGGAGCCTGGCAGGCTACGCTCAAGGAAGTCACAAAGACATGACGAAGCACAGCACAGGTAAACTAATGTCTCCAACTTAATTAACTCTATTTTTTGAAATGTGATGTCCTTGAATTACAACATAAGATTTTCTACTTTATTCCTTATTGAAGAAAAAATTCCACTGGTCAAGAAAAAAAAAAGGCTTATATTCTGAGAGAATGTCTGAAGCTGAGTGTTGTATGGTTTCTGATTATGTTATCATATAAAGACATAAAACACTAATTTACAATCAAACATCTACAAAGTTTTAAAACTACTCAATTAGATATAAGGCTAGTACAGTGTAGACAAGAGGACCTGTACCAGACTAGGTGTGATCATATTGTAGTTCTTGCCCTAGTCTCATGCCCTAGTTCATGCACTGAGGTATGGGCAGAAGTAATTCTGAAAGGGATGAGGATACCAGACCACCTGACCTGCCTCCTGAGAAATCTGTATGCAGGTCAGGAAGCAACAGTTAGAACTGGACATGGAACAACAGACTGGTTCCAAATAGGAAAAGGAGTACGTCAAGGCTGTATATTGTCACCCTGCTTATTTAACTCATATGCAGAGTACATCATGAGAAATGCTGGGATGGAAGAAGCACAAGCTGGAATCAAGATTGCCAGGAGAAATATCAATAACCTCAGATATGCAGATGACACCACCCTTACGGCAGAAAGCGAAGAAGAATTAAAGAGCCTCTTGAAAGTGAAAGAGGAGAGTGAAAAAGCTGGCCTAAAACTCAACATTCAGAAAATGAAGATCATGGCATCTGGTCCCATCACTTCATGGCAAATAGATGGGGAAACAATAGAAACAGTGAGAGACTATTTTTTTGGCCTTCAAAATCACTCCAGGTGGGGACTGCAGCCGTGAAATTAAAAGACACTTATTCCTTGGAAGGAAAGTTATGACCAACCTAGACCGCATATTAAAAAGCAGAGACATTACTTTGCCAACCAAGGTCTGTCTAGTCAAGGCTATGGTTTTTCCAGTGGTCATGTATGGATGTGAGAGCTGGACTATAAAGAAAGCTGAGCACCAAAGAATTGATGCTTTTGAACTGTGGTGCTAGAAAAAACTCTTGAGAATCCCTTGTTTAGAAAGGAGATGCAACCAGTCCATCCTAAAGGAAATCAGTCCTGAATGTTCATTGGAAAGATTGATGTTGAAGCTGAAACTCCAATACTTTGGCCACCTGATGAGAAGAACCGACTCATTGGAAAAGACCCTTATGCTGGGAAAGATTGAAGGCAGGAGAAGAAGGGGACGACAGAGAATGAGATGATTGGATGGCATTACCGACACAATGGACATGGGTTTGAGTAAACTCCGGGAGTTGGTGACGCACAGGGAGGCCTGGCCTGCTGCAGTCCATGGGTTCGCAAAGTATCGGACATGACTGGGTGACTGAACTGAAAGTCACTTATGGATCTGCTTCCTTACCTGGTATAATTCAAATCTTTAGAGTACATGACCACTAAGATCCCATCTTTCTCTATAAATTTCTATGGAGCAGAATAATAAGTTTATGGAGCAAACACGTGTCATTGAAATGTTAAAATATTTACATTACATACTTTTAAATCTTAGTGAGACAAGTACTTACAAAAATAATACAAAAAATCAATAGGTAAGTAAATTACTTCACAAAAGATCCTTAATATCACCAAACTTCCCCTGACTCTCTAGTTACACATGTGTGTACACTGACAATTCTTGTCTTGATACTATTTTTAGAATTCAGAAAATTAAAATTAATTTCTTTATAGTGCGTCATTTCTAAAAAAACAAAGTTTCATTAAAGGAGAGTTTTGCAGAGATTTATACAGTATTTCTCAGTACTTTTTTCATATATTATCTTTAATGAGCTAACTCATGGACAAGCATTCATTTTATAACAGTCAGGCAATGATAAAGTAAGTTTTCCTACAGTTTTTGTGGAATGGAATCAGAGTCTTAAAACTGCAAAAACCTGAAGAGATTGTCCTCCAAAATCCCTTTTATTTGGGGTTATAAATATCCAAATCTTGCAACATGTGGCCATATTATTCAGGAAAATTTCTAGGATTCAGACTCCTCTATTCCCTTTGGAAAAATTTTACTGACTCAAATCCTAGTTTCAGGTTCCCATGTAAACATAACTCACTAAGTTGCTTCCTCAATATATTGATTTAAATTTTTCAAGTCAGCCAAAAGTGTTCTCACATATGACATTGTGAACATTTGCAATGTCTTTCTTTCCTTGATATTTGATTCTTTAAAAGTATGATACCAATTCATACATTTCATTTTACCTAGAATTATTAACATGACTAACAGCATAAGCCATGAGATTTAGATAATTAAATCCATTGAAGATTATCATTAAAATTTTTAAGCATTAGTGGCAAAAATGGGTTTTTCCATAATATTTAGATCATGTGTGCTATATTCAGTCTTCCATATCAAAGGGTAGAC
Source organism: Cervus canadensis (assembly GCF_019320065.1). Classification (NCBI taxonomy): domain Eukaryota; kingdom Metazoa; phylum Chordata; class Mammalia; order Artiodactyla; family Cervidae; genus Cervus; species Cervus canadensis. The sequence goes on from NC_057400.1 coordinate 11,410,400, forward strand.
ACAGGGCTATAAAATCCCACATTTCCTCTGACAACAAACAGTGACAAATAAAGCCTGGCTAAACCCTGAAAAGTTAGAGGAAGACAAAGTCCCTTGAGGATTTGTGAAGCCCAGATAGCCTTTAGAGACAAGTGCTTCAGTTTCAGATCAATTACTTAAGGCAAATAGGACTCTGTAAAGGCTGGTTGCCTGGAATCTCTCTCTTTTTGCTTCTCTCTCTCTCTCTCCAGAAGTAAATCTGCAGTGTCATGTTAAGGCTACTTTGATGGGGATTTCTCTAGCATTAGCCAGTCCTCTATTGAATGTCTGTAATGAGCAGAGCATCAGGAAGACAGAGTTCATGAGCTGTGCCTTTGAGACCTGTCCTGAAATGTGCCCAATTAGCTTTTCGCAGATCAAGAAATAGCTTTGATTCACATCTTCCACTATCATTTGCTTTCGATTTATAAATCACCTCTATTCACCTCAATTGGCTCCTTGAATTCCCCGAAGTGCATGTCATGTCACTGGGCAGAAGACCAGGATGCTGAGCAATCCTCAGAAATAAGATATATGTTATTAACAGAAGCTCTAACCAGTAAACTATCACAAAGATGTTTTAATAAAAAAGAAAGAAAAAGAGTTAGTGTCACTACATATTTGAGTGATACCCATATACAGAGCTCATCCTGTTCTGAGATGCTGTGGGCATTAATTTAACTAAACTTGTTAGTCTCTGTCTATGATAGGAAGACTTTCCTGTTGTAAAAATTCATAGCCCAATTATGATCTCTGGTGGAAGCAGACAGAGTTGCAATATCCTGAGAGTCATTCCTGTTGCTCACTGGAGACAGGAAGATATTAACAAACTTCTCATTCGCCCTGAGACCAGGACTGCACGGTCCTCTTGGCTGTTACATTAACACACCTCAAATCTTTATCCCCAACAGTCCTGCTATGACATACACGAGTATGAAGACAGGAAAGCAGTGAACATGAGTTTCCCATGTAATATTTTCTCTCCAATGTATAGCTGAATCACAACACCAAAGCATCTAGAATGTGGGGGGAATTGCCTGTTATTTTTACCCACTAGATGCTTTATACTTCCCTGATGGTTCAGAGGGTAGAGAATCTGCCTGAAGGAGACCAGGTTTGATCCCTGTGTCAGGAGGATCCCCTTGAGAAGGGAATGGCTACTCACTTCAGTATCCTTGCTTTACAAGGGGTTTGTGTTTATTTGGTTTTTAAGAGTAATTATGTAAAAATACCTTCCCTTCCTTTTTGTGATAATTATTTCCTCCTCTTCCTATTCCTTCAGAAATGAAATCATGTTTCCTGCATCAGATGTTGTCCACAAACGACAGAAGGATTCTCAGATGTGGAAAAGTACTTAGAAACACTGGCATACTATTTGTTCTTTTCAGGTAATGTGTGATAGATACATTTCTATGAACCTAATATCTCTGATATTTCTGACTTCCTAAACAGGACTAGTTTTTCTAATGATTCAAAATAACCTCTTTATCTTTGTCCTTGGAAAGTACCTTATTACTTCTCCTACACTCAGACTTCATAGTGGTTACCTGATTCCTTTCCTTATATAATTCCCAGAACAGCAAAAAGAACATTTCTCATTCAGAGAAATCTTTTATACATTGAAAGATAAAACTTGAGATCTTGACTAATTTCAGAGAGAATTCCTTCTTTCTTTTCTTCTTCTTTTTTTTTTAACAATTTCACCATGCTCAATGTATTTTTAAGGATTTAGTGCTAGATTCACACTTCCTCACAAATTTTCTTCTTGAAAACTTAAGATAATCTAGTCTAAGATTCAGATGAGAAGGCTCTAGCCCATCCACTAGCATTAAAGGGCCCCTGGCATTCTTCTCTACCAACTGAGTTTCTACCACTGGCAACTTTCCTTCTACCATTTCCAAAGAAAATTGAGGCCAAGTCTTCAGATTCCCAATCCGTCCTTTCATCCCAGAGTTCTATGTTTAGATTTTGCAAATATAGTTCAGGGCATCTTGGGATGTGACCACTATTGAAATGAGGCACATAAAATACATCTTTTATTACTGAACACTGTTTAACTCTGTTTAACATATTAACCTAGATGAGTTGTTTGCTCTTAATGTAGATCACTTATATCCTTGTATTCATCTACCTATCCATCATCTGTATCTATTTGGGAAGATAACTGAGTCACTTGATGTCTATCTTATGATTCTAAATATTTACTAACTTCATGTATCTTTATTCAAATCAAAAAAGGAGAAAGTTGAAGAAGAGATTAAGGAGAAATGAGAAGAGAAAAAGAAAGGGGGGAAACCAAAAGAGGCATTCTAACGCTGTTAGGGATATCCAGGTATATTAAGTCTTTTATATTCTTATTAATGTTTTCATAAGAATTGTGAAATACTTTAATTCCTTTTGGTTAGGTATTAAGTATAGCTTCTGCCATTGGTTCTTTTTTTTTTTTTTTTTCCATTTATTTTTATTAGTTGGAGGCTAATTACTTTACAATATTGTAGTGGTTTTTGCCATACATTCATATAATTATAGAAAGCATACTCCAAATTTTAATATCCTTATTCTTTTCTGGTTGATTTATATTTGATATTTTTCAATTACTATCAATTATCTATATTTTCTTGTAATGTTTATCATTTTTGCACTTAACAATTGACTACATGCATCAGTGGAGGAGGTGGAGAAAATCACTAACAAATATCACAATTTATACAAATCATTGACTAGAGAAATACCAATTAATTAGCCATTTTTTTGAGTCAGTAGTATTCATATGAGCATTTAATCCTATTGATAGGACATCAAAATAGCCTCATAGGATGGATGGCAGTCTCTTTTGTGGTTCCCTACCCCTCCTTGTGGAGAAGTGATCCACTGGCTTGTCCATCTTCTCAACTGTAATTGACTGATCAGGGCTAAGCTCCTCCCACATCCTTTCCTAACTCAAGTTCATAGAGACACTCTTCATTAGTATGTCTTCTAGTGTATACCTCACTACACAATTTATGCCTTTATTCTGTGTTAGCTTGCTCAGCATTCTAATTGCCACAAAAGACATTTTACCTTTTCTACTAAACTGTAATTTGCATGGGGGGCAGAAAAGCTTACTGAGCACAGAGGTACAGTTTGTGTGTGTGCAGGGCTTGTGGGTGGGAGTCTATATCAGTCTCCTTGCTTAAGTAAAAGAGGTTGTGGATGAAATGTACTTTGAAAAAAAATAATTCTTCTCCTTACCATTTCAATATTAAGCTCTCTCACAATCTGCTATGAACTTATTTTTTTATTTAATTTATTGAGCAGCATCACCCAAAGAAAATATCTTTTTTCTATCTTCCTATTGTCTCAGAATATTTTACGCTTTTCTATTTAACATGTAGGAATTATGTAATCTTGATACTCCTCTGATCTGCTGAGGCTGGATATAGGTAAAGGCTTGCCAGATATTGCTGAGTTTCAAAACACCAAGTGAAAGCCAAATAAACTTGGAATTTTTCACTGCTCATGAGCAGATAGTATGTGCTGTAAAATACTGAGCCTCTAGTACTGAGAACTCATAGGAAAAAATGAATTTGGAGATAAGAGTTATATTGGCAATGCAGCTCCTATGGACGTCTATTTCCCACCTTGTATATAAATCTTATACTTAATTTGAGGGAGGAAGATCCATACTAGGTAAACTTATGAGGAAATGTTGAATTGAATACAAAGGTTTGTCATCTTCATATAGTTTAAATTTCTATACCTGTCCATATAATGCCAAAACTACCACAAGGTCAACAGAATCTTCTAGAATTATGCCCAAACTCAGAGCATTTTCCTTTTTCCTTTGCAACCTCTGCACACATTTTAAACAAGTTTATTTGTCTGATTTACTAGTCTTTGGGTAAGATATTCAAAAAGAGGGTAACAAGAATTATTGTAGGGTGAGATACATAAATAATAGCAAGAAGGGAAAATATGTAATCTTGTCAATAGAAAAGAAAAAGACTGGACCTCCAGTTAAAATGATAGAAAAACTTAGTACCATTTAGTGTCGAGAGGAGGGGGAAAAGGTCAAACACCCCACTTCAACTCCGTATGATCACCAAGTATAACCATGTCATAGCATAGTGAAGTTGGTGTTCAAAATGAGAATTCAAAAAAAAAAAAAAGGAAAATCAGCTTGGCATACTTTCTTTAAAAGATACGGTTATTTTGGGAAGATGGACTGCAGTGATGTCAGCATGGGTTTAGGCTAGATGAGAACTAGACATCAAAACCAGAAGCACAACATTTACAACAAATCCATTCAATAAAACACCTCTACTAATCTGTAAATACCGAAAGCCATGCAGCCGGAGGGCCTGTGGTATCTAGAGAAAGCAGAGGGAAGCAGTAGGGCAAATGACATACCTACAATCCCAAAATATTCAAGGAAAAAAACCAAAAAATAGTCAGTGGATGGTATTCACGAGAAAGCATGGTGGATCAATATAAAAATAACTAGGAGAGGTTTTGTGCATTTCAATAGTGAGTGAAAGGGATTCTGTGGAGAGTCAATTTCCAGTTGATCTCTCCCATTTCTGCAGGTCTTACTAACAAGAAATGGTCTTTTATTCTTGAGTATCTTTTAAAGTATATTTGTATAGATAGCAATTATCCTGGAAAGAGGGAGCATGGTCTTCCTCTGGAACAAAGGCAAAGAGCTTCCTTACTTCTCACTGAAAAAGGTTTGACTTTCTTAAGCTCAGGGTTCCTCGTCTGTAACCCACTGTATAAGCCAACATTCATCTGGGTCCAGTCACTCACCTCCATGGGGCCTGGGGACAAGGAGAGCTTACACATAGAATATGATGATATTTATGCTCCTGAAATGTGGGAATCCTGGGTTTGATCCCTGGGTTGGGAAGATCCCCTGGAGAAGGAAATGGCTACCTACTCCAGTATTCTAGTCTGGAGAATTCCATGGACTGTATAGTCCATGGGGTCGCAAAGAGTTGGACAGGACTGAGCGACTTTCACTTTCATGCTCTTTGCTATAAGTAGTAAAATTCTTTGTCTACTCAAGAGTCTCATTCTTTTTGAAAATATCCATAAAACTGGTAGGTTAACTTGTTAACTTGTAAGCCTTGTAAAATCTCAAACACTTCACAGCTTCATAGTTCCTAACTTCATAGCTCTTAACAAGCCAATGTCAAAGTCTAAGGTAGCTAAAGCAGCCTAGATCCTTTGAACTTTTGAAATTGACCTTTCAAGGCTTCTTTCCAACACTGGACCCCACACTGAGGAAAAATTACTAGAAGTGGAATCAAAATTGAGCAGAATAAAAATAATAGAGATGAAGGAAAGAGAAAATATGGACAAAAGGTGAACAGGTCTGGGAAATCTAAGAGCACAAGCTATTATGTTTTTTTAAGCACTACAGGAAAACAAAAAAGATTTATTTGAAGTTAGAAAACCTGTCTGAACTTCTAACAATCTAAAAGTTCACCTAAACGTTTCCCTTTAAAACAAACTTCCTGCAAGAAAGAAGGAGAATAATATCTCAATAGACCAAAGATTGGCAAACTATAGTTTGCAGCTCACTTCATATTTTATAAATAAAGTTACTGGAATACAAAACTTTTTCATACTTGATCATTTACATATATTTATGATTGTTTTCAAGGTTCAGTGACAGTGTTAAGTATTATGACAGAGAATAAATGATCAGCAAAGAGTAAAATATTTACTTTCTAAGGAAAATCAAAGTGGGAAGGGAAAAATGATAAAAAACCAAAAGAAGTGAAGAAAGAAATAAACATGTCCAAAAGAAAACCATAAATATTGCAGACACAAAGGAAGATCCAACATACAGATTATGGGAGTTCCTTAGTAGGAAAACAAATCAAGGTGGGAGGGAGAAGAAACATTAAAAACAATGATTTAAGAAAATATCATGACATTGAAAAAAAAATTTTTTAACTACTTTTTCAAAAATCACATAATGTGTCTGAGATTATTAACAGAGCACAATCAACACCATGTAAAATTAAGAGATTTTAAAGGAAGAAAGTAGGAAGGGCATGTAGGCAAAAAAGTACTTAAAATTAACTAATATTATCATTCGATTTTTCCACAACAATACTTTATCCTAAGGGGAAAATAAATCTACACATTTAAGATATTTAAGAAAATAACATGTGAACCAGGGATATGCATATATTTATAAATATTTATATTTATTGAACTGAACTGTAATTTGAGACTCTGATTCCCTTACTCTCCTTTCATCTCAAGCCTGCATCAATCCCTCTGAGGGCTCCCTTGTCTTTTCAAACCTTTGGCTTTGTTTCCTCATAATGATTTCCTCCCGTAACTCTCTTGCATAGCTAATCATACCTGCTTTTCAGAGGACCTGGACTAATACTGTCCAATGACCTACCTAGTTGTAATCAGTTGTCAGATAAAATATAGGCTGTCCATTTAAATTTGATTTCAGATAAACAACAAATACTTTCTAGTACAAGTTGTCCTGTGTAGCTTTTGGGACAATGTATTTGTTGTTTATTTGAAATGGAAACTAACATAGTGTCCTTTATTTTTATTTGCTAAATCTAGCAACCCTAGGAGCAACAATTATCACCTATAGCCAGATTGTCATCATAAAAGAAGTCAGGGCTTTTTATAGAAATAGATGCACTGTATCTGGAATAAGCAATGTACCAGATAAACCTGAAACATTTTGACATAAACTAGCATGAGAACATTCAAAGACTGTTAGGATAATGTTAAGGGGAATTAAAAGGGAGCATTAAAATGCCTCTACCGAGCCAAAGAAAATGTTGAGCTTTGGTAAGGATAGAAATTACAGTGGATGGGAATCCACCAGATACATTTAAATCTTAATTGGTTCCCTTCTGAGGTTGATAGGAAACCAATTTGTTCTCATGAAAACTAGATGAAAGAAAAGAATCAAACATTAATTCTGTCTTTTTTGGAACTGTACCACTGGGTAACCAAATAGTAGATGAGAGGAACCATCTCATCCATAAAACTATTCGAGTTAATGTACAAAAACATTTACTAGAGCTAGAGTGTTACCATTTTGGAATCTCTAATTTTTATTAGATATTTATGGATGCATTGATGTGTTAAGCTTCAGTCTTTGATGTTTTAAGACTTCAGTCATTGTTGTTGTGTCTCCTGATAAAAGAACGCAGCACCACCAATAGCCTTGCCAAAAACAGCAAAGTTGTGTCTGAGAAGGGTTCTGTTCCCCACAATACAGAAAAGAAAACCTGAAAAGCTGCATCATGAATATGCAATTAGCAACTCTACTCTAGAGCAAACTGGAGAGAAAAAGATACATTTTAAAGAAGAGAAAAGGAGGCAATTCGTGGTGGGAGGAGAAAGGGATGATGATTAAAATGGAGTTAAAAAAAAAAACATATCAACTTGAAAACTGATGACTAGGTTACAGTGCCTTAGGATGCACATTTAAGAGATAAACTGCCTTGTTTATGCTTTTAGAACTCCTCAAGGTAGCAAATATTGAGATCAACAAGGAGATAGACAAAAGAAGTTGTAAGGAGAAAGGAGTTTTATCTTTTGCTGGGCATCTTCTTTGGGATCTTCCTTGCAAGGCCATTAACTCAAGGCTGTTGACTCATTTGCATATTGTTAAATGCTATGTCAACTGAGCTTGTGTCTGACGCCATGTAGAAAATGGGAGATAGAGTCTATTGCTCAATTCCAAATTTCATGGTAAAACAACGAGGCCCAGTCTGAGCCCACTCTTTCTTATTGATTGCAGAAGTTCACAGGCTGTGATAGAGAACGGTTAATGCTCTTCTTGGCAGGATTTGTGGCTTCAGGAAGCTATGCCTCTTCTCTTCTGGCTTCAGGGGCATGCTTCTCTAAAGGGTTCTCTTGTCCTGTCTGCAATTTTCTAGCTATGCATGGCTGTAGTTGCTACTCAAGGTGAGCTTCAGTTAGTGCTAGAAAGATGCCTTCTTCTCACTTGGATCCGAGCTTCTTTCTTATGTAGCACCTACCTTGAATCTCCCTCTGCTTACATTCCAAATCTTGGCACAGTGGGCTCTGACTGAGGGTCCAATTGAGGTTCTTCCATCCGTGGAGAAGTGCTAAAATCTCTGAATTTGTACATCCCTGAAAGCACACTCCCTTCAAATGCACATTTTCTCCTCCTAAAGACAACTGCAAACTCATTTAGGTTTCTTGAAGAAACCATCCGTGCCCACTCCTGTGAAAAGTGAGTTCTTCTGTTTTCCATTCCTAGAGTGCTTAATTTCTACACTGTGCATTTGTCACATACCGTTTACTTCCTGATACCATTAGCTACCACACTGGCATTCTAGCATCTTTCCACTCTACTACTCTATCAAGTCCCTTCCCATTTTTGAATTTTTCCTGTGAATAATAATAACAGTTAAGATAATAACTCACATTTATTGACTGCTTAATGTGATTCAGGCACTGTCTAATGGGTTTAATGCAACAACTCTACAGTGTAGATATATCTCTACCTCCGTTTAGAATGATGATGTAAACCAAGTCTTTCAATATCCAAAGTTCCAAACCTATTTAGAGGCATAACGAGGATTTGAATACAGGTAATCCTATTGAGAATATCCTTAATAATGTCTTGGGTCAAAAGTCACAAGGAATACATATCCATTTAATTTAATTCATAAGTTTTTATAGACTTTCTGTTTTGTTGATTTTTGCCTGGCCTGAGTTGATGTTTAAAATTTACTATAAACTTTACAAACACACACACACACACACACACACATATATATATATATATACATGCATTGTTGTTATTGTTTCATTGCTAAGTCATGTCTGACTCCTTTTGGGACCCCATGGACTGTAGCCCAACAGACTTCTCTGTCCATGGGATTTCCCAGGCAGGAATACTGGAGTGGGTTGCCATTTCCTTCTCCAGGGGATCTTCCCAACCCAGGGAACGAGACTGCATCTCCTGCATTTACTTGTAGATTCTTTACTACTGAATCACCATGGAAGCCCCATATACATGCGTATTTATAGGTATTATATATATATACATATATACATACGTATATATATATACCCAATAAAAAGGGTATACAGACATACAGTTAGACAAATCTATCATAACACTAGGAGTATTTTGTATGATTTTGTCCAATTTATCTAGCACAGAGGGATACCTAAGAGTTATTCAATGGACTTTTTATTTTCCCTCTTATTAGAATTATAGCTATGCTTCCTTATTTTAAACTATCAATTTTATTGTCTTCCTCATCCAGATATGTTATCTTAGAATCCATATCTAGGTGAGAGCTCTTATATTTTATAATCTGCACTCAAGTGCATATACTAATAATAAGAATCTTTGGTAGATATTTTCTGATACAAGCTTGGATATCTGTGGGGAAAACTTTTTATGTATTCTCTAATGAGGAGACACAGCGAACCACTTATTGACTTACACTGAAGATATTCTCTCACTGTTTCCAGTATAGTTTACTTTATATAAATAATTACATTTTATAAATATGATTCAAAGAGAAATACGTGAATCAAGTACAATAAATACCACAACTTCTGCTGCTGCTAAGTCACTTCAGTCGTGTCCGACTCTGTGCGACCCCATAGACGGCAGCCCACCAGGATCCGCAGTCCCTTAGATTTTAAATAATCCTTATATGATAGTGTAGTGTGTAGTGATTGTCAGTCTTGGATATAAATCAGAATCCCCCTCTCCAGATACTCATTTTGAAGATTTTGATGTAATAGAGTAACATCGATATGCTCAGTCGCTCAGTTGTGTCCGACTCTTTGTGACCCCACAGACTATAGCCCTCCAGGCTCTTCTGTCCATGGAATTTTCCAGGCAGGAAGACAGGAGTGGGTTGCCATTTTTTTTCTCCATGGTAGTGTCAGGAGAGTGTTTGGGAGTTTGAGTTTTTATCAATATCCTAGTTGATTCTGAAGTAAGAGATTCTAGGATCACACTTTGAGAGAGGAAGAAAAAGACACTAGTAATTAACAGATGAGATTTGGAGTCAGAGAAACCATTTACTAGAATGTACTTAACTTCTCTAAACTTCAGTTTGTTTGTTTGCATTTTCTGCAAAAATGCCTAAAAATAATAGGATCTGATTCATGATGGTGTGAGAAGGTACGTGAAAAGTGCTTGGTCTAGTACATAGGAAGTGCTAATTAAGTGTTAGTAAGTAGTGGTAGTGGTGGTATTAGCAGTTGTTAAAATGTAGGTGTTCTTTACATCATATGATATTAGAGAATTACAAATTAAAACAGTGAGATAGCACTACATACATATTAGAATAGCGAATATCCAAAACACTGACACCACCAACGCTGGTGAGGATGTGGAGCAATAGGAACTCTCATTCTTTGCTGGCAGCAGCACAAAACAGCACAGTCACTCTGGGTGACAGCGTGACAATTTCTTAACAAAGCTAAACATACTCTTACCATCAATCACATGTCTTGTTATTTACCCAAATGAGTTGAACACTTTTGTCCACACAAAAACCTGCACCAGATATTTAGAGAAGCTTTATTCATAATTGCCCAAACTTGCAAACAGCCAACATGCCATTCATTAGGCAAATGGATATAAACTGTGGTATATCCATACAATGGAATGTTATTCAATGATAAAAAGAAATGACCTATCAAGCCATGAAAACATATGGAGGAAACTTAAATGCACATTGCTAAGTGAAATAGGCTAATCTGAAAAGTCTATATACCATATAATTCTAATTATGTGACATTTTGGAAAAGGCAAAAACTATCAGTGACTGTTAGGAGTTCAGGGGAGGACAGACAGAAGAACAAATAGGTGGGCAACAGGGATTTTTAAAACAATAAAACTATTCTGTATCATATTGCAACTGTGGATATATGTCATACTCTTATCAAAATCCATCATATATACAACACAAAGAAAGCACCCTAATGCCAACTATGGCAGTTAGTTGATAATAATATATGAATATTGGCCTATCAATTATAACAAATATACTATGTTAATGTAAAATATTAATAATGAGGAAACAGTGTATATGGGACAGGTGAAGGGTATATGGGAAATCTCTGTACTTTTCACTCAATTTTTCTATAATCTTAAAACTGCTTTTAAAAATAAAATCAATAATTACAAAGCAAAATAAAACAGACAAAAATGTAGGTATTATTTGAGTGCTTAAATATGAAAATATGACATTGAAGGAATAACACTAGTTTTGAACGAACACAACGCTTTAGGTGAAAAATACACAACTAGATTTTGAAGACTTAGCAGAAAAAAATAAGAAAGGAAGCTATCTCATTTTCATTATATTTAATACTAATTGAATTAATATGTTGGATTCAATACAATCTACTATTAAAATTAGTTTCACATCTTCCTTTTTACTTTTCAAGTGTGACTACTAAATTTTTAAAAATCATGTGTATGGCTCACATTATATTTCTCTTGGTCAATGCTGATCTATGAAATCAGCAAAATTCCTAGTATACAAGTGAAAGTGAAAGTCTAACTCTTTGAGACCCCATGGACTGTAGCCCAACAGGTCCCTCTGTCCATGGAATTCTCCAGGCAAGAACACTGGCGTGGGTTGCTGTTCTCCAGGGGAGTCTTCCCAACCCAGGGATTGAACCCTGGTCTCCCGAGTTGCAGGTAGAGTCTTTACCATCTGAGTCACCACAGAAGTCCTAGTATACAGTAGTCCTTCCAAATATTAGCACAGTTCTTAGGTATTAGTATTCAGTGTCTTGAGTTTCTTGTAGTAGACTTTCACTACTTATATACAGTCAAATTTTCTTTTTTATTATAATTATTTTCCCCTAAAAGTTCTAATACATTCCAGTATAATCATGTTGGCCTCAACGTGACCAAGCTCAGTCACTCTAATTCTTGACTCCCTGTTGTAACTGAATTTTCCCAATCACCACCTTTGACTGAAGTCACTTTCAGAGCTTCCATTGGTAATGTGCCATTATAATCTTGAGTCAGAGTCGGTCTTAGTCCCTCTGATGTGTGCCCTCTTCTTCCTATTCCTGAATGTCTTGAACAGATAGCCATATTTCTGATTTCCTTTGAGATACTCAACTTTGAAGAGCAGTGCTCTTTGGCTTACACCCTGTATTAGTTTTCTATGTTGCTGACAAATTACTACAAACTTATCTATTACCTCACAAGTTTCCATGTATTAGGGATCATGGCATGATTTAGCTGGGTCTTCAGCTTAGGATCTAACAGTGCAAAAATTAAGATTTTTTTTCTGGACTGTGTTCTCATCTAGAACGGGGACTGGAGAACAATCTACTTCTGAGCTCAGTCACTTTGCAGTCAAGTTTATTTCCTTGTAGCTGTATGAAGCTGACGCTCCAATACTTTGGCTACCTGATGCACAGAACTGACTCACTGGAAAAAAAAAACCCTGATGGCGGGAAAGACTGAGGGCCAAAGGAGAAGGGGGCAGAAGATAAGATGTTTAGATAGCATCACCGACTAAATGGACATGAATTTGAGGAAACTTCAGGAGACAGTGGAGGACAAGGAAGCCAGGCATGCTACAGCCCATGGGGTCGCAGAGTCTTTGCAACTGAACAAAAATAACAACAACAAAAATATGAAAGAGGACATCCATTTCTAACTGATTCTTGTTTGAAGATCCTAGAAGCCATTCACATACACTTTCTGCCATGGGACCTCTACATAGGCAGTTTACAGTGCTGCCGTTTGCTTCTTCACGGTCAGGAGGAGAACATCTCACTCTGGTTTGTCCACCAGGCATCTCATATCATGGAACATAAATAAGGGAGTGAGATCCCGTCACCTTTGCCATATTCCATCTGTTGGAAACAAGCCATGGGTTCTGCCTACACTCAAGGCGAGGGTACTGTACTACATCAGGGCTTTATATAAGAAGTCATTCCTGAGTGTGTCTCTCACGTAGCTCTGACTAGTGTCTGGGGTTCTTCCTTTCACACTAGCTCTTTTCGCTTTTTTCTCAGGTCCACATGAAACGGTTATTCTGTCTCTTCATGTCATTTAATCTGATGGACTGGATCTCAGGTGCCTACTTGTAGGTCTTTCCAATTTGCCCACTGTCTGTTGGAAATCTCTCTCTTCTTTCTTTTTTCCTCTCCCTCTTTCTTCTTTCCTTCTCCCACACACTTTTCCTAACTTTATTTTAAATTACTTCTTAAATGAGCTTCCATTGGACCACTCTTCCCAACTAATAAAAAAATTAAAAAATAAATAAATAAATAAATTACTTCTTAAATGAGCTTCCATTGGACCACTCTTCCCCAAAATAATAACTATAACCACTGGAAAAATAGTTATGAAAAACATAGCTAAAGGAAGGAGATTGGGGGGAAAAAAAGAAAAAGACACATTTTGAAAGGGAGTCAACACTTAGAAGAAGAGAGCAGCAGTGAGTGAGTTTTTCATTTCAGAGCATCTGATCTAAGGGCAGACTTCAGCTCGTACCTTGCAAAGCAGGTATAACAGCGTTTAAAGATGCTGCTTAATTTTCTGGCTGACCCATGAACTATAGACATTAAGAGAATACTCCAAATAGGTGACCTAAGAATTGAAGAACTTAACTGAATTTTGGGCTTCTACCAAAAAAACAGAATTTGCAGTTTGAGTCCAATCAACTTATCTGCTTCATTAACAAACAAAATATCAGAATTCTTTGGAGGAAGAAAACAGACTCCAGGGTCTTCATTATATAATGTCCAGAATTCCAGAATATAATAAATAAAGTACTTAGCATATGAAGAAACAGAAATAAAAAAGTGATATCTTGAGGATAAAAGAAAATGGTAAATAACTATGTCAATAATTGCAGTAGATGTAAATGGACTAAACCTTTTGCTTAAAAGGCTGATATAGTCAAAATGGATTTTTAAAATACCTTTAGGGAAAAAAATAAATAAAATACCTTTAGGGAAATTAAATAAATAGTCTTGTTGAGACTTCAGAGGCAAAGCAGAACAGGCCTCTGACCTTGATTCTAACCTGCCTGGACACTGCCCTGACCATGACTGCCTGCTTTAAGTGCAAGACTTGCTTGCACCATAGATAAGATAGTCCTGAGACTGTTGAACCCCTGGAGGGGAGCCCCAGGCTTAACAACATGCCAAGTTTTACAAGACAAAACTAACAACATTAACATAAAACCAGAGCTGCTATTTGCTCACAGATTGATGATGATATCAGTTTGCTTCCTGGGATTGTTGTAAATGGGAACCCCAAACTGCAATCTTTGAAGTCTCTGAAGTCTACCCGCGGAGCTGACTCTCTGCCTGGAAATCTTTCCCCACTTAGGACTCTAGATGTGTTGTGTCACCTGACTTCCCAGCACTGTTAGAGTCTGGATATTGGTCAAAACCCAGTTTGGTGATGTATCCTCTGATGTCTCTACTTCTCTTCTCTTTTAATGCTAGTGTAAGTAAACTAGATAATTCTCTAATAAATGTTTGTATTATTTATTTGTATATAACAAGTGGCTTATATGTTAACAAATCCTCTGAATCTGAGTTGAAAGTGAAAACCTTCAGCAAAACAAATACCTAACTATTTTATGTTTATTAAAGATATACTTTAAATATAAAGATACAAACAGGTTGAAAGTTAACAGCCTAAGAAGACTGGAGTGCCAGAATTAATATCAGATAAAATAGAGTTCACTTCCTGTTGAACTCAGTGATCAATGCAAAGAAATAGAGGAAAACAATAGAATGGGAAAGAATAGAAATCTCTTCAAGAAAATTAGAGATGCCAAAGGAATATTTCAGCGAAGATGGGCACAATGAAGGATAGAAACGGTATGCACCTAACAGAAGAAGATATTAAGAAGAGGTGGCAAGAATACACAAAAGAACTAAACAAAAAAGATCTTAATGACCCAGATAACAACAATGGTGTGATCACTCACCTAGAGCCAGACATCCTGGATGTGAAGTCAAGTGGGCCTTAGGAAGCATCACTAAGAACACAGCTAGTGGAGGTGATAGAATTCCAGTTGAGTTATTTCAAATGCTAAAAGATGATGCTGTGAAAGTGCTGCACTCAATATGCCAGGAAATTTGGAAAACTCAGCAGTGGCCACAGGACTGGAAAAGGTCAGTTTTCATTCCAGTCCCAAAGAAAGGCAATGTTAAAGAACGTTAAAGAATGTTCAAACTACCGCACAATTAAACTCATCTCACACATTAGAAAAGCAATGCTGAGAATTCTCCAAGCCAGACTTCAACAGTACGTGAACCATAAACTTCCAGATGTTCAAGCTGGATTTAGAAAAGGCAGAGGAACCAGAGATCAAATTGCCAACATTCACTGGATCATCAAAAAAGCAAGAGAGTTCCAGAAAAACATCTACTTTTGCTTTATTGATTATGCCAAAGCCTTTGACTCTGTGGATCACAACAAACTGTGGAAAATTCTGAAAGAGATGGGAATACCAGAACACCTGACCTGTCTTGATAAATCTGTATGCAGGTCAAGAAGCAACAGTTACAACTGGACATGGCACAGACTGGTTCCAAATTGGGAAAGGAATACATCAAGGCTGTATATTGCCACCCTGCTTATTTAACTCATATGCAGAGTATATCACGCAAACTGCCAGGCTGGATAAAACACAAGCTGGAATCAAGATTACCAGGAGAAATTTCAATAACCTCAGAAATGCAGAGGAAACCACCCTTATGGAAGAATGAAAAAAAAACTAAAGAGCCTCTTGATGAAAGTGAAAGAGGGACAGTGAAAAAGTTGGCTTAAAACTCAATATTCAGAAAATGAAGATCATGGCATCTGGTCCCATCACTTCAAGGCAAATAGATGGGGAAATAATGGAAACAGTGAGAGACTTTATTTTTTTGGCCTTCAAAATCACTGCAGATGGTGACTGCAGCCATGATATTAAAAGACTCTTGCTCCTTGGAAGAAAAGCTATGACCAACCTAGACAGCATATTAAAATGCAGATACGTTACTTTGCCAACAAAGGTCCGTCTAGTCAAAGTTATGATTTTTCAGTAGTCATGTATGGATGTGAGAACTGGACTATAAAGAAAGCTGAGTGCCGAAGAATAATGCTTTCAAGCTGTAGTGTTGGAGAAGACTCTTGAGAGTCCCTTGGACTGCAGGAGGTCCAACCAGTCCTTCCTAAAGAAAATCAGTCATGAATATTCATTGGAAGAACTGATGCTGAAGCTGAAACTCCAATACTTTGGCCACCTGATGTGAAGATCTGACTAATTGGAAAAGACCCTGATGCTGGTAAAATTGAAGGCAGGAAGAGAAAGGGACGACAGAGGATGAGATGGTTGGATGGCATCCCCGACTCGATGGATATGAGTTTGAGTAAGCTCTGGGAATTCGTGATGGAGAGGGAAGCCTGGTGTGCTGCAGTCCATGGGGTCACAAAGAATCCAACATGACTGAGAGACTGAACCGAAAATAGAGTTTAATACAATATATACTATCAGAGATGTGGAGGGATATTTTATATTGATAGAGTTTTAATTTACCGAAGGCATAGCTATTATAAACTTATATATGGTTATATTTGTTAGGGCTTCTGTAACAAAATTATGCTATTTGGGTGGTTTAAACCATAAGGGGAAAAATTTCTCACACTTCTGAAGGCTAGAAGCCCAAGATCAAGGTGACAGCAGCTTTGATTTCTTTTGAGGGCTTGTTTCTTGGCCTGCAAACAGCAGCCTTCTCTCTTTATCTTCCTATGGTCTTCTGTCTGCCTATGCCTGTTCTTATCTCCTCTTCTTATGAGGATACTAGTAATATTGGATAAAAGGCCACCCATCTGACCTAATTTTACCTTGATGATCTCTTTAAAGGCCCTGTCTCCAAATACAGTCACATTCTGAGATACTGGGGGCTAAGACTTTAAACTATGAATTTTGAGGGAACACAATTCAGTCTTTAATAATGTCTCATGTTTCAAAATATCTGAAGCATAATCTGAAAGAATTTAAGGAAGAAATATAAAATTCGAGTTGAAGATTTTACCCATCCTCTCTTAGCAACTGATTGAACTAGACCAAAAAAAAAAAAAAAAAAATTAGTAAAGATGTAGATGAGTTGAAAAATAGCATGTTTTTCATTGATGCCATTGACTTAATTAATATTTGTGGAACATGCACTCAACAACTGTATGTTTCTCTTTCCTCTTCTTCTATACATAGAGTCAAATTTTGCTTTAAAAAAAAAATCACATATAAATTCGCCAAGCTTTTAATAAAAAGCCCAGATAGGAGAGCTGACCCAGGCTGAAAATTCAAGTTTTTAAAAGTCAAGGTTCTGGACTCTTAACCATTCCGCATAACAAAAGTTAAGTGGCTCCTTGTTCCGAATCCTAACTTTTGCTTAGGAAGGGAATAGTCCATCCATATGAGAATGGTAAAACAATAACATACAATGTATGGTAAAGAAAAATCATAGAAAGAAGGAAAGTGGTTGCCCCAACAACTAGAAGTATGGGTCAAAGTGAGGTATTCTTGTCTCGGAGTGGGGTTCACTGCTTCCAGTCTAATAATGCTCATTTCCTTCATGTTGGTATTTTCAAGAAAATGTTTTGAGTTCCCAGGTCCCAGAATTGTGGTGGTTGGGTTTGGCCAGCATTTTAATGAGGTCCTCATCTCTTTACAATAACTGAGTGAACCAATCAAACAGTTTTATATTAAAAACTTGTATTCTTTTAAATGTTAGTAAGTGCACCAAGTGATTCTACCCCAGGTTGTACACAGCCCTCTGGTGTCATGTAACAGAGAGTGTCTCAGCCTAAATGTTTCTGTGTTTTCTTCCACTACTTTGCTTGATAAATTGTGAAATGAATCTGAAATCAGGCTACGGAGAAGCGAAGACCATCTGCCCAAGACTTGTAAAGATCTGTTAAAGGAATTTCTGGATTGTCAGAGGAAGCATTTGACAGTCTCTCTGTCCTCTGCCCTTTACTTGTTCTGTGATAAAAGAACAGAATAAAATGTGCTTGGGACCCTTGGGTATCTGGGAAGATTGTTCAAAATTGTGCTTATTCTGCAATGCCACACACTTTTACGCCCTCAGATCAAATGAGTGATGTGAAGTTCAGAAGTCTAAACCCTATTGAGGTATGACCATCCCAGCAGGATCAAGTCTATTGGACTTTGCAATGCATTTGGCATATTTAGGATTCCAGTGCATTTTAAACCTATTGCACTTCCCCTGCCTTTAGAATTAGTAACCTTGTGGAAATTACTCTGTAACTTGGATAGTGCTCTGTTCACTGATCAAATCCATTCATTCTCTGCCTTTACTTCACCTCGTATTTTATTATTCTTTCAGCTCTGTTGAGCAAATCTGTCTATGCAGGCATCTTACAATGCCTTAAATAGCAACTTAGGCTGGGAAGTGTCATTGCTGCTGTTGGCTTAATAATCTTAATAAACCACCTCTTCCAGTTGCCTTATTCTTTAGTTTCAGAATTAATGTCTCAACCTCTAGTTTCTGAAAGGAGTTAAGTTTATCTGCCCAGCTATATGCTAGCAAAAGAAAGTGAAAGTCAAAGTGTTAGTCACTCAGTTCAGTCTCTCAGTCATGTCTGACTCTTTGTGGCCCCATGGACTGCAGCACACCAGGTTCCTCTGTCCATGGAATTTTCCAGGCAAGAATACCAGAGTGGGTTGCTATTCCCTTTTCTAGCAAGGTGAAATGAAAGTTGCTCAGCTGTATCCAACTCTTTGTGACCCCATGGACTGCAGTCTGCCAGGGTCTTCTGCCCATGGAATTCTCCGGGCCAGAATACTGAAGTGGGCAGCTGCCCCTTCTCCAGGGGATCTCCCAGCAAAAGGCTGTCCTAACAAGTATGCAGCCCTCTGCCTATTGTTCCTCTTCTGAAGTAGACCAGGGACTCAAGGAACTCATGTAGCTAGGGACCTGGGGGTTGTAGATTTGCTTCCTCCTGCAGTAGCAGTCAGTACACCCATGGAGCATTCATTCCTCTTTCCTTGAGTGTTGAAAAAGTAGTAGAGTCTTCTGCAAAAGTCTGATACCTAAGCAGATCCATAATGGAGGTAGAGATTCTGAACTTTGCTTTTTCATTCATATGTTTCAGCAATACCCTTCTCTTTGAAACAGTTGACTTTCTGATCTGGAATTTCCAAACTTGTTCTGCCTTTACTGAAACCAGCAGTGTTGGCTTCCATCTGGTCTCCCTCCTGGTGGCTCATCTGCTAGGTTCAGGTTACCTATCAACATACACTGCTCTGTTCCCAGCCTCTGATTTTGTATTTAGAACCTTAGGCTCTAGCTAGCAGAGACTTTTACTGAATTCTAGCATCTAGACTTCTACCACCCTTGCTTGAGCCCCTTTGTGACCCTGCTTGATTAACTGATCACTGCAGAAAGCAGTAAATGATTTCTGCAAAGCCTAGGATTATAGGCAGTTGATGAATATTAAATAGGCAAGAGGAGCACAGCCTTTAAAGCAGAAACAGTGCACCATTATCTGACTTTCTTAATAGCATAGGAAATCCTTTAGAACAAGAGCTATGTGTTATTTAGCTCCTTACCCATCATAAGCTCTAAATAAAAGTTGGATGAATAAAAGAATACAAGCACACACCTGCATCCAGCACACTCAATCTTCATGACACCTACAGTCCTTAAGTGTTTCCAGAATCTAACACATCACTGTATAGAGGTGTGCATGTGCTCTCAGTCACTCACCCCATCTGATTCTCTGTGACCACATGCGCTGTAGCCCACCACGATACTCTGTCCAAGGAAGAATACTGGAGTAGGCTGCCATTCCCTCTTCCAGGGGATCTTCCCAACCCAGGGATTGAACCCACATTTCCTGAATCTCCTGCATTGGCAGGTAGATTCTTTACCACTGAGGACATCACTGTATAGACAGTATGCCCTTAAACAAGTTATTAATCCTCTACCTTATAACAAACACTTGGAATTGTCTTTCAACTTCTTCAGGTAGAAATGACTGTATATTGTCACCCTGCTTATTTAACTCATATGCAGAGTACATCATGCGAAATGCCAGGCTGGATGAACCACAAGCTGAAATCAAGATTGCCAGGAGAAATATATATAACCTCAGATACACAGATGACACCACCCTTATGGAAGAAAGTGAAGAATAACTAAAGAGCCTCTTGATGAAAGTGAAAGAGGAGAGTGAAAAAGCTGGCCTAAAACTCAACATTCAGAAAATGAAGATCATGGCATCTGGTCCCATCACTTCATGGCAAATAGATGGGGAAACAATGGAAACAGTGAGAGACTTTATGTTTTTGGCCTTCAAAATCACTGCAGATGGTGACTGCAGCCATGATATTAAAAGACACTTGCTTCTTGAAGGAAAAGCTATGGCCAAACTAGACAGCATATTAAAAAGCAGAGACATTACTTTGCCAAAAAAGGTCCATCTAGTCAAAGTTATGGTTTTCCCAGTAGTCATGGATGGATGTGAGAGTTGGACTATAAAGAAAGCTGAGTGCCAAAGAATTGATGCTTTTGAACTGTGGTGTTGGAGAAGACCCTTGAGAGTCCCTTAGACTGTAAGGAGATCCAACCAGTTCTTCCTAAAGGAAATCAGTCATGAATATTCATTTGAAGGACTGATGCTGAAGCTGAAATTCCTATACTTTAGCCACCTGATGTGAAGAACTGACTCATTGGAAAAGACCCTGATGCTGGGAAAGATCGAAGGCAGGAAGAGAAGGGGAGGACAGAGGATGAGATGGTTGGATGGCATCATTGACTTGATGGACATGAGTTCGAGTAAGCTCCAGGAGTTGGTGATGGACAGGGAGGCCTGGCGTGCTGCAGTCCATGGGGTCACAAAGAGCTGGACACAACTGAGTGACTAAACTGAACTGAAGGCAAAACCTTACCTCTACCCTGTTACCTAGGTGCAATATCTTAACCTTTTTTCCTCATCCCTACAAACTGAGTCTCCATCTCAACAGTATGCTGGAAGGATCAGTGAAGATGATATGACCTAGAGGAGTGGGATGGGGGAATGGTAGGGAGATTCAAGAGGGAGGGGATGTCTGTATACACATAGCTGACTTATGGCACCGTATAGCAGAAACTAAAGAACACTGCAAAGCGATTATACTCTGGTTAGATTTTTCATTAAAAAAGATAACATGCATAAAGCAGCTAGTACAGTGTTTGGAGCATAACATGCCTTCTAGAATTTTCCTTTGTCCCTTTCATAAGTTTCAAGTTTACAGATGTTAGTTTGAGAATGCTCCTGAAAGAAACTAGAAAAAATATTTTCTTCTGATTTACGAGATTTCCATGTTGAGAACGACCTATGGAATCAATTAAGAGACTTTTCCAAGCCACTCGGTTTCCAGTCCTCACTCTCACCCGCCAAAACCAATGTGCAGAGTGCAACATGTTGCCAAGGGATTTTGATAGCGTTAATAACTTAATGGAATATCCATGCCTTCGTGTCCTATTCAACAGTATTCATTCTTGACTAAACATTAGAACCCCTTGGGGAAATTCATAATCCCTGGTGGATCCTGAAGGCTATTGGGTAATATTACAATATTCCTCTATTCCATTCATTTTCTACTTTCAAAGATACCTACTTCAACTTCTCCTTTGTGCTTCTCCTTTGTCCAGTAGACACCTTAAAATGGTCATGCTCCAAATTCCTGATTTATCTCCCTCACATAATATAAACCATTGCAATAAATGGCACGTCCATCCTTCTGATTACTTGTATTAGAAAACCTGGAGTCATCAATTACTCCCCTCTTCACTTATCTCTCCTCTCAGACACCATATCCACTGCATCAGCAAATCCTGCTGAGTGATCCTGGGTTCAGTCACATCTTAGTACCTCCACTGCTAGAAACTTGGTTCATGCTAGTAAAATCTTTTATCTGGATGATTGCTAAAGCTTGCTCTTATCCCTCCTACAACCTTGCTTCCTTTCAATTTCTTTAGAGCAGCCAAAATGAGCTATTTAAGAGAGAAGCTAGATCACATCATTCTTCTACTCAAAGCTGTTCAATGACCTTAGTGAAACAAAAGCCAGATTTCACAGTGGCTCAAAGGCTCTCATTGAACTGGCCCCTTTGCTGTCACTACCTCTGATCTATCTTCTCCCATCATTCTTCCCCTACCCCTGCAGCTTCACTGACCACTTCTCTGGCCCTACACAGGACCTGAGATTCTCTGCTGTTTCCGTCACAGGGAACACACTTCTAAAACCCAGGATGCTCACTTTCCACTTCCTTCAAGTGTCTGTCAAGTGCTGCTATCCTAGGAAGATCTTTCCTGACTAACTTCCAAAAAATAGCATCCCTTAAGGCCCTTGTCTCTTTTGTTCATGTCCATGCCCTACGTACCCAGCATAGGGTCTGCTTCTTACACAGCATTTGATAAATACATATTAGGCTTCCCTGGTAACTCAGTGAAGAATCTGCCTGCAATGCAGAGATCAAACTTGACCCAGGTTTGATCTCTGGGTCAGAAAGATCCCCTGGAGAAAGGAATGGCTACCCACTGCAGTATTCTTGCCTAGAGAATTCTTTGGACCAAGGAGCTTGGTGGGCTGCAATCCATGGCATCTTGGAGTTGGACATGACTAAGGACTAACACAATAAATACATAGTTTGATGTACAAATGCTCCGAGCTCTCCAGTGGGATCCAGTGTCCTTGAGCTTAGATTTTCTGGCCTAGAACCATTTGTATGGGACAAAGAGGTTCACATTAGAGCCAGTTCACTGGCCAAGCTCACTGTCTTGATGGTCAGAGATTGATTAATGCATTATTACCACAGAATCATCATGCTATTTTATAACAAAATACTCTCAAGATCTTGTTTATTGTTATCTCAGATTTATCTTTCAATTAAATACTACTCAGTTAGACCCCTAGATGTATCTTTCCATTCTTACTTTTCCCCTCTAGGCTGCTTTGAAACTCAATTCCTTCTCTTTCTTGACAAAGCTTAATTTATTAAACCTTTGATACTTTGCCCAAAATGTCCATTTTATAACTGATCTTTCTAGATGATTATGGCTAGATTTACAATCAGATGCTTACTATATATTTCATTCACTGACTTTTAGTACAGTATTTGCCTAGCCTTTTAAAATGTGAGGCTTTTAAGGTGTGTGAGAAAGAGAGAAACTGAGACTGTCTTCCTAGAATCCTTTGATGATTTACCCTAAATCACTTAAAAATTGAAAACACAGTCTTTGAATTTCCCTATTATTTTTGTCTCTGACACCATCTTATAACACAAATTTTATAACAGCAATATATTTTTTCACTTATGTGATTAAAATTCTGAAAACCAAGTCTCCTGAGTCCCTTTTCAAATATCATGTAATATACCCTAAGTTAAATAAGAGGTTTTTTTTTTTTTTTGCATATATTTTCAAGTTCTCTGTTATAATTGCTGGACTACTTGCTATTTTAATCACTGCTCTGATATCTTTGCAAACTCTCCCCTGCAAAATGAAATTTTCTAGAAAGAATATAACTCCCAATCATATTTGAAGGAGGAATTAAAGACTTATTTAGATAATAAATCTATGTGCATCACACATGGGTAGCAGTTTGTTTTCCTTTACCATCAATATGAAATTCATTTTTTTCCTACTACCTGGAAGTTATGGATAATTTTAAAGACATTTTGCCCAGATCTAAGTAATAAGAATTTACTGTAGGTTGTGAATCAAAGAAATACACACAAATTAAACATAATGCAACGAAGTCATGGAGCTTAAATCATAATAAACAGATATTGATCCAGGATTCCAATAGCATCTCTAAATGTAACTCTAGATGTAAAAGGTAATAATATATAAGCTTCCTACTGCTTTATAAAGACTTTCAATTAAAAAAATTAAACCACCTTGGTATTTTTACTATGGTAGTGCTTGTGCTCTCATTAATAAAATATATATTTGCATTTTATTTTTCCAAGGAAATATATAGCAACCAATCTCACTCATAAGGGTTATTTTCCTTATGAATGATTATATTATTCATCTTATTTTTTAAAACAATATTGAGTAAAAACATTGAGTTATATATGCAAACTATAAATGTGTTCTAGAAGAAAAATAATATTCGTATTAAATGGATGTGCAACTATTTCAACACAAATGCAAACCAGCCTTAATTTTATTTTCAAAATGTCACTCTTTAACCAATATAATGCACAATCAATTTTAAGTACCAAGCAGAATGCTTTATAATGCTGCTCTAGGGAAGACACACAGTTTTTCATTTCATCATCAACAGAGTTAAGTTATATCACCAAATAATCTAGAAACATCTGATTAACCAGATGCCATTTTCCACCCGCTGTCCCAGATTAAAATGCAGTGATGTGTTCAATAGGGTACTAAAAAATTTTTTATAAGCCTTTTTTTCTTCTCCAGATAGCCACCCCAGCTCTCCATGTAGAGGGGAAATGAAGCAAGGCAACCATTTATGTATATAACTTTTGGAAAGCAAATTAGAATAAAAACCCTTTTTTTGTCCAGGTTTGTAAGGCTCATCTGGAGAAGGCAATGGCACCCCACTCCAATACTCTTGCCTGGAAAATCCCATGGACGGAGGAGCCTGGTGGGCTGCAGTCCACGGGGTCACTAGGAGTCAGACACGGCTGAGGGACTTCACTTTGACTTTTCACTTTCATGCACTGGAGAAGGAAATGGCAACCCACTCCAGGGTTCTTGCCTGGAGAATCCCAGAGACGGGGGAGCCTGGTGGGCTGCCGTCTATGGGGTCGCACAGAGTCGGACACGACTGAAGCAACTTAGCAGCAGCAGTAAGTTTCATCTGAGTACAGTGTGATGAACACCAGTGCCTCTACCAGGCCCCACATTATATCCTCGACATTTTTTTGAACATCATGGACTGTAGACTGTCAGGTTTCTCTGTCCATGGTAGAATACTGGAGTGGGTAGCCATTCCTTTCTTCAAGAAATCTTCCCCACCCAGGGATCAAACCCTAGTCTCCTGCATTGCAGGCAAATTCTTTATCATCTGAGCCACCAGGGAATCCCAGTCTCTATACTGGTCATGCTCATTTCTCAGTGTAAGTCTAGCCCAGGCACCTGTGATATTATGGAAAGTGTTGGCAGCCTAAGTCCCATAGTTAAGCAGAACTTTGAATTGGCTCTTTGTCTAATAGTCTAACAGCACAGTTGTGCCTGGAATGTAGTTGGTATAGTCTCTAAATCACAGTCTTCTCTATACCTTGCTTTTATCTACCTAGATTTTATCTATCTAGAATTCTAGTCCCTTGACTGGCGGTCTTCCTTGGAGTCCCATCCGTATCTTTTCCATTGGGGGAATTTTCCACCTCATTTAGTGCCCCCTTCCTTTTACTGCGAATGAACTTCTAAAACTACAACGCTCCTTGCTGTCTTCTGAACTAGAGACTGACTTCCCTCCCTTGCCTGGCCCACCTGCTGTTTGATATTCCTTGTTGGATTGTTGGGCCCGGGTCCCTTCCACACGTGTTGGCCGAGCACACAGGACAAAGTGGTGTGGAGCGCTCATTTCCCGTCCTGTGCCGACAGCCTCTGCAGCCCGGGCAGTCGGCCAGGGCAGCACCGCCTCATCTCGCACTTTCCCATGAGCCTCTCTGCTAAGAGGCTTGCCTGCTTCATGGTTCCGCCCATTGCTGTGTGGAAACCCTGGCTCCCCACCAGATGGCTCAGAAAATAGATGGGCTAGAGCAAATCAAATCACTGGCCAGAGTTGGGATGCTTCTGTTGTACCTCTTAAAGCTCTATTTATTTATTGTATTAGTTGTAATTCTATCACTCCCTATCAGAAAATGAAAACCCAAATAGATGCCTCTCACATAAAAAAGTGATGCCAGACATGCTCTTTGAGTTATTGAGCTAATTTTCCATTAGCACAAAGTATTTCTTCTTCCCACCCACCCCATGGCTTGCATTCATGCTAACTGCTCTGGCTCTGTCTTAAAAGAAAATGAAGTAATTTGGGCCATGTAAGGGAGAAGTCAACCCCTGCACCTAATGCTAAAAACACTGAGTTAACTGGATCTCAGACCAAATTTATCCCCCGTCATTGGTAAGGGAAATCTCTTTAAGTGAAAATATTTAAAAGTCAATTTTGGACGGACAGATTTCTAGAATTATTACATGGTTCTCTACTTATACTGGGGATTTTAAATATGATGACTTCAGTCAACATTCAGACATACATTTCTGTGCTATGCTCCCAAAGATTATCATTGTAGTTGCTGTCTCGTAAAATAGGTGTCCTTCATTTTTTGACTCTGTAAATCTCTGTGTCTGTTTTGTGGTTTTCCCATCTACCCCTCTGCATGATTTGTCTTTGCCAATTGCTAGCAGCATTTCCTTTTTTAGTCTGTTTAGACCTGAGACATGAGATAGCCATGTATGGTAGAATAGGTCATAACATAAAAATACATTGGTTCTGACTCAGTGCCTGAGGACATCTCTTGAGAATATATACATGAGCTTTTAGGGAGAATAATTTGTGAAATATTATGGCCTTACTTTCTTGCTCATAGCTGCAACTCTATCCAGTTGATGTGTCTCTGCAAATACTATGAGAATACATAAAAGCTGGAAAAACATTGCCATTTGTTCTAAATATCTTCATTGAATATCTACATTATCACAGAAATAGTAAGACAGAACTCACATTGGTGCACATTTCCTGTCATAAACTCCAAACATTTTCTCTCCGAGATAAGCTAACACACATAGGTGTGCTTAGAGGGATCTGGGTATGTATAGAATTCACCTCAGAGTTTTTGCTGCATTGTAATTTGTGTTCACATTATTTTTTTATTTTCGGGATAAACTGAGAAAAGCTGTTGTTTTGTACCCTAAAGTTCCTCATCCATGAAAGACTCCTCAAAGACACAAGATACCTCTTTTTTTTTTTTCTTTTGGTTCTTTCCATCCCATAAAAATAAATAATTAAAACAATCTTCCATGCCTAAGTGCTCAGTTTCTTGCTTTTTAAAAAAATTCTCCTGGTGGAAGATTCTGAATGACAGTAGGAGGTCAAATTAGCAAGCCTGACTGCCCAAGGTAAAGAGAAAAGCTCTTCAACTTTCCTGTACATTCATTTATGGCATAAAAATCAACAACCGTGAAAAAACTTGCCTTTGATTTTTGAAGTGGAAGTCAAGAAGACTTTTTGCAGAATGGTCTGAGATTATGCTTAAAACAAGAAAGATTGAATACCCAGCCTTAAAGACTCACAGGAAGTTATCTTCTGCGCTAAGTTGGTGGCTCGGTATCACTACTCACATAAACTAGAACTAAAAGGACCCTCATTTAGCACATTCAGGTCAGCCTCCTTAGGAGATGAGAGAAACGTTCATTGACTGGGGATCAGAAATGATTTCTCCAAGCTTTAAAATGTCCAGTTTTAAAATCATAAACAGTTTTAAGGGGTAGGCTATTTGATGTAGCTGGAGAAGGAAATGGCAACCCACTCCAGTAGTCTTGCCTGGAGGATCCCATGGACAGAGGAGTCTGGCAGACTACTGTCCATGGGGTCGTAAGGGTCAGACATGACTTATTGACTAAACCACCACCAACACCATTTGATATAGCAGCACTCTTAAGATGCTAGTGACTTCTTTTCTTTGGGGGCATAAAAAATGGAATCTAAGACCTGAGTTTTGTTTTGTTTTTTAACAAAATAGATGAGTTTTGTACTATTGTTAAAGAAAGCCGTTGTCAATACATTCTCTACACCACGCCAGTATATGGGGCAGTAAGTGGGAATTCTTGCAGGACGCACATATTTGGAAGGAAGGGAGAAGTGAAGGAAGGGGGAAAGGAAGCAGTAAAAGCTGTGTAGAAGGAAGAATAAAAACCGCAAAGTTCTATTTGCCCTCATTACCAGTGTACTCTCCTCTCCACAATCTCCAGAGTGCTCCATCGGGAGCACTGTAGGGAAAAGACACATGAATAGAGTGAGAGGTAGCCTAAACACCTCCTCTCAGGGGAGCTGTAAAAGAATTGTGTAGGGGAACCACTGACTGAATCCACCTACCCTGGCCAGTCCTGATAGTAACTGCTTGCATGAATTATCCTAAACAGGAGGTCCTGGTAAGGCATGTGGAAGCAACAAGCTACCACCAACCAGAAGAATTTGGGAAAGGTCAAATGAGAGAGGAAACTCCAGTCCTCCTACCAACCTCCCAGAGTCCATCTCACTGGACTCCACCATGGCTGAGTGATGTGTGCACCATCACACCTTGAGTCAAGAGTGATTGGCCAGAGGCAGCTGAAAACTAACCCCATCACCATAAAACCTGAGCTGGCCAGCCAGGTGGCAGAGCAGTGCTTCTGGGTTCCCTTACCCTCCTGCTTTCCCCCTTGCGCCCCATCCCAGTAAAGTCTCTTGCTTTGTCTGCATGTATGTCTCTGCAGACAATTCATTTATGAGCGTTAGACAAGAGCCCACTCTCAGGACCTGGGAGGAATCCCCTTTCCTGCAACAGCTGGAGAAGTGACCATTTGCCACCCAGCATGTTGGGCCTCCTGACATGACTTCACTTTTTTTGTCTCCAGCGTCTAGCATACTGATTGTCTAGTCAGCCTGGGATCTTCCTGCCTGTGTGATCACTAGAAGACTTCATCACTGTTCTCTTCCTCAACATTCTCACCCAACCATGACCTCTGCTCTTATCTAACCATGACTACTGGGTTTGAAATGAAAGTGTAATTTCACAAAGAAGTGCTAACTGCCCTTGTCTGTGTTTATTCAGAGTAGAAGCTTGGAACCTTCCTTCTCCCTGCCCAAGCTGCCAGATGGCTTCACAAGGCTCCTTTCCCATAATTCCCCTTTAATTTGATGAAAGTCTTGTCCTACAATGCCCTCATCCTGCCTTATTATGAGTTTAAATTTTTCCATTACTAAAATAACAAAATGTAATGCAATGAAACCACTGTTCACATTGTGGTGTGTTTCCTTCCAGTCATTCTTTTTTTTTCCAAAAATGCACTTATGTTTGACCCTACAGATATTGTAAATATTTTATTATCCATTACCCTTTTACTCTGATCCTTTTGGATGAAGGCTCTATTTGCATCACTATGTCTTCCTTGTATTTTGAATTATTGGAATTAGTGTACCATAAGCAGAAGAGACAAAGACTTTGAAATTAGACAGGTGGGTTTAAACTCTAAGTAAGGTGTGTGAGTTGGGCAACTAAGTCTTTCTGACTTAGTTTCTCCATCTAAATGCAATAATAGTAATATATGTTTCATATGATTGTTTTGAATATCAGTATTAGGAAGGATGTGTACTATCCAGCCAGCTGCCAAATGCAGAGCAGATAAAATACATGTCATCTCTTTTCTTCACGTGTAGAGGATAAGGCTTAAATTGTTACACATACTTAGGGTAAGTGTATATATTTAACATATAGGTGCAGCATATATATTAAATGATCTATTAAGAGATATTTTATTGTACACTCAAACATAAGACAATAAATCAGTTATTTGATAAGGATTTCTGTGAATTTGTACTTAAATCTACATATCAAATAGTTATTATTCTTTATCATGGCTCATAAAGAAATTTTTTTCATAATCCTATTCCCATTCTTCTAGCCATTTAACTGAATTTAAAATCAATACCCTCAAAAACATATCCCCAAATAATAAAATTCTCATGTTTACTAAATGTGTGTGTTTTTGGAGGAGAATAATTTAATTTTCTTTAAAAGGTTCATCATAACCAGTTGTTTATTAACATGAAGACAAACAATTCCTGGAGTTTGATGAGTGTTCTTTAACAGAGCACAAAAGATCATCCATCAATTCCGTAAGCATTTATTGGTTGTCAAGTACTGCAGAACACAGTGCTAGGCATTGTGGATGAATACAAAATAGGGAGACATCTTAGCAGACAGATTTGATTAAAAGACAGATAGACAAGTAGTTCAGTTCACTGTTTCCCAAATGGCCTTAACCTATTTTAAAGATTGTAGGTGCTTATAATAAAAGCAACTCAAGCCTTGAAATTAATAAGCAGATCTTCATACGCCCCGATATACCACTTAAAGAGTAGCATTTCTGTAAGCAAGTGACCAATCATCTCAGCAGTATCCCTCATCAGTAAAATGAGCTTTAGATAATAGATACCCACATGTCTAATAAAGTTTTTGGCATTAAGTAAGTTGCTGCTATTTTCACCCATTTTTCCTCATTTGTTTCCTATCGATAACAGTTACTTAGAATTTTTGTGAAGATCAAATGAGAAAACCTATCTAAATGCCTTGGAATCTAGTAAGAACTCAATGTTAATTCAGTTCCCTGACCTTTAAGTCCCTAAAGAGAAATGTCCCCTGTATTTTCAAGGATTATCCATTAACACAACTTTTCACATATGAACTTAACATTTACATGTTGGCATTGAGGGAAGCAAAATAAAGCATGAATGGTTTGTTAATTTCTGTATTTGAATACACAGGAAGTAACATACTTGCACGTTTATTTCTGTGGAAATGATACTGGAACTTTTTAATAAGACTTCTAGTAATTCTGACTCTGATGCTATTTTGAACATGTCCCAAATATGCCCACATGAAGGGTGTAATATGTGTGGATTCAAAATATCTGATTATCTAATGGTATGAATAGATGGGAAGTTTCTATTATAGTTCAAGTAGTTAAGAAATTTCAAGTTTGGCTTCTTAATCTTCTATCAGTCACGTAGTTCACAGTTACATTTAGAAATATTCCTGCTTATTAAATGGCATCCAACTGAGGAATATTTTTGATCCATGGAAGCCCTGCCAACCAAACGAATACCAGGACAGTATGTATAGACAAATTTACGTGAGTCTCAGTTTTGTTCTATTTGTTTCAACTCCATGATCATTTGTTTGGCTTCAGCATTTATCCTCTGTTTGTGACTTTCTAACTGCAGACTCACATATTAATGCATTTAGAGGGCCTACTATACGACAGATCCTGGGAACACAGATTTAAATAAGATAGTTCCTCATTTCAGGAATCTTCCAGGCCCTCTGCCTGGAATTGCTATCACCCTTATTATTAATCTGGAGATTCTCTGGTCATCCTCATTTAGGTCAGGCTTTCTCACATTTCTATTGCAGAACAAGGCATATGATGGAAATGAAAGGCATTTCCTCCACATAGCAAGGCTCTGAGGGAAGGTGTCTGCCAAGTCTTGGCCTTGTAAACATGGCAGGCTGACTTCTGCACCAACCAAGTACTTGAATGTGAATGCCAGTCCCAGGCAGTGGCCCCCATTCCATACAATGTCTCACAGTAATTACAAGTATTTTCCAAGGACTTTTCCCCCTGTACCCTTTCTTGTCTTCCACCGTCTTGGACTGTGCATTTCACAGAATTTAGCTTTGGTGCTGATATCATGAAAGATATTTTCAGTAATTATCATCTCCATCTTTGGTTCATAAATTTGTGATTTTTGAGGTTTTCCTCTCTTCAGATTTTGGAATCTTTCACACATCCCTGGAATAATTCCTTTTTTCCTGATCCTAGCCCATGAATTCAAATCGTAAGATTTGAATTTCCAGTCTCCCTTCCAGAAGAGGTAGTTTTGGGAAAAGAAAAAGGAAATTGAGAGTGAAGAATCTGGAAGTGAGAGAAGGTCATTCCTGAGCTGTGTTTTTAGGTAAGTCAAAGATATAAGTGAGGAAAATGATGCACATCTATGAAGCATACCTAAATTGGATGGGCAATTAGTAGGGCTTATTTAAGAACAACTCACTAAAGGTTAAGATAGGAAGTCTTAAAAACAATTTGCAATCATGTTCTTCACCCAGAATCAATTTAAACCTTTTCCTTATTTTCATTTATACATAGTTATTGGAAGGAAATGTTGCCCAAGAAACCACATCTAACTGGGATTGTTTATCTACCTTCCTGTCCCTTTCAGGTTGTTGTGACCCCAGGAGAACTTATGTGCTTTTTGTGAACATGCAAGAAGAAACCCAGGCTTCCCTGGTAGCCCAGATGGTAAAGAATCCACCTGCAATGTGGAAGACCTGGGTTCAGTCCCTGGCTTGGGATGATCCCCTGAAGGAGGGCATGTCAACCCACTTAAGTATTCCTGCCTGGAGAATCTCCATGGACAGAGGAGCCTGACAGGCTATAGTCCATAGGGTTGCAAAGAGTTGGACACGACTGAGCACCTAAGCACATGGGGAGACCCACTGAGTTGACTCCAGTTTGAGGAAAGAAGTTTTTTCACTTTAGAGGAAGTGAGAAAGATTAATTAGAAGGAGCTCAGCAGATGGGAAACAGGAAAATCTATTAGGAGACAATTATAACAGTGTAAGGAAGAAATAATTGAGGAAATGTTGGACTGAGTCAGTAACAATGTGATAAGAGAGAGAGGATAGATTTGAGAGCAATTAAGACAGTGGAACTGACAGAACCAAGAGATGATTGGACTTGGAGGGTAAAGGAAAGGAGGAGTTGAGAAGGGCATTTCCATTCTACCAACCCAGCTAAGGAACAGAGAATGCAAAAAGGGAGGAGAAAATTAGTTTAATTGAGGGCAAACGGACAAGGAGAGCTATCTAACAGGCAAAGAAAGGCATGGAGCCCAGGAGAAGGCATGGCCAGAGATGCAAAGAGTCAGTAGCACTGAATCTGATAGTTCAAACCTTGAGGGTAGGTAATGTCACCTACAGAAATTGTGTAGGAAAATAAATGAGCAAAACTGAAGAGGGATGGCTGTAGACAGTATATTTAATAAGAAAGCAGATGTAGGAAAATGAGAACAAGAGATCTGAGTCTTTGCAGAATCAGGAAAAGACTATGTCACAGAAGTTGAGGGAAAAGAAAGTTTTGAGCAATAAGACATCAACTGAAGTCTGAGAAATGCTCCATACCTTCAGAAATTTTATGTAATGGTGACTTGAAGGAGTTTAAGGAGAGTTATGCAGCAGAAAAGCAGACAATGGGCTGCAGAATGCCTAAAAAATGGAGCGGTCTCCTCTTCAGAGAATCTTGAAGAAGGAAATTCTATGTGAGTCAATTAACTATGAGGAAGGCAGGTTCAATGAAATGTTTATCTTTGGAGTAACAGTGGAAGATGTACAGATAAGAGAGTTTTGAAAAGATAGAAGATGGATTGTGAAGATGGTTTAGAGATTGCTAAGCCAGTTGACTTGCTAAAAAAAAAAAAAAGAAGAAGAAGAGAGAGAAAGAAAAATTGGCGAAATCTCCTGCAATAACAGAAACAGTGAGAAAGAAAGGAGTCTGTAAGTTAAGTACCTGAGACCACAGTGGGAATTCAGAAGACACTGAGAATATAGCTTCTCAAATGTCCAGGAGCAGCCATAAGAATTACCAAGAGATTTTGTTTATATGGATATTCTGATTCACTATGCCTGGGTTGGACCTAAAATTCTGTATTTTGAACAAGTTGTCAGGTGATAATGCTACTGGCTCTCTATTTGAGAAATGAGGGCAAAGAAAAACGGAGACTGAGGAGAATGGGTTTTTGGGTGTAATCAGAAAGCATGCAAAATAATGACATAGTTTGACAAAAGACAGGAAACGGCATGGTTAAACACGGCAAAGAGGAACAATAGGAATGCATTTTATGAATAGTTCATGTATTCATTAAGAATGTACTAAATGTTCAATATGCATATACCTCTCCTTTGCAGAACATGGAACAAGGCACGTTAAGTCCAATCTTGGGTAGTTTAAGGATATTATGAGATGTACAAGAAAGCATAAACAAGAAGGATGTTAATTAATTCATAGACACGGAAGTACTTCAGAAATAAACATGCTCAGAAATAAATGGTCAAAATCTGTTAGAGATGGTAGGTAGACAGCTCAAATATTTCTTTGAATTAATTTCTTTGGATCAAGACTTCATGAAGGATTTTCACTCTGCCATTCATTTTGAAACTGAAAAAAAAAAATCGAGTGCATTATCATCCACCTTCCCTACATTCATTTTAAAAGAAGACAAGTGAGGTGTCAAGTTCCTATCAATTTGCCAACAAGAGAGGGAAAAATGAGGCTGCACCTTGAATGGAATTGACCCTATCTCTTTATCCTTTATGCTCTTTGCAGTGGAGAGTCACGTGAAGCATGGGTTTGAAAGTATTTGATCCAGGCAGAATAGTCACAAAGAATAAGTGTCACGAGGAGAAAAAGTTAGCTGTTCAGAGATAAGCTAGTGCTCTTTTAGGCATGGCCCCGCTCCTGGCCCCATTCCTTTCCGTTTGCCGTTACTCCACTGTCTCAGCTAATAGCCAATGCATCTTGAGGACTGTTCTCATTTTCCTGTGGTTTTTGTGCACCCGCCATATGCTCATAACTGTCCAAGAACTCTGAGGCACAAAAGTATTATTAAGAGCTAAAATTCAAGTTCAGTGTCTTTAGAGATTTTCTAGCTGATTTGGAAGAAAAGCATAAACATAGAACTACAGTATAAACCAGCACCACCCAAACAGTCTTCTGCAGAATAGTATTCTGTGAAATTCTACAAAAAATATAGACCATAAAAAGGAGTTTGATGCTGATAAGAGTTTGTAAAATACCATATCTTAAAACTTCTTGTCTTCATTATAAATAGGAGAGCACGCATATTTTAATGGTTCTCTTATTTTAAATTTAATGGTTCTTAGCACTGCAGTTAATAAATCTGGTTAACTTTGTTTAAGAAACCAAAGTTTCTAAAGATTTGGTTTTGATTTTAAACCACTGGATTCTTATATCATAAAAATTGTTAATATCTCAAGGACTTAGTATGCCTCAGAGGACAAATAAGGGAATATTATTGTAAAATTAAGCTGTCTGCTATAATTGGTTTAGTACAACTGCAATTAGGGAGATCACTTCAGAAATCTAGGGAGGCATTAATGAGGATTTTGAGCTGGCATTGAATGATATGAGTATTTTGAGCACTGACAAGATATTCTGGGTTGGGATGCAAGTTGAGAGGGTTAACAGAATAAATAAAAATGGAGAGGAGGAAAACAGTTCAGGGTTCAGGTGTGTTTAAACGACAATGAGAAAATCAATATGCCTGGAGACGACGTTTTTGATTGAGTGAAAATCAATTTGGCAAGGTTGATTATAAAGATCCTTGCATTTTGGGTTAGGTTCTATGAAAATTGAAATATGCGTTAATTGCACCCAGAGGGGAACAAACAGGGTGTTCCCTGTTTAGCATTCTTACCAAACCATTTCTTTAATTAAAAAAAAAGAAAAAATTACTGTTGTTTCTGTTTTTTTAAAATAACACAAGTATACAGTGAAAAACTCATAAAAAAGGAAAGCAGAGTAAAGTCAAAATCACTCACAACCCCATCGACCAGAAATAGTGCAGTTGACATTGGGAGTATCTTTTGCCAATTTTTCCTAAGTGTACACGTGTTCACACACTCATTTTACAAAAGTCAGCTTACACTATGTCATAGTGGCTGTAAATGCAACTCCTAAGAGGCAAGTAAGTTAATATAAATGTGTGCAAGAGGAAAGACTGGTGAGGTGTTGAAGATGCAGTCTTTCATGCAGACACTGCTACAAATTAAATATACGGAATGTTTGTTGCTTCCATGAAGAAATATACTGGCTTGATATACTGCTCTCCATTTATTTGAAGCATACTAGCATCTAGGTCCATTTTTAATTTACCACACTTGATGGAAAAAGAGATATAAGAAAAAATATCTTTTAACTAACATTAGGAAAACAATAGAATGCTCCTCCCTCTGAGGATAGAAAGATCGCTGTGTTCTGAGCTGTGCTTAGCTGCTCAATCATCTCAGACTCTTTGTGACCCCATGGGGATTCTCCAGGCAAGAGTCCTGGAGTGGGTTGCCACGCCCTCCTCCAGGGGATCTTCCTAACCCAGGAACTGAACTCAGGCCTGCTGCATCACAGGCAGATTCTTTACCAACTGAGCCACAAGGGAAACCTGAGAATGTAGGAATGGGTAGCCTATCCCTTCTCCAGAGGAACTTTCCGACCCAGGGATTGAACCAGGGTCTCCTGCATTGCAGACAGATTCTTTACTAGCTGAGCTACTGGACAGTGGTTACTGCTTTGGGACAGAGATGGGGCCCAGAATTGGAAGATCTTCATGGTTTTCAAAAGAAAACGGAAATCCAGTACTTATGTAATATTTTTTGATTTTTTTTTTTTTTAAGTAGGAACTAATTATTTTAACAAGAGAATCAGAATTCTATTTAGGGAAGCAAAACACACTCAGGACTCTACAGTTGGTGCCTTTTGCTGATATACTTCCACCAAACAAAACAAAGCTACAGCAATAAAGCTTCCTGGTTCTTTGCAGTGACAAAGTGCTACTCTCATGCATTGTCTCTGGCAGAAAAATCCTGAAGACCCAGGGTAATGGGCATTTAGATTTTTGCATCTTTAGATATGACCTGGCACAATATTTACAATTGCATTAGCATATGATGGATCTTTCATTGTAAAAAGACTCATTTGGAAAGTGTAACATTTCATAAATATGCTAACTGAATGTATATTTTGTTTATTTGAGTAGGTATTTACTCACTGGAGGAAGATCTATTCCCAAGTGCCACTTAGGTTATTTTCAAGAACTCACTACTGAATATGGATGCAGCTGTGTGTCTCTGCAGAAGTGAGAACAAAGCCGGCTGTGTGGAACCTTGGAATCACAGTAATTAGCACAATGCCTGTAATCAGGGAAAGGTTAGGTTGAGAAAAGAGGAATATAAATGTCACAGGAAAAGGAACAAGAGAGGGAGCGTCTGAAGAACAAGAGCTAAAACAACATTGAAATTTAAGTGTAAAAAACAACTCATAAATATATACTGTGTCTCCTCCACTTCAAATATAAATGTTTCTTTCACCTGAAAATGCCTATTCAGGTGATACCTTTCTTATATCTATTTATATCATTAGTATTGCTTTTAAATAAATATACTTCAACTACTCCAGGTTGACAAAAAGAGAATTCATATTCAATCAAGATGGCCTGAGCACAGAAAACACAAAATAACTTGAAATGTATGAAGTGCTATATAGTTTTAGTCAATAGCAGTGATGCTGTAGACTAAGATAAAATTATATAAAACAGAAACGCTCGACAAATGAAACTCTTTCAACAAAACTTTATATCTGGTCATTGTAAGTAGATGCAATTCCAGTCGTGAAATAAGTACCCTTTATTGATCCTAATAATATGACTTTTTACAAGTCTAATTGAAATATTTTAAAAAGTCAAATTATGAATCCATTGCCCTTACATGGCTCAGAGGAAACAGAGCCACTATTTAAGGAAACAGAGAAATAAAACATATTTTTAAATCTTGTAACTAACTTCCAATTTTTCTGATTTTCAAGTTTGTATTTTATATGCTTGAGTTCCTTCATATTGAAAATATATTTCTTTTTCCACATTGGCAAGTATAAGAACAGTCAGATTTTAAGGCATCTGTCAAGATTCAAGTTTTTATCCTTTATCATGCCTTTTTCTATTTATTAATAGAAGTAATTTAAGAAATCTTTAACAATATCTATCACAGTTTATATTTTATGCTCAAGAATGATTTTAAACAGAACATTATGATGAGGTAGGGGGGATACTGGAGAAGGCAATGGCACCCCACTCCAGTGATCTTGCCTGGAGAATCCCAGGGACCGGGGAGCCTGGTGGGCTGCCATCTATGGGGTCGCACAGGGTCGGACACGACTCAAGTGACTTAGCAGCAGCAGCAGGGGGGATATTTGTTTATGGTCTCAAGTTTTTTTTTATTACAGTGTTTTACTGATCTCATTAGTTTTACCGTTTAAATTTTGGACTCAACAATGCAGAGCTTTATAAATTGACCAACTAATCTCTACTAATGTCCAGGTTAATATTTGGGAATTTTTCCATAGTGACAGTAGATAAGGAAGCAGTTGAACTTTTGACAGGAGAAAAGTGGAGAGAGCCTCTCATATTGCTGCACTGAATTGATGGGTTTATCTATAAAATGGGAGATTAGGATGAATTCTTGAAGGCATCTCTGGCTCTCTTTCTGGTAAGCAGATCCAGGATGAAGCCTCTAGAGAGTCAAAGAACGGAAGTAGAGTAAGTCTACAGTTCTTCTTCTAACCCTTTGATTGACCGATCAATTAAGAATTTATTAAAGAATTTGCTAAACAGCTAGACAGGCACTGTTTTAGATTAGTGATAATTAGTGTCTACACTGGTTAATAGACATTGCAAGACATTGCAATGTTAATAGACATTTCACTGCAAGCTTAATGTAATCAAATTTACATGATAAAAAAGAACAAAAACATATAACTACACAAGTAGCTAGTTCTAATTCTAGACATTATGAAATTGCATATAGAGGGGGATTTGATCTAGTTTTGAGTACTCATACAATAATGTCAATAAATATCCCCAAAGTGAAAAATGAAAGTCACTCAGTTGTGTTCGACTCTTTGCAACCCCATGGACTATACAGTCTATGGAATTCTTCAGGCCAGAATACTGGTAGATATTCTGTGGGTAGCCGTTCCCTTCACCAGGGGATCTTCCCAATCCAGGGATCAAACCCAGGTCTTCCGCAGTGGAGGTGGATTCCTTACCAGCTGAGCCACCAGGGAAGCCCAAATATCTCCAAGGAAGTGTTATCTGATTCTAAAAGAACATCAGAATTTAAGGGAAAATGAGAGAAGATCCAGCCCAAGGAAGGAAAAAGAAAGCTGCGCAGGTGAAGGTTTAGGTCAAAATGAGTCCTGAATGTCTAAGAAATGCGAACTAAACCAGTGCTGTTAAAGATGAAATAATGAACACAGGAATGGCAAAGATGTGGCTGGAGATGTGTATAGGGCTGAGTCAAGGAAACTCATTTGAAGCCATATTAAGAATTTTGGACTTTATTCTAAAAATAATGTGAAGTCATCGAATGGTTTTAAGCTGGAAAAGGGGATGATCAGCTATTCATTTTATATATCACTAGGTCTGCTGAGTGTAATACTAAGAACCTGCTATACACCAGATCTCTTTAGGGATGTTACATGTATTCAGATATTAATATTCATAACAACTCAGTGAGGTGGAAAACATTTCCACTTTACAAAATGCTTTAGCAACTTACCCAGTGTCACAAAGCTGATCAGTGAGCAGTCTGACTTGAAAGCTTGCAGTCTTAACCTCTGTATTTTATTTGATCGTAGAAAGGGATGGAAATTAGTTTGAAGGAGTAAATTGTCTAGGTGAGAGATATTGTTGGTTCAAACTATTGTGATATAGCAGGTTGGAGAGAAGTAGAAAAAATCAAGAACTATTTAGGAGACAAAATCAACAACAATTGGTAGTTGAATGGACGTAGTAGGTGGGGGACAGAAAAGGATAAAGGGTACCATTCAGATTTGGGGCTACCATTCAGATTTGGGGTTTGAGTAGAAGGGGTGCCCATTTATCAAAACAGCAACCTATCCCAGAGAAGTGACAAGTCTAGTAGAGAAAGCTTTTCTAAGGTGGAAGTTATCATCATGCAAAATCATCTTTGAAATGCTACCCTAAAGGATTCCTGCACTTGGGAGTCAAGTTTACTGACTATTCCAGTGTTTTGTCTCTCCAGGTTTTCCCACTTTGCCCTCCATACGGTTACTCTGAAGGCATCTGAGGCAAAAAGTACATGATTGAGAGGATCAAATAAAAGAGGGCATCTGTATTCTTTTTCCCTCTGTTAATCTCCCTTGCCTAATTGTACATACATATTTATTTATTTGAGGGTCTTTATATTTTTTTTAATTTTACTGGAGTGTATTTATTTTACAATATTATGTTTCTGCTGTACATCAAAGTGAATCAGTTACACGTATACATATATTCCCCCTTTTATAGATTTCCTTCCCATTTAGGTCTCCACGGAGCATTGAGTTGGTTCTCATTAGTTACCTATTTCATACATAATTCATCCCACCTTTCCTTTCCCTCCTTGGTATCAATGTTTGTTCTTTACATCTGTGTGTCTATTTCTGCTTTGCAAAGCAGTTTAATCTGTAACAATGTTTTAGATTCCATAAATAAGCACTATTATGTGGTATTTGTTTCTCTCTTTTGGAGCTTCCCTGGTGGCTCAGATAGTAAAGAATCTGCCTGCAATGTAGGAAATCCAGGTTTCATCCCTGGATTATGAAGATCTCCTGGAGAAGGGAATGGAAACCCAGTCCAGTATTCTTGTCTGGGAAATCCCATGGACAGAGAAGTTTGGCAAGCTACAGTCCACAGGGTCACAAAGAGTTGGACACAACTGACTAACACTTTCACACTTTCTCTTCCTGACTTACTTCACTCTGAGTGATAGACTCTAGCTCAATCCACATCTTGAAAATGGCACAATTTCATTCCTTTTTATGGCATATGTCCACAAGTGTCTTCAACATGATCTGGTCAGTCTTCAGCATCATCTATGTTGATCTTATAGAAGCTTTTCAGAGATTGATAGACAAGTCAGTGCTCCAAAGGTTAAATATAGACACATTTTGAAATATAGACACTGGCGGTTAGTTTTAGGCAATTCATGTTAAAATACTGAGTTTTTTGGCCTAGAAGCACATAAAGGGAAAAGCTGGTAGGAAAAATTGCTTTTTTTGACTTCCCACCTCCATGGTGGTGGGCAGTGAATTTCCAATTTCTGTAATTCTCTTTTCCCTTTTCAATGATAAAAGTTCACATGATTTGACTTGCTGTACCTTTTCAATGAACTAGACCAAACAATTTGCCCTCTGTCATGACTAAACACCAATCAGTGACCAAATACTGATTGAGTGCCCACCTTGGCAAAGTCAACGCACTGGAAAGTGTGAGGCGCTACAAGAAAGTGGACAAGTTTCTCTCACAGCACTCTTTGCCCGGCTGGTGACACAGTAGATGAACATGTCTTTAAAAGGATGAGTGGTTTGGCCAAACAGTTCCCTCTCTCCTCCCCTGGTGCCCCTCTCTGTCCCTGTCTCACCCTATCCCCGCACTTGCCCTTTTCTCTGTACATATTTTTTCTTAAGGCCTACAGGAAACCAGGGATTTGGGTTCTGGAGAATCTAGTAAAAGGAGAAAAATCTGGTAAAAATTGTGAAGCAAGTGAAGATCTTGCACGTTAAACGGTTTAATGGAGAGGGTGGCACAGAAGACCTGACGGCTGCAAGGATAACAGCGATGGAATGTATTATCCCCAAACTATGGTTTCAATTTCTCACCTTCCCAGATGTGTTCTATCACACTTTGCATTCTGGAATTGCCTGTATTAGGAACTTCTAATAAGAATAGTATTCTGTTGTGGGGGGAGGGAAGTGGTTAGGTATCACCTAACCTCTAAAGATAACTAAAAAAAAAAAGAAACAAAACAGAAAAGAAATAGTCCCTAATTGACAAAAATATAGCATAGCAACCATCCAAGTGATTTAGTCCCTCAGTTGTGTGACTGTGACACGGTCACAGCATGATCGCTTTGTGACGCCCTTTGTGACCCGATGGACTATAGCGCACCAGGCTCCTCTGTCCATGGATTTCTCCAGGCAAGACTACTGGAGTGGGTTGCCTTTCCCTTCTCCAGGGGATCTTCCAGACCCACAAATCAGACTCTCGTCTCCTGCATTGGCAGGCGTGTTCTTAACCTTCTGAGCCACCAGGGAAGCCCCATCAACTGTGCAAGGCATTTATGTAAAAAGTGATTGATAGTTTACTGTACCAGAAGTTGGCATTTGAAGGATAATGACAT
Organism: Cervus canadensis; assembly: GCF_019320065.1. Lineage (NCBI taxonomy): Eukaryota > Metazoa > Chordata > Mammalia > Artiodactyla > Cervidae > Cervus > Cervus canadensis. The sequence continues at coordinate 11,452,207 of NC_057400.1, forward strand.
GTCCTTTTTGAACCACCTATACATGCACGTGCTTGGTTGTGTCTGACTCTTTGTGACCCCATGGACTGTAACAGGCCAGGCTCCTCCGTCCATGGAATTTCCAGGCAAGAATACTAGCATAGGTTGCCATTTCCTCCTCTAGGGGATCTTTGACCCAGGGATCGAATTCACATCTCTTACGCCTCCTGCATTGGCAGGCAGATTCTTTACCACTGTGCCACCTGGGAAGCCCACTGAATCACATACTATGTACCAGGTGTTATGCTAGACCACTGAACTCTATTAATACCTACTAACAGCTTGCTTTTCTGTCTTTGACTCTGTTCTTCAAGTAAAACAAATATTAACACATGTGATAAATAAAAATTTTCTGTCTCAGCAAAACAGAAAGAAACAAAAAATGATTACAAGGAGGGGTAAATAATAAGCTACAGTAAGAAAAGATCAATTACACTGTATATATGTTCTCTTAGTTCCAACAGAAAACGTTTTATGTGTTAATTTGCCAAGAATTTATGAAAGACAAAGGTTTTGAGTTCAATCTTATGATAAATGTAGATCTTCGCTAGAAGGAGAGAAAAAATGAAATAAAAGAAAAATAGATCGAAACAAGTATACTATCAAGGGTGAAATAGATCACCAGCCCAGGTTGGATGCATGAGATGGGTGCTCAGGGCTGGTGCACTGGGAAGACCCAGAGGGATGGGATGGAGAGGGAGGTGGGAGGGAGGATCGGGATGGGGAACACATGCAAATCCATGGCTGATTCATGTCAATGTATGGCAAAAACCACTACAATATTGTAAAGTAATTAGCCTCCAATGAATAAAAATAAATGGGAAAAAAATTAAAATAAAAAAAAATCTAAAAAAAAAGAAAAATAGGACATGATTTCCAGGTATGAGCAGCTCAAGAAGAAAGTGTGGGGTGTAGTAAAAATATTAACAAGATTATGTTAGGAAACAATAACAATAATTGTATAAATGTGTAAAGCAGTAACCTTTGTTGAACTGTCATTTTTGCACTTTTAAAATAGGTGAATTGGATGAATTAAGCTACTCTGGGTGGAATCTTTGACATTTAACATTAAGTTAACATTATAGAATAAAGAAAATGCTATTTTTTACTTCCCCAGCATTATATGAAACTAAAAAAAAAAAAGATAGAGGGGTTTGGCAATATGCAAATTACAATTTAAATATGACAGACTAGGATTCAAATCTTGGCAGATCCATTTGTTATCTAGGAAACTTGGGCAAGACTTAACCTTGTTGAACTTTGATTTCCTTCACAATAGATAGATATAGATAGGTTGATAGAAAGACAGGTGATAGATGTTACAGGTGGAAATATAGAGACAGTACATATAAACAATTAGCCTTCCCAATAGTGAAAATAATATGTACTGGCACTGTATATAGTAACTGGTTATGTAGGAGGCACTGAATAAATTTTGGCAACATCCCTTTTTATCTGTGGATGAAATACCCATGGTTGCAGTCATGAAATCTGAGCTTAAATCTCTGCTGTGCGATAGACTCTCTAAGTGTCTGAAAAAAATGTTTTGAACTTGATCCTTGTTCACATCTATTTCAGTGTCACTCAAATATTTTGGAGGGAAATAGAGAGTCAAAGTGCATATGGGGCAATATAGATTGTGTAGAATGCAGCAATTGAAGATACTCAACAGCTGGAGAATGCTATAGCTAATCCTGCATGTTAAGCCACTTCAGTCATGTCTGAATCTTTGCGACCCTGAGCTATGGACCATAGCTCACCAGGCTCCTCTGTCCATGGGATTCTCCAGGCAAGAATACTGGAGTGGGTTGCCATGCCCTCCTCCAGGGGATTTTCCCAACCCAGGGACTGAACCTGCATCTCCTGTGTCTCCTGCACTGGCAGGCATGTTCTTTACCACTAGTACCACCTGGGAAGCCCACAGCTAACCCTAGTTTCACATACTTTTTAAATTTTAACTAGGAAAATATCCTCATCACATCATTCACCCATGATGCTTTTGATAAGTTATAATTTCTTTTCAATGTGCTTTGAGATTCTTGGATACTATTTAGATTGTATAATATTTTCACTCTACCATGCTAATTAACATTATAATGAATAATTATTAGCAGCTTCACAATTGTCTCTAGCATCCTGTTTTTATTTTGTCATTTTTACAGATTATTAGACATAAAACACATCACCAGTTTTCATGCCAAAAATATTTCATTTAACTAAGAAATGCCATGCAGTGCATTTCAGGGAAAAATACCACTTATAAACAAGGTATTCTAATATGTATTGAAGTTTCATGTACTAAAGATTGGAGTAGCTATTGGTAGACAATGAATAATGGATAGAAATGATTAATGACTCTGTGAGATAAGGGATAATTAGATTTGGCATGTGCATCCACCATTTAAGCAAATTGATATGTGGAATGCATACTTGAAAGAGATACAGACAAATGACACTAAGCTTCGATGATTTAAATGGGTCTCCAGGGAACAGATGATCCAAATTCTTTTCTAATGTTTTCCCCAACAACTCAACACCACCAGAAAGGTAACCATGGATCTTATTTCTCTGCTAGCAATGGTTGCCTCAGCAACAGAGTGATAGGCTCTGAAGCCCAAGCAAGTCACTTCACACCTTTCCGTCTTTGGTCATTTACCCTTTTCCCAGAGCTCTGTCATTTACTCAAACAAAGTGATAGTTTCACTATCTCTGAACACAGTCCCTCTGGGGAGCAAGAAAAGCTCCTGGAAAAATTATGAAGAAAGGACAATTTTCCATACCATCTCCTTCAAATCTCCCTCCACTCAGATCCCCAGCTCACACACACCATCATATACATAGGCAAGTATGTATGATACTTTGCAGGTAATGAAATGCTTTGGATCCTCTTCACTCTTAACAAAGCATTTATATCCCACTTCCTTTATTTGAGTTTTCTACTTAAATCAAGGAATTAATAATCTATGCCAATGCATTAATGCTATACTCCTAAGTACAGAAGTAGAAACACATTGGTATGTCATAATCAGAAGTGATTTCCTAAATCTCAGGAATTCCCCAGGTGAAATTCAAAACTGACCCCCATACACAGTGAGCAAGGAGAGATCAAAGAAAGAGGCAGACCACTCCAGGCTGGTAGGTGGCAACTTTTATAAGCAAGGGAATTTACATGAGTCTTGGTTTTGTGTGCATGCGCTTAGTCATGTCCAACTCTTTGCGACCCCGGGACTGTAGCCCACCAAGCCCTCTGTCCATTGGATTTTTCAAGCAAGCATGCTGGAGTCTGTTGTCATTTCCTCCCCCAGGGGAGTCTTCCCGACCCAGGGCTTGAACCTGCATCTCCTGTGTCTCCTGCATTGCAGGTGGAGTCTTTACCCGTTGAGCCACTCTCTTGGGTGATCGCAAGACAAATAGATCACCACATCTGCTTACCACAGTTTTAAGAGTTTATGTAGAAGCTTTAATGGGGCTGTCATGTATCAGCCGTGGTTTTGTTAACATATGACTCTCTTAGGGCCGGCATCTTTGAGGTAGCTCCTAGAGCAGGAGAATGTATTTTCTAAAGACAGGAGAGGAGGAAAGGCTCTTCCCGTTGCCCAAGTCCAGCTCCAAGGGTCAACTAGCAGTCATGTCCTCTCAGTGACCTCCTCCAACAAGGAGAGAGGCATGTCAAAAGTAATGTTACTAATTCTAGTTGTAGTTGCTAATGTTAGATAAAATGCAAACATTATGTGAAGGAAATTTTATTATTTATATTAGATTTTCATCAATGTTCTCAGTATAAAAATATTCACTTGTATTAAAATGTTCTTTTATTTTTGCCTAGTTGGAGTGAAATCAATGGAATTACCATTAAAAAGCAGTCTCCAGAGCAGGTTGGGGAGCAAAGGTCTGTGGGGTCAGTTGGCCCAAGAAGATCTACATGTGAATACAATCCTCTGAGAAAAAAATCAGTGGTGGATGCTGATTGATAGATAGGTTTTATTCTTCATAAATTGGATTAGGAAATGGCAGCCCACTACAGTATTCTTGCCTGAAAAATCCCATGGACAGAGGAGCCTGGTGGGCTATAGTCCAAAGGGTCACAAAGAGTTGGATATGTCTGAGTGACTAAACACTTCATAAATATTTATAATTTTAAATGGATTCATGTAGACATAAGAGAATGTATGAATGGGCACAGTTAGAATTTAGGGTGAAGTTTTCATTAAATCAAATGTTTGCCCATTATAATTTTTTGCTTATGATTTCAATAGGACAATATACAACAGGAATAATAACGGCTATAGAGAACCAAAACACAATTGTAAGGGCTGCATAAAAGCCTGATCTCTTAATAAGCAGCTGTGCTAGTATCTAGTTTGAAGTAGCCTATGTGGGACCTCCACATGACTTCCTTGGTGGCTCAGACAGTAAAGCGTCTGCCTACCATGTAGGAGACCCGGCTTTGATCCCTGGGTCAAGAATCCCTTTTGGAGAAGGAGATGGCAACCCACTCCAGTATTCTTGCCTGGAAAATCCCATGCATGGAGGATCCTGGTAGACTACAGTCCATGGGGTCGCAAAGAGTTGAACATGACTGAGCGACTTCACTTTCTTTCTTTCCAATACTTTGGCCACTTGATACAAAGAGACAACTCATTAGAAATGACCCTGATGCTGGGAAAGATTGAAGGCAAGAGGAGAAGTGGAAGGCAGAGGACTAGATGGTTGGATGGCATCACCAACTCAATGGACATGAGTTTGAGTAAACTCCAGGAGTTGGTGATGGAGAGGGAGGCCTGGCGTGCTGCAGTCCACGGGGTCGCAAAGAGTCAGACATGGCTGAGTGACTGAACAACAACAAACGTGGGACGTTATATGTTGCCCAAAAGCCTTGAGCTCAAAAACTTATCACCCTCAGACTGTGACATCAATAAAGGAAATAGAAGATGAGCATCAGATGTCCAGAAAACTGTGGCACTAGTGGCTCTTTCACTTCTACATAAGCACCATGGAAATAGAGGAGATAGAACAAATATAGAGGCAGAGAAGTCTTAGATGTGTGTGATTTGGTGCACATTGTATGATTTAGTGCACACTCTGGCTCTAGTGGTAAAGAACCTGCCTGCCAGTGTAGGTAGATTTAACAGACACAGTTTCAATTCCTAGGTAGGGAAGATCCCCTGGAGAAGGAAATGGCAACCCACTCCAGTATTCTTGCCTGGAGGATCCCATGAACTGACAGGCAGGCTACAGCTCATGGGGTTGCAAGAGTCAGACACGATTTAGCAACCAAAGCACCACAACATTAGTGAGAATGACTTAATTACATTTGACTTTGACTAATCAGATTATGTGTATCTTCCTGGGACCAAGGTGGGGGATTGGAGCTGAGGAGTAAAAACTAGGATGCTGATGGAAAGAAAAGAGCAGAAATAGGACCAAAAATATCTTACGAAAATACTGAAAGTAATGAGAATTTGAGGCTAATACAGATGTCTACGGGCAAAAAACATTCAGGTCACTTAACATTTTACATAAAAAAGGGCACATATACATAGTATGTATATATATATATATTACTTATATATAATAATACATTAAATATTTATAATATATATCATATAAAACAATACATAAAACAAAAGATAAAATGTAGCATATATAACTATATATCAACATATGCAATATATGTAAACACATAAACACACACAAACTATTATATATACTTAGTATAAATACATACAATTAGATATTAAATATACATACATTCATTTATATATATAAATATATATATATATTTATATATATATATAATATTTGGTTCACAGTGATACACACACACCATGCATGCATAACTTAGTCACTTAGGGAGACAGATTTAAATGTATTTGCAGAGTAAACCTATGAAAACAACCTTTACTAGTGAAATTAGTTTTGTTTTTATTCATGAAACAATGAACCATGAATTGCCAAACATGTGAACAAAATATTAAAGCAAACACCAGGGTAAAGAAACAGAGCCAACTTGGCAGAAATATAAATGATGTACAGAAGAAAAGAACATCTACAAAATAGATTTAGTGTATTCAGAGAAAAACAAGCATTTATTTCGTTTATAAAAGAGATTGCTATCCAAAGAAAAGGAATATTACTAGAAAAAGAAAGTACCGAGATATTTTTTAAGTCAGCATATGGAATGAAAAGCAAAATAAATAAGACTGAGCTACAGCTCAGTCTCTAGCTGATGATCTGAAAGATAAAAATTGAAATAAATGTCCCAGAAGACAAAAAAAGCAAAAGGCAAAGGGAAGTATAATCAGAGGACAGATTCCTTCTATGGTAGATCCAGGATTCTAGGTTTTATTGAATAAGTGCTGCAGATGAAGAGAACTGGGATGACAAATGGAAAGAAACAATGAAATACATAAATAAAAATATTTTCTTTAGCTAAAGAAAAGGATACAGCCTCGTATCATAGAGAGAAACACTGATTAGAATTGAAGAGGACCCAAATCCTGAGAGATTTCAGAATTTCAAGGATGAAGAGAAATTCCTTGATTTTCCATAGAGAGAAAAAGGATACAGCTACAGCTTATAGCAAGTATCTGGTTGGCAGACTTACTTATCCAAACTGTGTGCTAAAAGGTGATAAAAAAGACAACCTGAGGAAAAGAATATCTACTCAGACGAATTACCAGGAAAGCATAAAGAAAAAGACAAATCCAAATTTTCAAATGTTCAAGGATCTCATATGAGAAATAACTCCTTGGAGGCAGTTTTGGATTCCACTCCATGCTGTCCACATTCCTCCCTGCCTCATAGTTACCCCTTCAGGTCTGGAGCCTGAGTTCCCGCAGCTGCTGGAATTACTGGTGGCTGACAGGGGGCAGCTGATTCCCTCCCCACCCACCACCCAAACTTTCCTGTTCAGGGGAACAACCGCCCATAGCCAACATCATGCCCCTTCTTGCTGTAACCCACACCAATGCCTTCTCCTTTGACCCAGTTTGGGACAATTCTGAAGTGGCATCTTAGCTCTAGAGCTTCTCCTGGGATAAGTCGAGGACTTTGTCATGTTTCACAGCCCAGCCTTTCCTTTTGCCCAATTCTGTTTCTTTTTTGTAACCCACCCCATTTCTCATTCCATAGCAGGTCAATCCTTAGGAGCAAGGTTCAGTCAATTTCCTAAACACAAATCTCTGCCTAAGAGTCTGCTACCTGAGGAACCAACCTGCAACAGAAACTATAGCAAAATATTTTTTTAAAAAAGCATTTAAGAAAGAAAATGACAAGATGATTACAAATTGCTGGTCACTGAAAATGTAAGAAGAAAGTGTAAGATCAAAAGAAAATTAAGGAAACCTCACTTAACCTCACTTGAGATATTCTCCTTTGAGCATTAAAACATCAGTACATGGGGTCACAAGAGTCCGATATGATTTAGTGACTTAACAACAATCATAGGATTATATCTTCTCTATGGTTTTATTTCAGGATTTGGGTTAAGTAGTTACATAATTTAAAAACTGCAAATATTGTTTTATCACACTTAAATTTTTGGAATCAACCCAAAGTAAAACTGGAACATAACTAGTTACATATCAAATGTGAAATTTATAAACTTTGAAACTTTAAAATAACAGCATAAATAGTAAACCTTAGCACAGGAATGAAAAGAGACATATGTAGTTAAGTAAGTCACTATATGATTAATCTTTTGAAGAGTGGAATCAAATAATTATGACTAAAATAATAAATCATGAAAAATCAAAATATTTATTTTAATCACTGAAGATGGTGACTGCAGCCATGACATTAAAAGAAATTTTCTCCTTGGAAGAAAAGCTATGACAAACCTAGAAAGCATATTCAAAAGCAAGAGATATCACTTTGCCCACAAAAGTCTGTAGTCAATGCTATGATTTTTCCTAGTAGTCATGTACAGATGTGTGAGTTGGACCATAAAGAAGGCTGAGTGCCTAAGAATTGATGCTCTCAAAACTATGGTGTGGGAGAAGACTCTTGAGAGTCCCTTGGACAGCAAGGAAATCAAACCAGTCAATCCAAAAGGAAATTAACCCTGAATAGTCATTGGAAGGACTGATGCTGAAGCTGAAGCTCCAATACTTTGGCCACCTGATGTGAAGAGCCCACTCATTGGAAAATAGCCTGATGCTGGGAAAAACTGAGGGCAGAAGGAGAAGGGGGTGACAGAGGATGAGATATTTGGATAGCATCATCGACCCAATGGATAAGAGTTTGAGCAAACTCTGGGAGATAATGAAGGATAGGAAAGCCTGGCTTGCTGCAGTCCATGGGTTGCAAAGAGTCAGACATGACTGAGCAACAACAATACAAAGGAAACTACCCAAAGAAATCAAACTCAAAAATTATGAAGAGAACTATCCAGAGTAGAAATAGATTTGAGTATATGAGGAATTTTATACTCTTAATTTGAGATTTAGCCATATACAGTTTTAAATTTTTTTGTAGATAGTTATTTAATTTAAAATAAAACTCAAAAAAATTAAAGAGCACCCTTACGATCACAAGACTGGTAAATAAATTATAGGGAAATAAATTTTAATGGCCACTTAAATCCCTCAATTTAGATAATGCTCATAACTTCTGAAAGTGCTTTCACTTCTTGTTGAAGCAAAAATCATTTATTGATCACTGCTTCTGGGCAAGCTGATTGCTTTCCCTATTAACTTATTTATTTTCATCCCCAAGACAGGTAAGGGAAAATGTCTTTTTATCCTTTTGACAGTTAAGGAAACTGAAACATAGAGGGAATAAGTTTGTTGCTTTGTCTATGTTCAGAAAGCTAATCCTGGTGGAACTCGGGTTCTGTTCTCTGTTACTTCAACCCCAGATTCTTGAGTTAGCATCTCTGTTCAACCACTGGGACATGGGTGATAACTAAAAGTTAGTTTGGAGAAGTCAATGTGAGAAATGGATAAAAGTATATGGAAGGAAAATTGGGAAATAAATAATTAATATTTTCTATCTGACTTTTATTTCCCAGGTCTTCCCAACAATCCCTATGAAATAAACAGCATTGTTCCCAGGTAACATGTAAAGAAACTGGGGCTCAAACTAGGTAACTGACTTCTGAGAGTCTACACAGCCAGACAATGGCAGAGAATTACACAGTTATCAAATTTGTGTTGTTGTTTTTTTTTCCTTAAGCAGAATTTCTGAACCTCAACAGTATTGAAAGTTTCATACAGATAAATCTTTCCTGTGGCGTTGTCCTGTGTACTGTGTGATATTTAACAGCATCCCTGGCTTCTGTTTGTAGGAAGTAGGAAGTCAAGAGAAACCTGGAGTAATAAGCAAGTTTGGCCTTGGAGTACAAAATGAAGCAGGGTAAAGGCTAACAGAGTTTTGCCAAGTGAATGCACTGGTCATAGCAAACAATACAAGTGATGACTCCAGATAGATATCACCAGGTGGCCAATACCCAAATACAGTTTTGATTTGATCTAGGTCATACCTGATTGGTCTAGTGGTTTTCCCCACTTTTTTCAATTTAAGTCTGAATTTTGCAATAAGGAGTTCATGATCTGAGCCACAGTCAGCTCCTGGTCTTTCTTTTTGCTGATTGTATAGAGCTTCTCCATCTTTGGCTGCAAAGAATATAATCAATCTAATTTCAGTATCATGCCAAAGAATGTTCCAACTACCAAACAATTGCACTCATCTCACACGCTAGCAAACTAATGCTCAAAATTCTCCAAGCGAGGCTTCAACAGTCTGTGAATGATGAACTTTCAAATGTTCAAGCTGGATTTAGAAAAGGCAGAGGAAGCAGAGATCAAATTGCCAACATCCATTGGATCATAGAAAAAAGCAAGAGAATTTCAGAAAAACATCTACTTCTTCTTTATTGACTATGCTAAAGCCTTTGACTGTGTGCATCACAACAAGCTGGAAAAATCTTCAAGAGATGGGAATGCCAGATCACCTGACCTGCCTCTTGAGAAATCTGTATGCAGGTCAAGAAGCAACAGTTAGAACTGGACATGGAACAACAGACTGGTTCCAAATTGGGAAAGGACTACGTCAAAGCTGTATATTGTCACCCTGCTTATTTAAGTTACATGCAGAATATTTCATGTAAAATGTCGGACTGGATGAAGCACAAACTGGAATCAAGATTGCCGGGAGAAATATCAACAACTTCAGATATGCAGGTGACAGCACCCTTATGGCAGAAAGTGAAGAGGACCTGAAGAGCTTCTTGATGAAAGTGAAAGAGAAGAGTGAAAAAGTTGGCTTAAAACTCAGCATTCAGAAAATGAAGATCATGACATCCAGTCCCATCACTTCATGGCAAATAGATGGGGAAACAATAGAAACAGTGATAGACTTTATTTTTGGGGGGCTCCAAAATCACTGCAGATGGTGACTGAAGCCATGAAATTAAAAGACGCTTGGTCCTTGGAAGAAAAACTATGACAAACCTAGACAGCATATTAAAAAGCAGAGACATTACTTTGCTGACAGAGGTCCATACAGTCAAAGTTATGGTTCTTCCAGTGGTCATGTATGGATGTGAGAGTTGGATTATAAAGAAAGCTGAGCACCAAAGAATTGATGCTTTTGAACTGTGGTGTTGGAGAAGACTCTTGAGAGTCCCTTGGACTACAAGGAGATCCGACCAGTCCATCCAAGTGGAAATCAACACCGAATAGTCACTGGAAGGACTGATGCTGCAGCTGAAGCTCCAAAGCTTTGCCACCTGATATGAAGAACTGACTCATTGGAAAAGACCCTGATGCTGGGAAAGATTGAGGGCAGGAAGAGAAGGAGACGACAGAGGATGAGATGGTTGGATGGCATCATCGACTTGATGGACATGAGTTTGAGCAAACTCCAGTAGTTGGTGATGGACAGGGAGGCCTGGCATGCTGCAGTCTATGGGGTGACAAAGTGTTGCACGTGACTAAGTGACTGAACAACAACTGGCTTCTACCCACGGAATGCCAGTGGCATCCATACCTCCATTTGGACAATTAAAAATATTTCCAGGTGTCTGCAGGGGAAGGGGATGAAGTGATAAATGCCAGCTGATGACCACTGCCCTGCAGGTATGGGTTATCTTCCTAAACTATATGACAGAACATTCCTCCAAGAACATTCATTTCTTTTTTTATTGGAGTATAATTGATTTACAGTGATGTACAGATGGCCAAGAGGTACATGAAAAGATACTCAACATTAATTATTAGAGAAATGCAAATCAAAAACTATAATCAGAATCTATCAAATGGTCATCATGAAAAAAATCTGCAAATAATAAATGCTGGTGAGGGTGTGGAGAGAAGGGAACTCTCTTGCACTGTTGGTGGGACTGTAAATTGATACAGCCACTTTGGAGAACAGAATGAAGCCTTCTTTAAAAAATTCAAAACTAAAAATAGATTTACCATATAATCCATTAATCCCACTCCTGGGCATATATATGGAGGAAACCAAAATTTGAAATGATGCATGCATCCCAATGTTCATTTCAGCACTATTCACAATAGGCAGGACATGGAAGCAACCTAAATGCCCATTGACAGATGAATGGATAAAGAAGATGTGGTACATATACACAATGGAATATTAGTCATTAAGAGGAATTAAAGTAGATTCTAGTTTCTTGAGATTAGATTATTTTAAATTTTATCTTTGTACTTCAGTATGAAATTTTGAATGTCAATGCTGAGTTGTATCTGAGTCCTGTGATTCTGGGAAGTTGCATGGTTAAGCAGTCTTTCCATGCCTTTGTTTTGAGGAAGAGGATTGTTGCAATGAATCAAACCTCCCCGGATGACTCAGTTAAGACTACAGATGTTCTTCTTCTTTACTTCTGATAAGGTCAGAGACAGATCCTCTACATTCTCATTCTTTGCCTTGTAGATGATCAGATTAACTGCTGAGTCCCCACTGATTAATCCAAACAAAATGCTTGTAATCAAACTCTGGTTAAGTTCCTCTCCTTCTCCCAGGCTTTTGCATTTTGGTCCATCCTTAGCCTGGGTTTGTATACAACCCCTCCTTAAGTTCCCATCTTGAGAATAGTCAGATGGCAATATAAAACAGTCTCTGATCTATGGTCCTTCTATCTCATCCTTGCACATTCACTTCCTCAAACCCTGTTTTTTGTTAGCTTTGTTTAATACTCCTTATGAGGAGAAGAACATTGCCTACTAGCTGTTGAGAAGCTGGTAGATCTCATGGTTATGTTCTTCCTATTGCATTAACCTCCTTCTTCCTACTGTAAAAGTCCATCCCCCCAGTTCCTTAGCAATAATGTTTTCAAATAAAGTTTCTCTTCATCTAGATCCAGATTTGTTTTTAATTAACATCATAATAGCATAAGCAAAATGAACAACAAAAAATGAATGCCAATATCTTGCTGTCTCTGCCATTTAGAACAGAATCAAAATGCTGCACTTAACCTAAAATATAATTTTAGCTAGAAACAAAGCTAGTTATGTATGTATTCCAATGTATATGTGGAATATACATTGTAAATATATAGTTGAATAAAAAAGTGAAGGTATTTTATTCAATAATTTCAAAAGTTGCTAATATTCACAGCCTTCTAAGTGGGTTTGTTTGGGCCCTTGGGCCAGAGGAAGGAAGAAAAAGGCTGCTTAATTACTGACATCTATGCATTTGTCAGCATGGGACAATTGACATGCCAGATGAGTATTAAAATGGCTAAGGCATCATTTACTGGAGTGAGTGACTCTAAATGAGAAGCAAGTGTGATGAGATTCAATGCCTGAGGTATAGAACCTTTGCTTGGGACTACCTCCCAACGATCTGGATATAAGAGAAGCCAACTTGTCTCCAAGAACAGTCTCAGTGACTGAGAAATGGCTCACCATTAACATGGTTAGTTCAAGGGAGCAGAGGTGGAACAGATAGAAAGCCAGAACATGATTTTCCGTGGAGAGCTTACCTTTTGTAGCCATGTCAGGATTTACCCTGAGTATGTTTTTTTCCATCCTGAAACCATCTTAATTTTTTCCGTAAGTTAACCAAGAGCAGGGGCTGTGTGGGGTTAGAGGTGAATTGGGGAGAAATGGGGAAGAAAAAATAGTTCTAGCAGTAGGTGAATTCTTGTTACAATAATTTTATAGCAATTTTTCATATGCCTGTTCTGCGGCTTAATACCTTCAACATTCTGAAATTCTCAAGCTAAATTTTGGACATGGCTTCAATCTCCTAGGACTAATATTTTAGGTTAGAATTCTGTTGCTCTTTTAACTTAAAACACCTTAGAGACATAAATTCATGTTTTCTTCCCCCGTATAGCTAGAGATGCCCAAATGGATAAAGAGGTGCCATGCTTGATAAGGAAGAGAAATTGCCTCAGCTCCCCAGTGGTGGTGGTGGTGGTTTAGTTGCTGAGTCACGTCCAATTCTTGCAACCTCATGGACTGCAGCTTGCCAGGTTCCTCTGTCCATGGAATTTCCTAGGCAAGAATACTGGGGTGGATTGCCACTTCCTTTTCAGCCATCTTCCTGACCCAGGGATAAACCTAAGTCTCCTGCATTGCAGGCAGATTTTTTTTTTACTATCTGAGCCACCAAGAAACTTCCATGTTACAACCTATCAAACAATTTCCTAAACTTTTCATTCCTATCCCAACTATGCACCCACCCTCTTTTCCACTGATGCGTGGTCACACAGATATTGTCATAGAAATTTTGATAGTTATAATATCAAGAGTATTCATAGTCCCCAAAGCAAATAAATTTTAAAAGTTGAGAGTTATGAGATAATAAGAAATGATAGGAGCCATGACTGACTAGTGTTGAAAAAATATTAAATTCAATTAAAAATGTTGCATACTTCTTTTTGTTATAGCAAGTTTGTTATTTCGACAAATGATCTATACACGGTGTTAAAACTGACTGTTGACAGTCCTCAGAGATGTGTTTTGTATGATGTGTATATTGTTCAATAATTTGAATTAGATAACTACATTGAATTGAAACTTGACATTCAAAAAATGAATTTCTGACTTTTTCCCCATGCTGTGTACTATGTAGTCCAGATTTCAGCAAGGAAACAATTGCCTGACATTTGTAGATATTGGCTCTTTTTGAGGGGACATAGGTTCCTATGTTCATCACAATCTACCAGATTATACCTACCTGTTAAATCCATTTTTATTGCCCTCCAAGACTCTGTTGATATCTAAGTTTGAAAAACGCTAGTCTATAAGTGCTATGACCTATTGATCCTACTCCAGGTTCAGAAATCTGCAATTTCCTTCTGCATATTTTATCTGCATTAGCTAAGATACACACATATTGGGAGTGGTTAGATTATTTTTTCCAGGAATAATATTCACAAAGGGCCTATGTATCACCCTGGGAAACAACTTGGTGAAAGAGAAAACTAGCAGCATGAAAAACAATGGGTAAATCAATGTTATTGTGCGTGATCAGATTAACAGTGCTAATTATGAGAAGATTAAACTTGTATATGAAGTGATCTCAAAATAACTTATGTTATTATGTTATATATGTTATTATGTTTATAAAATTATCTTATGTTATGAAGTGATCAAGATATGTATAATTTTCAATAAAATAAATATTCTTCAATGCTTTCCTTGGTAAACAGAGATTAAAATATATTAATATATTCTTTTAAAAAGAGAGAGTGCTTATTTTAAATTTTGCATGTTTAGGTTTTCTTAAAAAGACTGACTAGAAGTGTTCTATAAATCTTTTGAAATTATAATAAGGAAGACTGTAATGACACAAATCACAAGTTCTATAAAACTGCCTCAGGCATTGTATTTTCTAGAAATTAGCATTTTAGAGTACATTTTGAGTTTATGATCAAATAGTAATGCATAAAAGCATTTGAAAAACCGAAAAAGATGCTGCACTGTATATATACATATAAAATGTTTGTTTTGATCTTATATGTGTGTATATATATATAAAATGCTTTTCTATCATCTATCTATCATCTATCTATCTATCTATCTATCTACCTATCTATCTATCCCTCTGTCTAGCTAATCTGAGTCATTGTCAAATCAGTAACTTTCTAATATTATGGGTCTTGTTTTAAACATATAGATAAGGTTTCTAGCTATTTGACATATAGTTAACCATATAAAATACGGTTGATATAGCACTTAGAAATCAAATCAAATAAAAGTAAATAAAATCTGTAGTCCAAAATCCATTTTATTGCTCTTTATTTATTACACTTCCCATCAGCCTCCTTGTTCCCCCTCTATCTTACTATTTTATTTTTAAGCTTAGAATTTTAATATTTTAGAGAAATTTATCTTTGTAAACAATTCGACTAGGCAATGGATCGTCTAGTAGCTAGACCTTTCCATATGGAAAGGAATTTCTGTTCTCTTCAAGCTATAATAATCAATGAAATAATATAAAAATTATCAAGATGAAAGACATTTACATGTTTGTTACTTCAAAAAATTTTCTGTCTGGAATTGTGATAATCTTTGTTAACTAGGGATTATAAAAGTTCAGGAGTTTGTTAAGGGAGGATGCATTTTTCCAGTGCAGTTCAATTTTAAGATATTTTTTCATCCATTTCTAATTTGTGCATACAGTTCTCTCTTGGGATGAGCGTCCTTGCATTGGATGCCAAGAAAGCCATCTTGTAAGAAATCAGTCACTGTAAGACACTTGCACAGAATAGAAAAACATTCCCTTGCTACTTCACTACAAGATGCTGTCTGTGGAAATTATCAGTGATTCCAAGCATTCCCACAATCACTGTTCGAAGTGACATTATCAGAGACACGGCATTGACAGGAAGAATTCCACAGCAGTAAAGGAGATAAAGTAATTTGCAGAAGTACAGTAGGCTATCACAATGATGCCAAAATAGCTTTAGGGGATTGAAATTATATATGTATGCTCATGTCTTTAAAATATAAAAAAGGAGTTTAAAAAACTGGATTATGTCAGTAATCAATCTGATCTGTGCTTTAAAGATCTAAGTCACACTAAACAATAAAACTCAATTATTGATTTTTTAAATCACAAAGGTTTTAACCTTTATGTTACCATCTGTTTATAATATCTCTTCTGAGAATTTTAATTTCTTTATTTGGAAACATTGCCCGAGTATTTTTCAATATAATCACTGAAACTTTGTGAAGTTAGAAAAAACAAACAGAAGAATGAATGACTCACCAGATGACTGTCCTCCATTTCAGCACATACACTGTTAGAAAAACAAAAATTGTTTTTCTAGGATAGGTATTAACTTAATAGAGCCTAATTAATGATCTGTAACTGTTCTGGTGTGTTGACTTGTGTGGATTTTTACAATCAAAAAGTAGCTCTCTAGGAGAAAAATTACAAGGAGGCACAATCAGTAGAGAGGTACACATAGGCCTGAGGACAAATGGTAAAATATAAAATTAATTCCGAGTCATTTTTGGCAAATTAGATTCTTTCCTCATGACTATGGAAATTTAGATAATCATTTTATAAAATAGACTTTCTTTTCTAACAAAAGATAAAATTAAATAATTTTTTTTTGCTTAATCAGACATTTTTGATGTTATGTAAAAATATTGGAAAGCATTGGTCTCTCACTGAGTTATTGGCAAAGAAATTAAAAAAAAGACTACCTCTTAATCACATTGATGAGACTTCACTTAGTGTAAAGACCCAAGAAGATCATACATATTGTTTCAAAGGATACTACAGATGGCTACTGTATGTATGTGTGCATATACACACAGCTGCAAGATCTCATACTATGGTCATGTAGAACATTTGCAAGACATTTATTTAGGTCTAGAAACAGTGTTGGCTGGGAAACAGAGCAAAACAAAGTGCTTATTTCAGTTTAGTCACTCAGTCATGTCCAGCTCTTTGTGACCCCATGGACTGCGAGCACACCAGGCTTCCCTGTCCATCACCAACTCCCGGAGCTTGCTCAAACTCATGTCCATTAAGTCGGTGATGCCATCCAACCATCTCATCCTCTGTCGTCCCCTTCTTCTCCTGTCTTCAATCTTTCCCAGCATCAGGGTCTTTTCAAATGAGTCAGCTCCTCGCATCAGGTGGCTGAAGTTTTGAAGCTTTAGCTTGAGCATCAGTCCTTCCAATGAATATTCAGGACTGATATCCTTCAGGATTGACTGGTTTGATCTCCCTGAAGTCCAAGGGATTCTCGAGTCTTCTCCAACCCCACAGTTCAAAAGCATCAATTCTTTGGCTCTCAATTTTCTTTATAGTTCACCTCTCACATCCATATATGACTACTGGAAAAACCATAGCTTTGACTAGGATGGACCTTTGTCGGCAAAGTAATGTCTCTGCTTTTTAATATGCTGTCTAGGTTGGTCATAGCTTTTCTTTCAAGGAGCAAGCGTCTTTTAATTTCATGGCTGCAGTCACCACCTGCGTGATTTTGGAGCCCAAGAAAATAAAGTCTGTCACTGTTTCCCTTGTTTCCTCATCTATTTGCCATGAAGTGATGGGACCGGATGCCATAATCTTAGTTTTCTGAACGTTGAGTACTTATTTACTCATAGTGAATTCACTTGTTTCTGATAGTGAGATTTTGGTATCAGAAAATAAGGCCTTGTTTTATCTAAAGGGCTTCCCTGGTGACTCATATGGTAAAGAATCAACCTGCAATGTGGGAGATCTGGATTCGATCCCTGGGTTGGGAAGATCCCCTAGAGGAGGGCATGGCAACCCACTCCAATATTGTTTTCTGGAGAAACCCCATGGACAGTGGAGCCTGGTGGGCTACCGTCCATGAGGTGGCAAATAGTCAGACATGACTGAGTGACCAAGCACAGAACACAGTAACTAAATATGCTGCACTGGCTTAGTGGTTGGGCAGCAAGCAAGGAAGCCACTGACATTGGAACCAGTTTGGATGGAGACCCATGTTATGCAGTTGTAAACCATCAGGTAAAACTGTTGTCCATAGTGATTTAGGAAGTAGACAGACTGAGAAGTAGGGCTCCTGAGCCTGTAGCTCTCAATAAAATGATTTGAAAGATAAGAGTAATTATGGGTATTGAGATAGTAATATAATAAAATGTTTCTCTGGGAACCAATTGCTAAAATAAATCAAAATAAATTAAAGAGTCCAAATTTGAGAGTGCCAAATGGTTATCAAAGCTTTTGTCTAGGCCACTAACAGTAACTGCTAAGAGGAAAAAAAAAATTAGTATGATAAAGGATAATCATTCCTTTAAGATCCCATTAAGGCTGTGGCCATCTCATTCAAAACTGTCATGCCAGAAAATCCCCAAATCACCACAGTTAACTGAAATATAAAGTATGAAGGCAAACAATTAGAGAAATGAATCAGGTTTAAGAAACATGTGGGGGTGGTGTGGAGTAAGAGGGAGGGGGATATATGTACACTTATGGTTGATAGAAGAAAGAAAGTGAAGTCGCTCAGTCGTGTCTGACTCTTTGTGACCCTGTGGACTGGAGCCCACCAGGCTTCTCTGTCCATGGGATTCTCCAGGCAAGAATACTGGAGTGGGTTGCCACTTCCTTCTTCAGGGGATCTTCCCGACCCGGGGATTGAACTCAGGTCTCCCACATTGTGGGCAGATGCTTTACCCTCTGAGCCACCAGGGAAGCCATGTTGTTATACAGCAGAAACCAACCAATCTTGTAAAGCAATTATCATCCAATTAAAAAACAAAAAACCAAAAAACAAGAAAAAAAGGAAGCATGTCTATAAAAAATTTTACATGTGATTACAACATGACAGGGATAAAATAGGTAATATGCCTACTAAATTTCTCAAAGAATTGTATTGCCAAAACTTCCATAAACTTAGTCATACACTTGGCAGATGCGGGGTCCAGGGTGGGCAGCATGGCAAAAGCGGAAGCGCCAAGGCCGAGGCTTGCATTATGTTGTTTGTGTAGGTGGTGGTGGGTGGGGGTTGGGGTGGGGTGGTGGGAGGGGGTGCTCTCGTGGCCCAGCTGTAAAGAGCCTGCCTGCATTGCAGGCAGATCCCCTAGAGATCCCCTAGAGAAAGAAATGGCAACCCATTCCAGTATTCTTGCCTGAAGAATCCCATGCACAGAGGAGACTGGTGGGCTACAGTCCATGGGGTTGCAAGAGTTGGACATGACTTAGTGACTAGCCCACCACCTCCACTAAACAACCACCACCAGCTTTGAGAGGGGGTGCCACTCACGGTGCCTGTCCACAGAATATCTCATTTAGAGATTTCAGGCCATGTTTGAAGGATTAATGTATTCCACATTCACGGTATAGTTTGTTAACTAGCCAATAAGGGTCATTATCTAAAGAAATTCTTCATTAGTGAGATTTTGGTGATCTAAGAGTACTTAAATGAGAATCAATATTTCTAATCTCTTTCAAAGCATTCTAGCAAAGATCTTCACATTCAAATTCAATACAAATACAGATCTGAAGTACCTATATTTTCAAAATTTGATCCTTAACTAGGATCAGAGACATAATCTTTAACATGAAGTTAGAAAAACATTTATTTAAGTGGAAATGATTTCTTGAAAGCCTTTGGTCACCACACTGTAGATTATTACTAGTATCACCTTACAGTATATTAAAAATTTGTTACAGTATCTTGGGTCTTAATAATGTGGCTGATTGAATATCAGCCACACAGTTACAAAGCTGTCCTGGTTGAATCTCTAGCAGTCTAGTTATCTCCTTATTATCAAAATGGTTATTTTCACAAGAGTGTAATGTCTAGATTAGGCAGGCTTAGCTTGAGCAAAACCTGTTATTATTATTTAAGAGATAGCACCAAGGGAATAAGTTTAAACTTGAGAAATAGGTTTTAAATGGACATTCATTGATTTATTTTTCTAAAACACAAGTTTCTGAGTAATATAAACTAGATATCTATCATATCTGAAATGAGCCATTGACACAGATGAAGAATGAATTTGCTAGCAATATTTCTTAGAGAAAATGATGTTATTAGATACATGTACATACATATATTTATAAATACACACACATATAAATACAAAAAATGTATTTTAATGTATATAACAATATATATTACACATATAGATAAAATATGAAATTGTTTATATTTTATGCATATAAATACTTTACATTTTGTATTTCTATAAATATTGTATAATATTTATAAATCCATAAGTATATAGTGCAACCATGAAATTAAAAGATGCTTACTCTTTGGAAGGAAAGTTATGACCAAACTAGATAGCATATTCAAAAGCAGAGACATTACTTTGCCAACAAAGATCCATCTAGTCAAGCCTGTGGTTTTTCCAGTAGTCATGTATGGATGTGAGAGTTGGACTACAAAGAAAGCTGAGCGCCAAAGAATTGATGCTTTTGAACTGTGGTATTGGAGAAGACTCTTGAGAGTCCCTCGGACTGCAAGGAGATCCAACCAGTCCATCCTAAAGGAGATCAGGCCTGGGTGTTCATTGGAAGGACTGATGCTGAAGCTGAAACTCCTATACTTTGGCCACCTGATGCGAAGAGCTGACTCATTTGAAAAGACCCTGATGCTGGGAGGGATTGGGGGCAGGAGGAGAAGGGGACAACAGAGGATGAGATGGCTGGATGGCATCACCGACTCGATGGACATGAGTTTGAGTAAACTCCAGGAGTTGGTGATGGACAAGGAAGCCTGGTGTGCTGCGGTTCATGGGGTCGCAAAGAGTCAGACACGACTGATCAACTGAACTGAACTGAACTGATAGCAATATACATGTAATAAGTATATATGCAATGAACTTATTAACCTATTTACTTTGACTAGTGGTCTTCATTCTTTTTGATCCAAACTGTCTCTAATCTCCCTATTATCTTCCTTCTCTCCATTCTGCACTTAAGTATCTACTCTTCTATTTTATTCACAAATCATGAAAGACTTCATATATTCATGGACCTCTTGACAGCATATAAGCACACATACTCAATGTGCACATACAGATACATACATATCAGAGCTGGGCAAATTATAAGTACTTGTGTGATAGTCACCTCTTTTTGTAAATAAAGTTTTATTAGCCACCTGGGAACACAGTCATGCTCATATGTTTACATGTTTATGGCTGCTTTTGTTTTATAAGAGCAGAGTTGAGTGGTTGTGTAAGGAACTGAATGACTCACAAGCCTAAAAATATTACTGTTTTGTTTTGTTTTTTTCCAGAAAACTTTGCTGACCCCTGATTAGTACACATTGTTTTACTTATCTTCTGCTGTGTAACTAACCACCCTGAAACTTCATGGAAAAAATAGTGATTTACTGGCTCCAAATCCCTAGAGTTGGCAATTTGGGCTCAATCCATTTGGTTAGCTCTTCTGCAGGTCTTCCCTCAGATCTCTAATTCTAGCAGTCAGTTCGTTGCTCCTAAGGGGATAGACAGTCCAAGGAAGCCTCACTCCCCTTGTTAGTTCTGAGTGCTCACCATTGGCTAGAACCTCTCCCACTTGGTTTCCCATCCTTAATAAGGCTAGTGTCATTTTTTTTTTTCTTAAGGTGCTGTCAAGGCAGCATTCTAAGAAAGCAAAGGCAGAAGCTGGAAGGTAGCAGAGTCCTAAATTTGGAATATCATAGTCATCAAATTATAAAGATCAAAATAAATTATGAGACAATCAAGTTTTAGGGAATTGTAGGACTTGACTGTACTTCTTTGGGGAAGATTAGGAAATCACAATTTAAAGGGTTATTAAATAAAAATTGGAGGAATTTATGACCATGCATTTTTTTTGCAATGTATTACCTTTATATATACTGTCGATTATATTGGTAGAAAATTACCTGGCAATTTCAGGAAGTGAAATGTTCCAGATAAAAAGGCTTACCAGCACTTCAAGTACAAACCTATGAAAACTTATACAAACATTTATGGTAGAAAGTTTTCATTACTCTCTGGAATTTTATCCTGTCTTTCTATATAGAATATGGTGATAATAACTAAACTTATATTGATTAATAGCTTTGTCATTCTCTACTGTTATTTATGCAGGCCTCTAATAGATCAGTCACCTTGGGGTTATTCATGAATATAGTTGTATGGAAAAGTTACTTCTAAACCAAGTAATCAGATAGATCTTTCTAAACTCTATGTTTGCTTAGTAATATCCTCAGATTTTTGTTTCTCTTTCTAATTTTCAAAAAAAATACATTTAAAATAATATTAGGAATGGGTTTAAAGGAAAAATATACAGTTTCTTTAGAAAAGTATTCAGTTTAAATGCAGTTTGATTTGATTAAGTCACAAGAGTTGGCCCAGGTCCACAGTCAGCTGCGGAACTGATGTCTCTCTAAATGTGGAAGACATTTTGAAAACAAAAACCTCCTAAGTGCTATGGTCTGAAACCATGTTCCCTCAAAATTCATATGTTGAAATCCTAATGCCCAATGTGATAGTATTAGGAAGCAGGAACTTCGTGAGGTGATTAGATGATGGGGGTGGATTCTTTATAAGTAAGACCCCATGGATTCCTTCATTCCTCTCACCACGTGCGTTGGGGCTCAGTTGTGTCCCGTTCTTTGTGACCTCATGTGTAACCCGCCAGGCTCCTCTGCCCATGGAATTTTCCAGGCAAGGATGTTGGAGTGGGTTGCCATACCCTCCTCTAGTAGATCTTCCCAACCTAGGGACTGAACCTGCGTGTCTTGTGTTTCCTACTTTGGCGGGCGAATTCTTTACCACTGCACCACCTGGGAAGCACTCCCATCATGCAAGGACAGAGCAAAATGTTGGCAGAATACATCTCAGAAGGGGGCCCATGTCAGAAGCTGACTCTGCTGGCACCCTCATCTTGGACTTAATAGCTTGCAAAACTGTGAGACATAAATTTCTGTTGTTTATAAACTACCCAGTTTGTGGTATTTTGTTATAGCAGCCCCAACAGACTAAGACAGTAAGTATTAATGATGAGCTGGTAATTGTAGTCATTCTCTCTCTCTCTTTCTCTCTCTCTCTCTCTCTAGACACACACACACACACACACACACACACACACACATACGCACACACAATGTATTTTGTGTAATTAAAAAAACCTGTGTATCAGATAACCATGAATCTTTACATACTCATTTTGGTGAAGACTTTTGGCAAAAGAAATGCAAAACCAAAATTTCTTTTGGTCTTCATGTGTTTATTTGATCGCTATGTTCTTTAAATTTTTATTTTTAATTTGCTGTCAATATATTAAGATTAGTAGATTTCACATAAAAATCCAATATCTGGCTTATATAAAGTTAGAAGATCTGACAATAATGGTACCTCTTTCCCACTTGAAAATCATCCAAAAAGCTGGAGATTAATCAAGTAACATGCTCTAGTCCACTGCTTTTCACACAACTCATGTCCATTCATTCTCGCTGCCCATCCTGTTCATTTTGCATTTGAATTTGGGAGCTCTGTTTAAATGAACATTTCCTGGGATCTCACGGGACTGTATTTACTCTTATTAATGCCCTAGAAATTTACCTGCTGTGGGGGTCCTCTGACTCTTCCTGCACACAGTTAAGGTCAATTTTTAAAACGCCAGCCTTTCTGCTCATGTTGATTTCATTTTCTTCCCTTTTTCTTTATTGAAGTATAGCTGATTTATAATGTTGTGTTAGTTTCTGATGTACAGCAAAGTGATTCAGTTACACTTGCATATAAATCTGCTCATCCCATATTCCTAATTTATCTCTGTTTCTGTGGATTTTTCTGGTCTGTTTCTTTACACCTGTCCACTGCATTTCATCATGCAGTGGTGAAAAAAAATATTTTCTATGTCCACTTATAAAAGCAATGGCTCTTCTTTTTGTTTTTCATGTTTGTTATTTTGGTCCATATTTTAATTTAGTCTGAGTACTAAATTACTGAGTATATACATCACTGGGTACCGTGATGTATGGTGTTAAGTTTTTCTGCAGCTGGAAGCTCAGTCTTGCCTTTAACAACTTTAAGTGAAATCTGACATTTCCCTTTTCTTGAAAAGATTGCCCATACCTTCACATAAATGCCTATCTACTCCCTGATCACATCTGTTTTCTCATTTTACTGACCGCCTGACCAGGAATTACATTCACTAATATGACTTCTCTGTAACAGTTTCCTGTAGAGGGTCTGTTCAGTTTCCTATGGCTCACTCTCTTTTTCTACCCATGATTCATCACATTTAAATTCTCATTGTATCATAGGAAAACATGGAAATATGGCATAATATTAAAAATATTTTAAAGACTGTAATGTCTCCTAAATATAACTAAAATTCCCTCCTCTTTCCACCCCACTATTACCATCATATTATGTAAAAATTGTGTTTTAGGGATGCACACGTTTCTCTGAGAACCCTTATTTCTCAAGGGTTAGGAGTAGTTTAAGTCAATGTAGGATTGCAGTTGGAACACTATAAATTGAAAATGAGTATGATCAAGTTTTTGAATCACAATTAATATGACAGATATACTCAATATTTACATTAACTAGCTTTAGAAAAATCAAATGCACTAGAAAAACATGACCCATAAATGATTTATAGATCATCTCAGCAGTTTCCAAACTTTCCTGGTTCATAGCACACTTAGTAATATTTTCATGATGCTACTAGGACAAAGGAAATATCTAACACTCTTTTACTATATGCAAGTGTGCATGCATGCTAAGTCGCTCAATGGTATCTTGACTCTTTATGGCCCTATGGACTGTAGCACACCAGGCTCCTCTATCCATTGGATTCTCCAGGCAAGAATACTGGAGTGGGTTTCCATGCCCTCCTCCAGGTGATCTTCCCAACCCAGAAATTGAACTGGTGTCTTAAGACTCTTGAGAGTCCCTTGGACTGCAAGGAGATCCAACCAGTCCATCCTAAAGAAGATCAGTCCTGGGTGTTCATTGGAAAGACTGATGTTGAAGCTGAAACTCCAATACTTTGGCCACCTGATGTGAAGAGCTGACTCATTTGAAAAGACCCTGATGCTGGAAGAGTGAGGGCAGGAGGAGAAGGGGATGACAGAGGATGAGATGGCTGGATGGCATCACCAACTCGATGGACATGAGTTTGGGTAAACTCCGGGAGTTGGTAATGGACAGGGAGGCCTGGCATGCTGTGGTTCATGGGGTCGCAAAGAGTTGGACACTACTGAGTGACTGAACTGAACTAAACTGATTAAAGTAGTACATTTTATGTATTACAGTTGCAAGTTAGAGCATCGGGGATTGACTTTTGCTTCTTGTGATCAATGAGAGATTTTGCTGAAAGTAAGAAAGTAATTTTTCTATCTCCCGAACTATATACCCCTATTTAGATATTTGACTTCTTTTATCACTTTCAGTCAATTAACACTAGAAATGCGGTAGCAGCCGAAGAATTTTGTTGCAGTAAAGCATAGCAATAAAGGTCAGCCGCTGTCATGTTTTTAATTCTGAATAGAATAAGCCTATTTAATGACATGCGCTTGATTTTAATTTGCATGCTGGTATATAAAGTAACAGTGAACCTACTATATAAACAGTAACTATTGTATGAATGTTTTTCTCTTTACACTTAACAAAAACATAAACTCCATCATTCACAATTCACTACTCCACACCTCAGAGTTACTCTGTGTGTGTGTGTGTGTGTGTGTGTGTGCACGTGTGTGCCTGTGCTCAGTTGTGTCTGATTCTTAGCCCACCAGGTTCCTCTTTCCATGGAATTTTCCAGGCAAGAACACCGGAGTGGGCTGCCATTTCTTTCTACGGGGGATCTCCCCAACCCAAGGACTGAACCCACATCTCTTGTGTTTCCCACACTGGCAGGCAGGTTGTTCTTCACCACTAGAGTTGCCTGGGAAACCCTCAAAGTTATTAATTCTTGATACCCTTACAAAAGAGTAGATGAGTTTTAAACGCCATCCACTAAGTTTTAAAGGAATCACACCATAACATATATGGCAATTTTTATCCATAAATTACCTATCCAATTTCATAATTTTTAACTGCATATTTCAGGGACAAAAAAATATTTTCTCCACTGTTAGAAAATTTCAAAGGAAAAAACGATTTATTTAAAATGGTTCACAAATACGTCTGCACAGAGATAAGATGCAATAATTACCATCTTATAAATGAAAACAAATTCATCTAGTGGAACAATAAAAATATTAGGTGATATTTTATGCATTTTCCCAAATTTTAATTTTTTAAAAAATTATCTTTAGTGAAGAATTCTTTTTTTCTTTTTAAATACAGAAAGACCTCTAGATACAAACAAGTTCTGTTCCTTCAGCACATTTGTAAGTCCAATTTTTTCATAAGTTCGACAAAGTTAGTCTAGGTCCTCAGCTAACACAATTGGCTATATAGGACAGTGCTATAAGTTTATACTTTTCACACAAATAAAGAACAA
This sequence comes from Cervus canadensis, assembly GCF_019320065.1. Taxonomy (NCBI): domain Eukaryota; kingdom Metazoa; phylum Chordata; class Mammalia; order Artiodactyla; family Cervidae; genus Cervus; species Cervus canadensis. The sequence goes on from NC_057400.1 coordinate 11,478,586, forward strand.
ATAAGCACCAAAAATAAAGAAAACACTTTAAATCTTACAGTGCAGTACCTGAGAAGTACAGTATACAGTACAACAGCTCGCCTCCAGGGGCTAGCATCAAGGGAACAGGCAAGAAGAGTTACTGCCTGGAAGAAGGAGAGGAGGTGGGAGATGGCAGAGCTGAAGGATCATCAGCAATAGGAGATGGAGGGCAGGCTCCAATTTCACTCATGCCTGACGCTGACGGTAGAGTTTCTGGTTCCTGGTTGGATTATATCTACCCTCTGATCCAGTGATGACTGGATCACAGCTCTTTTTTCTCATCATAGATGACACGGCAGCACTGGATTGCATTCTGAACGACTGCTGCAACTTCCCTGTACCACTCTGCATTTTCGTCCTGGCCTCACAAACCAACAGCAACACCTCAAATAAAGGAAGTTCCCTTGCTTTTTCCTGAGTCATGGATCTCTTCGATTCTTCAGTTACTTCTTCCTCTTGTCTCTCTTCACCCTTCTCTGGACCTCCGGCTCTATCAGGTCTTCATTAGTAAGCGCCTCATGTTGTACAGTAAGGAGTTCAGTGAAGCCCACTCCTTGCAGATCTAGCTCTAGCTTCTTGTTGAGCATCACTAAGTTGCTGAAGACCGCACATTCGCATCTTTGAAATCTTGCAACTTGAAGGTGTGTATGTAAGGAACTTGCTGTATATAAGTAATATTCTAGCACTTATGGGCCAAAAGCATCATTGTTTCAGCCTTTTCACCCAGAAATGCTATTTACCTTATATGCCAGTGGCTACCATTCACTGAGTGACTCAACAAATATTTGTTATGTACACACTGTTTCCTAGACATTATGTAACATCAATTTATTGTTATTTCTCCAAATTCAGCTTCCCACCAAAGTAAAATAAATAAATTTTTATAACAATTTAATATCTGGATTAAACACAGAGAATTTCTTTTTAAATTTAATTTTACCTGTCTTTTGTAATTGGTGGGTAATAATACAAAGGATAGTGTATTCCTTCACTATGGTATAATCGTTACAACTCATTGTTGATATTTACAATATTTCTTTGTGATACGGATAATTATGTGGATGTGACTCCATTAAGCTGATTCAATGTGTGTGTGTGTGTGTTAGTTGCTCAGTTGTGTGTGACTCCTTGCAACCCCATGGACTATAGTTTGCCAGGCTCCTCTGTCCACGGGATTTTCCAAGAAAGAATACTGGAGTGGGTTGTCATTACCTTCTCTAGGGGATCTTCTCAACCCAGGGATCAAACCTGGGTCTCCTGCATTACAGGTAGATTCAACAGGAGCATCCATATTTCCTGTGTTTTAAAGCAACTTTAAAGCAACTCTATCTCTCTGTGTAGTTAGTCATTCTAACAATTATTACAAATCTACCCCACCTCAAGATGGATCTTTACTTATCTTGGTTTGCTTCATTGAGTTCCAGCTAGACTTTTGCCTAGCTATGTGATTTTTTCTGAATTTGTCTTCTAGTCTTTTATCTTAATGGGTAGTGAAAAAGCCCTAAGGCAAGGCAGAATCCGGTAACTTCAGCTACAGGAAAGATAGAATCAACAATTTCTACAATTGTATTTTAAGATCACAGTCTCAGCTTTCTTTCTTTGTTTTTCTTTTCTTTTCTTTTTTTTGCTGTCCACTGTATTCCTGCCTAACAGTCAATTAAATAACCAATCAACTGTTTTCTATTAGCAACAATAAAATGCAGTTACATAGCACTCTATGATTTATAAAACACTTCCATATCTATTATTTTCTGTGATTACCTCTTAAAAACTCAACAAAAGGTAAAACATGTAGTTTTATCATTACTACCATTCTTCTTGATGACAATAATAAGGTCCAGGGGTCCCAGTCGAATTTTCTAATATTACACAGCTAATAAATGCTAGAACTTCAGTCTTTAGTCTTCTTATAATAACTGCTACATTATGTTTTCATTTTATTATAACCCCACTTTTCACACTATTTATTGAAACCAAGTATTGAAAACAAAAATAAAACAGTTTTATACCAGATAGGGAGAGAGATAAAAGTACAATTCTGAGATCTAAGGTGATGCTTCTATTTCTAACAAGAATTGATTCATTAAAAATAAGTGTAGCCATAGAAAACAAACTTATGGTTACCACGGCATAAGGGTAAGAGCAGGGAAAAATTAGGAGTCTGGGATTCACATATGCTCACTACCATACACAAAAAAGTTAATCAAAAAGGACCTATTGTATAGAACAGGGAATTCTACTCAATAAATTATAATAACTCATAAGGGCAAGGAATATGAAAAATTATGTATATATATATAACAATCACTTTGCTGTACAACTGAAACTATTAACTATCATTAATAACAGAACATTGTAAATCAGCTATGGTGGTGGTGGTTTGGTCACTAAGTCGTATCCGACCCTTTGCGACCCCATGGACTGCAGCCCTCCAGACTCCTCTGTCCATGGGATTTCCCAGGCAAGAATACTGGAGTGGGTTGCTATTTCCTTCTCCAAACCAACTATACTTCAATTAAAAAAAAAAAGTGAGACACAAACACACTTGGATTTAATAGAAGAAAAAATATTACTTTCTATTAGGACAATCAGGGGAAGGACAGGATGCAAGTCAACCTGTAAACTGGCTCTTTAAGACTGGATGGGATGTTTTATGTTAAGAAAGCAGCAAGACCATTCAGGAAATGAGCAATAAAATGAACAAATTAATGAGGTGATAATGTGTGAATCACATGATAATGGACACAAATTGTTTGGAAAGTGAGTTACTTGGTATGATTTTGGAAAGTGTTCAAGAATATAGATAAGACTGGAGTCAAACAGAGAGCTTCCCCCACCTAGCAGTGTGATGAAATAGAGCAAATTATTTAAGCTTTCTGAAGTTCAGTTTCTTTATTTAAAAAAAAAAATGTGGGTACAGCAGATACACCCTGGGCTGCTTAAATGATTTCAATGTATAGGAGACCCTACAGAGTCCCTGGCAAGATATATGTCTTCAACATAGTACACACAGTATCCACAGCAGCAGTGTCCCAAGATGCTGGAGTCAGGACGACTATGTAACAGCCTTGTCTAGAAAGTATTAGAGCAGTGATAATTTTCAGCTTACACTTTTAATGTGTCCCTCAGTTGTTTAGTTGCTCAGTCATGAACAACTCTTTGTGACTCCACGGACTGGAGCCCACCAGACTTCTCTGTCCGTGGGATTTCCCAAGCAAGAATACCGGAGTGGGTTTCCATTTCCTTCTCCAGGGGATCTTCCCCACCCAGGGACTGAACACATGTCTCCCTCATTTCAGGGGGATTCTTTACCACTGAGCCACCAGGTAAGTGCCCAGTAAGCATCAAAGCAGTGATTATTTTCAGTTTACACTTCTAACACAATGTTTCTTTCAGTACTAAACAACAAACAAGCTGTAATACCAGACAATACAGTGCAGAGACAGGTGGGCTAAATGTGTATCCTCAAAGGGGCGAAAAACAACTGAGCTGAGGTCAAATGGCAATAAAATAAAGCCTTTCCCAGAGCAAAGGATAAAAGCAAAAAGATTTACTTTCCCTTTGTCAACTGTGCTTCTCTGGTGCATAAAGACAATTTCAAAGTAAATTTGGTAGGGCAACTGTGCTTCTCTGGTGCATAAAGACAATTTCAAAGTAAATTTGGTAGGGCTTCCAATGACAGAGAGCATTAAGCAATCTTTATTCTATCTCACCTGTTAAGGCTCACTGAATTTCATTTTTATATTTATATTTATACATGGGGGAAGTATGCATGCTCAGTTGTGTCTGACTGTTTGCGACCCCATGGACTGCAGTGCACCAGGCTCCTCTGTCCATGGGATTCTCTAGACAAGAACACTGGAGCGGGTTGCCATTTCCTCCTCCAGGGGATCTTCCCCACCCAAGGACTGAGCCCTCACTTCTTGCATCTCCTGTGCTGGTAGGTGGAGTCTTTACCATTGGCATCACCTGGGAGCCTTATATATGGGGGAAAGGGGACACATTCATTTCAGTGAAGTAAAGAAAGACCGTAACTGCACATGTAAAAAAACCTCCCTATCATGTACTAAAATTTGGACAAAATTGGGAAAGTGCTTAAAGCCGAGATTTATCACCTTAGACTTTGGATAACTACCAACTTCTCTGAATAAAGTAGTCTTGGAAAGGTATGTCTGCACTACCCCATGGACACTGCTGACAAGGTGTAGACGGGTGCATGGTGTGAGGGAGGAAGGGAGAGTGACCCTGTGCAGACCCCAATCTACAGGGCAAAACAGGAGAGAGGAGTCTGAAAATGGCATCCTTCCGGTGTGCCAGCTTACTGCCTTCAATCCTGTTTCTTAGCACAGGGAGATGGTTGGACATAGACAACCAGAAGGAAAGGGAAGCAGTGACCATCTGATCGTATCACATGACTTCATTGCTAGAAAGAGAGGGATGCTCCTAAGTTTGAAGACGTAACAGGTTTTATGAGAAGGGATTTGAAACAACAAATGGGCACTGAATTGTTCCAAGATAAGCCCTGCCACCCCTGACTTTAATCCCCATTCTGTTCATCATCGATAGCTGCTCCAGGGACAGTTTACTACCATGCCACCACCCCCATTGAAATAGAAATAATAAAGAAAAGAAACCAGTAAAAGACCCAGAAACTGTACATTTTAAATATGCATAGAGCTGTATTCAGAATATCATTTAACAAATACAAGCAAAGGTTGCCTTTGGGAGAGTGAGATTCTTCTTTGCACTCTTATGTCTCATATATATATTTTAAAGGTGTAAACGTTTGGCAAATGGGTAAACAGATGAAAGATAATAAAAACATCATTGCCAAGATGAGAAAACTAAGGGGAAATATGTAAGGAGCACAAATGAGGATTGGCAGAGATGAGACAATGAAAACAGAGAAATGACCCATTGACTCATTGACTGAGTAGCCCCTGCAATGCACCTGGTACTAAGTTAATTGTTGGAGACAAGATGGAGGTAAAGAGTAGGAGTCACAGGGAATGGAAAAAAAAAAAACAAAAAAACACCTCGCAGGCTAGTTTAGGAGACAAGAAGCTGGGAAAGAAATGATTTGAATAGAGTAAGTTTTTCGTTTTGTTATTAAACATAAATGGAAGAGCAACATACAATAGAATGGCTTTGTTTCTAAAGATTTAAGGCATTGTCCTGGTGGTAAGAAGGGCTTCCAAGAGGTAAAGAACCCACCTGCCAATGCAGGAGACTCAAGAAACCTGCGTTTGATCTGTGGGTCTGGAAGACCCCCTGTAGTAGGAAGTGGTAACCTGCTCCAGTATTCTTGCCTGGGAAATCCCATGGACAGAGGAGCTTGGTGGGCTACATAGTCCAGGGGGTCACAAAGAGTTGGACATGACTGAGCACACATGCATGCTGGTGGTAAGAAATATTCAATATAAAGGGAAATAGGGTATTTATCTGACACTACCCATGTGCTGGCTTTTGCTTCTGCTCTTGTTTTCCTCAGAAGTGGAAAGCAAAGAATTAGGCACAGGTAACCGAGGGCACAGGCATCAGCCTGGGGAGGGTGAAGGAAGTCGTAGGGAAAAACTGAAACTGTGGCTGTTATTATTATTGTATGGAAGGAAAGTTTTTTTCCAGAGTGTGATGGAGAAGATGGTCAGAAAGGGACTTCAGTGACGAGAATCTGAAATACAGACTGTGAAAACAGCAGAGAGGACTAATAGGGACATGTGGTGACTACTGTCCAACTAATATGGGCATTCACAAAATTTCAGCTGCAAATACACTAGTTGTTTTACCTTTAATTTGTCTAGTGATGATGAATAATGTGCAAAGCAAGGGGGAAATGATGATTAGGTTGGATTATTTTGGCCACACAGAGAAGAATGCAAAGAAAGCAATGGTAGAAAAATAATGGCCATTTCTTCATGGTTGTGGTGATTGGTTTTGAGGTGCAGATGTGTTCAGAGGAAAAGGAGGAAGAGAATGAACTGAGAAACTGAGAAAAGAAGAGGAAAAAAAATCAAAAGGAGGCAATCAGAGTCTGTAAACTTCGAGGAGATTGTAAGAGGGTGACATAGAATTTAAGATGTAATAGATAAAGCAGGTTTGGATGATGACAGTTTCCCAGGATGTTACCCTGGGGGTGAGTAGCCAAAATGGGAAGGCAGTAAAAAAAAAAGTGGGAGTCTACTGTGTCTGAAGGTTCAGATCATGCCAGACAGAACCAAGTTTTTTCCCTTAGTTAAATTTTGCTAAAGTGTCACTCAATATTTCACTAATTGCTTATCGGAAAAGGAGTGTGGAATTAATATAAGCCTTACCATACGTGTGTGCTCAGTTGCTTCAGCTGCATCTGACTCTTTGTGACCCTGTGGACTCTAGCCCACCAGGCTCCTGTGTCCATGGGATTTCCCAACTGGAGGGATTGCTGTACCCTCCTCCAGGGCATCTTGCTGACCCAGGGATCAAACTCACATCTCCTGCATTTCAGGTGGATTCTTTACCACTGAGCACTGGGGAAGTCCAAGTGGGCTTATGATGTATGTTTTATATTTTATTTATATTTTTATCATAATAAAACAATTATATATTTTAAAATAGCTATGAACAACTGTATATATAAAACAGCTATATAAAAGCAACTATAAATAACAACTATATATATAGAGCTAGTTATTTTCTATTCTGTCTGTGGAAGTTGTGTAAGTAGCACCATTTTTTCTTTTTTCAAACAATTCTCAAATAATATTTTAGTAAATATGATCAATTCAGATTGAAGAACCCTCTAGGTGTTCCTCTAGAAGAATGGTTCTCAAATATGCTCCCCAACTTATAGCATCAGAATCACCTGGGGATTTGTTAGAGATGAGCCTTCTCAAGCCCTATGGAACAGAACCTCTGAAGATGGGGCCAGCAATCTGTAGTTAACCAGACTACTATGCAATTCTGATGCATGCTTGAATTTAAGGACCACTGTGATTTGTAATTGATTGAGGGGTATTTTTTGATGCTCATAAAACCATTAAAATATTTCTACCAATCTTTGATACTCATCTCTTCCTCCAACCATTCCTTGTAGTTACACACAGCCATCATAACACTGCTCTTTTAATACCTAGCATATTCAGCTAGATGTTTCTGTTTGACAGATTGTTTCTCTTAACCATTATGGGTGAAAACTATTTACCATAAAATAAAATAAATGGAGGCACCACAAGAGAGTGCAGCAAAATAAATAAAGAATGCACTCGACTCAGAACACAAAGTGCTTATTGGCTGAGAACATTTGTCCTGTGACTGGAATTAGAACAGGCTACACACCCTGCAGAGCTTGTTCTCTGGAATTGAAAGCATAGCTTGGAAGATAGCCTGTGGGGGGGAAGGGTGTAAATGTGTGTAACAAGTGAACAATACATTTATTTATCTGAGATAAGGTCAGATATTTTAACTGTTTACAAAACATTTTATAAAATGTAAATAAGGCATTATAATGAGCCAGGGCTAGGAAAGCTATTTCAATTTTTTTGGAGGAACACATTTTTCTGAAGGGGTGAGTTGGGTTAGGTGGGGAAATTTGAGATTTCCTAACCTATGTCTTGATGACAAACATTCAGATGACCAAATATTCAGATTTTATCTATTTCTGATTTTTCAATTTGAAATTTGGCTTTTGTGAAGTATTATTTTTTAGAAAGTTTCCTTTTAACTTTTTTCCCCCACTAAAATAGTACTATAAACTCATTTATTCAGATGAGAGTAATTTATTATGATTTGGAAAAAACTAAGCCGAAATGATCACTTTTATTATTTCTGAAAGAAAGTTTTCTAAACCTACCAATACTAATAGGAAAATGTTTAACCTGTTCCAACAAATGACAGGTTTTCAGTCATCATAACAGAATGAATGAACACCCACACCCACCCATGCACACACATGGAAAACTGTATTAGAGAAGAAATCAGAGTATTCCATGTAGAACATGCATCCCCTGAGAAGCCAAGTACAAATTAGTGTTATGATTGTATAAAAACTGGTCTTTACTTTGTTGACCTCTTTGGTTAAATATGGGCTTCCCTGGTGGCTCAGAGGTTAAAGCGTCTGCCTGCAATGTGGGAGACCTGGGTTCAATCCCTGGGTCAGGAAGATCCCCTGGAGAAGGAAATGGCAACCCACTCTAGTATTCTTGCCTGGAGAATCCCATGGACAGAGGAGCCTGGTAGGCTACAGTCCATGGGGTCCCAAAGAGTTGGACACGACTGAGAGACTTCACTTTCACTTTGGTTAAATATAATCTATGTTTATTAGAATAAAATTATTTAAAATATTAAATATTTAATCAGAATATTTTCTTATTCCAACTGTTCTCCATTGTTAATCCATTCTTATTATTGAAGATGCAAGATTCATAGAACACTATTCCTCCAGACAAAATATTAGCAGAGGCTTTTTGTCCTTTTTTAAATTTGGTGTTTTCTCCAGCTTTCTCTATGCCTTTTACTAGTACCATTATTTTCTCAAAACGTTTCCCCTGGGCACATATTGTCCACATGTTTACTAACCTATCTTTCTCTGCTTAATGCTAGGAAACTAACCTTTTCTGTCTGAAAGAGATCTGTGTACAATATTCAAATCATAAGTTCTATTGTAGTCATTCAACCAGACTTAACACTGAATATGCATATATGCAAAAAGTGTATATTTATGTTTACATATATAAGTGTGTGTTTAGTTTATACAAATACACACACATATATATGTAGAAAAAGAGAATAAAAGAAGAGGAGAGGAGGCTAGGGGAAGGAGAGTGGGGTAAAGGATTACTTGAGTAGATGAAGCAAATATTTCAAAAGAGCACACAGAACAAATCAAGTAAGATATTTTTCTAATTCGTGAGCAAACTATTGACTCAAATTCAGTCTATTATAATGAAGTAATAAATCACGGGGTGATATAGATTGAACATTCAGGATGTTATTCATTTCAGGTGGTCTCAGCCCCATTGCAAACTTCTCTATAAGAGATAAGCCAATAACAGCATTTTCTCTATCACCACATTCTGTGCTGTGTTCTCCCAGAATAATGGTTGCACACAACTGAACATCAATGTGGAGCAAAAACAGAACTCTTTGTGAACAAGTCAACTTGTAACTTTGTAAGTAGGAAGAATGAAAATAAGCTCTTTTCTTAGAAGTGCTAATCCATTATCCTGAGGCTCTGTTTTCTAGCTGAGTTCATTTAGGTGTGCTTGAAACTATGAGCCCTCTGGGGTGATATCAGTCCTATGCAACTTGAGGCAATCATTATTAGAACTGAAGCAGCTCTTGGGTTCAGGATATGGACCACAAACTGGCAGAGAGCCTGATCTCTCCAAGGAAGGATGCCAATGTCACTCCATCGTTTCCTTAGCTGTTGGGAGAGATTTCAGCTCTTCAGCAGTTTCTCTTCCTGACCAGCTTTTCCCAAGATAAATCTGAGCTAGCACCATATGTTTCAAGAACAAAAAACAGCTTCTGAATTATTACAGCATAGTGTACTCTTGCCCAGGAAATTCAAGCTGCTAAGGCGCTGTAATCATAGTACCAGGCAGAATTTGAGAGAGCAGTGAACTTGATTTCACAAACTTGTCAAATAACACTTGTCTTCAGAGAGTAGGACTCCTTGAGAATTTCTTGGAGGGAAGATAAAATGTTGCCTAGAGCCCTTAGTTATTTTGGAATCATAATTCCTAGCTGAATGACCCATTCTCAGATGTTTTGAGTCCACAAGTTTTGTTGGAGTTTAGAGAGGTCATTGTTTTAAGTGTCCTTTATTTTGAAACCATTGAGTAGCTACAATTGTTAGGAGATGTGCTAAATATTAGAAATATAAAGACATTTAAAAGGTAATACTTGACTTCAGAGTTCTAATGAGATAAATGGATACATTATAAAAAATCTTCAAAACTGCATGCAGTTATATTTAGAAGGATTCATATAGGGTTTGACATAATCACAAAGGAAGAGAATCTAGAATGCCTTCATGAAAGAATACCTGAAAGAAAATTTAGTTGACTATTAAAAGAGATGTAGTTATATAGGAAGCAAATAGTAGGAGAATGGATGGACATTCTCTATTAAGGACACAGCATCAATAGAGACACAGAGGAAAAGAAAGGAGTATTTAAGAGAATGGCAACAAGTTTTTAGATTTTTCTTTATTTATTTTTACATAATATGTTTAAGAGAAATGAAAAAAAATCCAGAAGACATAGACAGGGGACAGCTAATAAAGAATCTTTCATTGACTCCATTCATTCAAGCACTCAGCATAGTAGAAGAAAAACAGTCACACATTCTTTGACATTCTTCTCATCAACAGGTAGAACGCCTTCCTCTTGAATCAGGGTTGACTTTAACACTTGGCCAATAAAATATGATGAAAGTGACCTTCTAGGACTTTCCAGATTTTGTCCTAAAACTTGTTTTATGGCCTGGTTTTCTCAGTATCCTCACTTTTAAAATCTAGCTGACACATTATGAGGAAGCCCAAGCAGCCCAATGCAGAGACTCAAATAGAGAGAAATACAAGCTCCTCACCTACTGCTGAGATCCCAGACTACACACTCAGCACTATATTTCCAATCGTGTGAATGACCCATTTTGGAAGTAGAGCCTCCAGCCTCAGTTGAGCTGCCCTGGCTACTGCTGTATGCAGTAGAGATGAGCCCTCCCTTCTGAGCTCTGCCCAAACTATAAATTTGTTTGTGAAGTAAATTATTATTGTGGCTATAGGCCATTGCACTTAAGGGTTATTTGCTATGCAGCAATAGATGCAAGTCCAAAACCTGGGTCAGGAAGATCCTCTGGAGAAGGAAATCACAACCCAATACAGTATTCTTGTCTGGGAAATCCCATGGATAGAGGAGCCTGGCAGGCTACAGTCCACTGGGTTGCAAAAGAGTTGGACATGACTTAGCGACTAAACAACAACAAAATATAATTAACTGGAACAATCATTAAGTCTTTACTGAATGAATACCCTATTCTTACAATATAATGTTATGGCATCTAGATGTCAATCCTGACAAAGATTCTCTCCTTGACCAAACTCTAGCCAGCCTCCTCTGAGCCCTCTTAGTGACTAGATCTCAGACTAGGTTTACGAAAACTATAGACTCTTAACAAAAATGCTTTTGTCCACTCTCCTCCTCCTACATTAAACATAGAACTCAATTCCTCATCCCTTGAAAGACTCTAGCCTCCTGTAAAGTGCCTGCTGGAGTAAATAAATTCAAGGCCCCAGACAACGTGTGAAATTAGTCCCTGAAAATCTCTTTCTTAGAGCCTTTGCTGAAAAGGACTTTCAGATTCGACTCTTTCCTCTGTCCCTTTGAGATATACATGCATCTGCTACAATTCAAGTGTCTTTCTCAAGGACTTGAAAGTCATTCCTTTAAAATGTGATGTTACCTCAGTCTCCCAGTCTTCACGGGAGGACAAAATCCTAACTTCCATATTTGCCATCTAACAGACACAGCTGGCCCAATTGGCATTTACACTGACCAATTTTTTTTTTAAGTTTTCACTTCCCTAATTCTATTGAGCCTCTAATTCCACTTCCTCCTTTTCCTTTAAAATGCCCAGTTACCTCTGTACAATAAAGATTGAGTTTAACTCTTGTAACACCATCTATTGCACTAATATTTCACCAATCAAAATCTGTTTTTACCACTTTGGCAAGTATCTAGTTTTATCTTTGACAATCTAAGGCAAGTAGATTTCAGCCTTAAAGCTATCTCTTATCCAATAGTAATGGCCATCTGTGTGAAATTGGATTCTAGGCATAACAAGAAAATAATGCAGAAATCACGTAGTGATGACTGTCAGAGGCAGAGAAAATAATTGTTGTAGCATATGTGCTTATGATTTTCCAAATCTCTTACAGTAAATGCTAAGCCTTTAAAAGTTATTTTTTATTTGTTTGTTTGTTTTTAATAACTTATTTTGACAGATGAGTTTAAGATGGCTATAAGAGAGATGAACAAAGTTAGGAAGATTCATCAAGATGCTATTAGCATTTCAAGAGACAGAACAGGAGGACTTGAACTGGGGAAATGAGATAGGAGTAGAGGACACAGATATAATGAGGAGGACGGAGTCTAGCAGAGTTCAGTATTATGCTGAGATTTCTCAAGCAGCTTGCTAGGTGCCGGCAAGGAAGTGGAATTTCCTTGAGAAAGCCTCAGAGGAGGCTGGCTAGAGTTTGGTCAAGGAGAGAATCTTTGTCAGGATTAACATCTATAGGCCGTAACATTATATTGTGGTGAAATATTAGTGCAATAGATGGTGTTACAAGAGTTAAACTCAATTTTCATTGTACAGAAGTAACCGGGCATTTTAAAGGAAAAGGAGGAAGTGAAAGTCTGAAATGAGGGAGAGCCAGCCAGTCAATCATCAGACAGAAGAGAAGAAAGGACATTATAGAAGTTCTAGTAGAAGCAAGAGGTTATGGTGTCACAGAAATCAAGAGAGTACACATCTTAAAATAATAATCAGATTCTTAGATGCTTTAAAATGATCTTGTTAGATAAGAGCAGAAAAATGCTTATTGATTTGACTATTGAGAGGTTATTAGTGATTTTAAAAGAATACTTTTAATTAAGTCATATATCAGTTATACAGCTATGTGAGTTTCCTTTTCCTACAAACAAAATCTCTTCTGGATTTAGTAGTTTAAGAAAACAACCAGATACTTAACTCATAAATCCCTGGGCTGGCAAGGTGACTAGGTTCGGTTGAATTTTTTTAGTCTGGGGCAGATCTGACTGATCTCAGGTGAGCTTGCTCGTGGGTCAGTGGTCAGCTGGGAGTTCCCCCAGCTAAAATAAGTGGGGCATCCTTCCACGTGGTCTCAAATCCTCCAGGAGTCTGTCACTAACTTGCTCACATGAAGTTCACAGGGTTCAAGAAGTAAGAGTGGATGTACTCAAAGATTATTAAAGCTCTGCTCGTAACACAGAGAACATCCTTTCTGTAGCATTGTACCTACAAGAGTAAGATGGAAAACAGCTCAGATTCAAAGGGCAGAAAAACAGACTCCAGATCTTGATAGAAGAAGCTGCAGTGAATTGCCCATTTCTCAGTCTACCATTTGCACCAGCAAAACATTCTTGGAATTCTGGATATCTGCCAGAGCCACAGCCCTTTATGGACAAAAATGACCTCGAGTAGTTATTTTAACATGAGCCTTTTATAAAGTCAGAGCGAAAAAAAAAAAAAATAAAAAAAAAAATAAAGTCAGAGCGAAAAAGAGCACAAAGTCTTCTATAGTCCTTTAAATCCATAGAGTATTTAAAAAAAAAAAAAAAAATGAGACACTTCCCCTGCTTCACCAAGGCAACAGAGTAAGTGGTCTCCTTAGCAGAAAATTAAGGTCTCATTTAACCTAATATCCTCACCTTCAAAATGTGATTTAAAAGACTTCTTGTTCCTAGTAATTGGAGGGCCAGGCTATTGGCATGTACCCTCCTGCTGAAAACTAAAAAAGCTGGATAAGATATCACAAAAGAGCAACACACAGACAACAGGACAGTAAGCAATTACCAGGCCAAAATGAAGGAATAATGAAAACCCAGAGATTTATGCCAGCACAGAAACTGACTTTGCCCTGAAGGTATCTAACTTCTTGGCAGTTGCCTTCTGAGAATGGGACTAAAATCAAAGGCTAGAATTCAACTAAACTGAGAAGCTGAATAGGACTCTTTCTTCTTGGTAAGCCAAGACCCTAAAGAATTTACCCTTAGGCCAAGAGTTGAAGGTGAAGGAGAAATGGCAGATTCTGGGAAGAATTATAGTCATGTATTGAATTTTCTGGATCAAGTCTTGACTTGATGCAGTGACAGACTTTGTCTTTGAAAAGTCGTTTGTCAAATTAGCCCTAAAATAGTTTTTCATATAGAATGCTTATCCCACCAAAAATGATCACTAGATGCATAGACATGCTAGACTCTATGAAGATAAGTAGAAAAGGTAGAAAAAGAAACCAGAAGCGCAGTAAAATGTAGACATAAGATGTTAAGATAATTAGACACCAATTATAAAACAGTTGTGGGGCTTCTCTGGTGGCTCAGCATAAGAAACTGCCTGCAATGCAGGAGACCACCTGGAATGCAGGAGACACGGGTTCAATTCCCGGGTCAGGATGATCCCTTGGAGATGGAAATGGCAGCTCACCCTAGTATTTTTGCCTGGAAAAATTTCACAGACAGAGGAGCCTGGCAGGCTACATTCCATGAGGTTGCAAAGAGCTGGACACAACTGAGCGATTAAACCACCACCGCCACCATAAAACACTTATGCTGACCTTGTTTAAATAAATGAGCAATCAATTTAAAGATATCCATAGAGGGCTTGGTACTGTAAAGAGTGACAAAGCAGGTTTGAAAAGAAAAAAACTTCTAGAAAAAATATATACTTGAAATTAAATTATCTGTGAGGAGACTTAAAAACACACAAGGAGAGCGGAAGCCAGACTTGATCTATATGAAGATAGACTGAAAAGAATTATCTAGAGTTCCATCCAAAAAGACCAAAGGAGACATAACCATGGATGAACACAACAAGGTCTGGATATGTCATCAGAGTTCTAGAGAGAGATAAAGAGATGGTGGAACAGCAGATATAACTGAAGAAGTGGTGGTTGACTTTTTCTTTCTTTTGTTTTATTCTGAAAGACAGTAATCTGCAGATTCGAGAATCCCACAGATCCCACACAGGATAATTAAGAGAAACTTGCAACTAACTTCATTACATTGAAACTTCAGAAGAAAAAAAAAAAAAGGCTAAGAGAAAAATCTTATGAGAAGCCAGAGGCAAACAAAACATAAAGATTATCTTCAAAGGAGCAATAGTTAGACTGACAGTTGACTTAACAGCAACCAAGTATGATAGAAGAATAATCTCTTTAATGTGTAAAACATTTTGTGACTGTTGGTGAAAAAAGATGTTTTCAATCAAACAAGGCTAAGAACAGTCAGCATGGCAGACTTTTACAGAAAAAAATCTAAAAGTTGGACTAAGGCAGAAGGAAAATGATTCTAGGCATGTCTGAGGTATAAGAATAAAGAGCAAAGAAGACAGAATTCTGTGGGAAAAATACATGTTGGGGACTGAGTGAGCTCTGAAATCAGGGATTGGCATTTTTTTTCCTACACAGGGTTCAGAGTGTAAACATTGTAGGCTTTGCACACTCTGTGCTCTCTTTTGTGAGTATCCAGGTGTCATGGTGCAAAAATAACCATAGATAATGTATAAAAGAATGAGAACGTGACTGAGCTTCAATCAAACTCTGTTTATAGAAACAGAGTGTGGCCTGGATATAGGAAGTTGGCTATAGTTTGTTGATCCCTAAGTTAAATAAGGGGATGACAGAGGATGAGATATCACCAACTCAATGGACATAAGTTGGAGCAAACTTTGGGAGATGGTGAAGGTCAGGGAAGCCTGGTGTGCTGCAGTCTATGGTGTTGCAAAGAGTCAGACATGACTGAGCTATTGAACAACAAAATTAAGTAAACTTGCAGTTCTATTCCTGAACTCTGAGTTTACCTCCAAGCTGAGGAGGAAGCAGTTAAGGACTAAGTACATTTGCATCCTTTTCTTACTGCTGTAGTTTAACATGAGTCAAACTATAAAAAGGCCAGTAATCCGTGTTTTGTGGGGGCTCTGACTCCTCCTTCCACAGCCACAGGTAAAGCCCTGGGAGATTATTACACAGTTTCTTTCTGTGTCCACTTAACTTTTCTAACTGTAGGAAGTATTCATCAACAATGAGGAGACTAGGGTGAGCTATATGAAGTGCAAATCCGACAACGCCATTTCCCTGTTTAAGTTTTTTAAGGACTTCTTTGTCTCATTGTTATTGTTTAGTCACTCAGTCGTGTCCCACTCTTTCAAGACCCCATGGACTGCGGCCCGCCAGGCTCCTCTGTCCATGGGATTTCCCAGTTAAGAATGCTGGAGTGGGTTGCCATTTGCTTCTCCAGGGGATCTTCCCGACCTAGAGATCAAATCGTGCACTGGCAGGCGGATTCTTTAGCACAGAATGCTCTCTGTCTGGTTATCAAGCTCCAGTCCCTCAAAATGACACAAGGGCCCTTGTTGATTCAGTGTTTGCTTTTTCTCTTTAGCCACTTCTCTCCCACTCTGTCTAAGCTTGTCTGATCACTTCAATTAAGGACCATGGTCTCCTGAGAATGATGTTCTGGCTACTTCTTTGTGACCACCCAGGTTGTTTTTTCTGCCCTCTTCATCCCCACTTTGTGTAGCTGGCAAATGCTAGTCTTTTCTCAACCCAGATAATGCTTCCTCCACAAAATTATGGTGCCCCAAATTCAACACACACACACCTCTGAGCTCCCATCGTGTTTTGCTAACGTGCTGCAGCAGGCAGGCCACACAGGGCATTCTCGCTTGTCACATGAAGCTGTGATGTCCTGGAGCATCTCTTATTTCTGTGTCTCAGCATGTTGTAGAGTAGGCACTCAATTAAGTGTGTGTGTATTTTAATGAATTAGCACATGAAGCAAAAACAATGATAATAGGAACAATGAAAAAATCCCAACCAAACTGAAACATCTTCAGTTTATCATAGATTAAATCTAAATTAAAATCACCCATTAATCAAGCAACCCATAAATATCTCTTGAGTATGATTATCATGAGGTTAAATTAATCAAAATATTATTGTATAGTAATTATTATTATTACACTGAGCATTTTACTATGACTTTATTATTTTATCTATAATATTTAAATACAACTTTTTTTAAGATTTTTTGATGTGGAGTATTTTAAAATCTTCATTGAATTTGTTACAATGTTGTTTCTGGGTTTTTTTATGTTTTGTTTTTTTTTGGCTACAGATCAGGTGGATCTGAGCCCCCAGCCAGGGATCAAAGCTTCACCCCCTCCACTAGAAGACAGAGTCTTACCACTGTATCACCAGGGAAGTTCCTAAATGCATCTTTAATTTGGATGAATATGTGGAAATAATGGGAGTGGGTATAAAGGTGAAAGGAACTTTTTAATTCAACTCCATAATTTGGAACAATTTAAATATTTATATCAGTTGACCAATTACATGTGTGTATTACACATTCATGGCTGTTTAGGTTATTAATTCTTTTAGTTAATTATTTCAACTTTCAAATTTGAAACATCGAGAAGAACCCCTGGAGAAGGGAATGGCTACCCACTCCAATATTCTTGCCTGAAGAATTCCATGGACTGAGGAGCCTGGGGTCACAAAGAGTCAGATACGACTGGATGGCTATGAACACTTTCATTTCACTTTCAATGTTAAATGTTAGCATTTATAGAACTTATATGTTTTTTAGATTTTTGTTATACTACTTACATAACTTTTAGTAGGCCTTACATGGTACAACAGCAATTTGTTTACGCCTGCCAACATTTTAGTGCATTTCATTGGTTCATTGATTTAAAACACATAATGGAACTACCGGTGTGATGTTATTTTCCCTTAATTATTTAAAAAATAAATGACTTTAAAATAGTTCTACAATATTAGCCCTATTCTTTTTTAATAACAAATTTCCAACCATAACATGTTTGTGGGTTAGAGCATAATTTTCTTTTATTGCTTATTTCAGTAAAGTACAACATTTTCATGTAATATGGAGTTAATTTAATATTGACTAGTGTGAAATGAAATCATTTGGTGTTCATTTGAATGTCACATATATTTTCTTAAATGTTTCATTACAATTTAACAATATTTAATAGCCATTAAAAATAAACTGCTACCTACATATTTGCCTTGGTTCCATTAGCATGCTATGCTTATGGCTTTGAATTTAAATGGTGAGTATGATTGTCTCAGGTCTTATTGAAGGAGGTGGATAATCATATGGGAGTTTTCTTAAGGGTACCTAAGTGAGTTAAAATAAGCTGGAGTCTAATATTATTTTTGTTCCACTTCTACATTTGAGAAGCTTAGTTTGAGGCTTATAGAGTAATATTTTGAGAGACTTAAAAACTGGATGAAAAACTACTCTCTAGGGTAAATATTTTCTAGGACATTAACCCACTGTTGGTACTGGTTAATTAGCTTCCCAGATTTGTTATCAAGGAGTAAAGTACTGAAATAATAGAGCAGTAGGTGAGATGTAGAATAAATAAGTGGGGCAACAAAATCTTGATCATTTGGATTGTTCTTCATGGTCAGTGTGTTTGGGCCGGTCACCAAACTGTAGGACCCTAGTATGATAAAGTGAAAGAGTTAGTTGCTTAGCTGTGTCCAACTCTTTTTGACCCCATAGACGGTAACCCTCCAGGCTGCTCTGTCCATGAAATTCTCCAGGCAAGGATACTGGAGTGGGTAGCCATTCCTTTCTCCAGGGGATCTTCCTGACTCAGCGATCGAACCCAGATCTCCTGCAGGGCCGGCAGATTTTTTGCAGTCTGAACCACCATGGAAGCCCAAGTTAGGTTAAAAAGGTGAAAGGTAATGTGACTTTATTAAGACCTCAAAATATGTAAAATCCTTTAGAAAGATTAACTAAGGAGCTTGGTAAAATTGTTAATATATTCTTTTTAATTCTAAATCATAATAAACTTATTTTGAATAGGTAATATAGGGAGCTAAAGAAGGATTTGGTAACTTGACCGATTTCCTAGTTCACCAGTGGGGTAGGATACCATGTACGTGACTGAAGCAGGAATATAATTTTGAGTATCTTCCTCTAAACAACAACAACAGTTTGAAGTTCACGGTGAATCTGGTGTGGTCTCATCAATGACTGGGTTATCCTCTTACTTTTCATTATTAAATCAGAATTACATTTATTCTCATGGTCACTATTTAGCTGATATATGGTGGAGATAATAGATGGAAGATGTTACTCCTGTTGTTTTGATTAGGCATAGATATATATTAGATTACAACAGCTAATAACTTCACAAAGTATTTGGCTCACTGTATCATAACTGTTTAAGAATTGTTCATCTGAAAAGAATCAAGGAGCTGGTAGTGTTTATGGAGAGGACACCCATAACAATGGTGGCAGTACCAAGATTTTTCATGGACTTAATCACAGAAGTCTGAGTTAAAATTGAGCAACACACAAAAAGTAAAATACTAGGTGCTAGCAAAAAATGAAGAAATGAAGCCTCCCACTATTACTGGGAGTATATATTTTTACAACCCCTTCAGAGGGCAATTTAGCAATATGACATAAAGTTAACGATGTTATAACCTATAACAAACAATAAATATCTTATATGTAAAACTCTCACATATAAACACAAGAAGGCATGTACCAGAACAATAACGCTCAGTGATTCATTTTTTTATAATGCTAGAATTATAAACAACCTCACATTCATCTATGGGAACACGGAGGAATACATTAGAGTATATTCATAAATGGAATATTACTGTAGGGGAGCTAAAAGTTTTCCTTGACCATCTTAGAGTTCCTAGCTGGGTCTGAAAATTAAACTGGTAAAGACAGACTAACAAGAGAAAAGTTTACTTATTTATTTAATATAGTTTTCATGTGACATAGGAACCTACATAAGGAAACAAAGTCTCAAAGAAATGGTGAGTATGGCATACTTGATGAAGAGTTGGCAGTCATAGAGAAATAAGATAGGTCAAAGAACATGAGGCAGGTGGAGTAAACTGGGGGGAAACTTAGGAAAGCCTTGAAGTTTGTTCAGATTCCGCTCAACACCTGTCTTTGGAGAAAAAGATGCTCCTTTTCTCCAGGTATCAGAAGGCTTCAGGGGAAGGAGGGGAGGTCAGAGTGACCTTCCTGCCTCTGCTATTTTCTCAAACTTCTTCAGCTTAAAATATTCAATATGCCAAGGTGTCATATTTTGGAGTAGTGTGTACCAACCCCAGTTGATATTAATTAGAGTTACTGCTACTAACATAGATAAAACTCAAAAATGAAATATTAAGAGCCAGGTGAACACTGGGAGTTCCGTTTGGTGCTCTGTGATGACCTGGGTGGGATGGAGTGGGGAGGGAGGGGGTCTAAGAGGCAGGGTATACACATATGCATAGAGTTGACTCACTTCATTGTACAGCAGAAACTAACATGATATTGTAAAATAATTATACTTCACTAAAAAAAAAGAGCAAGTGTATAATTTTACACGCAGTATAATACTATTCAAAAAGGTAACAAAAACTGCAAACCACATATGTAAGTTTTTGAATACCCAACTATCTAATAAGAATGTAGAGTATAAAATGTATCAAAATTCTTATGATTTTAACATATACAGGGTCAGTTTCTATAGATTCAGTACATTCTCTGATTTCCTCTCTGTACAGAAACTGGTAAGGGTCCAAGAGATCTTCAATCATTACCAACAAACAAAAACCTTTCTTTTAAGAGCACTGACCTTTGAATAGTGAAATTGAAGGAGAAAGGGAATGAAATGATACAGGTGAAAAGGACAAAAAGGAACTTCAACTCTATTTGTAATGTTCAGCTTCTTAAAAAAATCAGAAACAATTATTTCCTAATTTAATCTTTAATGACTCCTTTATTCTTACTTGAATGCCTGAAATAGTCCACAATAAAGTTAAAATTCCAATAACAATAGAAACAACAAAAAAGACAAAATTTTCATAAAAGAAGATGAGGATTTAGGGAAGTGAAGACACTTCTCTGTTCCCACTGTGTTCAGTTCACAGTACATCCTGTGCACTGGGTGGGCTAGGAAAACCTGGATCTTTTGATTCTGAATACAAAACATGATTTACAAAAGCAGAGCTCTTAATTGCTTCCTGCACTCTGTTAGGAACCCAAATTACCAAAGAATACCTGACCCTGGAAGGTGAGATTGCATTTAAGAACCAGTGGACTGAATTTTGCTTGTTAGAGTTTGAAATTGATTCACTGTTTTCAAATAGTAAGAATTCAACCGTTCCACCTAAGGTGGATAGAAATAGAATGTTAACTAAAAAGTAGGTGTTTCTCGACATTATGGAAGGGAGGGAGTTACCTAACACAGGAAAAATCCTTCATTGTAGCTTTCTCACTCCTTTTCTCTGTAGTAAGATAGGCAGAGCTAGCAAGCTTCAAATGTCTTTATAGTCACTAAGATTATTAGAGACTCAAGAGAGATTTAGAATTCCTAATTAAATTTTAGATCACAGACTACAGCTGATGACCATGAAAATAATTTTCTTAAGGAGACTATTTGGCAAAACCTCAATGGATAACTATTTCTTCAGGGACTTAAAAAGAAAGCCTTTGTGTGGATCACAACAAATTGTGGAAATTCTTAAAGAGATGGGAATACCAGACCACCTTACTGGCTCCTGAGAAGCTTGTATGTAGGTCAAGAAGCAACACATAGAATTGGAGATAGAACAACTGACTGGTTCAAAAATGGGAAAGGAGTAAGACAAGGCTATATATTGTCAGCCTGTTTATTTAACTTTTATGCAGATACATCATGCAAAATGCTGGGCTGGATGAATCACAAGCTTGATCAAAACTGCCGAGAGAAGTATCAACAAATTCAGATATGCAGATGATACCACCCTAATGTTAGAAAGCAAAGAGAAACTAAAGAGCCTCTTGATGAGGGTGAAAGAGGAGAGTGAAAAAGCTAGCTTAAAATTCAACATTCAAAAAACTAAGATCAAGATATCCAGTCCCATCACTTCACGGCAAATAGAAGGGAAAAATTAGAAGCAGTGACAAATTTTATTTTCTTGGGCTCCCAAATCATTGTAGACAGTGACTGCAGCCATGAAATTAAAAGACACTTGCTCCTTGGAAGAAAAACTATGACAAATCTAGACAATACATTAAAAAGCAGGGACAATCCTTTGCTGACAAAGGTCCATATAGTCAAAGCTATGGTTTTTTCCAGTAATCATGTATGAATGTGAGAGTTGGACCATCAAGAAGGCTGAACACCAAAGAATTGATGCTTTTGAACTGTGGTGTTGGAGAAGACTCTTGAGAGTCCCTTGGACTGCAAGAATATCAAACCAATCACTCCTAAAGGAAATTAACCCTGAATATTCATTGGAAGGACTGATGCTAAAGCTGAAGCTCCAATACTTAGGCCACCTGATGTGAAGAGCCGACTCATTGGAAAAGACCCTGATGTTGGGAAAGATTGAAAGCAAAAGGAGAAGCGGGCAGCAGAGGATGAGATGGTTAAATAGCATCACTGACTCAATGGACATGAATTTGAGCAAACTTCAGGAGATAGTGAAGGACAGGGAAGCCCGGCATGCTGCAGTCCATAGGGTCACAAAGAGTCAGACACGACTTAACAACTGAACAACAGAAAAAAGAATCTTGGGATTCTGGACAGGATTCTAAATAGAAATCTTTATAGTTCTCAATCTGAGATTTTTACTTTATAGTTCTTTATAGTTCTCAATCTGAGACTTTTACTTGGTCATTCTATACAATGGCTGTATCTCAGGGCCGTTTGGAAATTTTGTTTGTCTTTTGAAGACTTCCAAGTCAGTGGACTTTAGAACAATGTGGGAAACCAAAGCCCTGCAGTCAAAGTCTGTGTATGATTTATAGTGGGCCTTCCACGTGTGCAGTTCCTCTGTATCCTGAAAACAGGATTCTTCTGTATTCACACTTCCAAGTTCTTGGATTGAACCAACATTGGATCGTGTAGTACTGTGGTATCTACTGTCAAAAAAAAAATCCAAATATAAGTGGACTTGTGCAGTGCAAACCCACGTTGTTCAAGGTCAACTGAATATGCAACATTTCTTGAAGAGCAGCTTTGTTTTCACTTGCAGACAAGTTCGAAGAAAGAGGACCTATGAGTTAAACTATGCTATTGTACACAAGGGGCTTCCCCCTTTCCCTCTTATGTACAATAATCAGCCTGCCAATACAGGAGACTCAGGAGACTCGAGCTCGATCCCTGAGTCAGAAAGATCTGCTGGAGGAGGAAATGGCAACCCCCTCCAGTATTCTTGCCTGGGAAATTCCATAGACAGAGAAGCCTGGTGAGCAGACTGCCATCCATGGGGTCACAAAGAGTCAGACATGTCTGAGCACACATGCACACTATTGTCCAGAAAGGACTAGCATGACTGGCGGTCAGTGTTATCACAGGAAGCCCTTAACACCAACGTGTGCACTCTTTTCACCGGGTGCTTTATCTCAATATCATCCCCCACACTCATCACTTCATTTGCTGCCTTACCATCTAAAATTGATGACCCATAGGTGTCTATCTGCTTCCCATATCTCTCCTTTACAGGTCTGAGACATCTCCCAACTGTTAACCTGGCATCTCATCTTGGATACGTCAAACAAATTTCAAACACAAAGTGTTTGGAATATGATCTTTCATCCCAAGTGAGAGATTTGTTTAGTATACCCAACTTTGTCAAATAGTAGCATCACTTATGTGACTGCTTAAGTCTGGTATGTAGTTATCACCCATAAACTTCTCTTTCAAATCCTATTGATTTTAATTTTAAACTAGTACATAAATAGGGACTCCTCTGGTGGCTAAGAATTTGCCTTTCAATGCAGGGGATGCAGGTTGGACCTCTGATCAGGAATCCCACATTCTGAGAAACATCTGAGCCTGCAGGTCGCACCTAGAGAAAGCTTGTGCACTGCAAGGAAGAGCTTATGCACCGCAACAAAGACTCAGCACAGCTAAAATTTAAAACAACAACAAAAATTTGGAAGTAGTATATAGGAAACTCCTTGTATGTAGATCCTATTGGTTCTCTCTTCCAAATAGTTCATACCAATCATCTGTTCTCTGTTTCCATCACCCATGCTGGTCCAGGGTCTGTCATCTCTCTCACCTGGATAACCTCCATTACCTGCCATGTCCACATTTGCTTCCTCCCCATCTGCATCTGGCATGTTTTACTTGCTCCAGTTATTTTTGTAATTACTTGATCAAAATCTGTTTTCCACTAAAAGGTATGTGTTTGCTAAGTCACTTCAGTTGTGTTCAACTCTCTGTGACCCCATGGACTGTAGCCTGCCAGGCCCTTCTGTCCATGGGATTCTCCAGGCAAAAATACTAGAGTGGGTTGCCATGCCCTTCTCCAGGGTGTCTTCCCGACCTAATGATTGAACCCATGTCTCTTAGGTCTCCTGCATTGGTAGGCGGGTTCTTCACCACTAGCACCACCTGGAAAGCCCACTGAAAGGTAAACTAGGGAATCAGGCAACTAGCTTGTTGTCTCAGGTCCACATCTCCAGGACTCTGTAATTGCATTGTATTGTCATCCTGCCGTATGTGCCCTAAATTCCGAGGAACAATTTCTCATGTATGCATATGAATTTATTTTCAGCATCAGCAGCATTGTCTTTATAATAACCTCGTAGTTCTCATAACCAACTATTTTAAGTTAAACAGTATATATTAAGAGAAAAATATCTGCTTTGTGTGTATGTTATTAAAAAAATTATTTCTCTTCCTTAAAACTTAAAAGTACCTCGTTCCAGTCTTTACAGAGTTGTTGCCAAGGCAATAAATAGACAGACTTGATTTTGATCACCTTCACTTGATTTTGCCTATTTTATCCTAAAGTAGTACCAGAGAATATGAAAGGTTACAATTCAGTAGTAAAGGAAAAGGGAATTACATGCTGAATATTTCCAATGTGAGAAATTTTATACATATTATTTCATTTAGTTCAAACAGTTTCTCGTATCTGCACTCCCATGCTCATATCAGCATTATTCACAGTACCCAAGATATGGAAACAATCTAAGTGTCCATCACAGATAAATGGATAAACATGTGGTACATATATGTGATGGAATATTGTTGCACCATGAAAAAGAAGATACTCCTGCCAATTGCAAAAAGTTGGGTGAAACTTAACAAGGATGTCATAATTTCCAAGCACATATCTGACAATTCTGTGTGGAATTGAAGAAAAAGTTGGGTGAAACTTGAGGGTATTCTGCTAAGTGAAATAAGTCAGAGAGAGAACGACAAGTAATGAATAATATCACTTATATGTGGAATCTTTTTGTAAAAAGAAAAATACCAAACTCACAGAAACAGAGATTAAAAAATGTTGCTAGGGGAAGGGGTAGATGAAATAAGGAGGGGTATAAATTTTAGGTATAAGATCGGTAAGATCTTAGGATCTAATGTATAACATGGTCACTAGAGTTAGTAACGTTGTTGTTCAGTTGCCAAGTTGTGTGGAAATCTTTGCAGTCCCATGAACTGCAGTATGCTAGGCCTACCTGTCCCTCACCATCTCCTGGAGTGTGCCCAAGTTCATGTCCATTGAATCAGTCATGCCTTCAGGCCATCTTATCCTCTGTTGCCCTCTTCTCCTCCTGCCATCAATCTTTCCCAGCATCAGGGTCTTTTCCAACAAGTCAACTCTTCATATCAGGTAGCCAAAGTATTGGAGCTTCAGCTTCAGCATCAGTCCTTCCAATGAATATTCAGGGTTGCTTTAGTGACCCATGAGGGGATGATAGCATTGTATTGTATTGCATAATTCAACTGCCAAGAGAGTTCTCACCAAAAAATAAAAAGGTAAATATGTGAAAAAAATAAACAGCTTATGGGCTGTTAAGTATATATTTTAATCACTTCTACTTTATTGGCGGGGAAACTGACATTAACAGAGATTTAGTCATTTTCAAAGCATCTCAGCAGGTCAGCAAATGGCTGGGCCAACACCCATGGAAATCCCTGATTCCAGTGTTCTTATTCCTCTTTCTACACTGTGTTCTTTCAATGCAGGGATGACTCAGGTCAACTCAATACCAGGATCATCCAGTGACAGAACTGTAAATCGAACAAGATTGATTTCACATACAAAGTTCAGAAGGAACTTTCCTCCAACATCCTATTTTATTGTTATGTTGGTAGGGAAGAAATTATTTTTTAAACCACAGGCAGGCCCTAATATAGTGATTTCCACATTGGCTATGTATGAGATTGACTAGGGAGAATTTTATAAATAAGAATTTCTCAGGGTGGAATTCTGGTTTCAGTATTTTTACATTCTCCAGAGGATTCCAATGTGCAGCTAACGTTAGGATGCACAGCTCAAATACTTTTTTTTTAGAAATGTATCACAACTTTTAAAATTCAGTGTGCAAATAAACACTATGTTTTATACAGATAATAATTATTCTTTAATGTGGGAAGCAGAATCAGGAATATCATGCTTGCTGTTTCTATCTGAAAGAAAATATATACTTTGACATTCTATTTAGTATATAACATGTCCACTCATTATTAATAAGTCCATGCATGTCCCTTGAAACTAAGGTGGTTGTTGTTTAGTCGCTAAGTTGTGCCTGACTCTTTTAAGACCCCATGGACTGTAGCCCTCTAGGCTCCTCTGTCCATGGGATTTTCCAGGCAAGACTATTGGAATGGGTTGCCATTCCTTCTCCAGGGATCCTCCCAGCCCGGGGACCGAACATGCATCTCCTGCAGTGGCAGGCGGATTTCTACCACTGAGTCACCTGGTAAGCCTCATTAATAGGTCCTTGCATCTCCCTTGAAACTAAGGTAGCAGGGCATTTTTAGACATTTTAAAAATTTTTCCTAGAGAGTATGCCTTTTTGCTGTCCTTGGATTATTTACATAAGTCTCTCAGAGAGATGTGTGTGTGTGTGTACATTTAAGAAACGTGTTAATTCAATAATAGCACCAGAATACAATTTTCTGAAAAGAGGAGTTTCATAACAGGCCCACAGAGCAGGCAAAAGAGCGGCAGGGTAACGATGCTGAATGTACTGCACCTGCTGTTTCAAGGGCACAGGTGAATTTAAAGCTACTACCCTCACATCTACTCACCGCCAAAATCACTCAAGGCGATAGAGTAAAGAATGGCTTCTATGAATAAAATATAAGCTGAGATTGTTTCTTTTAAGAAAAAAGACATATCTATGCTAAATCGTAAAACCTGTTTCTAGGGCTGTTCCCTGCAGCAGAGTTACTTGTCTGCTTGGCTTAGGCTGATTGTCACCCTCTTCAGCGGGACTCTTGTTCAGATAACCATCCGGTGATAGATGTGCTTTTTAGGAAAGGAGCTAGGAAAGAACGCATAAATGTGCATTCATTCCATTTCTAATCTGTGACTCACTTCTGTCCTTTCTGCAACCGATTGCTGAATCCTCCAGGGATTCTTTTAATGTTGTATTCCTTCGATCGTCCCTGTCTCTTTCAAATTCACTCTCATTATCTCAACTTTGGGCTCAGCTTCTCTCCTGTGCACAACTAGACAGTTTCTCCTTGCTGCCCCTGTTTTTTTTTAGCTCTTCGCTCTCTGGCTTTTCCTCAGCATCACTGCCAATGACATTGAACGATCTGAACATGTAATCTTCTCTTCGAGAAAAATCTAATGGAAAAAAAAAATTTTTTTTTGAGTCCCCGGGTTCTGGGCCAGGAAAATTTCTCCATCTCAGCTCCGAAATGTTTTAAACCAAGGTGATCAAGCTTTAAGACTGTGACTTCCCTCTCCTGCCTGATCTACACCTTCACCAGCTATTCCCCACTTAGCTTTTATGAGGTATCACTATTGCCTCACTGCCAAGGAAGTGGAGCAGGGTGGAGAAATGGAAAAAGCAAGGAGTAAAAAGCAAAGACGATGAGCAAAAACAGTTAGGATAAAGAGTAAGTGAAAAGTTGGCAGAAGAAAGGTTACTAAAAAAAAGACAGAAAAGAAAGAATGTTCTATTGCTGACTCCTTGACGAGCAAGGGTAGTTATGAGCTCTAAGATAAGTGTTTAACTGGCAAACAGACAATTGCATAAACATTGATTCATTAAGTTCTGTTTATGAAGAGAAAATATTCATTTAATTGCAAAGTTAGGAAAGTAAACTTTCATCCTTTCTAAAGATTAATTTTCAAAATACTTAGAAAAGTATTGGCATCGATTTGGCAGATTTGCCTTGGACTATCTGGGAAATTTCATGCTGAAGCCAAATAATGCATTTTTATTAGGTGAAGGCTAAGTGCACTGATAAATGAGTTGCAGAAAATTCTAAGTTATTTAAGGCACTTTTTATTTAAAATTCAGAGAGGTGAAGAGAAGCAGCCAGTAAGTGTCAGCAACTGTGAATTTAAAACACATCTAATTAACAAATTATTATCTCTACACTTATCTTTATACTTATTGTTCCTAGAATAAGTGAACCCATATACTGTAATCAATGTTGTTATCTTTTTATAAGCATATACTCTTACCTGTTTGGTAGCCGATACTACAGTAATCAGGTTGTTAGCATGCTAACAAATGTCTGATTGATTAGAGTTAACACTATTTTACACTCATTATTAAAATCATGCTCTTTTACTGTAATCTATCATATCTAAATTAGCTGAATTATATGATTTGACATGGTAGTGAATAATCTATTGCCCTCTGGAAAAAGTGTGCTGTAAATAATTCTCTGCCATATATTTGTTCTGAACATTGATCAAAGATGGGACTATTCTTTTAGTTTTATCTGTGTGCTATTTAAGGACCAGAATATGTTAAGAAGTGATGACTAGTGTGGCATAGCTGGCAAGCATATTCCTAAACACAAAGATACATGCAATGCCACATTTGCATGACGTATGATCCCTTATCACCACATAATGTATTTCTTATTATACTTTTATAAGCCTGTGGGGTTTCATTGTATTTGTTCATTTTAGAGCTTACACATATTAATAGATTATGATGATACATATCTATTTACCAGGGCATTAAGTTCAATCCTGTTTTATTTAAATTTGAACACTATATAAGCACACACAGTTGGTTTATTAACTATCACCACATAGAACACATAGGTAAGTATGATTATATTATGGTAAAAAATGCAAATATATTTGTTATTCAGCATAAAATAACTATACATATAAAATGTATACATAGTATACATTTTCTCTCTATATATGTATATTCCCCTATATGTATATAAATACATATTCCTCAAAATAATCATTATATTGTTCTGATTGTTATGCTCATTTGCCAAATGAGAAGTTAAAAAAATAAAAGCTTTCAAAGAGGTAATTTGCCTAAATTCACAAGGGTGTGATAAGACACAGGAATTAGAATCTGGATCTGTGTCATCAAACCTTATCAGTTTCATTTACCACCTTATTGCTGTGCTAAACTGGGTAAAGACTGAGTTCATTCATTTCCAACAAAAGCAGGGAAGTACTGCTCCTTTAGTCTTTGTGATCTCATCAAAGATATTGAGTAAAACACTGATTTTTGTAAGGAAATGACTGAACAGTTTGAAGGATACTCTTTTTCTGTTTTGCATATAGGGTTATTGTTACCATCTTTTCTCTCATTATGACTTTCACAGATCCCTAAGAGTCCTGGACCTGGTTGGAATCTTTTTTCATATTTTTTTGGCCATGATGCATGTCTTGCAGGATCTTAGTTCCCTCTGTGCGTGTGTGTGTGTTGGTCACTGAGTCTTGTCCGACTCTTTGCAACCCCATGAACTGCAGCGCCAGGCTCCCCTGTCCATGAAATTCTCCAGGCAAGAATACTGGAGTGGGTTGCTTTTCTCTTCTTCCGGGGATCTTCCCAACGCAGGGACTGAACCCAGGTCTCCTGAATTGCAGGCAGATTCTTTACCGTCTTGGTCACTAGGGACTGAACCCTAGGCCCTCAGGAGTGAGAGGTAAAGAAAATAATGTAGAGATATAAATGTGTACATAGGTAAGGACATAAAGTATGCACACATGAAGACTTGTGTGTGACAAAATTACAACTGGTATTCAATCCTAACGGTCTATAATCTGTAAGATGAGTGACAGAGTTAGACATTTATATTTACAAATTAATACATATTCACTTGTGATGTAGTTTCTAGATTAGACTAATACAGTTTTAACTTACAATGTTAAATGTTTTTAATGTTTATCTTAAGCAGTAATATGCAGTTTATCAAGTCACATAATTTAAAATGATGGTAAGTCCAAATACTTTGCTGTTTATTAACGTATCACTTAAGTGTTACTCTGATTCAGGAACTGAGCAGAATGGAGGATGGCAGGCAGTCTCTGGGCAACTGCTAAGGTTAACATAGTTTAAAATTTAATAAGTGAAAGTGAAAGTCACTCAGTCATGTCCGACTCTTTGCAACCCCACATGGACTGTATAGTCAGTCCATGGAATTCTCCTGGCCAGAATACTGGAGTGGGTAGCCTTTCCCTTCTCCAGGGGATCTTCCCAACCCAGGGATCAAATCCAGGTTTGATTCTTTACCAGCTGAAAATTAAAAAGATTATCCACAAAATCATGCTGGCCTAGTGGCTCAGATGGTAAAGAATTTGCCTGAAATGTGGGAGACCTGGGTTTGATCCCTCGGTTGGGAAGATCCCCTGGAGAAGGGAATGGCTACCCACTCCAGTATTCTTGCCTGGAGAATCCCATGGACAGAGGAGCC
The DNA here is from genome assembly GCF_019320065.1 of Cervus canadensis. NCBI lineage: Eukaryota > Metazoa > Chordata > Mammalia > Artiodactyla > Cervidae > Cervus > Cervus canadensis. The sequence continues at coordinate 11,509,024 of NC_057400.1, forward strand.
TAGCAGGCTATGGTCCATGGGGTGGCAAGAGTCAGACACGACTTAGTGACTTAACTACCACTACTACTACTACCCACTCCAGTATGCCTGCCTGGAGAATTCCACAGACAGAGGCTACAGTTCATGGGGTCTCAAAGAGTTGGACACGACAGAGCGACTAACACACCTTCATCCACTAAATACACTCGGATATACTAACCCAATTATCCAGCTTGCTTTTTAAAAAAATATGTTTTAATGAAAACTAAGAGTAACAAAATAAAAACATATAGCTAATTAGAAAATGTACTGGAGATTGAACCGGAATATACTGAGTGTACAGTTCTACTCTGTTATTCAAAATTCTATATAATGAGAAAAATTCTGAGAGCAAAAGCAGGATGGAGGAGAGAAAGAGGTAGGAGATAGGGAGAGGGTACCACTGGGAAAAAAGACTACAAACACAAACACACACGCATGTGGGCATGTGTGTGCACATCTTCAAATGAGCACTAAAAACTGAAGAATGTTGTTAGCAAACCAGATATTTTGAGGAATCCTTGTAATTTAGAAAGGAGATTAGAAAGAACTATGAAGGTAATAAAACAAACATACGAAAACAGAGCCCCAGACTTCTGTATCAATCCTGTGCTAATACGGTAGCACTCTAGGGGACCCCCATGATCAGAGTCAGTGGATGCTAAGCACAGGAGAGGTCACCTAGCCATTCATCACCATAATTATTAGAGTAGATGGGCCACTCCTGTCCCAACTCTTCTCAGTTTATGCCAAGCAGTTGCCATTTAAAAGAGTTTACTTTAAGGTTTTAATTTCCAATTGAAATAAAATAAATAGAAAACTCAATTGACGGGTTGAATTGAGAAGTGGATATAGCTATAAAAGAAAACAGTGAACTCAAAAATAGATTTTTTTCCCCATTAATGCAGAAAAAAAAACATATAATGGTTATTGTGGGATAATGCAGAAATATTGCAAAAATTTTATTAATACTTAATTAAACCTTGAGAATGTCAACACAGGGTAACTGGTGGAGATGGAGCACATAAGAGAGTGAAAGTATGTTATGTTCATTTTCTAAATAGACACTAAAAATTATTCTATGAATGTGTTTATTAAACAGTTGTAAGTATTAAATAGTTGTAACTATTAAGCATATGATATATAATGCTTTGCAACAACATGGATGGACCTAAAGATTGTCATACTGAGTGATAAGTCAGAGAGAGAAAGATAAATGCAGTATGATATTGCTTATGTGTGAATCTTAAAAAAATGGTACATATGAACTAATTTACAAAACATAAATAAATAAAGTCACAGATGTAGAAAACAAACATGGTTACCAGGGAGGAAGAGGGGATGGATAAACTGGGAGATTAGGATTGACAAATACACACTACTATATATAAAATAACTAATAAGGACCTACTGCAGAGCGCAGAGAACGCAATACTTTGTAATTACCTCTATGGGAAAGGAATCTAAAAAGGAGTGGGTACATGTATACATATAACTGATTCACTTTATTGTGTACCTGAAACTAACAATATTGTAAATCAACTATACTCTAATAAAATCTTTAAAATGAAATTAAATAAAAACTAGAAAAAAATGAGAAAAGACAATTTGATGAATTAAAATGAGATTTAAAAAAACAAACAACAAAATAGATATTAGGCTGAAGACCACACTAAAAACCTCCTATGCACCATTCATTCACCTTCTCAGACTCACCTGCTCTTCTCCCAGCCACCTCTGTGATGACTGACTCTGAGTAGACACAGAACAGCCTCTCCAGGTGGGGCTGCATTGCATGTCAACACCCTCGCCTCATGCCTCATTCATGCCTCCTGTTCCCAGCATTTCATCTTTCACAGATAAGTGCAAGTAGCTAAGGATTTTTGCTCAGTTCCCATCCATGTGCAGCCAGAATACAGGGCAAGGAAGAATTAACATCCCATCAACGAGAATTTTGAGTAGTGAGCAATAGGAGGGAGTGGATAAATTCCCACCCTGTTCTCCCGAGAGCATACTGTTCTGATTCAGACCGTTTTCTGGAAGGGTGGTTCTGAAGGTCAAGCATCAGCTCCATAAATATTCTCTACCGACTCTCCCTTCGTCTCTCCACTTGACTTTACTGTGCTCCCTGCCTCTGGCTGTCCTTTCTGGGGACCCCAACCTAAGGAATGCTAAGTTAGTAAGTACAATAAACACAAGTTCTATTTCCTTATTATAAACAAAATCTTCAGCATCAGGCAGGCAAGCAGTCAAGAAATAATAAAATAAATAAATGACAAAAGAAAGAAGCCAAATTAACCACAATCCCAAATCTAGCTATATTCCATATATGAGTGAGTGAAAAATATGATAACATAAAGTGTGATAATAAATAATAGAAAATATATCAATATATAGGGCAAATTTTAATAACAAAAGTCACACATTGCACCAGCACTGTGGAGTCAATTATAGTAGCAGAAAATAGAGTGATGAATGGGACAAGCTAAAAATACATCTTATTGGTTCAAGTAAAGTCATGAAACCTTCTATGCCTAAAATATATTATCAAGCTACCTATATAAAACTAAGCTGATAGAAATACAAGGAGAAATTTACTGATCCCTAAGTGTTAGAACCTTTAAGATACTTCATTCCAAACATTTTTGATGATGATACTAGATTCAAAATAAAGAGGAATTATAAAATTCAAACTAACAATTTTATTTAATGTCTATGCATATGTGACTGCAGCCATGAAATTAAAAGACGCTTACTCCTTGGAAGGAAAGTTATGACCAACCTGGATAGCATATTAAAAAGCAGAGACATTACTTTGCCAACAAAGGTCCGTCTGGTCGAGGCTATGGTTTTTCCAGTGGTCATGTATGGATGTGAGAGTTGGACTATAAAGAAAGCTGAGTGCCGAAAAATTGATGCTTTTGAACTATGGTGTTGGAGAAGACCCTTGAGAGTCCCTTGGACTGCAAGGAGATCCAACCAGTCCATCCTAAAGGAGATAAGTCCTGAGTGTTCATTGGAAGAACTGATGCTGAAGCTGAAACTCCAATACTTTGGCCACCTCATGTGAAAAGTTGACTCATTGGAAGAGACCCTGATGCTGGGAGGGATTGGGGGCAGGAGGAGAAGGGGACGGCAGAGGATGAGATGGCTGGATGGCATCACCGACTCAATGGACATGGGTTTGAGTAAACTCTGGGAGTTGGTGATGGACAGAGAGGCCTGGCGAGCTGCAATTCATGGGGTCGCAAAGAGTCAGACACAACTGAGCAACTGAACTGAACTGATGCATATGTAGTGTACATATACTATACAGGTACAGAGAGAGAGAGAATGCTGCACTCTTAATACATTTTTTCTCCTATACTTAGGAAAGAATATTTAAAATTTTCACAATCAGAAGAAATGATATAATGGAAGGTCACATTCCCTGAACAAAACATTTTGAAATTAAAGTTAAAAAGGAACAGTCAAAAATAAACCAATAGCAATAATAAATATTCTCTTGCTTGGAAAATTTATATACTTAATAACAGGTCTGTACTAGAAAGAAAATGAAAACAAATTATAAAATATTATGTGAAAGTTATTTATCAACATCTGATCTTCTTTTGGGTTCTCCAACATGCTGTATTCAGTCTCACCTGAGACCCTTGGCAGTTAACATTTCCCACCTAATCTGCATAATGTTGTTCTCATCTAGGATGATCATACTACCTGTCTCAAATGGTATTTGAGAAGATTAAATGGATTAATTTGTATAAAGCATTTACAAGGGTCCCTTGTAAATCTAAAACTCAGTTATGTAAGTGCTATCTAGCTATCATTACTATCATCATCATTATTGTTTTGTTTTTCTTTATGGACCCTAATTAGCATGCATTTTAAAATTTCTCAAGTTTGAAACCAGTGTAAGTCTATGGTTACAAATTGAAAATGGCTTAGCTCTTACATAGAAGTTAATCAATGTGTTATTTGTGTTAATTGCTGCCTAAACTGCATTATTCAGTTCAGTTCAGTTCAGTCATTCAGTCGTGTCCAACTCTTTGCGACCCCTTGAATCACAGCATGCCAGGCCTCCCTGTCCATCACCAACTCCCGGAATTTATTCAAACTCATGTCCATCGAGTCGGTGATGCCATCCAGCCATCTCATCCTCTGTCGGCCCCTTCTCCTCCTGCCCCCAATCCCTCCCAGCATCAGGGTCTTTTCCAATGAGTCAACTCTTCGCATGAGGTGGCCAAAGTACTGGAGTTTCAGCTTCAACATCAGTCCTTCCAGTGAACACCCTGGACTGATCTCCTTCAGGATGGACTGGTTGGATCTCCTTGCAGTCCAATTAGCTACCACTTATAATGCTCTCTCCCAGCCCCATAAAGTGGAAGCACTTGTCCATTGCACAAAACAACTGGAAGTCATCAACTTCAAAAGACATTTGGTTAATCTGGGCACAATTGAGAAGTAAACGAACCATTTTCATCTACATTTATTTATTAATTTTCAATACAAATAGACAAAACATAAAAGCTTTTCCAGAAGTTCTTGCAAAGGTTAAATACTTTTAAAGTAAGCACCTAAATAAGAGGGAAGTCTCTGTGTTTGCTTTTCTGTTATTTTTATGAGGTTGGATAGTGTTTGTTGGCCTTTAACCATGTTGTTAATTGAGGTTAATTCATAGTCTTGCATCTATAATGGGTAGGGAGGAGACAAATGAAAATTTAAGAGTCTTAAAAAGGTCTCCAACACAACGAAAAAGATTCTGATTTTTAAATGGAGTAAGGCATCACAAAAAAGCATGTGTGCTCAATCATGTCTGACTCTTTGCAATACCCTAGACTGTAGACTGCCAGGTTCCTCTGTCCATGGGATTTTCCAGTCAAGAATACTGGAGTGGGTTGCCACTTCCTACTCCCGGAGATCTTCTTGACCCAGGAATCGAACCCACCTCTCTTTCATCTTCTGCATTGGCAGGCAGATTCTTTACCACTAGCACCACCTGGGAAGCCAAAGCATCACAAAGAATTTCTAATTCATCTGGAGATGCAGGAGGATGCATGGACCCTCAAAGGTATGATAAAAATGTATGGTTGTGTAAATACTATATCCTGAGCACCATCTCTATATTACCAGGAATATTTTCCAGGTTTAAAGAGTGTGAGTGGCATCTCTGCGAATAAGCTTATTACTAGCAAAAGATGAACATTTTTTAGCTAATACAAGGATGAAGTCAGAAGGGAGAAAAAGATTTTCGGAGAGCATGTGATCAGAAAGGGAAAGCTGTTAGAATAACAGCAAGTGTTGTGAATGAGTTCCCAAAGCATAAGTCACCAAATGCTGAACTGCAGAGGATGGGGGAGTTGACAGAATATACATTTAATAATGTCTATCACCTATCTCTCCCTATATGTCTCATTTACCTATCTTGGTCTTTACTATACGCTAATTGAAATTGAAAGCATGGTGCTGTACCAGACAAATAGGTTGCTTTATACTATGTTTCATGCTGTCATGTAGCTTATAACATTGGAGGAAAGAGCTGCTAAATAAATAATTATATAATTAATACATTACAGTCAGGGTAAGAATTAAACAATAAATTAAAATTTATTTTAAAATTTTAAAATTTGAAATAAAAAAATCATGCACACATGATTGTCATGCTTTTAATTAGAAATAATTGATTTTGGACACTCTGGTAAAATTTGATTATCTACTTTCAGAAAATAGATGCTATTCACCGTGCCTCTTTCTGTGACAAATACAAGAAGCCCACCTGGACGTGGCTTAAACAAAAGTGTCAGTGACTGAAAAGTTCACTAGTCGAGCTGACTTGTAGCATGCTGGTGTGCCCTGTACTTCCAAGTTCTCAGGAAGGTCTTTGCATCTCCTGGTTCTTTTTTCTTTTTCTTTTTTTTTTTGGCCTTGGCTTCTTTTTCCTCCTGGAGCCTCTAGCAGCCCCAAACTTTCTTCCCAAATTATGTTGAAATATAATTTATTTTCTGGTATTTTTCATAAAACTTCTGAGGTTAGTTCTGATTGGCCCTGTTTGGGTCAAATGACCACTGAATCAGTGGTCATGGGACTAGAGTGCTTTGATTGTTCAGAGCAGAATCTCACATTCTCTACTGAAGTCCACACTAGACAGAGCTCTCCCAAACCACTTTTCTTGGAAGTGAGGGAGCGTAGGAAATTAGGAAATTAGGCACATTAGGAAATTAAGGCACATTTATTAGAAAAAAGAGAATGGATATTATATAGGCAAACAACAAATATTATAACTGCGGTATTTATCAAGTAGTTTGTGAGAACTTAGAAAACAAGATAAGGGAATTTTTCAAAGCTTGCATGACTTAAGAACATAACAGAGCACCGCAGACTCCTTTTCTTATTTGGGTGGCGGATTCTTTTTCTTTGCCTCCCTCCCTTTCCTCCTTCTCTCTCTCTTTTCTCTCTCTTTCTTTCTCCCCCATCTTTCCCTCTCTTCCTGACTTCTTTCCTTCTTTCTTTTCCTCCTTCCCTCTTTTGTTATCATCTTTAAATGGAACAATCAGTGGATGATTGACAGTAGAGATATGAATGAATCCCTAGTAGCAAATGACTGGGGCTCAGCTGGGATCTGCTAGGAGATCTACATTTTGAAGGGCTTCCCACCTGATGCTAATGGTATTGAACCTTCCTGCCAATACAGGAGACAAAAGAGACACAGATTCAATCCCTGGGTAAGGAAGATCCCCTGGAAGAGGGCATGGCAACCCACTCCAGTATTCTTGCCTAGAAATCCCATGGATGGAGGAGCCTCACAGGCTACAATCCACACGGTTGCACAGAGTCGGACAAGACTGAAGGGATTTAGCACGCATGCTACGTTTTAAAACTGGATATGACACATTAGAGAATGTTCTGATGAAAGCACACAAACCCAAAAGGATCTATCTTTTAGGAAGAGATAGATCAGAATTTGGGAGCTAGACTAGATGGGAGGGGAGTTTGAGGGAGAATGGATACATGGATTTGTGTGGCTGACTCACTTTGTTGTTCACCTGAAACTATCACAACATCGTTGATCAGCTAGACACAATATAAAATAAAAGGTTAAAAAAAGAATTTGGGGCTAGAAAAACAAAGATGAAGACCAAGCCTGGGAGTAGTTGTGAAAGGGAGGCAATTCACTGAAGTATTTGCAAATTTGTCTTGCCGAAAAGATTGCTGACTTTCTCTGTGCAGCTTCAGACTAAAAACATAGTACAAAGAGTTGGAAACTTAAGAGATGGCTTTCTTGTCTCCAGGAAATGAAAAGACTGCTAACAGAGCAGTAGGTGTGGAAGGTCTTTAAAGAGCATGTTTCTTTCCACTTTAAGATGCAAACCCAGCCTTGATTTCAACTTGAAAGCTGTAGAAGAAAGACTGACAATTACATTTCCCAAACTGGCAGACAAAACACTGTGATAGCCCTGAGGGGATGTTCTCACAGAGCCAGGGTTATTTCTTGTGTTCGGTCATGAACAAGTCTACCCATAGAAAGCCTGACTGAACAAAATAAGGAATCTCCTAAGTCCTCTAGAGCAGGTGCAGGTAAGAGACCATTACTCCAATGTGATCACAGCAAGAAATTTAAGACCCGAAACATTCGTAACTCCTGTATAGTTTTCTCACCGCTTATTAGCTGCTTTGTAGATAAACCAAAGAGAAAGTAAGCTTCCCCTGAGTTGAAATGAAAATTCTTACCAAAACTCAAACCTAAATCAGACTAGGAGGTCTGTCCTAGGGCTCCTTTTCTCAGAACCATTGGAACCAGTATAACCCTTTGGGAGGGGTTTTCCTGAATGACCCCAAGAGCTCTGTCCAGTTCCTAAATTCTATGACTCTTATTTATGCCCATTACCTATTGATCTATGAGGTTATTGTCTACGGAACTCTTTGAAGTCCAAAAGTGAATAATTTAACACATCGTTGCATTCTTGTTGTTTTATTCTTTGAGATCATATGCACATTTTAAATTTATTTTTATTTTTTTTTTAATATTTATTTGGTTGTGCTAAGTCTTAGTTGTAGCACACAGAATCTTTGCTGCGGTGCATGAGATCTGATTCCCTGGTCAGGGAATGGACCCAGGTCCCCTGCATTGGAAGTGTGGTGTCAGCCACCAAACCACCACCGAGTCAGACACATGCACGTTTTTTAAAAAAACTAAATAAACAAAGCAAAACACTGCCTCTTCTGTCTTCTTCTACAGAAAGGTAGTTTCACCTAGTAAAAACAGCAGGTCTACATTGTCTTAGGAAGTCACTCGCTCCTGGTTATCTTATCTCATAAATGGGTCTGGTCCATCTGCCTATTTTTGTAATTGAAATGTTGAATGTGAAAAAGCAGTATTCTTGGGCTTCCCTTGTGGCTCAAGTGGCAAAGAATCCATGTGCAAATCAGCAGACTTGGTTTCCATTCCTGGGTTAGGAAGATCCCCTGGAGAAGAGAAAGGCTATCCACTCCAGTGTTCTGGTCTGAAGAATTCCATGGACTGTATGGTCCATTGGATTGCAAAGAGTTGGACACAACTGAGTGACTTTCACTTTTCATAAAACCTTAGTTCAATGTAAGGCTTTGTTTTCTAACTCCTCCATCCTCAATTATAACAAATACAAGAAGAAGGGATATTTTGCAATGAAAACTACTCTCACCTCAGACAGCAGAGCAGGTAGACTGGTACACAGAGTGGGTGAGGGTGGTGTCATGGTGCACTGCTTTTAGGATAAGGTGGTGTATTCCTTTTGTCTCATGTCTAATGCAGTTGAGGAACAGTACCTTGAATTATAAAAATTGTTCCAAAATTTAAAAAATAAAAAATAGCAAAAAAACCCAAACCAAAACAAATAAAAAAAAATTTTCCAGATCTGATAGGAAACATTTAAAGAAGATACAATTTTATTGCTGTTGTTGTTTTGGGGGTGGCTCTCTGAATGTTGCATTGAGAAAATGAAGCTTGTGAATGAAGTGGTTTCTATTATCGACCTGATTTCATTGGTGGACGCATAATTTTAGCTACCATAGTGGTAAGGAAAGAAAAGAAAATATATCCCCTATTCTTAGCTATAAATTGTTTTAGGTAATTTTGCTGAGCAAAGAGGTGAAGGACACTGTCAGTGAGCAGGGCTGTTGGAAAGGCAGGCAGGACTCTGAGTAGACACCCTCATTCGGTTCCCCCTCCTCCTCCTTTTCCTCCCATTCACTGCTTTCTGTCTTGCTGTCACACGCCTTCTCCTTCAGTTTGGGCTATTCAGAGAGAGAAGATATGCGGCATTGAACTTACATTGTCATGGTTCATAGTAACCGAGGAACTGAGAACCATGGGGCTCCTCAATGACTCGTGTTTTTCAGGCTCTGGACATAACAGCACCTTGATACAAACTCAGATCTATTCTGCTCATTCTGGCAGAGGAACCAGAGATCAAATTACCAATATCTGCTGGATCATCGAAAAAGCAAGAGAGTTCCAGAGAAACATCTATTTCTGCTTTATTGACTACACCAAAGCCTTCGACTTTGTGGATCACAATAAACTGTGGAAAATTCTGAAGAAGATGGGAATACCAGACCACCTGACCTGCCTCTTGAGAAACCTGTATGCAGGTCAGGAAGCAACAGTTAGAACTGGACATGGAACAACAGACTGGTTCCAAATAGGAAAAGGAGTACGTCAAGGCTGTATATTGTCACCCTGCTTATTTAATTTATATGCAGAGTACATCATGAGAAACACTGGGCTGGAAGAAGCACAGGCTGGAATCAAGATTGCCAGGAGAAATATCAATAACCTCAGATATGCAGATGACACCACCCTTATGGCAGAAAGTAAAGAGGAACGAAAAAGCCTCTTGATGAAAGTGAAAGAAGAGAGTGAAAAAGTTGGCTTAAAGCTTAACATTCAGAAAACTAAGATCAGGGCATCTGGTCCCATCACCTCATGGAAAATAGATGGGGGGACAGTGGGAAAAAGTGTCAGACTTTATTTTTTTGGGCTCCAAAATCACTGCAGATGGTGACTGTAGCCATGAAATTAAAAGACGCTTACTCCTTGGAAGGAAAGTTATGGCCAACCTAGACAGCATATTAAAAAGCAGAGACATTACTTTGCCAACAAAGGTCCATCTGGTTGAGGCTATGATTTTTCCAGTGGTCATGTATGGATGTGAGAATTGGACTGTGAAGAAAGTTGAGTGCCGAAAAATTGATGCTTTTAAACTGTGGTGTTGGAGAAGACTCTTGAGAGTCCCTTGGACTGCAAGGAGATCCAACCAGTCCATCCGGAAGGAGATAAGTCCTGAGTGTTCATTGGAAGGACTGATGCTGAAGCTGAAACTCCAATACTTTGGCCACCTCATGCGAAGAGCTGACTCACTGGAAAAGACCCTGATGCTGGGAGGGATTGGGGGCAGGAGGAGAAGGGGACGACAGAGGATGAGATGGCTGGATGGCATCACTGACTCAGTGGGCATGAGTTTGAGTAAACTCTGGGTTTGTGATGGACAGGGAGGCCTGGTGCGCTGTGATTCATGGGGTCGCGAGGAGTTGGACACAACTGAGCGACTGAACTGAACTGAACTGATTCTGCTCATGCTGAGCTCACCATAGTGCCCTTGACACATACATTCATTCTATAAATTGTAGCCTATCTGCCTCACCCTCCAAACCCAGGCTGCTGTGTGTGTGTATATATACGAGGTGAAGTGAAGTGAAAGTCACTCAGTTGTGTCTGACACTTTGTGATCTCAGGGACTGTAGACTGCCAGGCTCCTCTGTCCATGGGATTCTCTAGGCAAGAATCCTGGAGTGGGTAGCCATGCCCTTCTCCAAGGGATTTTCCTAATCCAGGGATCGAACTCAGGTCTCCGCACTGCAGGCAGATTCTTTACTGTCTGAGCCACTAGGGAAGTCCATGAATATATACATACATACACACACATATGGAAAACACATATATATGGTAAGTATATATGCATGGTAAACAGAGAGAAATTCAAGAGAGTCATACACAAAATCATATTTACTTCTGAAAGAGATGCTCAGGAAGCAAGGAACAAAGAGATCTGCCTTTTGCTAATCTTTTATTTAGTAAACTGGGCAGTGGGTATGGCTATTCATTTTATGCTTTACAAATTTTATATATCTTAAATGCTGCATTATTTCTTAAAAGAGTGAGTCTAATATGATACATTTCTAGCACTATATCAACAATCCCTACATTTTATATGACAGGAAAAGTACAAATAACAGCAAAATATTTATGAGAGTAAAATATTAAAATATGCAATTATGAGTAAAATTTCCCTTACAGAGGCAACTAGATAATGGCTCAAAATTCTCAGTGAGTAGAAATTGGATCATTTCTCTATCTTCTTTTACATTATTTCATGTCTTTGAGGGGCCACAAAGCATTTAGTACTGGAACCAAAGATAATAACTGATCATATTACATAAGATAAGTTTTCAGAAAATTGCAATTTTATATATGGTAATGTACCAGAAAATTAACTCAAATTTCGGTATTTTGTTCATCAATTGAATGATCTCCATGAAACTAACATGTGATGATGGCTGCTCCATCCTATTTGTAACTATGATGAGAAATCATTTTTAATACTTGGATCTGAAGGCAAGAATTAGGCAATATATCACCATTGATAATACATTTCTTTCCTTCTTCTAAGCCAGGATATTAATTGATTAAGTCATTCAACAACTATTTATTGATATGTCCATCATTTATAACTGACTAAGTTAGCTGTGAACAGTAAACTAAATTAAACAAAAAATTAGTTTCTGCCCTCAAGATGCATATAGTCTAGTAGGAAAGATAACATACTCTTCTATATTCTACAAACACATGGAAGTGAAAATGTTCGTTGCTTAGTCATGTCCAACTCTTTGCAACCCTATGGACTGTAGCTCACCAGGCTCCTCTGTCCATGGAATTCTCCAGGCAAGAATACTGGAGTGAGTAGCCATTCCATTCTCCAGGGGTTCTTCCCGACCCAGGGATCAAACCTGGGTCTCCTGCATTGCAGGCAGATTCTTTACTGTCTGAGCCACCAGGGAAACCTCTACAAACATATGTTAGAACTCTAATATACCATGCTAAAAATTTCAGAGGAAAAGTCTAAAATGGTGTTTTCATTCAACCAAACTGAAATGTTTTCAATAGGCCAGGAGATACACTCCAACTTCTATATTTGTATTCACTTTGAAAATGTCTATAAAAAAGTCTTTTTTAATTTTTTAAAAAATGAATAAAATTTACCATTTTAACAATTAGGTCAGGTTCAGTAAAATCACAATATTGTTCAGTGATCACCACTCTCTAATTCTACCCTCCAAAGAAAAGCAATAATCTTTAAGCAGTTGCCATCAATTCTCCCCAGTTTCCAGGCCCTTGAAACCCTTAATATAATTTGTCTTTATGACATAAATGTCTGTTTATTCTGGACATTTCATATTAGTGGAATCTTATATAGCCTTTTGTGTCTGATTTCTTTCACTTAGCGTAATGTTTTCAGGTTTCATGAGTATATGAATGCTGTTTTTTTTTAAATTGCTAAATAATATTCCATTGCATAGATATATCACATATTATTTACCCTCTTCTCTAGTCAGTGGAATTTTTTGTTGTTTCCATCTTTTGTCTGTTGTGAATAACATTGCTATGAACATTAATTTATACATTTTTGTGCAAATATGTATTTTCAATTTTCTTAGTTATACCTACGAGTAGAATAGCTGGGTCATAATGATAACTAAGTTTTGGATGAACTGTCAAACTTCACAGCGGTTGCATCACTTTACACTACTAAGAACAATGCACAAGGATCCATGTTTCTTCACTTTTTAGTGACATCTGTTACTTCTCATTTTGTTTCTTATAGTCATTCTAGTGGATGTGAAGTGTCTCACTGCAGTTTTGATTTGCATTTCCCATGAGAAACGCTGGGCTGGAAAAAGCATAAGCTGGACTCAATATTGCTGGGAGAAATATCAATAACCTCAGATATACAGATGACACCACCCTTATGGCAGAAAGTGAAGAGGAACTAAAAAGCCTCTTGATGAAAATGAAAGAGGAGAGTGAAAAAGCTGGCTTAAAGCTCAACATTCAGAAAACGAAGATCATGGCATCCGGTCCCATCACTTCATGGCAAATAGATGGGGAAACAGTGGAAACAGTGTCAGACTATATTTTTTGGGGCTCCAAAATCACTGCAGATGGTGATTGCAGCCATGAAATTAAAAGACGCTTACTCCTTGGAAGGAAAGTTATCACCAACCTAGATAGCATATTCAAAAGCAGAGACATTACTTTGCCAACAAAATTCCATCTAGTCAAGGCTATGGTTTTTCCAGTGGTCATGTATGGATGTGAGAGTTGGACTGTGAAGAAAGCTGAGTGCCGAAAAATTGATGCTTTTGAACTGTGGTGTTGGAGAAGACCCTTGAGAGTCCCTCGGACTGCAAGGAGATCCAACCAGTCCATCCTGAAGGAGATCAGTCCTGGGTGTTCATTGGAAGGACTGATGCTGAAGCTGAAACTCCAATACTTTGGCCACCTCATGCAAAGACTTGACTCATTGGAAAAGACTCTGATGCTGGGAGAGATTGGGGGCAGGAGGAGAAGGGGAAGACAAGATAAGATGACTGGATGTCATCACCGACTTGATGGACCTGAGTTTGAGTAAACTCCGGGAGTTGGTGATGGACAGGGAGGCCTGGCGTGCTGCGATTTGTGGGGTCGCAAAGTCGGACACGACTGAGGGACTAAACTGAACTGAACTAAATGACTCTGGTGCTGAGCATCTTTTTATGTGTTTATTGGTCATTTGTATGTCTTCTTCGGAGAAATATCTATTCAGATCAATTGCAATTTTTCAGTTGTGCTGTTTATATTTTAGTGCTGAGTTGTGAGAGTTCTTTATATATTCTGGATACTAGACCCTTATCAGATATACTATTTGCAAATATTATCTCTCATCTTATGAGTTGTTTTATTACTTTCTTGATAGCGTCCTTTGAAATGTATTTTTTTAAATTTAAGTTTATTTTTTCATTTGTTGCTTATGCTCTGGTGTCATAATGAAGAAACCACTGCAAAGTACACTAAAATTTACAGCTGTTTCCTTCTCAGAATTTTATAGATTTAGGTCTTACATTTATGACTTTGATCTATTTTGAGTTAATTTTTACTTGTGATATAAGTATCTAAACCCATTCTTTATCTTGTGGATATCGAGTTGTCTCAGCACTATTTTTTATTTAAAAAAAAAATTTACTCTTCCCATTCAGTGGTCTCGGCTTCCTGTTGAAAATCAATTAGCCATAGATATATGGATTTATTTCTGGACTTTCATTTCAGTCTCATTGATGTATATATCTGTTTTTATGCCATGCTGCCCTGGTGGCACAGAGAATAAAGTCTGCCTGCAATGCATGAGACCGGGGTTCTATTTCTGGGTTGGGAAGATATCCTGAAGAAGGAAATGGCAACCCACTCCACTATTCTTGCCTGGAGAACTCCATGGGCAGAAGAGCCTGGCTGGCCACAGGGGTTTGCAAAGAGTCAGACACGACTGAGCGACTAATACTTTCACTTTCTCGGTATATGTTTTCACTTCCTTGGTTAAATTTATTCATAAGTGTTTTATTTTGTGTGATGGTATTATGTATGAAACTGTTTTCTTAGTTTCATTTTAAATTGTTTATTCAAGGTATATAGAAATACAACTGAGTTTTTGTATATTAATATTATGTTTTGCAACTTTGCTGATCTCATTTATTAGCTCCAATAGTTATTTTTGGGTTATTTGAGATTTTATTTTATTTTTCTATATATAAGATCATGTCATATGTGAATAGAGATAGTTTTGCTTCTTATTTTTCAAGATGGATGCCTTTTGTTTCCATTGCCTGATTGCTCTGGCTAGAGTTTCCAGAAAATTTTGAAAAAAAATGATAAGAGCAGACACCTTTGGCTTATTCCTGATATCAGCGTAAGAGCTTTCAATCTTTTACAATTAGTGTGAAGTTAGCTGTGGGTTTTCAGCAAATGTCCTTTATCAAGATGAGCAAGTTCTATTTACTCTTATTTTGTGGACTAATTTTTCATAAAGACAATGTTGCTATTTTCCAAATTTTATCTGGTGAGCAAGAAGTCAGATTTGGGTGATCAGGTGGGAAGTAGTTTGAGAACACAGGAATTTATTGGGGGCTGGTAGGTGATCTTTGTAGTAAGTGAAGCTCAGTAAGAAATATTTTAACTTCCCTTTAGTTTCTGATATCTATAATATGGATTACTTTCAGATTTTCTAATTTTAGAAACTGTCCTTTTTTTTTTTTATTTTTTTATTTTTTTAAATTATTATTATTATTATTTTTTTATTTTTATTTTTTCCAGTGGGTTTTGTCATACATTGATATGAATCAGCCATGGATTTACATGTATTCCCAATCCCTATCCCCCCTCCCACCTCCCTCTCCACCCGATTCCTCTGGGTCTTCCCAGTGCACCAGGCCCGAGCACTTGTCTCATGCATCCCACCTGGGCTGGTGATCTGTTTCACCATAGATAGTATACATGCTGTTTTTTTGAAACATCCCACCCTCACCTTCTCCCACAGAGTTCAAAAGTCTGTTCTGTATTTCTGTGTCTCTTTTTCTGTTTTGCATATAGGGTTATCGTTACCATCTTTCTAAATTCCATATATATGTGTTAGTATGCTGTAATGTTCTTTATCTTTCTGGCTTACTTCACTCTGTATAATGGGCTCCAGTTTCATCCATCTCATTAGGACTGATTCAAATGAATTCTTTTTAATGGCTGAGTAATATTCCATGGTGTATATGTACCACAGCTTCCTTATCCATTCATCTGCTGATGGGCATCTAGGTTGCTTCCATGTCCTGGCTATTATAAACAGTGCTGCGATGAACATTGGGGTGCACGTGTCTCTTTCAGATCTGGTTTCCTCAGTGTGTATGCCCAGAAGTGGGATTGCTGGGTCATATGGCAGTTCTATTTCCAGTTTTTTAAGAAATCTCCACACTGTTTTCCATAGCGGCTGTACTAGTTTGCATTCCCACCAACAGTGTAAGAGGGTTCCCTTTTCTCCACACCCTCTCCAGCATTTATTGCTTGTAGACTTTTGGATAGCAGCCATCCTGACTGGCGTGTAATGGTACCTCATTGTGGTTTTGATTTGCATTTCTCTAATAATGAGTGATGTTGAGCATCTTTTCATGTGTTTGTTAGCCATCTGTATGTCTTCTTTGGAGAAATGTCTGTTTAGTTCTTTGGCCCATTTTTTGATTGGGTCATTTGTTTTTCTGGAATTGAGCTGCAGGAGTTGCTTGTATATTTTTGAGATTAATCCTTTGTCTGTTTCTTCATTTGCTATTATTTTCTCCCAATCTGAGGGCTGTCTTTTCACCTTACTTATAGTTTCCTTTGTAGTGCAAAAGCTTTTAAGTTTCATTAGGTCCCATTTGTTTAGTTTTGCTTTTATTTCCAATATTCTGGGAGGTGGGTCATAGAGGATCTTGCTGTGATTTATGTCGGAGAGTGTTTTGCCTATGTTCTCCTCTAGGAGTTTTATAGTTTCTGGTCTTACATTTAGATCTTTAATCCATTTTGAGTTTATTTTTGTGTATGGTGTTAGAAAGTGTTCTAGTTTCATTCTTTTACAAGTGGTTGACCAGTTTTCCCAGCACCACTTGTTAAAGAGGTTGTCTTTTTTCCATTGTATATCCTTGCCTCCTTTGTCAAAGATAAGGTGTCCATAGGTTCGTGGATTTATCTCTGGGCTTTCTATTCTGTTCCATTGATCTATATTTCTGTCTTTGTGCCAGTACCATACTGTCTTGATGACTGTGGCTTTGTAGTAGAGTCTGAAGTCAGGCAGGTTGATTCCTCCAGTTCCATTCTTCTTTCTCAAGATTACTTTGGCTATTCGAGGTTTTTTGTATTTCCATACAAATTGTGAAATTCTTTGGTCTAGTTCTGTGAAAAATACCGTTGGTAGCTTGATAGGGATTGCATTGAATCTATAGACTGCTTTGGGTAGAATAGCCATTTTGACAATATTGATTCTTCCAATCCATGAACACGGTATGTTTCTCCATCTGTTTGTGTCCTCTTTGATTTCTTTCATCAGTGTTTTATAGTTTTCTATGTATAGGTCCTTTGTTTCTTTAGGTAGATATACTCCTAAGTATTTTATTCTTTTTGTTGCAATGGTGAATGGTATTGTTTCCTTAATTTCTCTTTCTGTTTTTTCATTGTTAGTATATAGGAATGCAAGGGATTTCTGTGTGTTAATTTTATATCCTGCAACTTTACTATATTCGTTGGTTAGCTCTAGTAATTTTCTGGTAGAGTCTTTAGGGTTTTCTATATAGAGGATCATGTCATCTGCAAACAGTGAGAGTGAAACTGTCCTTAATAAGTGTTCATTTCTTATTCTATCTTATTTGAAAGATACAAATGAGTGCTTCTTTTAATGTCTAGCATTCTTTCATTATTTATTGCTCAGATGCCAAGGTTGCTGCCCGTTTTTAACATTTTAACATGTGTGTATGAATCACATGATAATTGTTACTTTACAACATTTAGACTCATATAAAACAAGAAAGGAGGAAAAATATGAAAGTTTTACTGATTTAAAAGAATAAAAGAGAAGTATTTAAAATTTGGTTGTAAATAATTCTTACTAATGAAAATATGATTATAGA
This sequence comes from Cervus canadensis, assembly GCF_019320065.1. Classification (NCBI taxonomy): domain Eukaryota; kingdom Metazoa; phylum Chordata; class Mammalia; order Artiodactyla; family Cervidae; genus Cervus; species Cervus canadensis. The sequence continues at coordinate 11,526,808 of NC_057400.1, forward strand.
CAAATATTTTCTGAAGTTGAGAAACTAAGATTAGGCTGAATATACAGTATTTTTTCAATCACAATGTCATCATGATTGACACAGTGAAATTTTAATTAACACTCAATACTGCTGGCAAAGAGCAGCAATGACATTATGAATGGATTTAAAAGGTATAGTGTAAATATATTAGTAGAAATCAGACAACTGCTGGGAAGAATCACAAGGATGGTAAAATATTTGATTTTTTCAACATTGACATGAAAGTCACCTATCTAGCCAGCATATTCATAATTTAATAAAGCTTTCAACATGCTCTCTGAATCAAAGATTTTTCAAAGGAATGATATACACACATGTTACTAATATTAAAATTATAAATTCTCAAATGCTAGTAAATAACAAATGATTAAAAAATAATGTAGAGGGATATCTCTTCATCTTTGTTTTCTAAACATCAACCAGATTAAATGAGGATATGGTTCATGTTTAATACATACCAGATGGTGTTTTGCTGATGGAGCTTATAAAACAAAAACAAAATTAAAATACTAAATAGAGCCACACATTTGAATCTGTAATAATAATTTAAAATAGCAATTCTGATTTTTTTAAAAAGAATACATGAGATAGGAACAAAGTATAAACAAAAGTAATAAAAATTCATATATTGTAAATTTATGCAAAGATTAAAAAAATGGGAAAAATAATAATCCTTTTTTCTATTAATATAGTGTCATAGTATGTTTAAATTAATTATAGCTGTATATATCCTTCTCTATTTTTGACAACTGAATATTTTGGTCTTCAGTTTACAAAGTATTTGATGGATATCTCTTATATACTATATGTTTCCAAACTAAACCAAGTTGCAAACTAAGATGGATCCTGCAGTTGAAAATTACAAACTGTATCACCCACTATGATTTAGGATGATTTCACAGAAACAACCTAATTATATGTAATATACATAAGCATCCTCTAGAGAGACATTCCTAATTTATTTCCCCACCCTAGCCTAGAATCACATTATGTGACTTATTAAAAATGCCCATGGGGTGTGAAGATTAGGAATCTAGTTAAGCTTTAAAGTTTCTGAGAATTCAAGTGGCATGATTTGGAGTAGTTATCTTTATTTCACTAGATAGGAATTTATGTACTTTGTAACCAAAGCTGCGTTCTGTCACTGGTTTAAAACATTATCACTGGTGAAAATAATGGTTTCACAGATGGAGACAATTTTAAATTTCCTACACTGTGATTGATTTCTAGAAGCTTGTTTTTTTTTGTTTTTTTTTTTTTTTAATCTTGCCAAAAATGTCTATTGCTTCTACATGAAAACAACTGGCCAATTCAAACTAATAGTTTAAATTTATTTAACATTAAGAAAAACACACACACAGTTGCAGTCTTTGAACGCTAAATGTCTCTCTTGAGTATACACAAACTTGAGAAAATCACTCATCCAATTAGTAAAACAGACAAAATGAAACAAAACAGAAATTCTCCATGAACCAACAGAATCGATAAACCAAAATTATCATCTGTACCCATTTTTCACCTGGCCAAAATATATCTTTGAACACCATAGAACTAATGAAGAGGAAATGTTTTGATATATTAAACATATAGATAATCTAAAAACTTTAAATAAAATCTGATGCGTTAGATGTTTCCTCTGTAATTTTTAAATTAAGAAAATAATTTGATAATAAAAGGATACTATCTAAATTTGTATTTTCTTTAGCTTTTTTCCTTCATTCTGATTAAGTTGCTAGTGAATACTGATGTGACCATGGAGCGTGCAGCAAGGAGAGAGAAGAGAAAATCAAGAACCTGATTAACATACCAAGTCAATCCCAGAATAATCAAGAATTCACTGTGTTATCATTTGTAGTTAGATATAATAAGTATTAGAATCTTAAAGCTATGAACTTTGGTGTGCTTTCCAGGGAAGAAGACATTTTCAATGGATAGCTACATAATTTGTTAATATCTATTTGTCTTCATATTGTGATAAGCACTCTTACAAATAACAGTTTAGCAAAACTGTGATGCTCAAAATCCTTCAAATTAGGCTTCAACAGTACATGAACTGAGAACTTCCAGATGTACAAGCTGGATTTATAAAAGGCAGAGGAACCAGAGATCAAATTGCCAATATCCATTGGATCATAGAAAAAGCAAGGGAATTTCAGGAAAATATTTACTTTTGATTCATTAACTATGCTAAAGCCTTTGATTGTGTGGATCACAACAAACCATGGAAAATTCTTAAACTCATGGGAATATCAGAACACCTCATCTGCCTCCTGAGAAACCTGCAAGCCACAGTTAGAACCAGACATGGAACAACTGACTAGCTCAAAACTGGGAAAGGAGTATGACAAGGCTATGTATGGTCACCCTGTTTGTTTAACTTCTATACAAAGTACATCATGTGAAATGCTGGGCTGAATGAATGACAAACTGGATTCAAGCTTGCCAAGAGAAATATCAACAACCTCAGATATGTAGATGATACCACTCTAATGGTGAAAATTGAATAAGAACTAAAGAACCTCTTGATGAGGGTGAAAGAAGAGAGTGAAAAAGCTGGCACTCAAAAAATTAAGATCATGACATATGGTCCCATCACTTCATGGCAAATAGGTGGGTAAAAAGTGGAAACAGTGGCAAATTTTATATTCTTGGGCTCCAAAATCACTGTGGATGGTGACTGCAGCCACAAAATTAAAAGATGCTTGCTCCTTGGAAGAAAAGTTATGCTTTGTCAACAAAAGCCCATATAGTCAAATCTGTGGTTTTTCTAGTAGTCATGTATGGATGTGAGAGTTGGACCATAAAGAAGGCTGAGAGTGCAAGAATTGATGCTTTGAAATTGTGGGGCTGAAGAAGACTCTTGAGAGTCCCTTGGATAGCAAGGAGATCAAACCAGTCAATACTAAAGGAAATCAACTCTGACAATTCATTGGAAGGACTGACGTCTGAAGCTGAAGCTCCAATACTTTGGCCACCTGATGCAAAGAACTGACTCATTGGAAAAGATGCTGATTCTGGGAAAGATAGAGAGCAGGAGGAGAAGCAGGTGACAGAGAATGAGATTGTTGGATGGCATTACTGACTCAATGGACATGAGTTTGTACAAAATCTGGGAGATAGTGAAGGACAAGGAAGCCCGGTATGCTGCAGTCCATGGGGTCACAAAGAGTTAGACATGACTTAGCAACTGAACAACAACAAAACCATGAAGAGTCCTTGACTATTAGGTTCAAATTAAAAGTGATCTACAAATACATGCTATGAAGTGAGAAGAGGAATAATCCTATTAGTAGGAAAGTATTAATGGGGAAAATGTAGTAAAATAGACTATGGCATGATTTGGAATTGAAGTATCACGAGATTAGGAGGCCAGCTAATTCCATTTTTACCCTCTGCTCTTTAAGCAACATCATTTCTATGCCTTACTTTTCTTATCTGCCACAAGAGGGTCAAAATAAAAAAATGTTTCAATTCCACATCCCATGTATCAATAGTCAAGAGTAAATTGTGTTCAGAATATTACAGTAGCAACAACCCTGGGTGTGTATGAGAATTTATTGTAGGTCAGCTAAAATATTAGCATTTTACTTGTATTACATAACTTAAAACTTACAGCAATCATCTGAAGTTAGCTTTATTTTATCCATTTCACAGATCGAGAATGGTGAATCACTTTGCAGGTAGATGACCAATCCAGAATTCAAATCTGCCTTTTGTTGATTTTAAATGCTCTTTCAGCCAGTTTGTGTCTTTCAGTTGGAACATTTAATCCATTTACATTAAAGGTAAGTATTGATATGTGTGTTCCTATTACCATTTTCTTAGTTGTTTTGGGCTTGTTTTGTGGATCTCTTTCTTAGGATTGACACATGCACTACCATGTATAATATAGATAACTAATCGGAACCTGCTATAAAGTACAAGAAGCTTAGCTTGGTGCTCTGCGATGACCTAGTAGGGTGGGATGGGGATGGGGTGGGAGGCAGAGGATATATACATATACACATATAACTGATTCACTTCAATGTACAACAGAAATTAACATAACATTGTAAAGCAATTATGCTCCGATAAAATAAAAATTTATGAAAAAGATTTTAAAAAATAAAGCTAATGTCACGACTAAAATAAATAAATGCTCTTTTACCTAAATCATGTGTTCTTGATTGAGAGAGAAGTAACGTGACAGCAAGAAAAACACAACTTAATTATGAAAACAGGAGGTGGGACATTCATAACAGAAACTCTACTGATGGAAAACCAGCAAGCAAAAGAATGGCCTGTTGATATAAGGCCAGCAGGCTCATGGCATCCTCATTGTGTAACATAGGGCACAACCTATTTATATAACATGTATTTTCTTAAAACACACCATTACTCAAAGTCATAACAGATCCTCATGCAAAAATGATGAAAGATAAGGTCAGCAAGAGATTTCCAGGTATGTGGACACCATAGATTTATAACTCTCATTAAAATTCTTGAGGCAGCAAGGGTGTGACCTAGAAAGATATACTGTTTGGAAGAAACAGAGTGATGGAGTTCCACTGTGATGGAAAAGAGGAGAAGTAAGGAAACAGCAGGGAAAACAAAAAACACCATTGTTTCTATGAAAAATGTATAAAGAGTATGGCTTAATAATGCATAAAGCAGGGATCCCTAAGTTCATATCCTGTCTTGGGTCATAAATATCAATGAACTAGAGATGGTCTCTGTTTTACCTTATCATATAAGCGACATCTCACGGTGAGGAAGAATGATGAAAAACCTTTCACTCTTGGGTGAATGCCAGGCCAAACTCAAAGTAACAAACCAATGATTATTTGTTATACATGGTACTAGTGCCAGATATTAGAAATCACATCAGTGGGAGCAGAAGCGGTATTCCTTGAAATTTACTTAATGGGAAAGGATTGCATCAGTTAGTAATTTTATTCCATTTGCCAGGTGATCACAGAATACTAAAAACAAACAATGACTATCTGCTATAGCTATGACCAGGGGCATTGGTAAAGTCGTCTCCTTTCAACTTGGTTTATACTGGAAATTGTGACTAAATTTATGCCATTTAAAACAAAAAAATTAGTCAATTATAAATTAGTCCATTTTAAAATCAGTTTGAAATTGAAACCTTTAAAAGTATTTATTTTTCTGAAAGAAGATCCATGTGCATGTGGTTTGAATGAACCTATTGAATAAATAGGATTCTAGCATCATCTCTATCGATATTTGTATGATCTTTGACTGGCTAGTTAGATGGCTTTGTCAGATAAAGTTTTATGACTAGAAATTAGTATTGTTAGTAAGGCATTGATTGAAAATTGCCCTGTAGACATTTGCTGATGGGTATATACATTTGTACCTCAGTAGAGTCCCGCACCATTAATTATTGTGTCCAAAAATACGTAGCTTCTAAGATTCCAAAGTACTAAACAACCTAGGCATTATCCCCCAAAATGATGGCTTATAAAGTAATCATGCTCATGAAAGTAAACACAAAATATTTTTTAAAGATCCTGACCTACAAGAATAACAACTCAATTCACTAACTCAGAGGGGGAAAAAGTGTGCACACATAATTTACCAGGTCAAAAATCTGCTGGGAAGGTCTTGCCCTCTGGTATAAGAAATCATATCATGCTCACCTTTTTCCTGGGGCCAGAATGCTTACAGCTCTCTCAGCAACACTGCTGTTCCTTTTATGTATTTCCCAGAAGACAAAAAAAGTGCAATAACAAAACACTTAGATTCATCATTATCTAAAATATAACAGAATTCATTACCATTCTTTAAAAATTAATTTCTCTGAAGTGAAATGTAATGATTTATCTGTTTTAAAACTATTCAATAGATTTGTATCTTCTTTAGGATAAATCTGAAATTCTTGGCATGACATATAATTGTCTTCAGTATACATCTCTTTCCTATTCTGTCCATCATTTCTCACTTCTCTCCTACCTCAAAACTTACATTTAAGCAAAACTGAGGAATTTTTAGTTGCCTAAACACGGTGTGTTGTCTAATGTTTTATGCTGTTATACATACTGTCCCATGAGGTTTACCTGGTGACTCGGTGGTAAAGAATCTGTCTGCACTGCAAGAGATGAGGGTTTTAATCCCTGAGTTGAAAAGATCCCCAGAGAAGGAAATGGCAATCTACTCCAGTGTTCTTGCCTGGAGAATCCCATGGACAGAGGAGCTTGGCAGGCTACAGTATATGGGGTCGCAAGAGTCGGACATGACTTAGCAATTAAACCACCACCACAAGTGTTCTTTCCTGGAAAATCACATGGACAGAGCAGCCTGACAGGCTACAGTCCATAGGGTCACTAAAGAGTCAGACATGACTGAGGAACTAAACAACAACATACTACCCCATATGTCCAGAATGTGGGCAAGAATCCCTTAGAAGAAATGGAGTAGCCATCATAGTCAACAAAAGAGTCTGGCATCCAGTGCTTGGATGCAATCTCAAAAATGACAGAATGATCTCCACTTGTTTCCAAGGCAAACCATTCAATATTGCAGTAATCTAAGCCTATGCCCCGACCAGTGATGCTGAAGAAGCTGAAGTTGAACAGTTCTATGAAGACTTACAAGGCCTTCTAGAACTAACACTCAAAAAAAGATGTCCTTTTCATTATAGAGGAGGGGAATGCAAAAGTAGGAAGTCAAGATATACCTGGAGTAACAGGCAAATTTGGCCTTGGAGTACAGAATGAAGCAGGACAAAGGCTAATAGAGTTTTGCCAAGAGAACGCACTGGTCATAACAAACACCCTCTTCCAACAACACAAGAGAAGACTTTACACATGGACATCACCAGATGGTCAATACAGAAATCAGATTGATTGTATTCTTTGCAGACAAAGACGGAGAAGTTCTATACAGTCAGCAAAAACAAGACTGGGAGCTGACTGTGGCTCAGATCATGAACTCCTTATTGCTAAATTTAGACTTAAATTGAAGAAAGTAGGGAAAACCACTTGAGCATTCAGATATGAACTAAATCAAATCCCCTATGATTATACAGTGGAAGTGACAAATAGATTCAAGGGATTAGGTCTGTTAGAGTGCCTTAAGAACTATGGATGGAGGTTCGTGACATTGTACAGGAGGCAGGGATCAAGACCATCCCCAAGAAAAAGAAATTCAAAAAGGCAAAATGGCTGTCTGAGGAGGCCTTACAAATAGCTGTGAATAGAAAAGAAGTGAAAGGCAAAGGAGAAAGGGAAAGATATTCCCATTTGAATGCAGAGTTCCAAAGAATAGCAAGGAGAGATAAGAAAGCTTTCCTCATGGATCAGTGCAAAGAAATAGAGGAAAACAATAGAATGGGAAAGACTAGAGATCTCTTTAAAAAATTAGAGATACCTAGGAAACACTTCAGGCAAAGATGGGCACCATAAAAGACAGAAATGGTATGGACCTAACAGAAGCAGAAGATATTAAGAAGAAAATATTAAGCAGAAGATATTAAGAAGAGGTGGCAAGAATACACTGAAGACTATACAAAAAGATCTTCACAACCCAGATAATCACAATGGTGTGATCACTCACCTAGAGCCAGACATCCTAGAATGTGAAGTCAAGTGGGGGCCTTAGGAAGAACCATTATGCACAAAGCTAAGGGAGATGATGGAATTCCAGTTGGGCTACTTCAAATCCTAAAAGATGATGCTGTGAAAGTGCTGCACTCAATATGTCAGCAAATTTGGAAAACTCAGCTGTGGCCACAGGACTGGAAAAGGTCAGTTTTCATTTCAATCTCAAAGAAAGGCAAAGACAAAGAATATTCAAAGTACCTCACAATTTCACTCATCTCACATGCTAGCAAAGTAATCCTCAAAATTCTCCAAGCCAGGCTTCAATAATATGTGAACCATGAACTTCCAGATGTTCAAGGTAGATATAGAAAAGGCAGAGGAACCAGAGATCAAATTGTGAACATCCGTTGGATCATCGAAAAAGCAAGAGAGTTCCGGAAAAGCATCTACTTCTGCTTTATTGACTATGCCAAAGCCTTTGACTGTGTGGACCACAATAAACTTTGGAAAATTCTTAAAGACATGGGAATGCCTCTTGAGAAATCTGTAGGTAGGTCAGGAGGCAAAAATTAGAATTGGACATGGTACAACAGACTGGTTCCCAATAGGGAAAGGACTATGTCAAGGCTATATACTGTCACCCTGCTTATTTAACTTATATGCAGGGTACATCACGAGAAACGCTGGGCTGGAGGAAGCACAAGCTGGAATCAAGATTGCCAGGAGAAATATCAATAACCTCAGATATGCAGATAACACCACTGTTATGGCAGAAAGCAAAGGAGAACTAAAGAGCCTCTTGATGAAAGTGAAAGAGGAGAGTGAAAATGTTGGCTTAAAATTCAATATTCAGAAAATAAAAATCATGGCATCTGGTCCCATCACTTCATGGAAAATAGATGGATAAACAGTGGAAACAGTGACAGACTTTTGGGGCTCCAAAATCACTGCAGATAGTGACTGCAGCCATGAAATTAAACAACATTTGCTTCTTGGAAGAAAAGTTATGATAAACCTGGACAGCACATGCAGAGACATTACTTCGTCAACAAAGGTCTGTCTAGTCAAAGCTATGATTTTTCCAGTAGTTATGTACAAATGTGAGAGTTGGTCTCTAAACAAAGCTGAGCCCCAAAGATTGATGCTTTTGAACTTTGGTATTGGAGAAAACTCTTGAGAGTCCCTTGGACTGCAAGGAGATCCAACCAGTCCATCCTAAAGGAAATCAGTCCTTGGAAGGACATGATGTTGAAGCTGAAACTCCAATACATTGGCCACCTGATGCGAAAGACTGATTAGAAAAGACCCTGATGCTGGGAAAGATTGAAGGCCGGAGGAAAAGGGGCTGATAGAGGATGAGATGGTTGGATGGCGTCACTGACTCATTGGATATGAGTCTGAGTAAACTCTGGGAGTTGTTGATGGACAGGGAGGCCTGGTGTGCTGCAGTCCATGCGGTTGCAAAGAGTCGGACATGACTAAGTGATTGAACTGAACTGAACTGGTGTCCAGAAATCTGTTCCTCCATTTTTATGTTTGTACAAGGGAACAATCTCCTGGCCTTCTCTGACTTTCTGACCTTCTCGTACAGGTAGACTCAATAAATTGTTTATTTTTTATTTTGAAGCTCTTTTAATTCCAGATTCAGAAACTCTCAAGTTTCAAGGTCTGAATGCTGTTTTTGATTACCACTATTAATATTGCTTATTTTAGTACATCTTTTACTCTCCCCCCCGCCCCCATGAATTCTTACTTCCTCTGTGCTTCTACTGAAATTCCAGTATGCCTCAAATATAGCACACTTGTTATTTTTTTTTTTTCATTTTTGTCTAACTAATCACTTTCATGATCTAATTCCTAGCATCTTACTCAGTAATACAGCATAGCAGTCAAAAAGGGAGGGCCCTGAGGAAAGAGATGGATTCAAATTTCCAGTAAAAGTTATTATAGCTGAGTGGCTTCAAGCAAGTTACTCTACCTTTCTGTTTCCTGATTTGTAAGACATGAGCGATCGCAGTTCCTCCATTATAGGATTGTGACAACTGAATTTGATAACACATGTGACAGTTAAAAAGAATCACTGATACATAGTGAGATTCTATAAGTATGTGTTCTTCTTAAAATTTAGATGCTATTTAATCCCTGGCTCATAGGAAAAGTTTAATAAACATTTGCTGACTAATATGAATGAATGAATGATTGAAGACAGGTTGTACTAACTCTGACATCTGTGGTTTCTCTTACTTTTGTAATACAGAGCTTCAATCTAGTCAGTATATTCAATATGCCCCTGCATCAGGCTGATAACAAGTATTCCGAGAGTAACTGATCAGCCCAAGTGGTACATCACTATTCTTTATATTTTCAGTGTCAATTGGAACTTAACAAACAAACAAAGAAACCCAATCAAAGTGTAGTAAATAGATTCACCTGAGAAATGCTAAAAATAGAATAATGGGTAATAGTAAAATTCAAATTCCAGAGGACATTTTTATTGGTCTTTCCTACGTCACTTTTTGGTCATATAACATACCTACATCACAAGATTGGCTTCAGAAATCATATAGACCACATCAATCTTTCTCAGACTTTAAAGTAGAAAAAGACTTTGAGGACAAGTTAAGATGCAGACTCAGAAGGTATGGGAATGGGAAATACTAAAAATGGGAAATGCTGAAATGCAATAGTTGAGTGTGTAAATTTTAAAGAACACAGATGTAAAGAACAAATGTATGGATACAAACCAGGACATGGGGTGTGGAATGAATTGGGAGATTGGGCTTGACATATATATATGTATATACATACATATATATATGTATATATATACACACATATAAATATATGTGCATACAATTAAATATATATATATTTATACTATGTATAAAATAGATGACTAATGAGAACATACTATATAGCACAGGGAACTCCACTTGGTGCTCTGTGGTGACCTAAATGTCAAGGAAATAAAAAAAGAGGTGATATATCTACACATAAGGCTGATTCACTTTGTTATAGAGCAGAAACTAATACAGCAGTGTAAAGTAACTATACTACAATAAAAGAAAATTTTAAAAAAAGAACAAAAGAATCAACAAGGATGTATGTTAAAAATACAGACTTTGGAAACCGATACACAGAAATATTTGGGGTGACATAAGATATATTAAGAGTTAACAAATATCCAAGACACTTCTCATGTAGATGTCTAAGGACTACACTTTAAAAATCACAGAACAAGAAGCCCAAACCTCTTAAGGGCAGTCTTATTTGCCACTAATTTTTCTTGTTTACAATATCCCCTGGAACTTAGTGGCTATTAAATAAATATTAATTTTATAAATCAAAGAATAAAAGTGAATAAATAAGCCAGAAATTCATCTGAAATTTGAGAATATGGGTGAAAAGCCAAAAAAAGTCATATGCATGTATATGTAATATATGTGAGTTTGCAAAGATTTTCTATGATAAATTTTGATGATGAATGATGATATCTTTCCTTAATTGTCTTCTAGGTTTACATTATAGATAAGTAAAAATTTTATTCAAATGCAAAAAAAAAAAATAAGGTATAACTATTAAGAAAATTTGTAATTAACTATTTATGATAAAAATTCTCAATAAATTGGGTACAGAAGGAATGTACCTCAAAACAATAAAAGTTATATATGACAAAGCCAGAACTAACATAATACTAAATGGTGAAAACTGAAAGCTACCTCTCTAAGATCAGGGATAAGACAAGGATATCCACTCTTATCACTCTTAATCAACAAGTTCTGGCCAAACAACTAGGTAAGAAAAAAATGTCATCCAAATTGGAAAAGAAGTAAAATTGTCACCATTTGCAGATGACAAGATTTTATTTATAGAAAACCCTAAAGACTTTACCAAAAAAAAAAAAAACTAATAATGAATATGGAAAGTTGTATAATGCAAAACATCAATTTCAAAATCAGTTGTTTCTATCCACCAACAGTGAACTAGTTAAAAAAAAAGAGAAATTAAGAAAACAATTCTATTTAAAATAGCAACAAAATGAATCTGTAATGCAATTTAACCAAAAAGGTAAAAGACCTGTACACTGAAAACAATGGCATTGTTGAAATAAATTGAATAAAAGAAATGGAAAGACATTGTGTGCTCACGGATTGAAAGAATTAATATTGTCAAAATGACTACATTACCTAAAGCAATGTGTAGATTAAATGTAATCCCTATCAAAATCCCGAGAGATTTTTAAAATATAAAATAGAACAAAAAAGTCTTAAAATTTGTATGGAACCTCAGAAGACCCAAGATAACCAAAATAATCCTAAGAAAGAAGAACACAGTTGGAAATATCACATATCCTGATTTCAAATTATACTACAAAGATACAGTAATCAAACTAGCATGGTACTGGCAGAAATATAGACATATAAATCAATGGAACAGAATTGAGAGCCCAGAAATAAACCCACATATATATGGATAATTAATTTATAACAAAGGAGTGAAGAACATACAATAGTGAAAAGATAGATGGAATTAGGAAAACTGAACAGCCACATGCAAAGGAATAAAACTAGATCACTATCTTATATCATAAATACAAATTAACTCAAAATGGATTACAAACTTGAATGTAAGACATAAAACCATAAAACTTTGAGAAGAAAACATAGACAGTATGCCCTTTTACATGGGTCTTAGTAATATCTTTCTGGAGATATCTTCTCATGTGGAGAAACAAAAGCAAAAATAACCAAATAAGACAATATAAAACTAAGAAGTTTTTGAAGAGCAAAGGAAACCATCAGCAGAATGAAATGACAACCTACCAAATGGTCAATATATTTGCAAGTCACAGAACTGATACAGGGTTAATATTCAAAGTATGTAAAGAGCTCATACAATTCAACAACAACAAAAAACCCAAACAACTCAAATTTTAAAAGAAGACATTTTCCAACAAACAGATGACCAACAGGCACTAAAAAGTGTTTAACAACACTAAGTTTCAGGGAAATGCAAATTAAAACCCACAATAAGATACTACTTAACATCTATTAAAATGACTATTATCAAAAAGGCAAAAAATAACAAATGTGGAAGAGGATATGGGAAAAAAGAACCCTCATACACTTTTGGTGGGAACATAAACTGGTACATCCCCTGTGGGAAGCAGTATATAGATTCATCAAATATTAGGAATAGAATTCCCATGTGTTCCAACTATTTCATTTCTAGGTATTTAGCTGAAGAATACTAAAATGCTAATTCAGAAAGATACATGCACCCTTCTATTCATTGGACTATTATTTACAACTGAAAAAATATGAAAACAACATAAGTACCTATTGATGGATGGACATATATCATATTTATGGAATATTAACATAGTTATTTGTTGCTAAGGGAAATATCTTCTATCTTCTTATTCTGAATCACACCAATCACAAATACCATGTTTCAGAGATTTTTAGTCTTTGTCTATGTGATGGTTCAATATACATACTTAGAGAATCATATAAACTTTTTAACATCTACACAGAAATGTATAATATTAAAATCTCAGGATTTTACTTCATCCCTCTGCAAAATGCCAAATACAATGATATACCCTGGGAATGATTTCTCAGCTTTGCATGATCTCTGCCTTGCTGTATGGATACTCTTGGTATTTTAATAGGAATAAAGGCAATTTTCAGAGCTAATATGATTTGAAAAGGCCTCTACCCTTTGCTAAGAAAAATAGATTCCAAGATATTTCCCTTCTATTGTTAGCTAATATTGCCTATTTATTTAATTTTTTAACCACATTCTTCTCACTCTCATGCAGACTACATCAAAGAGTTATTTGTTCTATCTGACTCTTTATAATAAAATTATCTAAGATAAACTCAAACTTTGCATTTTACCATTACAGTAAGCATTTGCAAGAGAATAATTCAGCAATGACACATGTCACTGAGGTTGTATATTATGATTGTAATAGGTGGTGTTTTTCAAATTGAATTTTACAGCTAACTTATGTAGTCCATAGCATATTATGGCTATATTTCAGGTGTCAAACATAACGAAAAGAAAGAGAAAAGATCTTCCCTCAAGTCAGATAGCAAGGTTAGAAATGCTAAACTGCCAAAAGCTGCATTGTTCACATTATAAGAAACCATTCTTAAAGTACTTTTGAGAGCTTTTGTAAAGATTTGCACTTCCATGAAATCATTGGAGAAAAGGATAAACAACAAATTCCTACTTTTCTATTTGTTTCTTTTATCCGCACTCTAGTCATCTATAAAACTGCATATATTTAATATGTAATCTGCATGCAGAAGAACAACCTCTGTTTAGAGAAAGCAATAAATAAATGATCTAGAAAGTCTCCTAGTCTAATTCCTTACACATCAACAGAGGTGAGAAAAATATTATTTAATTAGATGGCAAATGCATTCTGATTGGACACTATTACACCAACCAAACTATTCATGTGCTCTGAAAAGCCAGTCGAACATCTTGTAAGAATTAGGTATTAACAAAGATAGAGCAGTCAGTTCCGTGATGTCACATAGATACTGTCCAGAGTTTGTTATTTCTATTTTTCCCTTTCTCCAAATAAACATTAAATTGCAGGAGAAATCATTCTCCCTAAGTGACTTTTCAATTGGGCCTTGGGAAGCATCATTACACAGAAAGCTAGTGGAGATGATGGAATTCCAGTTGAGCTAGTTCAAATCCTAAAAGATGATGTTGTTAAAGAGCTGCACTCACTATGCCAGCAAATTTGGAAAACACAGCATTGGCACAAGACTGGAAAAAAATCAGTTCTCATTCCAATCCCAAAAAAAGGAAATGCCAAAGAATGCTCAAACTATAGCACAATAAGTGCACAATTGCACTTACCTCACATACTAGCAAAGTAATGTTCAAAATTCTCCAGTGAGGCTTCAACAGTATGTGAACCAAGAACTTTCAGATGTTCAAGCTAGATTTATAAAAGGCAGAGGAAACAGAGACTGAATCACCAACATCTGTTGGCTCATAGAAAAAGCTAGAGAATTCCAAAAGAAATCTACTTCTGAGTTATTTGGTATGCCAAAGCCTTTGACTGTGTGCATCACAACAAACAGTGGAAAATTCTTAAAGAGATGGGAATACCAGACCACCTTACCTGCCTCCTGAGAAATCTGTATCCAGGTCAAGAAGCAACAGAGAACGGGACATGAAACAACAGACTGGTTTCCAAATTGGGAAAATAGTATGTCAAGGCTGTCTATTGTCACCTGCTTATTTAACTTATATGCAGAGTATATCATGTGAAATGCCTGACTGGATGAAGAGCAAGTTGGAATCAAGATACTAGGAGAACTATCAATAACCTCAGATATGCAGATGACACCACCCTTATGGGAGAAAGCAAAGAAGATCTAAAGAGCATCTTGATGAAAGTGAAAGAGGAGAGTCAAAAAGTTGGCTTAAAACAGCATTCAAAAAATGAAGATCATGGCATCTGGTCCCATCACTTCATGGAAAATAGATGGGGAAACAATGGAAACAGTGAGAGCCTTTATTTTCTTGGGCTCCAAAATCACTGCAGATGATGCATGCAACCATGAAGTTAAAAGACCTTGCCCCTTGGAAGAAAAGCTGTAACAAACCACAGACAGTATATTAAAAAGCAGAGACATTACTTTGCAACAAAGGGCTGTCTTGTCAAAGATATGGGTTTTCCAGTAGTCATGTATGGATGTGAGAGTTGGACCATGAAGAAAGCTGAGCACTGAAGAATTGATGCTTTGATCTGTGATGTTGCAGAAGACTCTTGAGAGTCCCTTGAACTGCAAGGAGATCCAACCAGTCAATCCTAAAGGAAATCAGTCCTGAATATTCATTGGAAGGACTGATGCTGAAGCTGAGGTGAAGAACTGACTCATTGGAAAAGACCCTGATGCTGGGAAAGACTGAAGACAGAAGGAGAAAAGGATGACAGTGGATGAGATGGTTGAATATCATCACCGACTCAATGGATATGAATTTGAGCAAGCGCCAGGAGTTGGTGATGGACAGGGAAGCCTGGTGTGCTGCTGTCCATGGGGTCACAGAGTTGGACACGACTGAGCAACTGAACTGAACTGAAGTGGTTTTTCTAAGTCAATTATCTTTGGACATACTTTTCTGGAGAAAAAGAAATTTTGAACTTTTGACCATATAAGTAGTGTGGTCCATGGTATTTATACTGTTCTCAAATAAGAAATTTCTAGTGGGAAAAAAATAAATAAAACAGCAGTTTCTTTACACCTAAGCAGTCTCCAGTTAGGGACTATATGTCAAAAATTTTTATTGACAATGGGATCCCAAAAATAGTGAGGCTATATTCTGAAAAATTATCCTAATTAAATATTAGAGAATAAATCTTGTATTATATATTGATACTCATTTTGGAAAATTATATTCTTAACTAAACCCTGCCCAAGAAACTAAAGTGCAGACTAATGTAAATATGAAATTACAAAGAATCCAGATATCCACCTCAGGATAAGTTTGAGTTACAGGGACCAGATTTACCATCATTCCTGAAACAATTAAAAGCAGAAACCAAAACCAGACAAAAGCACAAAAGGAAATCAGTCAATCTTTATGAAATAACATGTTTTTAGGACATTGAATACTAGGCAATCAAGAATAGTGATTTGGAAAAATGTAAATTAAGTCCTGAGATTGCCTGAGCTCAAAGATTACCTTTGAGAGAGTCTATAAGACAGGGCACAAAGACAAATTGGGCAGAACCCTGAGGTCTCCTTGAATTGATAACCATTGTTGCTGAGATTCATGGAAAGCCAAGGCTGCAGGAGTTTGAGTAACAAAGTATTGAAAAGATGAGGGCTGTATAAACAGAACACTCCAGAGATCTCAGGGGAAGTTTTCAGCTGAAGAAACTGATTTAAGGGACACAAAATGAAACAAAAACTCCTTCTCATAATATAGAGGGCATTGACTGGAGGATTTTGTTTCTATAATGTGGCAAACTTAGATTTAGAATGAACTGTTCTGGTCTGTTAAACACAGCTTAAAAGCAAGTGTCAAAATGATTAAATGATTTCCAAATAAGATTAATTGCATCTCAGGACAAAACTTCATCACATTTACATGAATGAAAAATATCCAGCACCCCAAACAGACAAAATTCACAATTTCTGACTTTTAATAAAAAGTGTAAGACATTCAAAGAGCAGGAAAATAATGACTCATAAAGAGGAAAAAATTAGTTTAAACATTCCCAACAATGATACCATGATAAAATAGCATGCAAGGATATTAAAACAATATCTGAGATGAAAAACACTGGATAGGACTGAAAGTGAAGGTGAAGGTGAAGTCACTCAGTCGTGTCCGACTCTTTGCAACCCCATGGACTGTAACCTACCATTCTCAGTCTATGGGATTTTCCAGGCAAGATCACTGGAGTGGGTTGCCATTTCCTTCTCCAGGGGATCTTCCCGACCCAGGGATCAAACCCGGGTCTCCCATTGTAGGCAGACACTTTATTGCCTGAGCTCCCAGGGAAGCCCTTTTAGAAACAGATTAACACTTAGAGAAATAGATCTGTGAATACAAAGACAAATAAGTTGAGACTATCCAAAAATGTAATACAGAAAGGAAAATATTAGGGAAAAGAATTAGCAATCAGTAAACTGTGACAAAAAGTAACCACATATACATAAATTTAAATCTCTGATGGAAAGAAGGGTGGATACAGAAAAAGTGTTTAAAGAAATAAATGGCCCAAACTTTTCCAAATTTGATGAAACCTGTAAACTCATAAATCCAATAGTTTCTTTTTTTTTTTTTTTCCAATAGTTTCAAAGTACTTCAAAAAGAAAAAGTATGAATAAAACCATACGAAGGCATGTTGTAACTAAATTGTTTAAAACCATTAATAAGTATAAAATCTTAAAAGCAATCAGAGTCAAACAATACAATAGTATGGAACAAAGCTAAGAATAATAGCCAAACTCTCAGCAGAAACAATCAAAGTCAGAGGGCAGCTGGCTAATACCTTTAAAACATTGACAGAAGAGAAAAAGAGTTCTAGATAAAGTGAAAGATATTTTAAAAATTTAAGGTGAAATAAAAAGAATTTTGAACAAATATCAAAGCTGAATTTAATAACATATAGATTTATACTAGAAGGTGTACTAGAGGAAGCCCTCAGGCAGAAGAAAAATGATGGCAGTGGAAAAATTGGACCCGCACAAAAGAATGAAAAGACATCAAAAAAAGAAAAAAACTATGCAAGCAAATATAAAGTCTTTTTGTTATTATTTAATTTTCTGTAAAATGCAGTTAACTGTTCAAATTGAATTAGCAAAAACACATTGAAAAATTAGAAATTTCAAGACTTTCAACAGTTGACAGAACAGAGAGAAAAAATAGTAAGACTATAAAGGATGTCAATAACATTACCAATCAAAATGCCTTAATTTTCATTTGTAGAATACTGTTCAAAAGCAGAACGCACATTCTCTTCAAGTCTACACAAAACATTTACCAAGATAGACTATATTCTGAACCACAAAACAAATCTCAGTAAATCTAATTTAACAACATACAATATGTGTTCTCTGACCTTGATGGAATTAAATTAGAAATGAGTAAAAAAAAAAAAAAAGAAATGAGTAACAATATTTGCAGAAAAGTTCCTAAATATTTGAAACTAAATAATATATGTCTAAATAATCTGTTAATCAAGCAAGGAATCAAAAGGGAAATTTGAAAATATTTTGAACTGATTGAAAGTGAAAAAAATAACATATCCATGAATTAAGGCCCATAGTTGCCTCCAGAGACACTGCCTTAAAGATACACCTTGTAATGACCATTTCTATATGTTCCTCTCCACTTAATCCTTTTCTCTCCATTGGCTTTTCAGGTTTTGCCTCTCTTGTCTGGCTACTATCCTTTATAATAGTAGAAGGCATGTGGAACATTGAGAGGCTGGACAAATAAAAGGATTTAGGCATGTCCAGTTTACCTAAATAAATACACTATATGTATTAATGGATTTGTCATTGACTAAATGATGGATTTGGGGAGCTTCTGTTAAAAAGTCTTTGAATGCAATTTATAGAAATCATATGCATCTCATTTTTAATTCTTATCATGGCATTGGAGCCCCTTAGACTTATTTTAATTAAGCAGACATTTATATTGGTGACCATGTTCTACAAATAGCAGCATATTATTCATTTGACCTTTTAATTTCTTATTCACATTAGATACTAAAGAATGGTAATGTTTCGTGACTGACACCTGGGCATGGTCACATCTGTTTTCATTCTCAGCAATGAAAAATGCATCATTTGTTTTTAAAATTATACTCGCATTTTCTAAAAATTTTCTCTGATTTATGTAATTAACTTATTTAATGAGGCACAAAGAAGGTCTCATGCATTGTGCTTACTCACAAACAATGCACGGCTGGATAAATAGCTATCACACATCAGTCTGCACGACTTCCTATTATTATCTACCAGCAGGAATAAATTAAACTTGATTCTGTTGTTACATTCATGTGTACACATTTTCACAGAGTGTCACCACATCAATTACAAGCTTGGTGCTTAGGTTTCAGAATTACCTTACTTGGTTGGACATGGAAATTTTAAAATAGGATTTATGCAAGTCATGAAGTCATATGCTTGTAGAAGCAGCCACGAGTGACAAAATCAGCAAGGAAAACACAAAAATAGTCAAAGACATTTTATTTTAACAGATCAAGTATTGGGTAAACTGAAGATAGATAAAGTGGAAAGTTTTGGAAGACCTATAACTCAGTATCTGAGTAAACATCTTAGTACATCCTAAGTGTATATGTTACTTTCTTTAAAATAGAATGCTATTTTCTTTTCTTGAAAATAAAGTTCTATTTTATTTTTTAAGTAAAATTCTCTTTTCTTTAAAATACAATTTTTCTTGTTTCTAATATATAATTTTTCTTTTCTTTAAAATAAAATTTTTCTTTTCATTAAAATTAAAAAGCCAAAACTAACCTTGCTAAGTATCATACTATCAGCGTTTAGCACAGGTCCGTATATACACATAGTAAGGACAAAGCAAATATTTGTTGAATTCATGAATAGATGAATAAGTATATTAATAATATAATACTGTCATAATAATGAAACAGGTCTGGTTTTGACAAGGTCTATAATTGCTATAAAAATTTGTTCTACATTTATTCACTAATTCCTAAATAATGAGAAAGTATTGATAAATATCTACATGAATATAAAATATTTATTTTTTAAAAAATAATTTGTGCCTATTTTGAGAATTATGTATGCTTTGAAATTTTTTGTGAGTTACTCATATTACATAAATGATGTAATTGTTCTAAAACTCTCCATATTCTATTAAATATTTAACTTCTAAATTAAAGCTTTCACAAAATTCACTTCATAATGGCACTTTAAAACTTCTTCAGAAAAAGTCAAAATCTAATGTTACTTATTTAAATGCTGATAACGTTGAAAATGAAGAAAGTCAGATCTTGAATATAAATAGAAATAACGTTTTTATTGATAATACAAAGAATGTTAACTTAGCTCTAAAGAAAATGTGAGAGGTAGAGTATGACAACTTAATGGATCTCAAAGTTTGATAGATTGCACTTATTGTCTTCCTCCTCCAAAGTCAAATATGTCACAAAACTAAGATCTGAAATATGTATTAATTTTCTCAACTCTGAAACAAAGTATAGTGGACTATGCGTACTCGCTATAGTGACTATGCAACAATTATTTTCTTTTTATATAATGGCAATGCTTTGAGTGGTTTTGGGATAACTCATAAGCCTGAATTAGGCCAGAAAAATTGGGGATATTTTTAGGTGTGAGAGCTTTAGTTTTTTAAATGTTTTTTAGGAACATTCAACATACAGGAGGGAATTTTACTCATTTTTGCCTCAACATTAAAATTGTTTAAATACCTAGCAAAGATACTATTTTATAGTGCTAGTGTGCATTTAAGAGCTGTTATAGTAGAATATTTTATAATGATGGCAGCAACAAAGAGAAATGAAGAACTACTCATAGAGCAAGTGATAAACACAGATCAAACCAGTTTTATGAGCAGTAGGGTGGGTTATAAGCATCTGAGGCTATTTACTGTCATGACAAAGAAAAGAAAAGTGAACTCACCCAGTCGTGTCCAACTCTTTGAGATCCTCCATCCACGGAATCTTCCAGGCAAGGATACTGGAGTGGGTTGCCATTTCCTTCTCCAGGGGATCTTCCCAACCCAGGGATCGAACCCAGGTTTCCCTCATTGTAGGCAGACGCTGTACCGTCTGAGCCACCAGGGAAGTCCGTAATGACAAAAGGAACCAATATAAAATATACAAACTTATTCCTAACTATATGTGCTAAAAAATCTCCTGAAAGAATTAAGTATGTTTATTTTTCTTTTCTACATTACAGAATACAGTTCTTTCGGAAGTCGTCCCCTCCCCCCCACTCAAACGCTCCTCCCCGGCCCCAGAGTTGTTAATTCTTGAAAAAGAAAAAAATGTTGATAATACAAATTCTCAGCTCTAGGATTTATGTCTCCTAATTTGTGTGTTGGTGCCTATTCCTATGTCCCAAGCAGTCCTAGATGTACAACAAGCACGAAATTAAAGCCTGACAAATTTGATTTTTAAATTGTGTTCCCTTATTTTTCCCAGGTGGCTCAGTGGTAAAGATTCTTGCCTGCCAATGCAGGAGACTCAGGAGACATGAGGTTCCACCCCTGGATCAGGAAGATCCTCTGGAGGAGGAAATGGCAACCCATTCCAGTACTCCTGCCTGGAGAATCCCAGGGACAGAAAAGCCTGCCTGGCTGCAGTCCATGAGGTCACAGAGATGGACATGACTGAGAACGCCCCTATTTTTCTACAAATTATTTTAGGCAATTTATTTTTCAGAAAGCACAAAATAATACATATGTAAAAATAGGAGAAACCAAATTATAAATGGGGTTCAACATTGGGTTCTTGAATAGAGGAGATGGAGAAGTTATAAGAGGAAACACAAGTGTGAAGACTATAACATAGACTAGATTCAATGTGTTTCAGCTGGAAATTTGATTCTGAGCTCAGGGATGATCAAGGAGAAAAAGGAGCCTAATTAACTCCAAAAATACTTATTGTTTAAAATAATAACAGGAAAAATACATGCAAACATAAGTACATATGTAGCATTTCCTCAGGGAATTGGATTGAATTAATAAAAAGAGTAATAAAAATGCTATATTCTTGGGTTTATTCTTTTTCCAGCACAGAAACAGTTCAAAGCCAAGAGAACAACTTTTTCAACCACTCTTGGAAGTACTTGTGAATACAGAGGTCGAAGATTAAAGAAAATAAAGCCTATAACTCCTTATCATTTCATTTTCAAAATTATTGAAGCATAATATGTGTACATGTATATAATAAATACACCCATTTTAAAGGTACAATTTGATAAGCTTTGCCAAATATATAAAGTCACATAACTTCTAGCACAATCAAGATAAAGAACATTTATGTCACCCTCAAGATTTTTCTCATTCTGCATTTCAGTCAATATTTCCACTTATAGCAAGTTTTAACATTTTAAAGTTCATTTTTAAACTTTCTTTAATTGCATTTTTAAGTTACTATTTCCTCTAATGTTCTGGTTGTAGGCTTACCCACTGAAATAATCCAAATTGGAAGTTTGATACAGTATATAATTTCCAGACCTATTTCTGTATTTATTTAAACACTCACCATATACATACAATTTGTATTTCTTTAAATGTGATTTTACCATTTATGTTACTCTGCAATTTGTTATCTTTCTTTTACTTTTCCATTTCCCTCATTTGCATACTATAGGCAACTCTCCAGGTTAATGCTCGTGTATTCTCTTATTTTAAAAAATAGAAGTGCCTACTTTATCAACTTTTCATTATCGATGAAATATGTCTGATTTTGGATTTTTGTCTTTGAACAACACTGCAGCAACTGAATTTATATAAAATGATTGATTTTTGCTTGTATTGCCATAAAATAGTTTTTCAGCTGGGATTTCAGGGGAAAATACTCTAAACATTTTATAATGATAACTGATATTGCCAGGTTATAGCAACTAATATTTTACCCAAAACTAAAAAATCTTAGACTTTAAGCATTGAAAATCTAATAATTTCCCTTACCGCCAAATATGTAATTTAAATGAAAACAAAACTAATAATAGAGATATGTAAGAAAATCCAACACAATTCTGACTTCTCATGATGATAACTTCTTACATATTTTAAAATGTTAAGTATCAAAATCTTCAAAGAAAATTTTGGAAGGCCTGCCTACTTTTAAAAAATATTGCAATACTGTTCCCACCAGAAATAAATACCTGGCTGGGATATAACTTTTTAACAGACTAGATGATATCAACCTTCAGAAAATTTGACAACCTGAAGGACAGAAATATTATCTTGTATTTGTTGTTAATTTACATTTTTCTGGCTTGTAGTTTTTTTTTTTCTGCTTCTTTTATTTTATTTTATTTTATTTTTATTTATTTATTTTTTTAATTAGTTGGAGGCTAATTACTTCACAACATTTCAGTGGGTTTTGTCATACATTGATATGAATCAGCCATAGATTTACACGTATTCCCCATCCCGATCCCCCCTCCCATCTCCCTCTCCACCCGATTCCTCTGGGTCTTCCCAGTGCACCAGGCCCGAGCACTTGTCTCATGCATCCCACCTGGGCTGGTGATCTGTTTCACCATAGATAGTATACATGCTGTTCTTTTGAAATATCCCACCCTCACATTCTCCCACAGAGTTCAAAAGTCTGTTCTGTATTTCTGTGTCTCTTTTTCTGTTTTGCATATAGGGTTATCGTTACCATCTTTCTAAATTCCATATATATGTGTTAGTATGCTGTAATGTTCTTTATCTTTCTGGCTTACTTCACTCTGTATAAGGGGCTCCAGTTTCATCCATCTCATTAGGACTGATTCAAATGAATTCTTTTTAACAGCTGAGTAATATTCCATGGTGTGTATGTACCACAGCTTCCTTATACATTCATCTGCTGATGGGCATCTAGGTTGCTTCCATGTCCTGGCTATTATAAACAGTGCTGTGATGAACATTGGGGTGCACGTGTCTCTTTCAGATCTGGTTTCCTCAGTGTGTATGCCCAGAAGTGGGATTGCTGGGTTTTAAGAATCATTTCATGGATTAATTGTGTATTTACATTTACTCATTTGTGAATTTATAGCTTAAAAATAAATTTCAGGAGCTACATGCATATCATATAAAGCTAATACTTAAATAAAACTTCTTAGCTGTTATATAATCCTGTCACAATTTTGTGAGTTAGATATTAATGTTATTTGGCAAATGAGAATACCTAAGCTCAGAATATTTACCAGGCATAGGTTAGGCCCTGGGGCAACAGAGAGGAGCAAGAATCATTATCAGCATTTAAGGATCTCACAATCTTATATCATGTTTTCTAGAAGATATTTCCTCTCCTAACTTTGGCTATCAAATTTGCTGATTTTACAGTGGTCCTTCTGGGTTTTCTCATCAATGGAAATAGTGCTATATACTGGGAGAGAAGAAAGCAGAAGCATTTGTTACTAGACTCTTTTTTCCCCTCTTGTGTGTGTGTGTGTGTTAATTGCTCAGTCATGTCCAACTTTTTGCGACTCCATTGACTGGAGCCCACCAGGCTCCTCTGTCCATGGAATTCTCTAGGCAAGAGTACTGGAGTGGGTGAAAGTAAAAGTCACTCAGTCAGTGTCTGACTCTTTGAGACCCCATGGACAGTACTGCTACTGCTAAGTCGCATCAGTCATATCCAACTCTGTGCGACTCCATAGACAGCAGCCCGCCAGGCTCCCCCGTCCCTGGGATTCTCCAGGAAAGAACACTGGAATGGGT
The DNA here is from genome assembly GCF_019320065.1 of Cervus canadensis. Taxonomy (NCBI): domain Eukaryota; kingdom Metazoa; phylum Chordata; class Mammalia; order Artiodactyla; family Cervidae; genus Cervus; species Cervus canadensis. Next base: position 11,551,320 of record NC_057400.1, read on the forward strand.
TGCCATTTCCTTCTCCAATGCATGAAAGTGAAAAGTGAAAGTGAAGTCATTCAGTTTTGTCCAACTCTTCACGACCCCATAGACTCCAGCCTACCAGGCTCCTCCATCCATGGGATTTTCCAGGCAAGAGTACTGGAGTGGGGTGCCATTGCCTTCTCTGATGGACAGTACAGTCCATGGAATTTTCCAGGCCAGAATACTGGAATGGGTAGCCTTTCCTTTCTCCAGGGGATCTTCCCAACCCAAGTCTCCCACATCAGGCAGATTCTTAAGCTGGAGGTTAAGCACAGCTAGTGGGTGTCTCACAAAATTGCAAAGAAGGGAGGATAAACTTATCTTGCCACCTTTTCTTCACTCCTGTATGATGGGAACACCAGTTCAGTTCAGTTCAGTTCAGTTCAGTCGCTCAGTCGTGTCCGACTCCTTGCGACCCCATGAATCGCAGCACACCAGGCCACCCTGTCCATCACCAACTCCTAGAGTTTACCCACTCATGTCCATTGAGTCGGTGATGCCATCCAGCCATCTCATCCTCTGTCGTCCCCTTCTCCTCTTGCCCCCAATCCCTCCCAGCATCAGGGTCTTTTCCAATGAGTCAACTCTTCACATCAGGTGGACAAAGTGTTGGAGTTTCAGCTTCAGCATCAGTCCTTCCAATGAACACCCAGGACTGATCTCCTTTAGGATGGACTGGTTGGATCTCCTTGCAGTCCAAGGGACTCTCAAGAGTCTTCTCCAACACCACAGTTCAAAAGCATCAGTTCTTTGGTGCTCAGCTTTCTTCACCATCCAACTCTCACATCCATACATGACCACTGGAAAAACCATAGCCTTGACCTTGATGGACCTTTGTTGGAAAAGTAATGTCTCTGCTTTTTAATATGCTGTCTAGGTTGGTCATAACTTTCCTTCCAAAGAGTAAGTGTCTTTTAATTGCATGGCTGCAATCACCATCTGCAGTGAATTTGGCACCCCCAAAAATAAAGTCTGACACTGTTTCCACTGTCTCCCCATCTATTTCCCATGAAGTGATGGGACCAGATGCCCTGATCTTAGTTTTCTGAATGTTAAACTTTAAGCCAACTTTTTCACTCTCCTCTTTCACTTTCTTCGAGGCTTTTTAGTTCCTCTTCACTTTCTGCCATAAGGGTGGTGTCACCTGCATATCTGAGGTTAATGATATTTCTCCCAGCAATCTTGATTCCAGCTTGTGCTTCTTCCAGTCCAGCGTTTCTCATGATATACTCTGCATAGAAGTTAAATAAGCAGGGTGACAATATACAGCCTTGACATACTCCTTTTCCTATTTGGAACCAGTCTGTTGTTCCATGTTCAGTTCTAACTGTTGTTTCCTGACCTGCATGTAGGTTTCTCAAGAGGCAGGTCAGTTGGTCTGGTATTCCCATCTCTTTCAGAATTTTCCACAGTTTATTGTGATCCACAGAATCAAAGGGTTTGACATAGTCAAAGAAAAAATAGATGTTGTTTTTCTGGAACTCTCTTGCCTTTTTGATGATCCAGTGGATGTTGGCAATTTGATCTCTGGTTCCTCTGCCTTTTCTAAAACCAGCTTGCACATCTGGAAGTTCACAGTTCACGTGTTGCTGGAGCCTGGCTTTGACAATTTTAAGCATTACTTTACTAGCATGTGAGATGAGTGCAATTGTGCAGTAGTTTGAGCATTCTTTGGGATTGCCTTTCTTTGGGATTGAAATGAAAACTGACCTCTTACAGTCCTGTGGCCACAGCTGAGTTTTCCAAATTTACTGGCATATTGAGTACAGCACCTTCACAGCATCATCTTTCAGGATTTGAAATAGCTCAACTGGAATTACATCACCTCCACTAGCTTTGTTCGTAGTGATGCTTTCTAAGGTCCACTTGACTGCACACTCCAGGATGTCTGGCTCTAGGTGAGTGGTCACACCATCGTGATTATATGGGTTGTGAAAATCTTTTTTGTACAGTTCTTCTATGTATTCTTGCCACATCTTCTTAATATCTTCTGCTTCTCTTAGGCCCATACCATTTCTGTCATTTATTGAACCCATCTTGGCATGAAATGTTCCCTTTGTATCTCTAATTTTCTTGAAGAGATTTCTAGTCTTTCGCATTCTGTTGTTTTCCTCTATTTCTTTGCATTGATCACTGAGGAGGGCTTTCTTATCTCTCCTTGCTATTCTTTGGAACTCTGCATTCAAATGGGTTTATCTTTCCTTTTCTCCTTTGCTTTTTGCTTCTCTTCTTTTCACAGCTATTTGTAAGACCTCCTCAGACAACCATTTTGCCTTTTTGCATTTCTTTTCCATGGGGATGGTCTTGATCTCTGTCGCCTGTACAATGTCATGAACCTCCATCCATAGTTCATCAGGCACTCTGTCTATCAGATCTAGTTCCTTAAATCTATTTGTCACTTTCACTGTATAGTCATAAGGGATTTGATTTAGGTCATACCTCAATGGTCTAGTGGTTTTCCTTACTTTCTTCAATTTAAGTCTGAATTTGGCAATAAAGAGTTCATGATCTGAGCCACAGTCAGCTCCCAGTCTTGTTTTTGCTGATTGTATAGAACTTCTCCATCTTTGGCTACAAACTATATAATCAATCTGATTTCGGTGTTGACCATCTGGTGATGTCTATGTGTAGAGTCTTCTCTTGTGTTGTTGGAAGAGGGTGTTTGCTATGACCAGTGTGTTCTCTTGGCAGAACTTTATTAGCCTTTGACCTGCTTCATTCCATACTCCAAGGCCAAATTTGCCTGTTAAGCCAGGCGTTTCTTGATTTCCCTCTTTTGTATTCCAGTCCCCTATAATGAAAAGGACATCTTTTTGGGTGTTAATCCTAAAAGGTCTTGTAGGTCTTCATAGAACTGTCAACTTCAGCTTCTTCAGCGGTACTGGTCAGGGCATAGACTTGGATTACCCTGATATTGAATGGTTTGCCTTGGAAACAAACAGAGATCATTCTGTCGTTTTTGAGACTGCATCCAAGTACTGCTCTTTTGTTGACTATGATGGCTACTCCATTTCTTCTAAGGGATTCCTGCCCACAGTAGTAGATATAATGGTCAGCTGAGTTAAATTCACCCATTCCAGTCCATTTTAGTTCGCTGATTCCTAGAATGTTGATGTTCACTCTTGCCATTCTGTGTAACCACTTCTAATTTGCCTTGATTCATGGACCTAACATTCCAGGTTCCTATGCAAGATTGCTGTTTACAGCATCGAACCGTTCTTCTATCGCCAGTCCCATCCTCAACTGGGTGTTGTTTTTGCTTTGGCTCCATCCCTTCACTCCACTGATCTCCAGTAGCATGTTAGGCACCTACCAACCTGGGCAGTTCATCTTGCAGTGTCCTATCTTTACATACTGGAACACCAGTATGTAATCTCAAAGAAGAAACGTGTCCTTTAAGTTCTTATACTTTTAATGTCAGTCTTTCTTAATGTCTTTTATGCAAAGTGGGATATCTGTGGCTTGGTAATTTTTAGCTCAGTTTTTGTTCAGACAGTGCAAACGAACAAAGGGAATATGTTAAACAACAACAACAGCAACAGAAGATCTGTCCCTGAAAGGAGCTGATAGGAGAGAGGGCCAGGTAAATACATACAGCATCCTTTAAAGTAGGGAAAAGCCACATAGAGGGTGCTAGAGGAGGACCAAGACTGAATTTCAAAACTACTCTTGAAATTCAGATGTTAGGGGAGTTTTCTGGAGGATGTGGCTCTTGGCTAAGCTCTTGAGATTATAATCTGATATATGTCCTGGCACCTTTGGTCCCGTTTCTGTTTAGAAACACATGCAAATAGACTGTGAACTCTGGTGCCTCTCACTGCCTACCACCAACCACAATCATTCCCATCCTTTGTTCTGATCCTTTTTGAAGATGGTTCATTTTAGACCAAATTACCTAACAAATGCCTTAAGGTCAACCTTATCTTACCCATAAACCATAACAACAGAACAATAAGATTAAACTCTTAAATTTTTTTTCAGATACACTTAATGATCAATCAATCAATTCGGTCACTCAGTCGTGTCCGACTCTTTGCGACCCCGTGAACCCCAGCACGTCAGGCCTCCCTGTCCATCACCAACTCCCAGAGTCCAACCAAACCCATGTCCATGAAGTCAGTGATGCCATCCAACCATCTCATCCTCTGTCGTCCCCGTCTCCTCCTGCCCTCTATCTTTCCCAGGATCAGGGTCTTTGCAAATGAGTCAGCTCTTTGCATCAGGTGGCCAAAGTGTTGGAGTTTCAGCTTCAACATCAGTCCTTCCAATGAACACCCAGGACTGATCTCCTTTAGGATGGACTCGTTGGATCTCCTAGGAGTTCAAGGGACTCTCAAGAGTCTTCTCCAACACCACAGTTCAAAAGCATCAATTCTTCTGTGCTCAGCTTTCTTTATAGTCCAACTCTCACATCCATACCTGACCACTGGAAAAACCACAGCCTAGATGGACCTTTGTTGATAGATAGCAAAAAAAAAAAAAAAAACTGAAAAAAACAAAACTACTATTTCAAAAGGATATATATAGCCCAGTGTCCATGGCAGTATAATTTATAATTGCCAAGATATGAAAGCAACCTATAAATGTCCACTGATAGATGAATGAACCAAGAGAAAAAGTACTGATGTACAATGGAACACTGTTTAGCCATAAAAAAAATAAAATTTCATCATCTGCAGAAACATGGACAGACTTGCAGGGTATTACATTAAATGAAATATCTCAGACAGAAAACAATAATTACTATATGAATCACTTATATGTGGCATCTATTTTTTAAATATTTTATTTTTTTGGTTAGAGGATAATTACTTTACAATATTGAGATAACTTTTGCCATCCATCAACATGAATCATCATTAGGTGTACATAGTCCCCTCCGTCTGAACCCCCCTCCTCCCTCCCCTTTCCACCCCTCTAGGTTGTCACAGAGCACTGGCTTTGGGTTTCCTGTGTCATATATTGAACTCCCATTGGCTATCTATTTTATCTATGGTAATGTACATGCTTCAGTGCTATTCTCTCATATCATCCCACCCCCTCCTTCCTCCACTGAGTCCAAAATGTCTGTGTCTCCTTTGCTGCCTTGCAAGTAGGATCGTTGGTACTATCTCTCTAGATTCCACATATATGCATTAATGTATGCTAATTGTCTTTCTCACTTACTTCACTCTCTATATGTGGAATCTAAAAGGAAAACAAACCAGGGACTTCCCTGGTGGTCCAATGGTTAAGAATCCCCCTTGCAATCCAGAGGATGCAGACTGGATCCCTGATTGGGAATTTAGATCTTGCTTGCTGCAGAGCAATTGAGCCCATGTGACACAACTACTGAGCCCACGCATTCTGGAACCCAAGTGCCACAACTAGAGAGTTCATGTGCTGCCATGAGGATCCTGCATGACTCAACTAAGAGCCAACACAGCCTAAATAAATAAATACAAATACAACAAACTAATGACTATAACAAGATAGCAGGCTCATGGATGTAAATAACAAACTAGTGGTTACCAGTGGGGAGGGGAGGCAACATTGGGGTGGAGTAGAGGGAGGTACAAACTACTGGATGTCAGACAGGCTCAGGTTATATTGTAGAACACTAGGAATATAGTAAATATTTTGTAATAACTGTAAATGGAAAATAACCTTTAAATTGCATAAAAATAAGAAAAATTTAAAATTGCAAAAAAATCTGATTTTAAGCATAGTATTTCTTTCTAAAAGGAACCACATCATTGGGGGACAGAACGTGGAGGATTTGGCAGCTGTGTTCAGTTACTAAAACCAAAACAAGATGTCAGAAAAGTATATCTTGAGATGGAGATATGAGTTTATAGAGCAGAGGAAATGATATGAACAAAGGCCTCAGGTTATTTAGCATGTAACTTACATAGGTGAGCAAGGGAAGAGCAAATTTTTTAGGCAGCTGCAGAGTGAAGCATAAGGAAGATGGTGGCTGGGACCAGTTTTCCGAGGGTGTTGCAGGAACTTGGTTTTATTCAACAGAAAAAAAGAAACACCACTTGGAATTTAATCAGGTTTGTGAGTAATGAGCTTTGACTAAAGGCATTTCATTCCAGTTGTAAAATCAGGAATGGATTGGCAAGGAATTCAATTCAGAAGACCTGAGAGAGACTCTTGGAAGTAATCTGGGAGAGAGATGAGTGCTTCTAGAAGAAGCAGTGCCTGTATTGTTGAAGCCTGACTCTCTCTCCTAACAGCACATCCACTCTCTCAAGGTTGCTCTCCCCACTTATTCATTCACACACAAATTCATTCATTTTTTTCAATAAATATTTATTTCGCTCCTTCAAAACATTTTTGATCTGAGTATAGTTGCTTTATAATGTGTCAGTTTCTGTTATACAGCAAAGTGAGTCAGCAACACTTACACATATACCCCCTTTTTTGGATTCTCGTAATGAGAACCTACATTGAGTAGAGAAAACTATATGCAACGCTCTGTGGTGACCTAAGTGGGAAGGGGATCCAAAAAAGGGGGTGTATGTGTTATACGTCAATCCTAATCTCCCAATTTGTTTCACCTCCTCTTCCTACCTTGTTATCCATATGTCCCTTCTCTATGTCTGTGTCTCTGTTTCTTCTTTGGAAATAAGTTCATCTGTATTGTTTTTCTAGATTCCACATATAAGTGATACTAAGGGATACTTGATTTTCTCTTCCTGACGTACTTCACTCTGTATGACAACCTCTAGGTCTACTCATATCTCTGCAAATGGTAGTTTTATTCCTTTTTATGGCTGAGCAATATTCCACTGTATATGTACACCACATCTCCTTTGCCCATTCCTCTGTGGATGGACATTTAGGTTGCTTCCATGTAAGTCATGCTACTTTTATAAACATGGAGGGTATAGCAGTAAGCAAAATGATCTCTGCTCTCATGGAGACTGTAGCATCCTTACAGCACAACTGACTCCCTCACACTTTACAAAACGTATGCTTCAGTGCTTAGTTATTCCAGAACATAAAGGAAAACATGACTTTTTATTACATTTCAAGCCCCGGACAAAGGGTGAGATGTGTCAGATAAAAAACTAAATAAAACAAAACACTTCACCTTCTTGAAATTATATTGTGTAGGCAACTAACTGCTTTCGTACTCACAATATTACATGTACTGTCACAGTTTCAACTTATTAAAAATCTATTTTCTGCAAAGCACTATCTTGAATGCTTTACATGCATTATCTCATTTAATCCTTATAAAAAATGTAATATATTCAGAACTGAGGTAGCCAGAATAATGACTCCTCAAAAGGTGTCTGCATCCTGATCCCCAAATTAGTTATTAGATTACATAACAAAAGTTCAAGGTATTGAGATGATGGGATGATCCTGGGTTATCCAAGTGGACCCAAAGTAATCATGTGAACCCTTAAAAGCAGAGAACTTCTCTCAGTTGTGGTCCAAGAAAGAGATGAGACAATAGAAGAAAGGTCTGAGAAATGGTATCTTGAGCAGTATTTCTGTTGCTGGTTCTGAGACATAGGAGGTTATGTGTTAGGACCAGAGAGAGATCTCCAGAAGCCTTCCAAAGTGACATAGCAAGGAAATGGAGACATCAGTTCTACAGCTGCATGGAAGGATTCCCACCAAGAACTGCAAGTGTATAGGGAGTAGATTCTCCCCTAGAGCCTCTATAGAGGGAAGAATTCTTGCCATCACATGGATTTTAGCCTGTTGAGACATGTCTAGACTTCTGACCTTTGACAACATTTGCATTGCTTCGGTCACTTAATTTGTGGGAACTGTTTTACAGCAGTAATAGGAAACTAACAAGGATGATAATGACTTTTTTAATGGAAGAGGAAACCGAGGCTCAGTGATTTATACTACTGCGTTCATGTGAAGCAGTAAAGAGACTGAGCTAGGATTTAAACCTAGTGACCTCTGGTTTCTTTTTTTACTGAAAGAACATTGTTCTTGGTACAGAAGAGGAAATTGAAGCCCAAGTTTTAAGTGGCTTACTCATGGTCATTGAACAATTTGGCAGAGCTGGGACCAGAATTCAAGTTTACTGTAAAGCAAAGAAGTTGTTCTGTAAGAAGAGATAAAAAGATGACAGATGTATGGGTGCGTGCTAAATTGCTTCAGTTGTGTGTGACTCTTTGTGACCCTGTGAATTGTAACCTGCCAGGCTCCTCTGTCCGTGGGACTCTTTAGGCAAGAATACTGGAGTAAGCTGCCATGCCCTCCTCCAGGGGATCTTCACAAACCAGAGACTGAACCTGTGTCCCTTCTGTCTCCTGCACTGGCAGGCAGGTTCTTTACCAGGAGATGTATATGTGTTGAATGGGTTTGGTTGGGGAGCTGGTGAGATGAGATTGTATGGAAATCAGCCTTGCTCTGAGTGTCTGTACTTCATTCAGCATAAGTATCAATAAAAAGTGTTTTAGCACCTAATTATAAAATGAATGCCTGTCTTATTTAGAATTGTTGGAGGATATAACTAAATATAAAATAATAAAAATACAAAAAAATTCATATGAGCTATAATCTATTGAATTTCTTGTTTGTAACTCTTAATCACTCTTCATCCTGTCTCCTTAATTCTGTACCCTAGACAGCTACCTTTACAGATGTATTGTTAGGACCTCTGGTCCACTGGTTTCTTACTGGTTTCAGCCAATGGACAGAATGGGAAGAAGATAGGAGGGTAGGAAGGAAAATGGGATCAGCAGGAACCTGTAATTTCTAGGACTGTGGTAATAACTACCTACTGTTCCTAGCTCCGGGGTATTACTATATTCTGCACTACTAATGAGCTTTCACATTTTTTTTTTTTTAAACTTGCGACTAAAAGCATGATGCTCAATGCAGGAAGAGATTCCATTTAACCCAGAGACTAACATGTTTTTGATGAGTTTGAAGCAATGTACCAAAAAGGGAAGAATCAGGAAATAGAGTTGGTAGTATTCAGAGAAATAAGCCATCAAAAGTACAAATTAAGTTATTTTGAAAGTCTTATGTCTTTTGGACTTCCCTGGTGGCTCAGATGGTAAAGCATCTGTTTACAATGTGAGAGACCTGGGTTCGATCCCTGGGTTGGGAAGATTCCCTGGAGAAGGAAATGGCAACCCACTCCAGTACTCTTGCCTAGAAAATCCCATGGATAAAGGAGCCTGGTATCCACGGGGTCACAAAGAGTCAGACATGACTGAGCGACTTCACTTTCACTTTATGTCTTTTAGTATATTCATTTTTAAAATTCTTATAAATATTAAGACAGAATTTAATGCAAGAAAGATATTTATTAGAAAATAACCCCAAAATACCATGAATGTCTCCAATGGGCACAATATATACTATATTCTAGTGTGTGCCTTGGCAATTAGCCCACTGTTTTGGGCTACTGTTAGGGGTACTGTTTTGAAAAAAAACTGTGTCTTTTGCTGACAGTTAGTTCAGGACTCTCTTGCAATCTGCCATTACAGATTTTGGCAAACAATGTTCTCAATGTTCTACCTAATTAGATACTGACAACAGAGGGGGAGGAGAAGGCAATGGCAACCCACTCCAGTACTCTTGCCTGGAAAATCCCATGGACAGAGGAGCCTGGTGGGCTGCAGTTTAGGGGGTCGTGAAGAGTCGGACACGACTGAAGCAATTTAGCAGCAGCAACAGAGGGGGAAGGCCATTATTTAATAGATCCTTGGTGTTAGACTAGAGAACAACTTCTTATCTTGGACAGGACAACTGACTACCCAGCCTTAGTTTTCTCATCTGTAAAATATTTATAAATTTTATATGCATTAAGTACTGCCTTGTAAAGTTCTTGTAAAGCTCAAAAAACAGAACAAAACAAAGACAGAACAAAACATAATACCACCTCAAAACTAGGTATTTTTAAGATAAGACACCTATGGAAGGACATTAGATTTTGGTTTGCTTTAAGAACCTGTCTACTGACATATGAGCACCAGAGGCTGTAATCTCTAGATTGGTGATAATGTTGCTTTTGTATTAAAGAATTTCTGCTCAGTTGGGGGCAGTCTTTGCCTACTAGACTCTCAAATATATTCCATAAAATACTGTGAGGAATGGAGATACCAGACTGTGTCCTGTTCTGGTTTCCAAATTAAGCCATAGTCAGCCATATAAATAATAAATGGTCACTCTCAAAGGAAGGACTTGATAAAACCATGTAATATGGCTCCTTTCCTGAGCCAGGACTTGACCAAACGGATGAATTTTTTTTGGCTCATTGTATATAGATAACTCAGTTTCAGCTTAATGGTATCAAATATTAGAAATTTAAAAAGCTGCTTCACTCCTTATACAGTTTTGTTGGTTTGGATAAGTGCTACAGTTCTTTCTGGTAAACTCTCATAAATGAGTTGTTCTGAACCCATTCAAAACAGAATTTTCTGTGTCAGTGATTATTGTTCCTATAAGAGAAAAGAAGCAAGATTTGACATGACAAGGAACCCTGTCATTTAAAATAATTCAGCAGGGTGATACCTAATTCCAGATTCTTTTACCTTCAAGACTGAAAGCAGACAAAAATCATTCTCCCTTTTCTCTTCATCTCTCCTCTCCCATGTTAGTAGAAGCCTTTCCTTCCTTTCCACCATACCCATTTCCAGAATTTATGATTTATTTAACCAAGACTGTTTTCATATTGACTTGCTTTGTGTGTCATTTCACCAGTTCTTGGTTCTTTGTAAAATACCTATAAATGTGGGTATTGCTATAATCATAATGTTAGAATTCTTGCAAGGGGATATTTCTCAAAATGTTTCCCATACATGACCTTTATCCAAGAGAGTTGGCATCTTTTGTCTGTATTTAAATTTCTTATAAACTATTTAACATTGACTCAGGGAAATACACATATCCATTTACATTGGAGTAACAAAAACTATTGTTCCATCTATTTCTTTTCCTAACATAAACTAGTATTGTATACTATACCCATTGATTCTCTTAGGAATTTTGTTGTGAACTAAAATGTATTACTACAAATAAAATTATTATTAAGGCAGCATATACTTCTAGAAAACTTCAATTTTTCTGCCCAATTGATAACCTGTATATTTAAACCTATAGATTCAAATCACAGAATTATAGATTTAAAGTGCCAGTGTTGCCTACGATATAAAGCCGGCCAAAAAGAAAATATCTGATGTCTTCTAAACTAAATTAAGACTGTCTTCAGCCTGTATTTCATATGGTTTCTATTTTCTGGTGACTGAAATCAGAAAAGAAGAAAAAGTGTAAAACGGGGAGGGGGGTGTATGTCTGAATTGATGTCTGCATGTATTTTGTCTCTCAATCATCTTTTAAATGAATATACTCCCCACCCTCTTGAGCAATTTATAATGTCATTATTATATCTATACACTGCATTCTACAGCAAAGAAAGTAGAATGTGATTTACAGGTAGGAAGATCAAAGAATATTTCAGAAGTGAGGGGATATCATTTAACTGAAGAGTGACAGATGATTACACTTTGCCTCAAGTCACCTGTGATATTAAAAATAAATTAAATCCCTAGAAGAAAAGCAAAGCCATTCAGTTTCCACACTCATCTGTAAGCTTGATGTTTATTACCTTTGCACTAGCAGCTTAGAGAAATATCGTCACATAGATTGATTCTTTCAAAGCTTGAAAGGGAAGTCCTTTGTGTGGAGGGTCAGAGCAATCTTTCTAAAGAGCTTAAATCCTAGAATTCCTAATTTTTCTGCATTCATATTTTGAGGGTATGGTCTTTATTATTTATATGAAAGTGAGAGATTTACCTATTTGGTTATACCTGCCAAAATTATAAATTTACTAGTAAGTTTTTATTCTAACTATGAAAAAAGTATCTTATCTAGTTCATGAAACAGGAGAGACAATTTATGCATGAAGTTTACATTGAAAATGGACAAAGCCTACTATGTTCACTAGACGAAAGATGAAAAAGGAACACAGATGTTTCCAAAATTTGTCTCCCCATCCTGCCCTAACCACAATCATTTTTAGACGAATTCAGAACATTACAAGAAGACCACTCAAGAAAAATATGTACTCTCTTTGACAAGCTTAAGACTGGCTATAGTGGTAGATGAATTAGTCATCTGCATAAGTATTTTAAATTTACTTATTAGAAATAAGATATGCATCACTTCCTTTGAGAAAAGGAAAATGATAGCTTTTATCAAATTCAATACAACCGAGACATATTTGGTCAGCTACTACTCTGCATATGAAAGAAACAGAATTAATCAAAGGGTGGTGTTCTCACTCCCTAGTATTTCAGAGGGGAGTCTAAGCAATCATATTGGTTATGTTTGCCACGTTAATGTTGTATAAGGAGCATATCTGCTGATCAGCTGGATATCAGCTGGTGCGAAATGGCTATGGCTGAGATAACTGGGACAACCCCAGTCTGCATCCTGTGTCCTTCATCCCCCAACACACTAGCCTGGGCAGGTTCTCATGGCAATGGTAAGCCTCGGTGCGCAAGTGCATTTCAGGCATCCACTTGCATTATATTTGTTAACATTACATTGGCCAGAGTGGATTGTCTGGTAAAGCTCAAAAGTGTTGAGCAGATACTACAAAGTGAGACTGGAAAAGGAAACAGAAAGGCATAATGCATTTCAACCTAGCGCTTTTTCAATCTAACACAGAAACTGTATTCAGAAATAAATGTCCTGTGGTAAGCAGAGTATCAGAATTAATAAGGTAGACAAATAAACGTAATTCAACTTGTATAACCACCATGTCACTAGAAGAGTCTTTCTGGAGCAGGTAATTACAGAGGATCAGAGATTTAAAGACAAATGGTCATTTGTCAGGCCTCTAAAGAAGATAAGGGCATTTCAGATATTCAGAATGTGGAAACCGGAAAGAGCATAATGGGTAAATGGAACTATAGGAATAGCAAATGATAGTTTATTAAGTATAGCCATGGGTGGCAAGGATAACGTAAGTGCTGAGGACTGCCAGTTGAGGATCTCAGACAGGAAATTGGAGCCAGACTCTGAAGAACGCACCTGCAAAATGTCCATTTGCATGACAGGTAATTCTCTTTAGAGTAGGTTTGTGATAGAGAGAGAGGGACGGAGGAGTGAGATACCCAGAGGGCATTAGTTGCATGAAAGGGGAGGGATGGATGTAAAAAAGCAACCATGTTTAATTATGTATATTATAATAATGTAAATATTATAATTATGTAAATTATAATAAACTGTATATTAAACCAGTGTTTAATATAAATTCTTCTGCTTCATAGCATTTTTGAGATTTAGTTCTGATCATGGTCATTTTAAATTAAAAATACATATAAAGGATTTTTCCCTAGGTAATTTTCTCCTGTAATTGAGATTACTATGCTAATCTACAGAATAATTACATGTACCACTGACCTTCTACCCAGAGTTTTAAGGCACTTTTTCAAGTGCATTTCAAACATCCTTTTATGTTGCATACATATATGCTAACTACTAGATTATGCGAAAGTGGAACAAAAACATAAATTAACAACAAAAATCAAACACTTTAGAATTGGATTTTCTAGCTTGGCTTAATGAAAGTAAAATCACTGTCCTAAAATAAAGGCTAAATTAGTCCCACTAAGAGTAAACTTAACAGAGAGACAAAGGAATAAAGGAATGGATCAGGAACATGGAGTAATACCTAAAAGGACAGGCATGAGGGATAAGGCTCATCAAGGAGGAAATGGTGAGTCTGATGATTCCATTGTCATGGAAATGTTTGGAGAGTCAATTTGGACTTCACTGTGTTTCGCAACCGGTTCTTAAAATCTACTCACCTGTATAAACCCACATGCACACATATGCACACACGCATATGCACCCAGACGGTCATACAACTTTCAAGAAGATTAAACAGAGATAACATGAATTATTTGCAAATTTGCATAGGATTTGCAAATTTGTTCTATGCAAATTACAAGCATAGGATAAAGTTTAGTTTTGTTTTGTTTCCCTGATGGCTCAGACGGTAAAGAATTCACCTGCAATGTAGGAAACCTGGGTTCGATCCCTGGGTTGGGAAGATCCCCTGGAGAAGGGAAAGGCTACCCACTCCAGTGCTGTTGCCTGGAGAATCACCCATAGAGAGAGGAGCCTGGTGGGCTACAGTCCGTGGGGTCACAAAGAGCCGAACATGACTGAGCGACTAACACTTTCACTTTCAAAAATAAATGGATGTATGTTGAAGGATTGATCACATCATATAAATACACAATAAGAAACCATCTGATATCTACACTGAATTTATAGCCTAAATCTAACAGGACAGTACCATTTTCAGTTTACTGATTTTATTTAAACTTGATTTTTTAAAAGTTTAAAAAAATTTTGTGTACATGTTATCACAGAAACTTCAAGGGTAGTTTATTCATTTATTCAGTCATCCATACAACAATTTTTTAAAAATAATATTAAGCAAATACTTGTAACAAATACCATGGATGCACTGTAGAATAAGTCACAGCCCTGCTTCTAGGATCTCACTGTGGAGTAGAGAGAACTGACATACAAAATGGTAGACTGCAATTTGACAAATAGAATATTAGGAGAAGATTCCAGGAACTGCAACAGTGAAGAGCAATTATTTCTTCAGTTGTCCTTGGTGTTGATTTCTGAGGTTTCACTGTGTTGTAACAGAGTGACAACTGATCTAAGAAGTAAAGTACAAACAAGGGACAGAAAAACACTCCAATAAAGGAGGAAAAGATACTCCAAGAGAGAAATAGCTTGGGCACAAATACTTGCATATTGAAGAGCGTGATATATCTGGAGAACCGCTAACAGTTGAATGTGCTTGGAATACTGACCAGGAGGAAAATAAACACAGGAAAGGGAAAGGAGCCAGATGCCCCTGTTACTTTGTGGAATTGTCAAGGCCTGAGTGTAAGCAGTAAAGTATTCATGCATGGATGCTATGGACTATCCACAAGTAGTTCATAGGCTAAGGCTCTGTACTTATTGATGGTATCACATTCTTCTGATGCCCTCAATTTTAAAATTCATTTTAATACTTTTGTTTTTTAAACTGTATCCCCCACAAAATTGGGCTTTCCCGGTAGCTCAGTGGTAAAGAATCTGCCTGCCAATGCAGGCGATGCCACAGAGACCAGTTCAATCCCTGGTTCAGGAAAATCCCCTGGAGGAGGAAATGGCAACCCACTCTAGTATCCTAGCTTGGAAAATCCATGGACACAGGAGCCTGGAAGACTACAGTCCATGGGGTTGCAGAGTTGGACACGACTGAGCACGCACGCACGCGCGCACACACACACCCCCGCCCCCCCCCCCCCCCCCCCCCCCCCCCCCCCCCCCCCCCGCCCCCGATGAAATCAGTTCAGTCCTGAAAGAGAAAGTGTTAGTCACTCAGTCTTGTCCGACTCTTGCGACCCCATGGACTGTAGCTTGCCAGGCTCCTCTGTCCATGGAATTCTCCAGGCAAGAATACTGGAGCGAGCTGCCATTCTCTTCTCCAGGGGATCTCCTGGACCCAGGGATGGAACCTGCGTTTCCTGAATTGCAAGCAGATTCCTTACTGTCTGGGCCACCGGGGAACACATCCTATAAACGTCTCTTGGATCTGCTGTTTACGCCAGAATCTGAAACCTGCTATTTATTTCGGATGCTTCTCAGTTACCTGGGTGCAGAAATCTTACTTATTTATGGGACCCAGAGGGCAGTCTTAAATATATTCTTTGGTTGCAAGCAACAGAGACACCTTCTGTTTAACATACACTCAAAGGGCTGATTGGAAGTAATAAATGAGAGTAAATGTTAAAGACCAGCCTGGTGCAAGACAGGATCTAGGCTGGGTCCAGAAGCCACTGTGGCAGGAGTTTGTAGGTGTTCTCTGTAGGAGGCTGACATTAACGTATCTCAGTTTCAACAAGTTTCCTTTGGGGAGCTCTAACAGGAAGTCAGGGATGGCTATCTTGTGAACCAGGCAGATGCCTAAACTTCTGACTATAAACAAGAAAAGCCAGATGAAACTGTAACCAGATGTACAGAAGAATGTATATTCACTCTGGACACTCACAGTGCCCCTAGGAAGACCTTAAAAAGTCCCTTCTCTTGGACACTTTATTTCCTCAACCACAATTTGATATTTACCTCAGCTCTTGCAATAGCCCTGCGAAGCCAGACTCAGTTTTCTGACCATTGATTTTGGTTGGGTCCAACTGTTATACCTGGCCTGGTTTTCACTCCACACAGGTGCTGGTGGTCTGTTCCTGGATTCCTCTACAGCCCATTCCTTGTTTCTGCTCTGGCTAGGTCCCTACCCATCTTGGACTTGCCTGAAGATGAGCTTATTCAGATATTGTCTTTTGGTGTTTTTAATAATTATTGCCAAGCCTCCATATAATTTCTCCCATCTGCTACCTTTTTCTCTATTCTTCTCAGGCTTACCACTAAAAGGCTCTCAAAATGATTTCTGTCCACCAGTTAGTTAGTACATCTTCTTTATTTTCCTAGTCCAATAACATTTATTCAAGTTCATCAAGTCTGGAGTGCTTCAACCATACTAAATTGTCTCTCTTTTTCCCTTAATACTTGCTAATAATTCAATCTACCCCCTGAGGTTTGTAGCCATGGGGTCAAACAAAGCTAATACAGTGTTAGCACTAAGATAGAGGTCCATTGAGTAAGGTGGTAGAAATTTCTAGTCATCACCCATATCTGATTCTCAATTTCTCTGGCTATTCAGGAAATTATTCTTCCTTGTTCTTTTTTATCTTTTACTAAGTGAAAACCTGTAAATGATTTTGGCTCATGGCCTTTCAAGAGAAGTAACTTTTCTCATTTGTAAGCTAATGGCTTAAATAGTTGCTATGAGTACCTAGAACTCTCCACTCCTTTCTTGATGATCGTAGAGTTTGGACTATTGAACCATAGCTGAGAACACACCACCTTGGACAACTGGCCTAGTCTGTAGAAGACTTGAGAGAGGAGTAACATTTTCTAGCTTTATGACATTCATATTTGGGGGTTGACATTTTTCTGCAGCACAACCAGGCCTACATTTACTGATAAAAATATCAAATATTCTGAAAAGTATGCAAATAATCTGAATATTTCTAAATATAAACAATTTGTATAACCAAGATTTGGTCTTAACTGATATGCACTTATTAGTGACATCATGAAAGTTTATCCTTTAGGGACTCCCCTGGTCATCTAGT
This sequence comes from Cervus canadensis, assembly GCF_019320065.1. Taxonomy (NCBI): domain Eukaryota; kingdom Metazoa; phylum Chordata; class Mammalia; order Artiodactyla; family Cervidae; genus Cervus; species Cervus canadensis. The sequence goes on from NC_057400.1 coordinate 11,568,521, forward strand.
AGCTAAGACTCCACCCTCGCCCTGGGTTTGATCCCTGCTTAGGGGAACTAGATCCCACGTGCTGCAACTAAGACCCAGCACAACCAGACAAATATTTTTTTAAAAGTTTATCCTCTAACAAATGTATTTTTCAATGTACAGAACATTCAGTGTCTAGTACGTGAAGTGCCATTAGTTGTTTGTTGTTTATAAATGTTAAGTGCTAATAACAGCCTACTAAAACTGTTTTGAGAATAACTAAAAGTTTGAGTCCCCACAGAGCAAGGAAAACAGCAGTGGAGTGTCTGTAGAAGTTGTATAAGGAAAAGCAAAACCTAATGCATTATTGAAGGCTGGTCTGAGGTCAAATAATTGGAAGAATTTGAAACTCTCTTCAGGGAAAAACAAAAAAATAGATGTTAACTTCAAAGTGGTGTCTGAACTATGACCAGAGAGATTCTCAAGTTGAAAATAGTCAAAACTCTCTCATAGAAAATTGCCAAGAGGAAAAAGTAAAAAGGATATTGCTTTAAATACTTGAATGGGGAAGGGATTATTGGGTAACTGTTGGGCATAAAAATATTGTCTTTAGAATAATAAAGAAATCAGAGCAAATTCAAGCCCCAAATTTCAGCTGTCAATAAATATAACAAATAGAAAAAAGGAAATTGGAGAATCACAAACAAGTTTAATGTCAGGAAGGCAGTGAAATGAGGGTAGTGATAGAGGGTGATAGAGGGTGAAAACAGATGTTAGGTAGGTAGATAGATAAATATATAGATAGTCACATGTATTCAAGTGATTTTTTTCTTACATATCAATTTGAATTTTAATAGAATATCAGCACAGAAGATTTAGTTTCTCCTCATTTCCAGTTTCTTTATATGATTGTGTTGAAAATTGCATTGTTGATATATCCAAACTATGATTATATGTCCATGTATGTGTTTGTTCTACACAAAAGAAGCTGTTTCTTTTTATAAGACTTCAGTCTATTTTAATTGTGCAACAAGAGAAAACTGATTAGCTTTGGTACAAGGAGTATTAATAATCAATGCAGGTTTGTTTAACTATTCACCTCGATAGCAGCTAATTCAGAGAAAGGAAGAAAGAATACCATTTACAAGAAAACAAATACCAGAGAAGCACATTACTAGTGATGATGAGAATGATGACGTGAAAAGGGACAAGGCAGAAGAGAAGGAAGAAGGTGGTGAGAGATAGGAGGAGGAAGAAGGGAAACAAGTAACAGAAGATATATGGCAAGTTCAGGAAGTTGAACCTTCCACTCTACAACTTGACCTGTTATTATTAGTAGTAGGAATGAATAAATAGGTAAACTTGCTCTTCTATTTGTGAAGGCAACCAAAACCTCCAATAGTGCTAAATGTTTATAGGGAAACCATGAGGACTTTTGAAAGACTTTTAGCTTAAAGCCTGTAGGATCAGCATGTGAGAAAGGATTATTTGCATGCAGAGCTTTGCTTCATTTTGAACACTGTACCAGTGGGAAACAGTACCTTAGATTCTAATGGTGACTATGAATGCAAGAATGAATCACCTACAAACTAACCTCCCTAGCTGTTTCTCAAATAGATTTTCTATACCTCTGCTAGAATGACCTCATGAGGATCTGATCTACTTACTCATCTGCTCAAAATTCTTTGATGATGTTATTGGTTGTTTTAACACAAGATGCTAATTCCTTTACAATGTTGCTATGATAATCTTTCCAGACACATTCACCCTCAACTGTCACTTCCTCGGACTTAAGGAAATCAATGACTTAATGGATTCAATTCTTAGCTCCCACATTCTCCTTCTCTCTCTTGGAGCATACTATATTTCTTCTGACTGTGGACCTCCAATCCATCCACCCAGGTCCAAGTCATATATGATTTCTTTTATAAAATTTTCCTCAGTGGAGAGTTTATTTACAAGGAATAAATAAAGTGTGATCCTTTTGCATAGATCCTTACCAATAATGTTCCATAAACTAAGAAATGTGATTAACTCAAAACTCAATAATGTTTTTTAAAAAGGAGAAAAATAAATACAAAACACCCTTCAATCCTCCCAGTCAGAATACTCTTTCCCTCTAACACAAAACTCCTTGCCTTCTATCATCAGTTTGGTTTGTAATGTAATTTAGTTTATATTTGTTTTTACCACTGTATGATAATCTTTCTAGGGAAAACACTATTTGACTTACTGGTTTACTATTTTATTTCCACTATATCTTTTATGTAGCAGGTGGTTAATAAATATCTTTGGATTTGAGTTGACTAATTCACTGTGAACTCAGGCTAAAGTTTGCTTGCCATTGAAAATGAAAATGTCTGAAAATGTCACAGAAATTTTAGCTGTATCTCAATTATTATAAATTCTAAGTATTTACTCAGTTCAAACAAAAGGTGAGAAATATTCTGGTAGATAGAAGGTCTGATTATAAACTATACAATTAATCATTAATAAGTCAATGTAACCTTTTCATAAGAAGTTTCATAAGAATGATGAAGAAAAAAAGAGTAAAGCTGATAGATGAGCAAGTGTAAATATACAATATTGGTTATTGATAAAATTATTGTTATTGATAAAAAAAATAAAAGAAAGAGTTATATTATGGGGTGAGAGGCAAAGGAAAGATCTTTTTTAAACTAACAAGAAAGGTTTTGAGTATGAATGCATGCCTAGAAGAAATAAGTGTCTATGAGGAAAAAAAAATCATAGTTTGTAATATAAGGTCCTAAGTATCTGGAACTAAGGTACTAGAAGAAGAGACAGTCTCGACCTTTTGACATCTCCTTTCACTTACATATATACACTCAGTTTATTTACTCATCTTGGTAAAGGGTCAAAGATACTAATATTATACACAAAAGGGCCATTGGATACCACAGATGCATGCCTCCTTAGCTACAGAGCTGAATAAGAGACAGGGTTATGAACACCGGCAACTAAAAAAAAAAAAACAAAAAAACTGCTCTGTAACTGTTCAGTTTATAAAATTTGGTTAGTAATATTTGGGGGACCACTTCAGACATTTGATTATGGGAGGTGGCTGTGAAAATAATTAAGATTCAGCCTCTGCAATCAAGAGACACAGCCTTGGAAACTACTATACACAGAATAGATAAACAACAAGGTCCTACTGTGCAGCACAGGGAACTATATTCAATATCCTGTGGTAAATAGCAATGGAAATTAAAGTGAAAAAGAATGTATACATATATATATATCGGTTTAGTTCAGTCACTCAGTCATGTCCAACTCTGTGAACCCATGGGCTGCAGCCTTCCAGGGTTCCCTGTCCATCACCAACTCCTGGAGCCTGTTCAAACTCATGTCCATCAAGTCAATGATGCCATCTGACCATCTCATCCTCTGTCGTTCCCATCTCCTCTGCCTTCAGTCTTTCCCAGCATCAGGGTGAGTCAGTCAGTTCTTCACATCAGGTGGCCAAAGTATTATGGAGTTTCAGCCTCAGCATCAGTCCTTCCAATGAATGTTCAGGGCTGACTTCCTTTAGGATTGGCTGGTTTGACCTTGCAGTCCAAGGGACTCTCAAGAGTCTTCTCTAACACCACAGTTCAAAAGCATCAGTTCTTCAGCGCTCATATTCAGTTATACACATACATATTCAGTTATTTGTTGTATAGCAGAAATTAGCACAATATTGTAAACCAACTATACTTTAATAAAATAAATGGAAAAAAAAATAGTCTTGGACTAGTAGTATGAGAAACAACCCAATAAGGTCCAAGATATTTGTGGATCTTTCTACATGAGTAGAAAGATCTTTTTTTTTTTTTAAGTTATACATGTATAACTGAATATGTATATGTATAACTGAATCGCTGAACAGCGGAAATTAATACAAAGTTAGGTCAATTATACTTCAATAAGATAAGTGAAAAGAAAAATAGTTTTGGACTAATAGTGTGAGATCCAATAAGACTCAAGATATTTCTTGATCTTTATACATGAGTAAGAATAATGGCAATTCCTACTAATCTCAGCATAAGAAAGTGCTTACTAACTCTAATTTCCATTCCAAAGTAAGGGCTACTTCAAAGTACAGTTGTTTGCAACTTATGTATTTTAAAAAGGATAGCATTCCTAGGAAAGGAATAAATTATATACCAAAAAAAAAAAGAAAATGGAAAGAAGAAAGGAGAGGAAACGAGAGATTAGCAAAAAGAGAAATAAGGAAGTGAAGTTATACAAAGTTACAGTTTAGAGAACCTTTTCCATTAGTAAGGAGGTTATATTGAGTATAAGGCTCCAGAAAGATTATTTAAAACAAGTGATGAAACTTGGATTCAGGAGAAGGTTGGGAAGTGAAAGGTATGATGAGTATGGAAAGGAGTGTCTCTGACATGGAGTGAAAAATATTAAAGATGTCGAGTAGAGAAAAATATTCTGGTAGATAACCTTTCTAGCAGGTTTACTGAAGTATAATTTGCATACCACAAAATTCACCCAAAGACGTGTACACTTCAATGAGTTTTTGACATGTAATTTTTTTCAAAAAACCCTTAATGGCAGTTAGAAAATCTATCCTACAGCAACACATTGGTAAAAGTCATCTTTAGACTTGCAGATATTCTTAAAAGCCCAGAGTCTCGTTACCTCTTACTACTTAATTATGCTATTTATTTGTATTATTTACCTTTCTGCTATTAAATAAGTGGCAATTTTATTATTTTTACAGATTGGTTTTTATTAAATAACTTGCTCTCTAGATCTGATTGGTTGTGGCAGTTCAAATCACACTCATGCTCTGGGAGTAATTTGCAAAGATTCTTACACTCGTACATAATTATATCCAGAAGGGGTTTATGAGATGGGACCTCAGGGAAGGGGGTGAAAATGACATTGCTGAGAATTCTGGAAAGAACAAGAATGCAACGACCTCTTTCTTAAAAGCTTGCTAAACCTTAATTAAGTTTTGTGGTAATTACCATAAACTCAAGGCCCAAACCAATTGAAGACCTACACTTTCAAATAATAGCCATTTTGATGGCAATTTATTACACATTTTGATGCCTTTAAGGATTCCTGGAATGGGTTTACTGGACTTTTAATTAAAGGAAAATAAAGAGTGTGACATTTATTAAATTGTCCTATTTTACTATTCAATCATTTTAACTTCCAAAAGACAGGAAGACCACACCAACAATGGCTTGTTGACCAATACTGTCTAGGCTCAATCATCTGCATGGCACTGGGTAAATTACCTAGGCTCTCTGGGCCTCAGTTTCTTCAACTCCAAACAACTTTTAATCAAAATTATTTCAAATGCTTCTGCAGGTTTATCATCTCAAAATGTGATACATGAATTACATGCAAGCATTTCAATTACAAAGGCTACTTAGTTATGTAATTTGACAGCCCCACCACAGAGTATATCTTTAGTTAATCTGACACTGGGGATCAAAGCATCCTATTTAAAACATTCAACTTTTGAACACTCAAAAGTGTGGGTATTTATCTTTCCAACTAATTTTATAAACCTATTTTCTTATTTTAATTATTGCCATGTTATGATTAAATCTGAAGACTATTAAATACAATGTATTTTCATGAAAGGATAAAACTATATATTAATACATATACTGTTTTATTTTATATATGTACACATATATATGTATATATTATTTAAATATATATATGCATATATGTGTGTGTGTGTGCATATAGATACACATTGCTACCCCATGGACTGTAACCTGCCAGGCTCCTCTGCCCATGGAGATTCTCCAGGCAGGAATACTGGAGTGGATTGTCATGCCCTCCTCCAGGGGATCTTCCCAACCCAGGGATCAAACCCAGGACTCCCACATTGCAGGCAGATTCTTCACCATATGAGCCACCATGGAAGCACAAGGATAGTGGAGTGGGTAGCCTATTGCTTCTCCAGGGAAACTTCCCAACCCAGGAACTGAACCAGGGTCCTGCATTGCAGGTATATTCTTTACCAGCTGAGCTACCTGGGAAACCCATATATATATATTTAATATTTATATGTATGTGTGTATGTGTGTGTGTAAAATGTGTGTGTGTATATATATATATATATATATAAAGCAATCATTCTTTTACTATGTTCTTTTCATTTACTACATTTGAGGGGGCTAGTTTCAATGTGACTTCCTCTAGCCTGTCTTTCTATTCTAACAAACCTACAAAGAACATGTTCATCATCCATTGTCTCAGTCCTGGGCTCTTTCCCTTGACCTGATTCACCATCAATTTCATTCATTCAGTTGAAATTTATCACATGCCTACTATATTCCAGGCTTTTTATTCAGCACAGTCTAAAGGAGGCAGAATGACCCCCCCTTCTCTGGTAAGGTTTACAGTCTAATGGAACAGACAACATGTATATAATTAAATAAGTAAGCAAGATAATTTAGACCGTTTACAATTACTCATGAAGAAAATAAACAGGGTGGTGCAATATGTAATATAAGGGCCGTCTTTTAAACAGCTGTACAACCAAGTTTTCTCTGAGAAGGTGATACTGAATGGAGATCCAGGTGGCACCCAGCCAGGCATTCAAAGGACGTAGGAAGAACCTTTCAGATAGAAAGGGGAAAGGGTGCCAAGCCCTGAGACAAGAGAGTGTAGGGTCTGAAAGGAGAACAGTATAACTAACTAAGGGTGGGGTGAGGAGAGGATGAAAGAAAAAATGATATGGGATTAGAGAAAGACAAGATTATTCAGGCACTGAGCTTTGAAAAGGAATTTAGATTTTATTCTAAGTCTTATGCAAAAGCACTCATTTTTTTTTTTTTCTTTTTTCACTAAAATAGGATGTAAGCAGGAGAGTGATAGGGTCTCATTTCTAATTTAAGATCCTCCAGAGTGCGTCATGGGGCAGGGTTTGGGGAAGGGCCACAATGGAAGCTTGGAAATTCACACACAGTAGGTGTGTGAATGGCACCACTGCTAACCAGGAGTCTAGAGGAAGGGAAATTGAGAAAAGTGGTTTCATTCTAACTTTATTTTCACGGGGAACCTCAGGGCTCTCTAACTGTTCCTGATGGTAGAGTAGGGAAATGAAGGAAAGAAGAAACTAAGATAATGCTAGATTTCTAACAAGAACCATGGTGCCTCATTTTTTTTTTTTTTCCCTTTTTCACCCTTTTATTTTCTGCTTGGGGCTTCCCTGGTGGCTCAGCATAAAGAATCCACCTGAAACGCAGGGACGGAAGACAAGCGTTCACTCCCTGGGTTGGAGGAGGAAATGGTAACCCACTCCAATATTGTTGCCAAGAAAATTCCATGGACAGAGGAGCCTGGCAGGCTAAGATGCATAGGGTCACAAAGAGTTGGACACAAGTAAAACAGCTGAGCGCTTTCATTCATTGAAAAAATATTAGCAGAAAAATACATTCATTGGATGATACTAAAGCTTTTAAAAATGGATTTGGTATTACTGATCATTAGGATGTCTTTTTTTTACAATTGACATTGTAAATTTACATATTTACATATTTTTATCTATGAACTTTTGGGTTTTTTACTAGTAATTTTCCTAACTTCATTCTTAGCATGCCTGTGGGATTGACATCATCTGTGGACTTGCAACTATGACAATTTCTTTCCTCTTTTTCTCTTTTTGCTCAAATGTGCTACAAACTACTCTTGCTTTAGGTAATATTCTTCCTTGTTCAATCTGACTTTTTGAACCCAATGGCAGCTATCCAAATGTGCACCAGGCTTGCCCCACACCACAACCCAGGGTTTGTATTTAAATGAAATACACATATTCTAGAAAAAGGATGAGAAAAATGAGGCTAAGCACCAGTGATTTTTGATGAGAAAGCTCATCCTTTTGTGCATTAATTGTCTGGCAGGAGTTTAGACGCAACCAACTACATCTTTTTTATAGTCAAATACTGAATAGCAGCAAAATAGAACCAAATCAGATTTATTGGTGTGGACGATTAAAGTAAGAAATAAGTAGGGATACCAGAACTTCCACGGACTGGCAAATGGGTTTATGGTAGAAAATTAAAGTTATGAAATCTTGTGCCTGTGTCAGCAGCTTTATATGTTGCTTGCTTCTAAATGCCTATTTCTGTTACCCAAAGCTCACTGCTTTAGCGAGGTTGTGTAGCTTAATGGTTAAGTCAGAGTATGGCTTGTTGACCTAAACTATCTGGGCTCAAATACTAGATTTATTCCTTATTATCTGTATGGCATTGGGTAAACTACTTCACCTCTCTGGGCCTCAGTTTCTTTAACTCTAATATGGGCATAAGAATAGGATCAGACTCCTAGATTATGATGAGAATGAAAAGATTTAATACAAATGAAACAATTTTAAAAGTGCATGACGGACCTGAACTCAATATAAGAGTTATCTGTTTTATTTTGCTTTTTCTTCACTTTTCAGTTATTCAATCTATTGGGCAGTCCCCTGTGCAACAGTAAAATTCTTTGACAGCACTCCATTTTATAAAGCTGATGAAAGCCTTTAACCATGTGCAAAAGGCTAAAATGACCACAGGGGAATGCAATTTATATTATAATAACTTAATGGAACCAATTATGTTATACTAGCATAAAAACTTTTAAATAGAAAATTGTACTCACCAGTAAAAATGTTCTACATTTCAATGAGGATGTGCATATGCCAACTGCTTATTATAAGTCAAGATTCAAGAAATACTCACCAGTTAGTATTGTTTTATGATTTTAAATTCAATATCCATTAATAAATTAATTCAGAAGCAAGAAGAGCTTTTGTAAAATGACATTTAATTATAAAATAGTCTTAAATATAAAGCATCTAAGGAGTACATCAAACTTTTCAAAAACTGTAACTAATTAAATCTTTCTAGGGAGAAATTGGATCATCTAACAGCTCTGATTCCTGGAAAGGACATTTCTGCAACAGTGAAGAACACTGGCATTCTCTTCATTTCCAATTTTGCATTCACTTCAGACAAACACAAAATTAATAATCAAATTCATAGTGCACCATCGGCTCTGAACATATTAATGAACACCATTAATATTGTTTCAAAGAAAATGGGTTTTGATATCAAACCTAAAATCACTAGAGGATAGTTAATATATAGAAATCATATCTTAGTAGGATAATAATGCTTAAGTAATACAAATGGTCATTCAGATTTGAAAGTGTAATTTGAAAAATTCTATTTGAAGCAAAGAAATAATTTTGATCTTCTTTAATATTTTGTTATTTTCCTAAAGCTTCATTAATTTTTAAAAAAGGCTTAAACTTATAATTAATCACTGTTTTACTTCAACCATTGCTACTGCTTCAACAATAAAATGTGTGAGATTAGTACCGGAGGAAAGTAATAAAGGATTTTATCACAATTTATTGGTTCTGGGCCAATGAAATTTTTATAGATAATTATAAATTTATATTAAGGAAGAAAAGTTGAAGACTATCTAAAATAAATTGTTGAAACTGATCAAAATAAGCAATAGAAAATGTTAATGGCCTACACTGGCATTAATTAAAATTTATTTTAGCTACAATGCTTAAAGAAACAATAATAAATTACATTAATACATTACCATCCCCTGCAAAGAAAAACACTTCATATTATTGAGAGTTTTTTAAATATGACAACTAAAATCAATTTGACTGCCAATGTTATTCAGTTACAACAACAACAAAAAATTGGCATTACATGTTGAGATAAAAATTGCATTTATTTGATTTTCTTGAAATAAAGGACAATAAGAATAATATATTGCTCTACACTATGGACCTCCCTGTGGCTCAGACGTTGGAGAAACTGCTTGCAGTGCTGGAGACCCAGATTTGATCCCCGGGTGGGGAAGATCCCCTGGAGAAGGAAATAGCAGCCCATTCCAATCTTCTCACTTGGAGAATCCCATGGACAAAGGACCCTGGGGGGCTACACTCCATAGGGCCTCACAGAGTTGGAGTGACTAACACTTTCACTTCACTTTTATGAATATAAAATGTTATTGGCATTAAGCTAAATTAAAAATAGCAAATATAAAAGAAGCTCATTGTTAAATAAGTCTATAAATAGAAATCAATGGATAAATAGAAAATGATAAATAAGTCTCTCACTTAGCTACCCTGTCCCAATTTCCAGAGGTAATCGAGGAGGAGCAGAATATATGACCCCAAAGTATTCCACTCTGGCATGTGAGTTATTTTGAGATGAAGGCAATCAAGTGAAGAAGAGGTTGATTATTAACTTCTCTCTTGACTGCGTAAAATAATTTATACAGAGAGCCTGTAGCAGGAGAGAGCTATTACCAGAGAGAAGTTTTTATATTTGGAAGACTTATCTGCAGGGCATGGCAAACATTTGTTTACCAAACATAAACATTCTTCCCCATGAATTGTCTTTCTCCCCTTCACCTTGGCTCAGGATGGCGCATATGTCTCAACTGCTTGACTGTCTGTGAACTTCATAACTTTAGGATTCCAGTACACATAAAATTAATTTTTTTTCTCTTGTTAGTCACTTTTATGCCAATTTGATTATTAAGCCAACCAAAGAACAGAGAGGGGAGAAGGAGAGTTTCCTCCCCGATATTATCACAGTTGACAATTTGAAGTAAAGAATTTTAGAGCTTACACTTACAAAAATAAATGAGTTTATATATCTGTGTGTATGTATGTATATGTATATATAATACATCTTCTCTGTTAAAAAAAAAAGAATTATAACTAGATCTGTTGTCTTTCAACTTGCTTTTCTCAGTAAAAGATAAACTTTCACAGAAATTTTCTTGTTTTTAATGGCTGCAAGTAATGCATTCTATTGATTTTACAAAATATATTTTACTAAAGAATGACAATGATGTTGTTTCTAGTATTTTACTATTACACACAGTGTTTCAGGGGCCATTTGCACAGAAATGTTTGTGTCAGTGAAAGTTTTTATAAAACTGAATCTTAGAAGTAGAATTAATCATTTAATGAATTTGAGCATTTAAACTTGTGAGAAATATAGACAATTTGTTCTCTGAAATGGTTGGGCCAATTTATTCTCTTATCAGTAGTACATGATCCTGCCTGTCAAGCTCATATGTTCTGAAACTCTAAATATTATTTATCTTTACATTTTGCCAAACTTAGTTAAAAACTGCCATGTCATCACTGTTAAGACTTGCATTTACCTATTGAATTTGAACCATTTTGAATTTCTGTTTTAGAAATTTTCCTATTCATACTTTTTTTTTTATTTTTTATATCATCCTTTTGTACTTTTCAAATTCTAGGGGCTCCTTACAAAGTGTGGCTTTTTCTCTTTTGTATTTTACATAGGTTACAAATAATTTTTGAAAGTTCATCACTTGTCCCTGATATATATTTATGGAATATTGGTAACTATAGAATAATGTCTCTTAATCATATTTTCAGTGTCAGTGTAATTTAATTGTGTCAATGTAATTTATCAATGATATTCAATATGTATTGTGAATTATTTCTAGATATTACTAGAAGGCATAAGATTTATAAACATATTAATTATTAAAAGATAACTAAGATCAGGTTTATAATGTTATTACATTACTCATATAATGTTATTCTTCCCATTTTGCTTCCATGTGTTTTCCTAAACACTGAGGATAAAGCAATAAAACAGACATACAGACCTCACTGCCCTCAGAGGGGTGGTCTGATTGAAGTATCAAGAAAGATGATAGAAGGGAAGGAAATAAAGTTACTTAAAAAACAAACAAAAAACCCTAAGGGAGATGATATAACCTCATTATAGTTGATTAATAGAGATTTAACACATACGAAAGAACACATTAGGTGGTATAAAGTAATTATGAAAAACTACAGAAGCTGACAAAATTTTTTAGGGGAGGAACCACTTGTGCCAGAGGGCAACAAATAAATGTTTAACTGTGCCCACCTATATCATAAAAGAAATATATATAAATACAAAGCTGATATATTTAAAATTGTATTTTGTGAGCTGTAAGGGATCCTTTGCCACTATTACCTAATATATTTATGAATGTAGCTAACAAACTTTTATCATTTATCATTTATTCCTTTTAGTAGTTCATGCATCAAAAATTTAGAATGAGTCTTAAATCTCACCCAATGACTCCTTTCATGACTAAAAGTATACTTTTGATGATGAAAAATTTCAAGTTATGAAGTTACATATCCATAATAATTATACATTATTAAGTAATGCATAAATAGATTCAAGGGATTCGATCTGATAGACAGAGTCCCTGAAGAACTATGGACGGAGGTTCACGACATTGCAATGGAGGCAGTGATCAAGACCATCTCCAAGAAAAAAATGAAAAAAGGCAAAATGGTTGTCTGAGGAGGCGTTACAAATAGCTGAGAAAAGAAATAAAAGACAAAGGAGGAAAGGAAAGATACACCCAATTGAATGCAGAGTTCCAAAGAATAGCAAGGAGAGATAAGAAAGCCTTCCTCAATGATCACTGTAAAGAAATAGAGGAAAATAATAGAATGGGAAAGACTAGAGATCTCTTCAAGAAAATCAGAGATACCAAGGGGACATTTCATGCAAAGATGGGCACAATAAAGAATAGAAATGGTATGGACCTAAAGAAGCAGAAGATATTAAGAAGAGGTGGCAAGAATACACAGAAGAACTATACAAAAAAGATCTTCATGACCCAGGTAACCATGATGGTGTGATCACTTACCTAGAGCCAGACATCCTGGAATGCAAAGTCAAGTGGGCCTTAGGAAGCATCACTAGGAACAAAGCTAGTGGAGGGGATGGAATTCCAGCTGAGCTATTCCAAATCCTAAAAGATGATGCTCTGAAAATGCTACACTCAATATGCCAGGAAATTTGGAAAAATCAGCAATGGCCACAGGATTGGAAAAGGTCAGTTTTCATTCTAATCCCAAAGAAAAGCAATGCCAAAGAATGTTCAAACTACTGCACAATTGTACTCATCTCACACACTAGTAAAGTAATGCTCAAAATTCTCCAAGCTGAGCTTCAGCAATACGTGAACCATGAACTTCCAGATGCTCAAGTTGGATTTAGAAAAGGCAGAAGAACCAGAGATCAAATTGCAAACATCCATTGGATAATTGAAAAAGCAAGGGTTCCAGAAAAAACAGCTACTTCTGATTTAATGCCTATGCCAAAGCCTTTGACTGTGTGGATCACAACAAACTGTGGAAAATTCTTAAAGAGTTGGGAATACCAGACTAGACTACCTGACCTGCTTCATGAAAAATCTGTATGCAGGTCAAGAAGCAACAGTCAGAACCAGACTTGGAACAACAGACTGGTTCCAAATCAGGAAAGGACTATGTCAAGGCTGCATATTGTCACCCTGCCTATTTAACTTATTTGCAGAGTATATCATGCAAAATGCCAGACTGGATGAAGCACAAACTGGAATCAAGATTGCCAGGAGAAACACCAATAACCTCAGATATGCAGATGACACCACCCTTATGGCAGAAAGCAAAGGAGAACTAAAGAGCCTCTTGATGAAAGTGAAAGAGGAGAGTGAAAAAACTGCCTTAAAACTCAACATTCAGAAAACTAAGATCATGGCATCTGGTCCCATCACTTCATAGCAAATAGATGGGGAAACAGTGGAAACAGTGACAGACTTTATTTTTGGGGGGCTCCAAAATCACTACAGATGGTAGCTGCAGCCATGAAATTAAAAGAAACTTGCTCATTGGAAGAAAAGCTACGATCAAACTAGGAAGCATATTAAAAAGCAGGGACATTACTCTGCCAACAAATGTCCATCTAGTCAAAGCTATGGGTTTTCCAGGAGTCATGTATGGATGTGAGAGTTGGACTATAAAGAAAGCTGAGTGCTGAAGAATTGATGATTTTGAACCATGGTGTTGGAAAAGACTCTTGAGAGTCCCTTGGACTGCAAGGTGATCCAAGCAGTCCATCCTAAAGGAGATCAGTCCTGAACATTCACTGGAAGGGCTGATGCTGAAGCTGAAGCTCCAATCCTTTGGCCACCTGACATGAAGAACTGACTCATTGGAAAAGACCCTGATGCTGGGAAAGATTGAAGGCAGGAGGAGAAGGGGATGACAGAGGAAGAGATGGCGGATGGCATCATTGACTCAATCAACATGAGTTTGAACAAGTTCTGGGAGTTGTTGATGGATAGGGAAGCCTGGCATGCTGCAGTCCATGGGGTCACAAAGAATTGGACATGACTGAGTGACTGAACGGAACTGACTTGATTATTAAGTATAAGATTATTAAGTATGCTAAGTAATCACTACTAAATATCAAGTACCTTCACTCGACTAGTGATAAAAATGTAAGATAATGGAGTACATATCCATCAGTAAAATAAGGAAAGCCTAGTAAACAATAATCTCAGATATAATAATAACAAACATGATAGGAAGTAGAATAATAATACAGGTGTTGTGTGTGTCTTAGTCACTCAGTCATGTGTGACTGTTTGTGATCCCATGGACTGCAGCCCACCAGGCTCCTCTGTCCATGGAATTCTCCAGGCAAGAATACTGGAGTGGGTTGCCATTTCCTCCTCCAGGGTATCTTCTCAACCCAGGAATCAAACCCAGGTATCCTGCCTTGCAGGCAGATTATTTACCCTCTGAGCCACCAGGGAACCCAGGTGTTGAGAAGCATTAAAACTGGCAGAAAGAACTGATGGAATCTGTCACATAATTAAAAATAAAAATTTCTAAATGAAACATTCAGAATAACTGCTCTCATCATCTTGATTCTTTATCCCCATGTGCATTTTAACATTTTAATAAAGTCAGATAAAGGAATTTCTCACCTTAAATATTAGAGCTGAAGTGAATCTCTGCAAAACATTACTGAGAAATGGTTCCAAACTCCAGCTAATTATTGAAAAATGATAATAAACTGGACCAATAAAAATACCTGATAAGATTATTTCAGTGGAATAAAATGCTATCAATTTTATTTATCTAGCCAATACAGGGATATGTATTTCTCTGTGTATGAATGTGACAAAATGTCCTGAATTGTGTGAAATAAACCATACTGAATTACATGGTCCAGCAACATGGAAATGTCAACAGTGTATTAAGGGTAGATGTGAGGGAAGGAAGCCTCTACATTGTTGATAATGATGGGCATGTACAAAATGAAAAATTCACCATTTGCAAAAGATTTGCCTTTTATTATTGATAAAATGATATAACAAATCATGGAGGAATCACACACACACACACACACACACACACACATATATATACAAATCCTTAACTGCGGTGTTGGAGAAGACTCTTGAGAGTCCCTTGGACTGCAAGGAGATCCAACCAGTCCATCCTAAAGGAGATCAGTCCTGGGTGTTCATTGGAAGGACTGATGCTGAAGCTGACACTCCAATACTTTGGCCACCTGATGTGAAGAGCTGATTCATTTGAAAAGACCCTGATGCTGGGAGGGACTGGGGGCAGGAGGAGAAGGGGACGACAGAGGATGAGATGGTTGAATGGCATCATCAACTCGATGGACATGAGTTTGAGTAAACTCCGGGAGTTGGTAATGGACAGGGAGGCCTGGCATGCTGAGGTTCATGGGGTCGCCAAGAGTTGGACACGACTGAGTGAGTGAACTGAACTGACTGAATGTGGGAAATTCCTTTATTTGATTCTATTAAATTGTTAACAATGTACATGTGGAAAAAGAATCAAGATGATGAGAACAGTTATTCTGGATGTTTCATTTAGGAATTTTTAATTACATGACAGATTCCACCAGTTCTTTCTGCCAGCTTTTAAATTTTTATTTTTATTTTCATTTCTTTTTTTCCAGTTCTTTATTTTAAAGTCTTCTAAGACTCAAACCAGGATTTGGAAAACTGAGACTCTGTCATTATAGGACACCAGGTAAAAATTGAAAGGGCTCAGGAACAGTCAAGGTGATTATTTTCTATGAAGAAAGAACAAAGAGTAGTGTTTTGTCTTTTACTAGATGTTATGTTCTGAGTTTCTTGAGAATCTCTATGCAGTAAAATACTGCTATTTTGCACCAACTGGTACTTTCCCTATGACAGTTTTATGAATGGTATGTCCTTAATCTGTAAAGAAAGCTTTGTCATCTAAGGCAGTGCTTTTCTAAGTATGGTACCCTGAATTGGCAGCATCAGCATCACTGGCCATATCCCAGATCTACTGGACAATGATCATGGGTTTTGGAGCCCAGGAATTCACACAGATTTGTAATGCATTCAAAATGTGAGAACCATCAGCTGAGCTCTCCAATATGGTAGACACTAGCCACGTAGGATATTTAGATTTGCATTTAAATTAATTAAAATAGAATAGAATAACTCAGCTCTTCAGTTATTTTAGTCACATTTCAAGTACTTAAATGGCACATTTTGTCAATGGCTGCAATGTCAGAGAGTAAAGATACAGAACTGATTGTTGAGATTTTTATTGGAGAACATTGCCTATCAAGGCAATGATTCAAACAACTGCTGAATTTATCATGCTACTTTCAATTATTCCAAAACTCCTAAGATCTGCACTTTTTTTACTTTCTTCTCATTACTTCTTTTTTTTTATTAGCTTTTTAAAATTTATTTTCTATTGAAGGATAATCGCTTTACAGAATTTTACTGTTTTCTGTCAAACCCCAACGTGAATCAGCCATAGGAATACATATACCCCCTCCCTTTTGACACTCCTTCCTCTTTCCCTCCCCATCCCACCCCTCTAGGTTGATTACAAAGCCCCTGTTTGAGTTTCCAGAGTTGTAAAGCAAATTCTCGTTGGATATCTATTTTACATATGGTAATGTAAGTTTCCATGTTATTCTTTCCATACATCTCACCCTCTCCTACTCTCTCCCCACATCCACAAGTCTATTCTCTATGTCTACTTCTCCATTGTTGCCCTGTAAATAAATTCTTCAGTACCATATTTCTAGATTCCATATATATGTGTTAGAATAAAATGTTCATCTTTCTCTTTCTGACTTACTTCACTCTGTATAATAGGTTCTGGGTACATCCACCTCATTAGAACTGACTCAAATGTGTTCCTTTTTATGGCTGAGTAATATTCCACTGTGTATATGTACCATGCCTTCTTTACCCATTCATCTGTTGATGGATATCTAGATTGCTTCCATGTTCTAGCTACTATAAACAGTGCTTCAATGAACAATGGGATACATGCATCTTTTTCAATTTTGGTTTCCTCAGGGTATATGCCTAGGACTGAAATTGCTGGGTCATAGGTGGTTTTATTCCAAATTTTTTTAAGGAATCTCCAACCATCAACATTAGTGGTTGTATCAATTTACATTCCCACCAACAGTGCAAGAGTGTTCCCTTTCCTCCACACCCTCTCCAGCGTTTATTGTTTGCAGACTTTTTGATGATGGCCATCCTGACCAGTGTGAGGTGATATTGTAGTTCTGATTTACATTTCTCAAATAATGAATGATGTTGAGCATCTTTTCATGTGTTTGTTAGCCATCTGTATGTCTTCTTAGGAGAAATGTCTGTTTAGGTCTTTTCCCCACTTTTTGATTGGGTTTTTTGCTTTTCTGGTATTGAGTTGTATGAGCTGCTTGTATATTATGGAAATTAATCCTGTCAGTTGTTTCATTTTCTATTATTCTCTCCCGTTCTGAGGCTTGTCTTTTCACTTTGCTTATGTTTCCTTTGCTGTGCAAAAACTTTTAAGTTTAATCAGGTCCCACTTGTTTCCTTTTCTTTTTATTTCCATTAATCTAGGAGGTGGGTCATAGAAGATCTTGCTTTGATTTATGTCATCGAGTGTTCTGCCTATGTTTTCCTCTAAGAGTTTTTATAGTTTCTGGTCTTACATTTAGGTCTTTAATCCATAGTGTTTTAATTTCATTCATTTACATGTAGCTGTCCAGTTTTCCCAGGACCATTTATTGAAGAGATTGTCTTTCAGTTAGTTCAGTTGCTCAGTCATGTCCGACTCTTTGTGACCCCATGGACTGCAGGATGCCAGGCCTCCCTGTCCATCACCAGCTCCCGGAGTTTACCCAAACTCATGTCCACTGAGTCGGTGATGCCATCCAATCATCTCATCCTCTGTCGTCCCCTTCTCCTCCTGCCTTCAATCTTTCTCAACATCAGGGTCTTTTCAAATGAGTCAGCTCTTTGCATCAGGTGGTCAAAATATTGGAGTTTCAGATTCAACATCAGTCCTTCCAATGAACACCCAGGACTGGTTTCCTTTAGGATGGACTGGTTGGATCTCCTTGCAGTCCAAGGGACTCTCAAGAGTCTTCTCCAACACCATAGTTCAAAAGCATCAATTCTTTGGTGCTCAGCTTTCTTTATAGTCCAATTCTCATATCCATATATGACTACTGGAAAAACCATAGCCTTGACTAGACAGACCTTTGTTGACAAAATAATGTCTCTTGTTTTTAATATTCTGTCTAGGTTGGTCATAACTTTCCTTCCAAGGAGTAAGCGTCTTTTAATTTCATGTCTGCAGTCACCATCTGCAGTGATTTTATTTTTGGCTGCAGTGATTTTATTTTTGGCTGACCCAAAAATAAAGTCAGCCACTATTTCCACCATTTCCCCATCTACTTCCCATGAGGTGATGGGATGGATGCCATGATCTTAGTTTTCTGAATGTTGAGCTTTAAGCCAAATTTTTCACTCTCCTCTTTCATCAAGAAACTCTTTAGTTCTTCAGGTTTTCTTTGCCCCCTTGTATTTTCTTGCCTCCTTTGTCAAAAATAAGGTACCCATAGGTGCATGGGTTTATTTCTTGGCTTTCTATTTTGTTCCATTGGTCTATATTTCTGTTTTTGTGCCAGTACCATACTGTCTTGATGACTGCAGCTTTGTAGTATAATCTGAAGTCAGGAAGGTTGATTCCTCCAGCTCCATTCTTCTTTCTCAAGACTGCTTTGGCTACTTGGGGTCTTTTGTGTTTCCATATGAATTGTGAAATTTTTTGTTCTAGTTCTGTGAAAAATGCCATTGGTAATTTGATAGGAATCACACTGAATCTATAGATTGAATTTGGTAGTATAGTCATTTTCACAATATTAATTCTTCCTACCCAGGAACATGAAATATCTCTCCATCTATTTATGTTGTCTTTGATTTCTTTCATTAGTGTCTTATAACTTTCTGTGTACAGTTCTTTTGTCTCCTTAGGTAAGTTTATTCCTAGATATTTAATTATTTTTCTTGCAATGTGAATGGGATTGATTCTTTAATTTCTCTTTCTGATTTTTCATTGTTAGTATATAGAAATGCACGTGATTTCTGTGTATTGATTTTGTATCCTGAAACTTTGCTAAATTCACTGATTAGCTCTAGTAATTTCCTGATACTATCTTTAGGGTTTTCCATGTATAGTATCATGTCATCTGCAAACAATGAGAAATTTACTTCTTCTTTTCCAATTTACATTCCTTTTATTTCTTTTTCTTCTTTGATTGCTGTAGCTAGGACTTCCAAAACTATGCCGATTAATAGTGGCAAAAGGGGACACCCTTGTCTTGTTCCTGATCTTAGGGGGAATGCTTTCAGTTTTTCACCATTGAGAATAATGTTTGCTGTAGGCTTATCATATAGGGCCTTTACTATGTTGAGGTAGGTTCCTTCTATGCCCATTTTTTGAAGTTTTAATCATAAATGGGTGCTAAATTTTGTCAAAGGCATTTTCTACATCTATTGAGATGATCATATGGTTTTTATCTTTCAATTTGTTAATATGATGTATCACATTGATTGATATGTGTATATTGAAGAATCCATGCATCCCTGAAATAAACCCAACTAGATCATTGTGTATGAGCTTTTTGATGTGTTGCTGAATTCTGTTTGCTAAAATTTTTTTGAGAATTCTTGCATCTATGTTCATCAGTGATATTGGCCTGTAGTTTTCTTTTTTTGTGTTGACTTTGTTTGGTTTTGGTGTCAGGGTGATGGTGGCCTTGTAGAATGAGTTTGGAAGTGTTCCTTACTCTGCAAGTTTTTGAAAGTGTTTTAGAATCATAGGCATTGGCTCTTTTCTAAATGTTTGGTAGAATTCTCCTGTGAAGCCATCTGGTCCTGGGCTTTTGTTTTCTGGGAGATTTTGATCACAGCTTCAATTTTTTGTGCTTGTAATTGGGTTGTTCATAATTTCTATTTCTTCCTGGCTCAGTCTTGGAAGATTGAACTTTTCTAAGAATCTGTCCATTTCTTCCAGGTTATTTACTTTATTGCCATATAGTTGTTCATAATAGTCTGTTATAATCCTTTGTATTTCTGCATTGTCTGTTGTAACCTCTCCTTTTTCATTTCTAATTTTGTTGATTTGATTCGTCTCTCTTTTTTTCTTGAAGAGTTTGTCTAAAGGTTTGTCAATTTTTATCTTCTCAAAGAACCAGCTTTTAGTTTTATTAATCTTCACTATTGTTTCTTTCATTTTTTAAATTTATTTCTGCTCAGATCTTTATGATTTCTTTCCTTCTACTAATTTTTTTTTTGTTGTTGTTGTTCTTTTTCCAGTTGTTTTAGGTGTAAAGTTAGGTTGTCTAGTTGATGTTTTTTCTTGATTCTTGAGGTAGGATTGTATTGCTATAACCTTCCCCCTTAGAACTGCTTTTGTTGCATCCCATCAGTTTTGAGTTGTTGTGTTTTTATTGTCATTTGTTTCTAGAATTTTTTTGATTTCCCTTTTGATTTCTTTAGTAACCTGTTGGCTATTTAGAAATGTGTTGTTTAATCTTCATGTTTTTCTGTTTCTTACAGTTTTTTTTCTTGTAATTGATATCTAGTCTCATAGCGTTGTGGTTGGAGAAGATGCTTGATATGATTTCAATCTTCTTAAATTCACTGAGGTTTGATTTGTGCCCCAGATGTGGTCTCTTCTGAAGAATGTTCCATGTGTACTTGAAAAGAAGGTTCTCTTCTGCATTTGGATGGGATGTCCTGAAGATATCAATGAGATCCATCTTATCTAATGTATCATTTAAGACTTGTGTTTCCTTATTAATTTTCTGTTTTGATGATCTGTCCATTGGTGTGCGTGGGGGGTGTTAATGTCTCCTACTATTATTGCGTTACTGTTTATTTCTCTTTTTAAGTCTGTTAGTGCTTGTCTTATGTACTGAGGTGCTCTTATGTTGGGTGCATAGATATTTATAATTGTCGTCTTCATCTTGGATTGAGCCCTTGACCATTATGCAGTGTCCTTCCTTATCTCTTGTAATCTTTATTTTAAGGTCTATTTTGTCTGATATGAGGATTGCTTCTCCAGCTTTATTTTGCTTCACATTTGCATGGAATATATTTTTCCATCCTCTCACTTTCAGTCTATATGTCTCTTTAGGTCTGAAGTCAGTTTCTTGTAGACAGCGAATACATGGGTCTTGTTTTGTATCCATTCAGCCAGTCTGTGTCTTTTGCTTGGAGCATTAATCCATTTACATTTAAAGTAATTATTGATATATATGTTCCTATTGTCATTTTCTTAATTGTTTGGGGTTGATTTTGTAGATCTTTTTTCTTCTTTTATATTTCTTGACTATATAAGTCCATTTAACATTTGTTATAAAGCTGATTGGGTGGTACTGAATTCTCTTAACTTTTGCTTGTCTGAAAAGCTTATTTCTCCATCAATTTTGAATGAGATCCTTGCTGGGTACAGTAATCTTGGTTGTAGGTTTTCCCCTTTCAGTACTTTAAATATATCCTGCCATTCCCTTCTGGCCTGCAGAGTTTCTGCTGAAAGATCAGCTGTTAAGCATATGGGGTTTCCCTTGTATGTTACTTGTTGCTTCTCCCTTGCTGCTTTTAATAGTCTTTGTGTTTAGTCTTTGTTAGTTTGATTAGTATGTGTCTTGGCGTGTTTCTCCTTGGGTTTATCCTGTTTCAGACTCTTTGTGCCTCTTGGACTTGATTGACTATTTCCTTTTATACGTTGGGGAAATTTTGAACTACATTCTCTTCAAAAATTTTCTCATAACCTTTCTCTTTCTCTTCTTCTTCTGGGACACCTATAATCCAAATGTTGGTACATTTGATATTGTCCCAGAGGTCTCTGAAACTATCTTCAGTTCTTTACATTCTTTTTACTTTATTCTGCTCTTCAGGAGTTATTTCCACCATTTTATCTTTCAGCTCACTGATTCATTCTTCTGCTTCAGATATTCTGCTATTGATTCCTTCTCAGTTCAGTTCAGTTCAGTCACTCAGTCATGTCCAACTCTTTGCAACTCCATGAATCACAGCATGCCAGGCCTCCCTGTCCATCACCAACTCCAGGAGTTTATTCAAACTCATGTCCATCGAGTCAGTGATGCCACCCAGCCATCTCATCCTCTGTCGTCCCCTTCTCCTCCTGCCCCCAGTCCCTCCCAGCATCAGGGTCTTTTCAATGAGTCAGCTCTTCACATCAGGTGGCCAAAGTATTGGAGTGTCAGCTTCAGCATCAGTCCTTCCAATGAACACCCAGGACTGATCTCCTTTAGGATGGACTGGTTGGATCTCCTTGCAGTCCAAGGGACTCTCAAGAGTCTTCTCCAACACCGCAGTTCAAAAGCATCAATTCTTCAGCACTCAGCTTTCTTTATAGTCCTACTTTCACATCCATACATGACTACAGGAAAAACCATAGCTTTGATTAGATGGACCTTTGTTGGCAAAGTAATGTTTCTGCTTTTTAATAGGCTGTCTAGGTTGGTCATAGCTTTTCTTCCAAGGAGCAAGTGTCTTTTATTTATTTATTTATTTATTTTATTTTTTAGCAAGTGTCTTTTAATTTCATGGCTGCAGTCTCCATCTGTAGTGATTTTGGAGCCCCCCAAAATAAAGTCTGTCACTGTTTCCATTGTTTCCCCATCTATTTGCCATGAAGTAATGGGACCAGATGTCATGATCTTAGTTTTATGAATGTTGGGTTTTAAGCCAACTTTTTCACTCTCCTCTTTCACTTTCCTCAAGAGGCTCTTTAGTTTTTCTTCACTTTCTGCCATAAGGGTGGTGTCATCTGCATATCTGAGGTTATTGATATTTCTCCTGACAATCCTGATTCCAGCTTGGGCTTCATCCAGCTTGGCATTTCTCATTATATACTCTGCATATAAGTTAAATAACAGGGTGACAATATACAGTCATGTTATGTGTATAAAGAATCATGGGAGCCCCACTCCTAAAGATGCTTAGCCAGTGTGCCTAAGAGAAGGTCCAAGAATTTGCATGTCTATTAAGCTTCCAAGTGATACTTATGCTCTTGGCCTATGAGCCCTGCTGGTCTAGGGCTCTGTGGGATCCTCAGGGTTTGAACTTCAGGAAATCCCTTGATTACTACTGGATTAGAGGCAGGAAAAAATGCCAAGGAATAATAATGTTAACCTGGAATAACACAGTGGCAATGAGAAGCTGAAGATGTTTTAGCAGATAGAATAACTAAGACTGGTGGGTCATAGGTCCAATTAGGAGCTTTGAAAACAAACATCCTATCTCACAGGAGTGTACATTTTCAGCTTTTCATTATCCTTCATTTTCACCCCTCCCTCCTTTCAATTCTCATTTTTAAAAATCTTGCTTAAATGATTATCATGTAGTCATAACCACACCTTTGCATATACTCTCACTGCCTTGCCCCCAACCCCACATTTCATTCTACTTTATCTTTTACTTTACAAATGTTACTTTATTAATCCTTGTACTATATTACAACATAAATATATTGCATGATTGAAAATTAAAGCTAAATCAAATATATGAGCTATCATGTTGAAAGTGTATTTTCTAATTAATACCAAGGACTACATGCGTGCATAATTACATGTAAATTAGGTACTTTGAATTTTTATAGCTGATTTGCAATATTGTTTTAGCTTCAGATGCAAATCAAAGTGATTCAGTTACATATATATTATATATATATGTATACATATATGTATGTGCTTAGCCACTCAGTCATGTCTGACTCTTTGTGACCCCATGGACTGTAGCCCACCAGGCTCCTCTGTCCATGGGGTTTCTCCAGGCAAGAAGAAATGGGTTGCCATTTCCTTCTCTAACATATATGTATGCATTAGGTTATTTTCCATTACAGGTTATTACAAATTATTGAATATATCATTGTACTTACTTTGATATTAAAAAGCTCTTGATTAAACCCAGTTCTCTGACCATATGTTTTCTGCATTTCAGAAAAGCACAAAGCAGTGATGCCTATGATGAGGGTACTTTAGCTTTACCAGTGTTAACTTCCACTGGGTCCACAGTGCAGTCTGGCAGTCATGCTTTTCTGGCACATTCTCTCTCTCACCCTCTATCTTCTCTGTTCCATGGAGCATGGAACTCAGCAAAAAGCCATCTATGAACCATGAAGCAGGTCTTCACTAAGCACAGAATCTGTCAGCACCTTCATCTTGGACTTCTCAGCCTCCAGAAT
This sequence comes from Cervus canadensis, assembly GCF_019320065.1. Classification (NCBI taxonomy): domain Eukaryota; kingdom Metazoa; phylum Chordata; class Mammalia; order Artiodactyla; family Cervidae; genus Cervus; species Cervus canadensis. The sequence goes on from NC_057400.1 coordinate 11,592,891, forward strand.
TAAGAGAAATAGACCTCTTGCTATTTGTAAGCTACCCAGTCTGCAATATTTTGTTATAGCAGCCCAAACAGACTGAGACAAAGAGCTATCTGCAGATTTTACCTCTGAAAACTTTTCCCCTGGTCTGGCTATGCTGAGTCTCTATTTTACAACTTACACATCTCTAGGGCTCTGCAAGGTCCTCAGGGTTTGAACTTCAGGAAACCCCTTGTGGGTAGACTGCCTGAGTGAAGTCACCTCCTCACTGCTTTTTTTGAAAGCCTCAGGTCAGTCCTGTAGACATTTAAGCTCAGCTCAACGCCTGCTGAGGCAGCCACGGTGAGAGATGGAGGGGATTTGTTGCATCAGGAGCTTTAAGAACAGAGTATTTATATTGGCACAGAGCGTCAGCCATTATGGAGACAAGGGAATCTAGAATGCGGTGCTTTAGTGCCCCATATAAATTTTACATCTCTGCTGGCCTGTGTGTCATAAACCTGTTTTTTCTTCTCTTCTTGTATATTCAGTCTAATGATTGGATCTGGGGGTTTTGAATTTTTTCCTTAGGCATTTTTCTCACAACAAATTATCTTTCTTCTTTTTTCTTCAAAAGAGATGATAAATCTGAATTGTTTCAAAGGCTTCTAGGCTGTTATTTTTAAAACTATTTACTAAAATTATTTTGATATTATTAATATTTTGAAAAATCCTCGTTTGATGTTTTAACTAAGAAAAAAACTCATTGTTTAACTGAGATATTTTAGAAGTCACAGGAATATTTTAACTCCAATTTATACACTGTTTGGAAAAAATATTATTCTGCCATTAAAAAGGTAACCAAGCAATAAATTATGCCAGTTGCTTTTTAATAGGGAATGAATAAATAAAATCAGTGTTTCTACCTAAGAATCAGACACTGTTTTAATGTGTTTAACACACAGCATCTACTTTAGTCTTCACAACTATGCATTATTAACCAGATTTTACAGATTATGGCAATAAGCACAGTGTTTATATGACTCTAGGCAAATTCTACATTTAGTGACAGGGCTGTGATGGAGCTTAATTTTTCTGTTCTTGGTCCTACATGCCCAAACACCACGTATGTGTGACTAGGCTGAACTATGTTTTCCAGAATTCTTTCTTAAATATTTTCAGTTAGAACGGGTCACCTGAAAGGTGTTGGTGGGAGCCTGGGGAGCAGGAGTGATGGAGCAGCCCCACTGCAGGTCCTGCGTGGTGTCGCTGACCTCAGGGGCTCCCCTCACCAGCGGGAGGCAGCAACTGGATCTGAAACTGCTGGCGACCTGGTTCTTGGACTTTTTAACCAACATAAATTGATAAGAGACTAGACTCGAAATTCAGACGAGGCTTTATTGGGATTGGTGCTGCAGCAGGAGGGAGTGAAAACAGCAGGTTTCTTTGCTTACTCTCTAAGGGGGAGTGGCAAGCTGGTTCCTTATATGGGTTAGGGCTGGGGCTGGGCTGGGTTTCGCAGGAGGCACAGTGGAAAAGAATCCGCCTGCCAATGCAGGAGAGACGGGTTCAATCCCTGGATTGGGAAGATCCCCTGGAGAAAGAAATAGCAAATCACTCCAGTATTCTTACCTGGGAAATCCCAGGGACAGAGGAGCCTGGCAGGCTACAGCCCATGGGTTTGCAAAGAGTCAGACAGGACTTAGCTACCAAACAGCAAAAAACAAAGGGGCTGGCCCAGGCTCAGACCAGAGGGGCGGGCTAGGGGGGTCTGCCCACCGCTTAGTGGTGCTGCTTGCAGGGATCCGGCACTGTATCCCGCTTTTGCTCCCAGCGCCTCAGAAACAGCAGTTGGGTTTTTGGTCTTTTTGCATATTTGTTGTTAATACTTTGCCCCAGTTGCCCACACATACGCTTGTTTTTAGTCCCTTACAGTTTCCTAGCATTCTCTTGCTTGCCAGATGCCAACACTGCAGCTAACAGTCCCAGGTCCCAGACTGTCCCACAACCTCCCCACTTTCTCCTGAATCTTTCTTTAATTTTCTGGACTCCCAGAAAAGGTGTGAGCTTAGGTTGTCATTAAGGACTCCAGCTTCTGCAGGTGTGTGTATATACACATCATATTAAGTTTCCAAATATAGATACCATATATATTTCATATACACCCTCTATATATCCATATATATAATATATATGTGTGGATATATTGTGTATATATTAGATAAAGATCAAAACTCTTCATGGTTCTGCTTCTCTGATTGAACCTTGAGTGGTCCAACTGCATTAAAAACTGCATTATAACCAGTTTGTAAGCTGTTTATATTATAAATATAAAATATTTTATAAAATATAAAATATTATAATATAAATTATTTTCTATTATAAACCTGATTCTACTGAAATAATACATGCCATATGAAATTTTATTCACATTCTAAAGTTGAATTATTCCTGAATGAGACTACTGCTTTGAACCAGAGTTATTTTCTTTAGTTCTTTCTTTCAGAAGAAGAATGAATGAATGGATGAATTTATGAAAATGACATTTGAAATAAATATTTTGTTAATATATGAGATGCTACTACTTTGTTACTTTTACATCATTATGGGCAAAACAAATCCTTTCTGTTTGGACAAATCATGTAAATAATTGTCACTCATTTTTCTTACAAGTCCAATGTCAAGAGTCAAGAGTCAAAGTAAATCTTGAGGAGCCTTTCCCTCTTCTGCTCAGCATCTAAACTTGCATGCTCCTGGACCCTTATCCTTAAGGGAACTATGTAATGAAACACTGTTTCACCTCTGCAGTGGCAGAAATATGTTTTTGTCTTTCTTTTTGTGTACGCACCATGAATACCTGTGAGTTACCTGAGTGTTCTTGAACAATCTTGTACACTAACCCTTTACATATACTTATAGCAGAATCTTTAGCCCACAACGAAATCTAACCTGAAACAAATCTAGTCTTAACCAGCACAATAATCTTGGCCATTCTTCCTTAATTTGAAAAGATAAATGTGCTTTCCCAAAATATGCTTATATTTTAAAAATATATATGTTCTCTATTCAGGACTCAAAACATTATCCTGCTAATGAGCAAAAATGGCTGTAATCTGTGAAACTACATGCAAAGTTGTGCTTGTTCTGCCCGCCTGACATAGTTAGATGTAAGCTGAAGAGAGCAAATGAAAACATACATCTCCAGGCTACCTGACACTCATCATGTAGAAATGCATAGCTGATACTTGTCTTATTAGATAAAATAGATAAAATAATCCATACTGAAAAAATTTAATGTTTTCTATCAAGCAAGTTGAAAATGATGCAAGCATATTTCTCCGTTGATTCTTTGCATAATTGGTCTTGATCCACACTAAGATTTATTACTCTCTACTCTCCAAGTACATGAGTAACCTGATTTGTTTCCCACCACTTGCACTTTTATCATCCCAGTCAAAGGCACCATTTTATCTTCACCTGAATTACTGCAGTAGCCTCCTTGTTTCTCCTTCCATCTGCATTCCACAAAGCAGTTGGAGAATCCCTTTTAGAATCAAGTCACATTGTATCACTCCTCTGTTTGAAGTGCTTCATCAGTGTCTGTTTATGTCACTTGAAGGCAAGGCCAAATGTTGGATCATGATTCACCTGTTTGTCTTGAGTCCCTTGCTAGAAAATAGGAGGGCAGGGATCTTTGTTTTTGTCGTTGTTGCTGTTTTACCCTCAGGACCTCAATCAGTGTTTGAGACACGATAGGTGTTAATAGGATTTCCCAGGTGGCACTAGTGGTTAAGATAATAACTATGCAAGGACCCAATGAGTGAACTTTGAAGTTAAAGTGAAGTGAGACTGACATCAGGAATAACGAATTATGTATTTCTAAAGATAATAGCTCAACCAGTATCCATATATTCAGTGAAGCACCCAGAAGACATCTGTCTCTAGTTGCTTTCCCCAATGTAAATACTGTCATGCTGTATTATGGAAACTGTACTTCTTTCCTGGAATGTAAATCTAAGCATTTTTTATTAGAGAAGGATCTCACTTAAAAATAGCCCTTCTTTGATATAAAACTTTCTCTTTTATAAGTGAAAAAGTGATCTCACTAACAGTTAATAGAGCATGCTTTTTCAATTGCATTCCTTTTGCCAGATACTGAAAATTGCATCATTTCCTGTCAAGTTTATCTGGAGACTGATGGCGTGATTTCAAGTTTGTTTAAAATGACAGTGTCCTCATGGCTATGGTAAAAGGTTGGCCTCTATATAAAATAATCACACTTAAAATGAACTTAAAATCTGGATCTCCATATTACCAGATGTCAAGTAACAATTTCTATACTATACTATATTTTTATAACTATACTATCCTCATGTGTAAATATATGCAAAGATAACCCACAGATTTTGTTTTAAAAAATACCGTGCTTAAGAATGTTTTTAAATGCTAGGATTGTTACACAGAAATATATCTTGTGACATTTTAATTCTTTCTATTATACAAACTTGTAACAGGATTGCTCAAAGGAACTTAACAAGACTCAAAGTAATTATTCTCATCCATCTCGCTGAAGATATATAAATCTTACATTAAAGAGTTTGCAAGTTATGGAAATATATTGTCTCTATAAAATACATTCAGCATCAGAAGGATTCAGATGAGGCTTTGGAATAATAATTTTGAGAAACTCAACTGGTCTAAATTAGCACTCACCAATATTGCCCAGGAAATCGTGCTATAGGCCTTTCACTCCATGTTTCTGTCTCTTCCATAAATAGATTATGCTAATAGGTGCCAAGAGATTCATATCTCCAGCAGGCTGAGATTGGCTAGGGTTACTTTCAATTCCTTTTCTCTCAAAGGGCAGACATCATAACCCAAAGCATTTTCATTATGATTCGCTTAACAAGACAATATGTGGCAGGTAAACTGCCTATCAATAATATTTAGTGAGTATTCATTCTGGACAAGCTTTGTAATGTGGTTTTGGAGAAGAAAGGCAAATAAAAGACGTCATGATCTTTCTTTATAGACACTTGAGTGAAAATTAGCATTCCCCTTCTCCTTTTTATAGTGACACATGAGGTATAGAGTAATTCTCATGTAGTCAGGTATCACTAACTATAACTTATTCTTGAACATATACTAGATCCTAAATCCTTACCTCCACATTTTCTGAAGAAACTGTAAACGGTATACGTAAAGCACATGAACAGACCAATAAATAAACATGAAAATAAACAAAAAAATCTACCTTGAGAAGAGAATATTTGACCTCTTTCCAGCATTATTTTCTCTGGCTCCCTCTATTGATAAAATTATGATAACAAGAGTACTGATTTTATACATAGATGTGAGTATGAAATGAGATAAAGCACAAAGATCATAACATAAAATCAGCACTCAAAAATTATTAAATACTAAATATTACTACTTTAATAATAAAGTAATATTAAAGTATTATTGATAGTATTATTATTATTATGTGTGTGCTCAGTCACTCAATTGTGTCTGACTCTTTATGACCCCATGGATTGTAGACTACCAGTCTCCTCTGTCCATGGAATTTTCCAGGCAAGAATAGTAGAGCAAGTTCCCATTTCCTATTCCAGAGGATCTTCCTGACCTAGGGATTGAACCTGTGTCTCTTGTGTCTCCTGCATTGTCAGATGCATCATTTACCACTGTGCCACCTGGAAAACCCTTATTATTATTATACTTTATTATTAAAGTAGTAGGAATAACAGCAGTAGCATCAGCAGCCCCTCTAAAAATAGGAGGCTTAGTAGTCAATTCATGAACAAGAATTGAGTATCTTTTATATGTCAGACAGGGTACTAGGTCCTGGAAAAATGAAAATAAACCACATATTCCATACCCTTGATTATTACTTAGGTTTTAGCAAAATACAAACATACTACAAAATACAAAGATACAAATAGAATGTGATAAGTATTCTGATTACATTTGATAAGGTGTTATAAGAGTACATAGAAGGTCATTGCTTGGCAGATGTCACATATTTTCTGACATTTGTATACTGTCTACTTAAATCTAGACAAAACTTTAATTAGAATTTATTCTTGTCATTTTTGATAAGATATCAACCACTGCTACCCAGTGAACTTATTTGAGTTGTATGGCCAGTACATTGATCAGCAACCACATATAGAATCTTTCTCAAAGTCACCAGGACTTCAACATACATCCTTGTGGCAGAAGATTACAATTCACATTGGTTATACAACCAACAATCCATTACAATGAATGTCCAGTGAGTTGATATCATACAGTATTTTTGTAAGATGGAATTTCACTGGTGCAGAAACTCTAGGGACATAACCCAGCACCACTGTTCAGAGTGTTATTTTGACTGCAACTGGTTTTTCATTTAAATGGTCTTGAGGCTAGATAATGTGATTCCACCTGTATAAGCTACAATAAAAACGCAAAATAATATTTCAGGTTTCTCGTAGTTCTGCTATTTATTTGGAATAAATCCATGATAAAACTGTTTAAATTTTCTTAAATGAGTAAAATTAACAACTGTAAAAAATATTAACTTTGTAAATAAAATTCTAATATCTTAGTTTTCCATCAGTTACACCCACAGATAACTTGTCATATCCCATCCAACAAAAGAGTATGTGGACAAAATGCACTCTGCACAGCCAGAAACACTGGAGGTATACTAAGTGCATACCCCTCTATCATCCATTGCAAACATTTCTTTGGAAATAAATCTTGTTAATGAGAGCCACAGTAACAGCATCTTTGTTTTCAACTTCCTTCTATTTTAGGATGAAAATTCATAAGCAATAATTACATTGCCTTTTGGAAGGCACTAAAATATCAGCTGGTAGTTTGATAGGAGGTGGAGTTTTGTACATCTTCAAATAGTAGTATTAGCAATTGATGATGAACATTTCTTAGCAGGAGAGGCCTGATTATTATTATTTTTACTAATTAGAAATGGGGTATGCATGTTATACAAAATGATGACCATGGTTTAAATTGGCTGCAGAGCCCTCACTGATGGTCTTGCAGTTCGACAACAAAAAGATAAATCATCTGATTTTAAAATGAGCAAAATATCTGAATATACATTTCTTTAAGGAAGATGAAAAAATGGCCAATAGCATAAGACAATTATTTGATATCATTATTTATTAGGGGACCTTCCCTGATGACTCAAATGGTAAAGAATCCGCCTGTGATGCAGGAGACCTGGGTCTGATCCCTAGGTCAGTAAGATCCCTCGGAGCAGGGAATGGCTACTCACTCCAGCTTTCTTGCCTGGAGAATTTCATGGACAGAGGAGCCTGGAGGGCTACAGTCCATGGGTTTGCAAAGAGTCAGACACATGGGCAACTAACACAGTAATTAGGGAAATTCATATCAAAGTCATGAGGGCAACACCACCACATAACCTTTAGAATTGTTATCCTACTACTAATAATAAAAAGAAATTGAAGAGTATGTCTTGATATGAGATGTGGAGAAAATGAAATCCTTATATATAGTCAGTGGGGATGTCTATAATGTAGCAGCCAGTCTGCAAAACAGTTAACAATTCCTCAAATGCTAAATGCAAAGTTCCCATAAGACTCAGCAATTCTTATGTATATAACCAAGAGAAATGAAATAATATGTAAAAACTAAAACTTACACATAAATTTTATAGCAGCATTATTTATAACATAAAAATTGGAAACAACCTCAAATATCCATCAATTGGTAAATGGAAAAATAAACTGTGGTCAGTTCAGTTCATTCACTCATCGTGTCCAGCTCTTTGCAACCCCACGGACTGCAGCACGCCAGGCTTCCCTGTCTATTACCAACTCCCAGAGCCTACACAAATTCATGTCCATCACATCGGTGATACCATCCAACCACCTCATCTGTTTCACCGCCCACCTTCAATCTTTCCCAGCATCAAGGTCTTTTCAAATGAGTCAGTTCTTTGCATCAGGTGGCCAAAGTATTGGAGTGTCAGCTTCAGCATCAGTCCTTCCAGTGAATGTTCAGGACTGATCTCCCTTAGGATGGACTGGTTGGATCTCCTTGCAGTCCAAGGGACTCTCAAGAGTCTTCTCCAATACCAGAGTTCAGTTCAGTCGCTCAGTCATGCCTGACTCTTTGTGACCCCATGAATCGCAGCACACCAGGCCTCCCTGTCTATCACCAACTCCTGGAGTCCACACAAACCCATGTCCATTGAGTCAGTGATGCCATCCAACCATCTCATCCTCTGTCGTCCCCTTCTCCTCCTGCCCTCAATCTTTCCCAGCATCAGGGTCTTTTCAAATGAGTCAGCTCTTCGCATCAGGTGGCCAAAGTATTGGAGTTTCAGCTTCAACATCAGTTCTTTCAACATCAGACCCAGCATCACCTTTAGGATGGACTGGTTGGATCTCCTTGCAGTCCAAGGGACTCTCAAGAGTCTTCTCCAACACCACAGTTCAAAAGCATCAGCTCTTTGGTGCTCAGTTTTCTTTATAGTCCAACTCTCACATCCATACATGACCACTGGAAAAACCACAGCCTTGACTAGATGGACCTTTGTTGACAAAGTAATGTCTCTGCTTTTTAATATACTGTCTAGGTTGGTCACAACTTTCCTTCCAAGGAGTAAGCATCTTTTAATTTCACAGCTGCAATCACCATCTGTAGTGATTTTGGAGCACAGAAAAATAAAGTCAGCCAATGTTTCCACTGTTTCCCCATCTATTTGCCATGAAGTGATGGGACCAGATGCCATAATCTTCGTTTTCTGAATGTTGAGCTTTAAGCCAACTTTTTCACTCTCCTCTTTCACTTTCATCAAGAGGCTCTTTAGTGCTTCTTCACTTTCTGCCATAAGGGTGGTGTCATCTGCATATCTGAGGTTATTGATATTTCTCCCAGCAATATTGATTCCAGCTTGTGCTTCCTCCAGCCCAGAGTTTCTCATGATGTACTCTGCATGTAAGTTAAATAAGCAGGGTGACAATATACAGCCTTGACGTACTCCTTTTCCTACTTGGAACCGGTCTGTTGTTCCATGTCCAGTTCTAACTGTTGTTTCCTGACCTGCATACAGGTTTCTCAAGAGGCAGGTGAGGTGGTCTGGTATTCCCATCTCCTTCAGAATTTTCCACAGTTTATTGTATATATTAGATTAATATATATATTTGTATTATAGTATATATATTAGTATTATATATGCATACATATATAGATAGTATATTAGTTTGGCTAACTAATAAGTTTATATCTCTAATCATAGTAAATGACTTATGTAAGTTAAATTTAAGGAATACAGTTTTAAATTGTTGCTAAGAATTCACCAGTAACCCAGGAGACCTGGGTTCGATCTCTGGGTTGGGAAGATCTCCTGGAGGAGGGCATGGCAACCCACTCCAGTATTCTTGCCTGGAGAATCCCCAGGGACAGAGGAGTCTGCCGGGCTACAGTCCATTGGATGGCAAAGAGTCAAATGACTGAGCGACTAAGTACTGGCAAGTGTTAATTTACTTACAAAGTATATTGAGATTTTAAATGTCCGTAAGTGTAATGAGGGGAAAGAGAAGGTAATATTCTCTTATGAGAGACAGAATGCTATACTTCCTACTCTTAACTGGAAAACAGGACTGCAAAGGTGACAAGTATGTGAAAAAGTCTATATATAAGCCGAATGAGTTAAGAGCTCCAACAAATGTAAAGTAACAAAATCAAATGAGCGATATTAACTCAGATAGGAAAGATCAAAGAAGAGTTGATCAAAGAAGATATTTGAGCTGCAATAGTATAAGAAAATAAAATTTTTATTTTATTATTTAAAAAATTCTGTTCTCTCTTTATTAAAAAGCTTCATTTTCACTCTAGCTATGGGGTATTTTACAATATTTAGATTTACTTCTAATAATCTAGAGTAATTACTCATATAAACACACTGGAAAGTAAATGTCAAGTTTGGCTGATTACAATCACTTTTTAAGCATATATAATTAAAAGCCAACAAAGTATAGTTTATTTACTAAGCACATAGGAAACGCAAAAGAAATCTGCAGGGGTTTCCTTTTCATTGCTCAGTTACCATGTTCACATTCCTGATACAATTTCTGTGTAAGAACTAAATATAGCAAACATGACAATAGTATAAAACAAATGAAAAAAAAAAAGTTAGCCCAAATATGATTGGAGGGTTAGCTTACTTGAGCTAAATCTTGCAAAATAAACAATTGCCCCTTCCTGTAAGTGTTGAATACTAAATTTTACCTTGATTTATGGTGTTGGAAAATTACAAAGGCATGCTTTTTAATATATATGCTCAGTAAGGCTGAATAGCTTACTAATGCACTATATTCCCTAATGAACCAACCAATTTGATAACTTTGCCAATGCCAGCTTTCAAACAAAGCAGCCCCTCATTGACATTCCAGGGCAATAGCTAATAACAATTAGATTTCATCCTAGCATTGTATCTCGTCATTGTTATCCCAACAAGAGATGCTCTCTTTATAATCCATAGAATTGACATAAATGTAAATGTTAGTCCAACCCACCAAATAGGCAGTCTATGGACTTTCATTACCAGATATGAGCTCACATCTGTCTCATTGTTATATATTGTTTTCCCATGTCATTTGTTTTCCAGTCTTTGAAAAGACTCCAACATTTTTTTGGAGTCTATCACAAAATAGGGTTGTGATTTGGCAAATTTTTTCAGGATCTGGGAAAATATATGTTTCTTTTGTTAATATTGCCTCTTTAGAAACTAAATAAATAAATGGGATGCTTTATGCACATTGCATGAATAGAAAACTCAGAGGTTTTCTAAATAGTACAGATGTTAGAATCTAAAAATTATTCAAAGAACTGTATTCAAAACATCACTTCTCTGATCACATAAAACCGTTATCATGGCAATTTGACATTAATGACAAAAGGCTTCTAAGGACTTTGCAGGAAATAATATCACTGAACTACATTGTTTCATGGAGACAAGACAGAGTTGGTTATCTGATACATTAGGCTAGCTACAGACAGCTAAGAAAGGTTATTTTAAACTCAAGTGGTTATCAAAGCAATTGAATTGCATACGGATATATAAACATAGTGTTCAATGACTTTTTCAGGATTTTTTTAAATATTACATTAACTTTCTTAATGACCCAGATAACTACAATGGTGTGATAACTCACCTAGAGTCAGACATCCTGCAGTGTGAAGTCAAGTGGGCCTTAGGAAACATTACTATGAACAAAGCTAGTGGAGGTGATGGAATTCCAACTGAGCTATTTAAATCCTAAAAGAAGATGTCTTAAAGTACTGCACTCAACATGGCAGCAAATTTGGAAAACTCAGCAGTGGGCACAGGAGTGGAAAAGGTCAGTTTTCATTACAATCAGAAAGAAAGACAATGACAAAGAATATTCAAACTACCTCAAAACTGTGCTCCTTTCACAAACTAGCAAGGTAATGCTCAAAATCCCTCAAGCTAGGCTTCAACAGTATATGAATCAAGAACTTCCAGATATACAAGGGGTTTAGAAAAGGTAGAGAAACCAGAGATCAAATTGTCAACAGCTGTTGGATCGTAGAAAGAGCAAGGGAATTCCAGAAAAACATCTATGTTTGCTTCATTGACTACATTAAAGCTTTTGATAATGTGGATCACAACAAACTGCAGAAAATTCTTAAAGAGATGGGAATACCAGACCACCTTAACTGCCACCTGAGAAACCTGTATGCAGGTCAAGAAACAACAGTTAGAACTGGACATGGAACAATGGACTGGTTCAAAATTGGGTAAAAATGTTAAGGTTGTATATTGTCACCCTGCTTATTTAACTTAAATGCAATTATATCATGCAACATGCCAGGCTGGATGAAGCTTAAGCTGGAATCAAGATTGCAGGGAGAAATATCAATAACCTCAGATATACAGATGACACTACCCTACTGGCAGAAAGTGAACTAAAGAACCTCTTGATGAAGGTGAAAGAGGAGAGTGAAAAAGTTAGTTTAAAGCTCAACACTCCAAAAACAAAGATCATGGCATCTGGCCCCATCACTCCATGGCAAATAGAGGAGGAAACAATGGAAACAGTGACAGACTTCATTTTCTTGGGCTCCTAAATCACTGAAGATGGTGACTACAGCCATGAAATTAAAAGACACTTGCTCCTTGGAAGAAAAGCTATGACAAACCTTGAATATTCATTGGAAGAGCTGATGCTGAGGCTGAAGTGCCAATACTCTGGCCATCTGATGTGAGTGGACTCATTGGAAAAGACCCTGATGCTGGGAAAGATTGAAGGTAGGAGAAGGGGACGACAGAGGGTGAGATGGTTGGATGGCATCACTGATCCAATGGACATGAATTTGAGAAAACTTTGGGAGTTAGCGAAGGACAGGTAAGCTGCAGTCCATGGGGTCGCAAAGAGTCAGACACAACTGAGCAAGTGAACAACAACACAGTTAGCCTTCAGAGTTCTGAAAAGACGATGAACCAGTATACATTGCTGGCTCACTATCCTGAAGTCTACTAGACAGAAAAAGTGAATTTTATGAATCATGGACAATATCATTGGGCTCCCCACGTGGCACCAGTGGTAAAGAGCCCCCCTGCCAATGCAGGAGACTTAAGAGACACAGGTTCTATCCCTAGGTCCAGAAGATGCCCTGGAGGAGAGTATGGCAACATACTCCAGTATCCTTGGCTGGAGACTCCCGTGGACAGAGGAGCCTGGCAGGCTACAATCCGTAGGGTGGCAGACAGTGGGACACAGCTGAAGCAATTTAGTACGCACGCACAGACACTAAGTCTAAAACTGTTTAAAGCCCTTTGGGGAGTTTAAAGATAGCTGAGTATCAGCACTGCAGAAGTTACCCAGTGGTCTAGAGTTGTGGCAGGGGAAGAATTCTCACATTATTTCCTCCCTATCCCCAGCTCACCATTGTATTTAGTGAATCAATATCTCTATCATTAGGATTGAAAAAGAGAAAGCAAAACAGAAATAAAAATAGTAGGACTAGCCCAAATCAAACCTGAGAATTTGGGGTAAGACATTAAGATGCAAACATTCAGGCCCCCATAACTTGGGCCTTTGTGACTCAAAACCTCTGAGGGTTGGGTCAATAGCTTATGTTTTAAACAAGACTACCAGGTATGTCTGATAAATACCCCAGTTTGAGAAAGTCTAGAGCCTACTTGGGGTGGGAAGTGATTAACAACAGCGATAGGTATGCCAGGCATGCCTCTGGCAAAACTTTCTCTTTCTAGAGAAAGAAAAACAGTACTTGATAGTGTAATTAAAAAAAAAAATACTGAGGGAAAAGACTGTCTATAATGGGTAGAGGGGGGGAAAATGTAAATAGTTCAACTCACATTTTGCTATGCCAAGTTCTCTGTCTTGAAGTGTTTCAACTCTCTTCCTAAAGTCACCAAAGCATTATAAATATCCTCATAGAGAGAAGGAGCAATACTATAAGTATATTAGAAATATAAAATAATTTTAAAGAAAAAACAAAAAGAAGCATTAAATATGAAAAGACATAATAAAATTACTAAATTAAAGCATAAGTAGCCAAATGGGCTCAACTAAAGAACAAACTAGTGAGCTGAACAATGATGTCCAAGGACTCTTCCAGAAGGCAGGGATAAAGAAATAAAAATAATGAGAGAAAAGATAAGGTAAGAGATATGAAAGATATGAATAGAAATGTTAATATTTATTTAATAAGATCTCATGAGAGAAAAACCAGAAAGAGTATTATTTGAAGAAATAATGACTAATTTTAAAAAATTTAGGGTTAATACATCAGTTTAAAGGGGGTCATAATGTATGTTAAAAAAAAAAAAGACAATACAAAATGGAGTCACTTTAGCTATGCCTCACATCACCAAACCAAGAGTTAATTATAGTTTTGACCTCTCATAGAAATGAAATCTTAAGCCAGTCAATCAGGAATCACTAGTGAGGTAATCTGCCTGACAGACCCCTGCCATCCTCTAAAGGAAAGTGACCTTGCCACAACAAATCTGCTTTTTTCTATTATAACTTCCTTGCCCTGCTCCCCTCTGCGTTTAAGATATTTCATCTTGTACAACTCCTCAGCTCTTCTTCTATCTGCTAGATAGAATGCTGCCCATGAACCACTGAATAAAGCCAACAAGATCTTTAAAATTTACTCAGCTGAATTTTGTTTTTCTAATAATACTGAACCAAAAAGATAAGAGGTTGGAGGGGAAAATACTTGGAAACATACAAAATTAAACTTAATAATATCAAAAGCTAAAAGAAAATTCTAAAAACTTCCTGAGAAAGAGAGATTACAGCTACAAAGAAGTACATGTCAGGAAAAAGAAGAGGCTTTGAACAAAAGTATATGTCTATCAGAATTACTATTTTTAAAGAACAAGAAAGTTTTCTCAGTAACACAGGCTCAGAAACTTCATCTCATTAAAATCCTCTTTGAAATAATTTTTAAAGAAATAATAGCAGCAAAGAAACATGTAGAATATGAAAAAACTAAATAACTTAAGAAATTTTAATGTTAATCAAAGCAATGATGAAAAGATGATACCCAATAAGACTTGTTTGGGGATAAGAATGGCAGGCAGAAGAAGAATAAATGGTGAAAAAATGCAAAAAGCTTGTTTTTATTCATAGGAAAAATGATGAAAGATAGACAGGTAGACAGATAGACAGATATTTTCATCTATCTGTAGATAAAGATATACAAATGAGATAAATAATATGTTTACAAACAGATTAGGAAAAATAAACAAATGTGTGCTGGGGCCTGTAAAAGCTAGAAAAAAAAGCAGGATAATGAAAACAAAATATGTAAATTGAAACTGAGGAAAATTTGTTTTAATCAACAAAATATAAAGAAAATAAAAATGAGATAATAGCACAGCACATAAATTATAATACTTGAAATAAATGCACATAAATATGAATGTGCATAATTCATATTCATAATGTACAATTCACATACATATAAATTGACATAAATATGAATATGCAATTATAATAGAACTGAAATCCAAACTCACAAATATAGAAATTGGCTCTCAGAAAATTTTATAAAAGATCCATTGAAATAATATCACCAAGAGATACATTGATTAGAGAAAAAATTGTATCAGGTCATTATTATGGAAGATAATTTTAAGTTATCAACTTTTTATGAAGGAAAACAAAAGCTAAGAATTAGTTCTCTGAAGAGATAAAATTCACTAACATTTACCTAATCAAAGAAAAAAGAGAAAAAACCCAAATCAAAATTATAAACACAAAAAGAGACATTACACAGAAACACTTTACACAGGATCCCATAGAAATTCAAAGGGGTATAAGATTATATGAACAACCATATGTCATCAAATGGACGCCTTAGAAGAAATGGGAAACTTCTTAGAAACATCCAACTCACCAAGACTGAATCAGGAAGAAAGAGAAAAATTGAAAAGGCCAATCACTAGTAAGGAGATTGAATCAATAATTAGAAGTCTCCCAATGAAGAAAAGCCTAGGGGCAGACGGCTTCACTGGTGAATTTTACTAAACATTTAAAGAAGAATTAACACCAATCCTTCTCAAACTATGTAAAATATCAAAAAGAGTACCCCCAAACTCATTTTATGATGGCAGCATTACCCTGATATCAAAACAAGAAAAAAAAAAAGCTACTAGAAAATAAATCTATAGCCCAATATCTCTGATGAATATAGATGCAAAAAAATCTCAATAAAATACTTGCAAACCAAATTTTATAGCATGTGAATAAAGATCTTATACCATGATCAATAGGAATTCACCCCTGAAATGCAAGAATGGTTCAACATACAGAAATCAATCAGTGTGATATACCACATTAATAGAATAAAAGAAAAAAGTCATATGATCATCTCAAAAGATGCAGGAAAAAACAATTAACAAAACCCAATATACATTTATGATAAAAAAACTTAATAAATTAGGCATATAAAGAACGTATCTCAACATAATAAAGTCCATATGTGACAAGCCCACAGTTAACATCATACTCAATGGTAAAAGTTTGAAAGTTTTTCCTCTACGATTAGCAATCAGACAAGGGTGCCCACTTTCACCACTCATATTCAACATAGCATTAGAAATTCTAGCTAGAGCAATCTCAAAAAAATAAAACAATAGATGTAAGAACTGGAAAGAAAGAAAAAAAGTCTCTATTTGAAGATAACATAATTTTTATATACAGAAACCCTAAAGATTCAATTAAAAAATTGCTAGATCTAATCAATGAATTCAGTATTTGCAAGACACAAAATTAATACATAAACATGGTAGCTTTTTTATACATGAATATTACTTTTTCTGAAAAAGAAACTGATCTCATTTACAAAAGCAATAAATTTACAAAAGCAATAAATTTACAAAAACAATAAAATTCTCAGAAAAAATTTAAATAAGGAAGTAAAATGTCTTTTGAAAACTACAATTCACTGAGGAACAAAATCAAAGACAGAAATAGAAAGATCTCTAATGTTCATGGATTGGAAGAATTAATATTGTTAAAATGTCAACACTATAAAAAGACATCCATAGGTTCCATGCAAGACTTACCAAGACTCCAATGGCATTTTTTTTACAGAAGTGTGAGAAACTTTTGCAATTTATATAGAACCAATATTTCTGAATAGTCAAAGAAATCATAAGAAAAAAAAAAGAACAATACAAGAAGCATCATGCTTCCTGATTTCAAGCTATACTATAAATCTATAGTCATCAAAGCAGTTTGGTACTGGCATTTAAAAGCAAGAATAAAACTGACCAATGGAATGGAATTGACAGCACAGAAATAATCCAAGGCATATATGGTCAACTAATATTAATATTCTACAAGGGAGCCAAGAATATTCAATGGGTAAAAGTTAGTCTTTTCAAAAAATGGTGCTGGGATATTTGAATATTTATATATAAAAGAATGAAACTAGACCCATTACTCACACCACTCACAAAAATTGCCTCAAAATCAATTAAAGACTTAAATGTAAGACCTAAAATCACGAAATTTCTGTAAGAAAACATGAGAATAAACTTCCTTAATATAGGTCTTGGTAATGGTATTTTAGATGTGACACCTTAAAGTATAACAACACAGTAAAAAACAACAAAGTAAGACATTTCTGTGCAGTACAAAAGAATCAACAAAGTTAAAATAATCTATGAAATGGGGGGAAAATTAGCATTTATCTGATAAGGGGTTAATGTCCAAAATATATGAAATTTCATGCAACTCAATAACAACAACAAAATAACGCAATTGAAAAATGGGCAAAGGACCTGTATAGACATTTCTCCAAAGAAAATATACAAAAGGTCAATGGGAACATAACAAAGATGCTCAACATTGTCCTTAGGGAAATCTAAATTAAACCACAATGATGTATCATCTCATGCCTGTTAAGATGGCTGTCATCAAAAAGACAAGAGATATATATGGACAAAAGGAAACTCCTATGCATTGTAGATAGGATTGTAAATAGGTATAGCTACAATGGAAAACAATAAAAAGAATAAACAATTAAGAGAGAATTAAGAACAACTAAGAGAATAAATCTTGAGTTTTCATCATAAGAATTTTTTTCCTTATTTCTTTTAAAATTCCTTTTCTTTTTATTATATCTATATGAGATGAATGTCAGCTGAAGCTACTATGGTACTCATTTCACAATATACATAAGTCAAACCATAATAATCTGTTTTAAATTTTTACAATGATATATGTCAATTATTTATCAATAATTTTATTTAGTTATTTTTATAGAACTAAATAGCTATACTTCTCAATTATAACTATTTTATAGTTATAATTATAAATTATAATTAACTATTATTAACTATAATATATGCAATTATAATTAATATAATACTATATTATATAATTATATATTGTTATATTTATTTATTTATTATATGTGTATAGAATTATATTAAAATATATAATTATAATTAATTATAAATATTTCTCAATAGTTTTATTTCTCAATAAGCTGGAAAAAATAAACTAAAAAGGAAGAATAATAATGAAAATATATTCAGATCACTATGTAGACTTGAAAAATAAAAAGCAGCAACTTGTGAACTAAAAGTAGAATTATTTTTAAAGTTCACTTGAATATTTTGACACTCTCAAAAAGTGATTAAACAGATAAAAACCACATTACACAATATTTGAATATTTAGATGAAATGTATTGGCACAAGAAATAAAGAACCTGAATATTAGATTTGTTTAAGAAATCTTATTCACATTTAAACATCTTCCCAGTAAGAAAATTACATATTCATAAGGCTTTATTGGAGAATTATTCTAAGCATCTAAGGAAGAAGTAATGCCAATTCTACATAAACCTGACAAGCAAAAGGAAGAGGAAGGTACATTTTAAAACACAGTTGATAAGGCCAGAAAAAGTCTAAAACAAATCCGTGATAAGACCCTTAAAAAAATGAAAAAAATTATCCTTTGTATCTTGCTATAGATATAAATGAAATAAAGTGAAACACCTAAACAAATATTAGCAAATTAAGTTTATCAGTATATGAAAAGTTTAATAAAACATGGATTTATTTCAGGAATTTAAAGTTGGTTTAACACTCAAAAATCAATCAATTCATTCTATTAACCAGTATGGAGACAGCTATACAAATGGGGGAAATTCTTGAATTCATCTGAGTAAATTAATAGACCCTTGATTGAAAACTGGATAAGAATATTACCAAAAAAAAAAAGAAATCTAACAAAATATTTAGTAGTTATTAAGTTTCCTAGAGCATCAACATTTATTGTGCAGTGTTGAAGCCTAAACAAGATGGTGTGTGTAAAGTGCCTGGTAAAAACTGACTGCTTCTACAGTGGTAGTCAGTTTATATGAAATGTTTCCAGTAGAAAGAGATGCATCTGCTGGTGTGACTTAAAGCTCAAGAAAGCTTCAGGTAATGAGATAAATGATTCCTGGTACCAAGTATTGTGTCACATATTGCCTGCAGTTGGGTAAAAAATTAAAAGACTTAGTGGGGAAAGGAATGCTTTGAGTATAGGTAAAAAGTAGTGTGTAAATAATGATCAATTAAAACTGAGATATAAATGTTTAGCAAGCCATGTCATGGAGCAAATTCAATGATATCTTATGAAATGCTTATGAAAAGGAATACTATTATTCTCCTTTAAACTTAGACAAGTTGTCCAAAGCAGGTAAAATTTGAAGTGGAATTAGAATTCATATACACTATCACATACATATCATGATACTGGTGTGAAAATGAGTCACATTATTAATATTAATAGTATAGTGTTGAGAAAGGTAATTATAAATTACATTGCCAATAATAGCAAAGAAAATACTTTTGACTAAATTTATAAGCCCAGGGGAAGCAAGCGTCATCCTGTTTCCAAGAATGTTTTTACTGTACAAACACATAATATTCGGTTCAAAAAAGTATTACATAGAAATTGAAATTAATAAAAATTATTTTATCCTAAGATGCTTATTATAGAACTATATCATGATAATACATAAATAAACAAGCTATAGCATACTAACACAGTGGAATAGTGTGTAGTTATACCTTATGTTGAAAGCAATATAATACTAGCATGGGAAAATATCCATGATATAAAGTTTTATGTTACTGCAGTGAGAAAATTTTCTACATATTATAGTCTCAATAATTTTTTTAAAATGATGAGAAGAAATATAGGAACATCTTAGAGATGATTTTCTCTGGAGTGATGACTGCTTTTTAAAATATTTTCCAGAATATCTATATTTTCTATAAATTCATGATTTAAATTGCATTCAGAAAAAAAAAAAAACCCAACAGTTTAACAAAGAGAGAAAAAATAAATAAATAAATAAAGTCTGTTGCCAATAGAGGTAAATAAATAAATAAATAAATAAATAAAGTGGTATCATCTACCAAAAAAAAAAATTACTTCAACTTAACTCAATTATCTTCCTAAGTTTTAGGAAACATGACTTACTTGATGTTTCAAAATCAATGCCCATAAGGCCTTGTTCTTTAAAATATATAATTTATAATACATAGACCAGGATATAATATGCTCAAATAATTTATAATCAGAGCAATTACAAGAAGCATAGATGTTGAAGCTGCATGAGCTTCATAATTAATCAATTAATTTAGAAATGTTTGTGAAAAATAATGCTGGGATTGGGGCGTAAAAGAGAAAGGTGACCATAGCAGCAGACCTAAGGTGACTGTAGAGGTGTATCAATTAGCAAAACAACAATTTTTAAATATAATTAATTAGTTTAATTAAAATATTTGTCACATTCCTCCATGTTCCAGTTCTGCAAACTTCCTTCCTATATGAAACTGGCCAACTGAATTGGTTAAAATATTTAACAATGGTGTAGCGATATCATAAACGTTGATCTGATAAAATGTCCAGAAATAAGCTCACCTAAACTACATTTCTCTATCTTGATTCCATTTTGTTCCCAAAGCCTTTTTGTATGTCTTAAATTCTGTCGTGTCTCACACTCCTCAAGCCCCCTCATAGAAGTCATCATAGGAGTGACAGAATGAACACATATAATTGTATTAATAATTATAATTAACGGCAGCCTAACAATCAATGGCAGCTAAGGACATCTCTTTCAATACTGCATCTGTTATTGGTCTAGAGGGAAAGCATGATGAGGTCTAGATGAGGCCTTTCTTCAATTGTTGTGTGTGCTTAGTCGGTTAGTCATGTCCGACTGTTTGTGACCCCATGGACTGTAGCCCACTAGGCTCCACTGTCCATGGGAGTCTCCAGGCAAGAATCCTGGAGTGGGTTGCCATTTCCTTCTCCATGGGTTGTCAATTGCTAAGAGTGCAATTTCATATTAGTTTAATCTCAAAAATGTAGCATGTGCTGCAAGACAATACAGCAATCTCAGGACCACTGAACCATGGTCTCCCTATAATACAAAGGTCAAGAATTATCTGGAGAATCATGAAATAGTGTAGACATTTTAACTAATATAATTTTTATGCTTATGACTAGTGTATCCCCTGCACTGTAATACCTAGAAAACAATCCATTTCCTAACTTGCAATAACCAATGAATAACTAATTTCCTGGGAACATCTGGTTCACTTATGGAATAAAAAGCAATAACTCACAGAAAGGGAACTGCGGGTAACTGATTAGATTTTAGAACTGAGTGATATCTAACTTTAGGCAAAAGAAAACAGGAACTATGAGTCATTAAAGAAAATTTGAACCTTTCAGTTGATACCCTGAGAGTGGACAGTTCACAACAGTATTGTTAATAAGACATGTGACGCTCATAGAGATTTGAGTAGTTTCTTGGTATTCTTTGATACCACACACACCACAGGCATCATTCCACGTTTTAAAGCAAAGCAGCTGCAAATTTGCTTAAGAAAAAGGAACACATTTTTTGGACTCTCATTTAGCACCTTCACAATTAAGTCTCTTACAAGTGGTCAATAAAACAAGTTCCAAGAAAAAATATTTAGTAATGTGATTTAGCATTGAGAATGTGTGGCCTTGCTTGGGCATTACAGCTAGATTGTTGAGTTGACAATAGTCCCATTGTAAAATACAAGCAATGGTAACATGAATAAGAATGTAAGAGTTTAGAGAACGTAATTAGTGACTTAGGAGATATATTTAAGGAAAAATTGCAGCTTTTAATCATGTTAAGAGGCCAGAAACTAGAAGGCACAGGCAGAATAAAATGTGTGTGGCGCAGAAGTAAACACAAGTCATAGTAATGTACAATACTGTTAACATAATGGCTTTGCTGTCTTGGCAGTTCAGTTTATCATTTAATGCTATATTATCAAGGCCTGAAATTTTAATTTCTTTTCTACCTAATTGATATTCCTTTAACACAAGGTAAAGACAAAGTTTGATACCTTGATCTGGGGTGTGCTATGCAGCTTATTGGCTGAACCAATGCAAACATGTAAGAATCTTATGAAAATCTCACTTTTTTTAGAGTGGTCCCTGGTGGAAATTGTGATATTTAGATGCAAACTGACTGCCACAACACTAATTCTCTCACAAAAATTTTCATTTTGCGTCAGTCTGTAGTAGTCTACAGCTGTCAAATCTTGTATATTTCTCTCTCTCTCTCTGATCCCTAAAGCAGATGCATTCTGTTTGCTCTTATAATAAAACATGTATCTTGCTTCTAACTGATTACTGTATCAACTGGAACATTGCAAGATAGTCAGACTATCGAAAGAGTTGTGTGCCAAAGAGCAGTTTAAGCTTTTTGGTGGAAGACAACAATTACTGAGAATTTCACAGTGTAATAGTTGCAGGCTTGATTCTAGGAGGACCGTATTAGATTGTGCATTAACCTTTTGATTATTCTTGCTACTAGAAGGAAGGCATTTCAGAAATAATTGTTTATACTTATGTTATAAATGTTTGTCCAAATGCCAGGGATTAAAATAAGCTTAGGTAAATTGTCAGAACACATAAGCGAGGTGAATAATTAGATGCCAGGAGACTACTGGTGAGTCTTTTACTGTGGCTGCCAATGAGAATATTTGAGTATATATTACATGATCCACCATAGACCCACATGCATTGATTTGTGAAACAATGCATTCCAGAAAAACTTTGCTATGAATTACATACTATATAAAATAAAATATTGATTTATATTTTAAATTGATTTTAAATTCATATTTTAATAAGGTTTATCTGGCATTATGGCCTGAAGGTTTGTGGTTCCCCCTACATTCCTGAGTGGAGTCTGGAAACTCCAGTGTGGCTGTGTTTGGAGGCAGGGCCTCCCAGGAAACAACAAGAAATGAGATCATTATTTGGGGTCTTGATATTATAGAATTGGTTCCTTGTAAGAAAAGATACCAGAGAGCTTCCTCACTGTCTCTCCATGCACACCCACAGGAAAGACCATGTGAGGCCCAGCTGGACAGTGGATTTTTATAACCAGGAAGAGAATTCTCACCAGAAACTAACCATTTTGGCAGCCTGATCTTGGACTTCCAGCCTCCAGAAATTGACAAAACAAATTGCCATTATTTTAAGCTGTCCAGTCTGTGACATTTTGTTGTGGCAACCAGAGACCACTAATGCATCTGTTGGTTGTTCAGTCACTAAATCGTGTCTGACTCTTTGTGACCCCACGGACTGCAACAGGTCAGGCTTCCCTGTACTTCACTGTCTCCTGGAGTTTGCTCAGATTCACATCCATTGAGTCAGCTGTCCTCTTCTCCTTTTGTCTTCAATCTTTCCCAGCTTCAGAGTCTTTCCCAATGACTCAGCTCTTCTCATCAGGTGGACGAAGTATTGGAGTTTCCGCTTCAGCATCAGTCCTTCCAATGAATATTCAGTGTTGATTTCCTTTAGGATGGACTGGTTTGTTCTCCTTGAGGTCCAAGGGATTCTCAAGACTCTTCTCCAACACTCTGTCCATGGGTTTTTACAGATGAGAATACTGGAGTGGGTTGCCATCCTCTTCTCCAGGGGATCTTCCCAAGCCAGGGATTGAACTCATGTCTCCTGTGTCTCTTGCAATGGCAGGTAGATTCTTTATCACTAGCACCACCTGGGAAGCCTGCAGTGTATCTAGTAGGAGTTGTCAAAAATTACTAAACAGAAACTTTCAAGAGAATTAGAATACCAGAAGGGGAAGCTCTCACACCCCATGCCCACAGCGGAGTCCAACAGGAAGAAGAAAGACTCCTCTTCTTTCCTGATAACTCAGCCAATGAACAGTCATTCAGCTCAGTTCAGTTCGGTTGCTCAGTCGTGTCTGACTCTTTGCGACCCCATGGACTGCAGCACGCCAGGCCTCCCTGTCCATCACCGACTATCGGAGTTTACTCAGACTCATGTCCATTGAGTTGGTGATGCCATCCAACCATCTCATTCTCTGTCGTCCCCTTCTACTCCTGCCTTCAATCTTTCCCAGCATCAGGACTCTTGTTTACTCAAGCCCTCCCAAATTTCTTTTCCATTACCATGTGGAGACTTGTACCTGACTCACTATAGTTTCAGACTTAATAACAAACATCTGTTGATGCTGAATAAACTATTTTTTTTTCTGAAGAAATAACTAGCAATCTATTTGTTTTAGGTCAATAGTTCTGTAGATATAAAGGGTTTTGTAAAGTTAACTGTTGCCTCTTAAGTAGAGAAGGTGAAAAATGGATGAAATCACAGAATATATCCTAGAATAACTAAACACAAGCTCCCAGGTGTTTATATAATGTGAGTAGGAGAATTAAAAGGAGAATCTGAAATGAGGTTAAATATTATTGGATATGAGTTGAAATTTATTGTGGATTTTATCTATATTAAGTTCAACTTTTTTTTTTCTTTTTTTTTTTAATTGGAGTATAATTTCTTTACAATGTTGTGCTAGTTTCTGCTATACAATGAAGTGAGTCAGCTATATGTATTCACGTATCCCCTCCCTCTCGGATCTCCCTCCCACCTCCCTCCAACAACCGCCTTCCTCCTCCGCATCTAGGTCATCACAGAGCAGCAAGCTGAGCTCCCTGTGCTATATAGCAGGCTCCAACCAGCTCTCTACTCTACACGTGATAGAGGATATGTTGTCCATGCTAACCTCCGCATTTGCCCCCCTCCCTGTCTCTCCCGCCTCCACGTCCACATGTTCGTTCCCTATGTCGGCCTCTCTACTCCTGTCCTAGAAATAGATTCATCTATACAATTTTTCTAGATTCCATACATATGTACTTATTTTAAGTTTAGCATAAATTGCTTAAACTTATTATAAAAGAGAAATAGGGCAGAGTTTGTGCTTACCAGTACTCACATATGCTTGATGAAATTGAAATCATTTAAACAGTGTGCAATGCATGTCCGAATAGACTGAAAGAGCGATTACATAAAGTAAAAAATGGAGGGAAAACACACGTGTAGAAACATTCAGTGTATGATAAAAGTAGTACACACATTAATATAACTAACATTATTTTTGTATTGGTAGTTAGAGAAATGGATAATTATTTTTAGAAATGAACAAGAAGGCTTCACATTCATTTATTGCAACATGTTCTACAAGATTTAAGAGATCCACATACACGTACCCACATCTATTTGTGAATACACACTGACATGTATGGAAAAATCATATTCTATATGTGAAGCCACAGGAGAATTAAAAAATAAATGAATAATAACTAGTTGAATGTGGAATGGGAATAGCAATTATGATGTCAAAGTCAAGAATCTCAAAAGAAATGATTGGTAGCTTTGGCTAAATAAAGTCTTTTACTTTAAATCATAAAAAAAAAAAATAGAAGCATAAGAGGGAAAAACATGATGAGAGTAAAAAAAAAGGAAGATAAACTGAATATTTACCATTATGAAGATCTCATAGAAATTATTTAGTTAAAATACCACAAAAAAAAAAGGTGGAGCAAAGTATAAATAGGCACTTTTCAAAAGCAGGAGAAGGGGACGACAGAGGATGAGATGGTTGAATGGCATCACCGACTCAATGGACATGAGTTTGGGTAAACTCCTGGAGTTGGTGATGGACAGGGAGGCCTGGCGTGCTGTGACTCATGGGGTCACAAAAATTCTGACACAACTGAGCGACTGAACTGAACTGAACGTGGAAAGACAATTCTATGAAAAAAAATAGTGAATCTTGCAACCCATCCCAGGATTCTTGCCTGGAAAATTCCATGAAGAGAGGAGTCTGGCAAGCTACAAGTCCATAGGTTCGGGGAGAGTCAGACACCACTGAAGCAACTTAGCAAGAATGCATGCATGACTGTTTTCTATTGTGTGGTCCTCACCTTTTGATAGCTTTTGTTGTTGCTGTTGTTTGATTGCCTTCACATGTCTATACACTTCATTCCAGCAAGGTTAGTCAGTTCTCCATAACATTTGCTTGTATTTTGTGCCTTTTCAGCAGGGAATGTTAAGCCCTGTTAGACTTTCTTGTACCTGCCCAGTTATTCTGAATTCTGTGTTAAGCTCCTAATACAGTTTAGATTCTTAATACTCTCCTCCAAACACTGACTTGGACTGTTGTACTCTTCATTTCCCGTCAATGGAACTCTTGGCGACATGTAGCTGCTAAAGTGTTGTCCAGGGTAGGTAAGAGTGGTTCATGTGTCATACTGTGATTTTGTGATTTATAAGAAGAAGTATATATTTGGTCTTTGCTCACTTTCTGGAACATAGCTTCTAAAAGCCCTTGGAATTTCCAAAGTGTAGAGAAGGATCAAGTTGTCTTTTGCTGTATTAATGAGGTGACTTTTGGAAAGCCTTGGGTCACCTAAGAATGGGGGCTGGTTGTTAGTGGAGCTAGCCCCATGGTTAAAAGTTTGGAACTTTTAAGTCCCAACCATGACCTCCTGGGAGAGAAGACAGGTTGGAAATTGAGTCCATCACTAATGACCAAGAATTCAAATTGAGAAAGGAGCATTGACTTTCTACTCTCACTGATTCTCAGGTTTTCAGATTTAACAAATAAAATTACAAAGTGCTCTTATGAATTTCAGACTAACAGTAAATAGATTTTAGTCTAACTATGCCCCATGCAATGTGGGGACATACTTATATAGAAATAATTACTTGTTATTTATTTTAAATTCAAATTGAACTGGGTGTCTGGTATTATTGAATACCCCTAACTGGTGCAGATATTACTTCCTTTTTTCACATGAGACCTTGGCATGCAGCTCGGTTAAGTTACTAACCAAGTCACAGATTTAACAAAAACTGGAGCAGATTTCTAAACTCAGTCTATCTGATTACAGTCCCTATTTCTTCTACTTCAATCAAACTCCCTTTCCTGCTGCCCAGCTGCCCAGTCCTGAGGGAGACACCCTCAGTTTTCAGGGCTGCTAATCCAGCATCCCATGGCATATAGCATTCACGCATTCACACTTTAGCCTGGGATGCTACTTAGAAAGTCATCTTCCTGATGCTGAAGATAAAACTCATTCCACGACTTGGTGCCACTTCAAGCACCCACCAGACTTTGCTTCTAGACCACTTTATCTTTCAGTCCTGACCTTAGTGATCAAGGGTTCACCTGTCTCCTCCAGGGCACAGTTCCATATGAAATTATGTGCCAGGGAGTCCATGCAGGAAACACACAGTTTACCTTTTTCTCTGTCTTCCAATTGTTCTTTTGTAGTCGGACAGGGTAGCAGACGGTTAACATTTCCCTGATGCATGTTTCTAACCCCAAATCCGAAGTCAGGCCAGGGAAATGAGCTCAACCTGGAGGAGACCTCTCGCTCCAGGGAAGGGTTTTCTTAGACTGTTCTGGCTTCTGATAAATGTCAGTAGTCTTCCCAGTGGTGTGATTTTAAGGATTCTAATTTAGACCCTCTCACCCCTAAATATCCCACCTTCCTAACAGGTGATGTTATAATTATTAATTCATTCTTTAATTTTAAGAAGAGTTTGCAATAATAAGAATTTTAGAAGTTCAGGTTATCAGACCAAGTATCAGAGAATATGCTCCTATCAATAATACCAGGTAAAAGCATTTCTTTTCCTCAGGCCCTCTCTTAGTAGGGGAGTTCTTGGGCTGCATAAAGGCACTTGGGAGGAAAATGAGAAAGGAAGGGTCAAACTCAGGCATCATATCTGAGAAATTATTCCCGAGCTTTCTGCCTCCAGAGGCTGAGTTGGCTATCTCTCCAATCTGTGTAACTCTGTTTACTACCTAATGACCATGTTGCAATTGTCTAGATAATTGTCAGTCTCCCCACCAAGCTGTGTACTTGTGAGAGTATAAATTTGTTAATCTCTGTCCTCAAGACATCAATTGTGCGCTTGCTTAGTCTGTGTTAGACATTCAGGACAGTTTTTCAGGCTGTCCGCCTGAATAGTTACCCAACACAGCCTTCTTTGATTTTTACAGTGGGGCTTTAGATTACCTGTGGGTGCGTTCAGTGACACCTTTGAGGACAGCCTTCTCTCTTGAGAGAGCTTTAGTACTTGTGGCAGCAGCTAAAATCTACCTACCTACCCACCCTCCCACATACACACACACAAACCCACACCCACACACACCTGAGGAGTTTGTAGCCTCTCATTTCTCAAGTGGACCAGAGATGTCATCCACAGTTGGCTTTGCAAGCTGGTCTTTAAGAGTTGATTTGAACCCTTGAGTGTTGGATGTTATTGAAAGGGTTTTTCTCCAAGCTATTCTGCATCTTTTTGGTCCACTTAGGTAATCAAACCCCATACAAGAACTGCAAGATGAGCAATTCCCATGCAGCTGCTGAGAAGAAAACAGATCTGACCTTTAAATCTGAACACATGCAGAAAAAAGCATCTTAATAAACAGAGCCTGATTGAAGAGTGAAACTTCCTTTCCTTCTGAAGAAGTGAATTAACTCTTTGTTTCCCTCTGCCTGTTATAGCTTGAAAGTCAAGGTGTGAGCTTGAAGCATCAACATCAGGTGTAGCTTGTTAAAAATGAAGGCTTGCAAGCTCCTACCTGCTAAATCAGAACCTGGAAATTTAACAAGTGACCCTATACACATTGAAGTCTGAGAAGCACGACTTTTCAGAACCAAATTGCTACCAAAACAAACTTAGGTCCACTTGCTTGCAAGCAGTAGGGCTAATCTACGGATACCAGGCTATGGTGAAGGAAAGTGCAACAGTATTTGTAGGATACTGTAGAAGAGGCCTAAGATGACTAGTTCTCAAAAACCTAAATTCCCCCATGGGTTTCAACAGAGCATTTTTAAAGGCCAAGTTGGGGGCTGGAGGGGGGTGGGTCACAAGATAGGAGATCAATTCTGCACAATTTTCTGACTGGCTGATGAGAAAGTAACAGCGCAGTGTCACAGCGGCCAACATCATCTATTCCTTGGGTGCCAGTAGGTCTGGGGGCTATGTGTTCATGGTCATTAAGTCATTTCTTTCATTTGGTAGGGTTTTAGCATCTGTAAAACCAGTAAGGAAGTGCGCATTAGATGCTATTCTTTAGGCACTTCGGAGAGGAACTAAAGCAGAGGATACGAAGGAGGGGTCTGTTCCTGTTCCAGGGAGGCAGCTCAGGATCTGCTCAGTTACAAAATGATTACAATTAACTTCACTTCTGCTGCTTTATTTTGTTATTGTTGTCCTGTGTTTGGTTTTCTTGGGGTGTTGGAATGCATTTTGTCTACTGAGCATCCCATTCCAAGGATAGAAAATAAGGGAGAATGCCACCCCCTAAAGTAGCTGGCATCTCCCTCATCAGACTCACCTGGCTTCTTTTTCTCAAATATTATACTCTCTAATGTTCCTGGGTTTTATCTTAAATATTCTTTACTTGGTGAGACTCTTAGTTTTTATCTCCTAAGTTGCTTCTTCTCTCTTCTGCACTTACTGTTTCTTTCTTTCTTTTCTTGCAACCAAAATCCTTTTGCAAAGTTTTTCTCAGTTGAATAACGGGAAGGGGAATTCTGGATAGCCCAGCTCTATCAAAGACTTGGGCTTGTTTTAGAGCAAACACATGTCAGTTCTGTGAGGCTGCGCCATGACAGGCAGCCTAGATTAGGGGTAGGCCTGGTTTTCCAGGGTAACATGATTATCAGGCCACCTGGAGCCAGCCAATTAATATGCGCCCAGTAAGGAAAAGGGAACCTATCAGGGGAAAGCTGAAAAGCCCGCGAACGCCCAAGTTTGAAAAAAGCCTGCGAAGGTTTGAGCCAATAAGATTACTTTGCAAACATGTAACCAATCTGCTTAAGCCAGCTACCAACTGCTTATGCACACCTTATAAATTGGGTAACAGCTCGGGCTCAGCGCTTTCTGACCCTGCACCACTGCGTTGGTTGCGGCAGTAAGCCCTGACTCGAGCCAGCAATAAACTTCCCTTTTTTGCGAGTTGCACTGTCTTGGAAGCCTTCTCTCTTCCCGCTTGGGGATTCGGACATCGGGCATAACAAGGTCCAGCTAAAGGTCCGGGGAAGTCTACAGGATTCACATTGTTCGCGAAGAGAGCCACATAGAGCAAGTGAACTAGGATGGCAGAGATTTATATTGGTTTTCAACAAGGCTAATCAAAAATCAAATGATGTTCTTAGATATGACACCAAAAGCATAAGTGATGATAGGAAAATAGATAATTTGGGCTGTGAATATGTGCTCAGTTGCTTCAGGTGTATCCAACTCTTTGAGACCCTATGGACTGTAGCCCACCAGGCTCCTCTTTCCATGGGATTCTCCAGGCAAGGATACTGGAGTGGGTTGCCATGCCCTCCTCCAGGGGATCTTTCTGACCTAAATATCAAAACTGCCATCTCTTATGTCTCCTGCATTGGCAGGTGGGTTCTTTACCACTAGCACCACCTGGGAAGCCCAATTTGGACTGTATCCAAATTTAAAAAAAAATTATGCTACAAACTAAACCACTAAGAAAGTAAAATCACTCCAAAGAATGGAAGAATATGTTTACAAATCATTACAACTGATCAGTGATTTGTAACCAGTGACTGTTTTACCCGAATAAAAAGTCATGTAATCAAAATTGTAAAAATTAGTAAAGGATTTGACTAGGCATTTATTTCTCCAAAGAAGGTAACAATAGGGACAATAAGCACAGGAAAGGATCCTCAACATCACTAATTATTAGGGAAATGCAAATCAAAGCCATAAATCCACTAGGATTGTCGTAACCAAAAGGGAAGATGATAACAAGTTTTGATGAGGAAGGCTGTGGAAAAAATGGAACCCTCATACATAGCTAGCAGGATTGCAAAATAGTACAGCCATTTTGGAAAACATCTAGCACTCTGTTCAGGTGTTAAGCACAGAGTTACCATGTGACCAAATGATTCTGATCCCTAATATATGCCTGAGAAAAATAAAAACATATAGCTATATTAAATTTGTACATAAATGCTCATAGAAGCTTATTCATAATAGCCAAAAATGTAGAAGCAATCCAAATGCTCATCAGTGGAGGGATAGATAAACAGAATGTGGCATGTCTGTTCAATAAGATATTACTCAGAAATGTTTAAAAAGTGCAGTAAATTTTTTAAAAAATGAATTTTGAAAATATTATGCTGAATGAAGGAAGCCTGTCACAAAAGATGACATATTGTATGACTCCATTTATATAAAATGTCCAAAATAAGTAAAGGTATAGAAATATATTAGTGTTTATGTAGGGTTGCTAGTGGGTGTGGGGTTTCTTGTTAGGGTGCTGAAATATTATAAAATTGTTTGTAATAATCACACAAGTCCATGAATACATTAAAAACCACTGAATTTTACACTGAAAATTAAAAAGGCTAACTTATTCTATGTAAGTTGTATCTCAATAAAGCTTTTATTAAAACATCACATAGTAAATCAAACAACATGTAGCATACACACAGTTCAGCTATTACTTCTAACACATTGGAAAACGGATAACAGCATTATCAAAAATTTCAAAAATTCTTGGAGTTCTGTCCAGCTGAAACTATGACAACATTGTTAATTGGCTATACTCCAACATAAAATAAAAAGTGAAAAAAAAACCAAAAAACAAAAAACCTATCTTCTACTATTAAATAAAGATATTACAAAGGAAAAGAAAATTCCTGGAATGTGTGGATCAGATTAAATAGGGAAAAGACCACTGCCTCATACATACCTGTGCTTTGGTTCATTTATCCATTCATTCATACATACATATAGTGCATTCATTGAATGTGTACAAAATGTGGAGCACTGCAGGATACAGTGTGATAAAGATACATGGTCCCTAAACTCCAGAGGCAAAGTCAAACTAATAGAAAATCATTCAACAACACCTCATAAAGAAAATGATAGAGAATAAAGCAAAGGTAGTCAATGCACTTTACTCATATGATCCCTAAAATAATTTTGATAAACTATGAAATCCCTACACATTTTCAAGTTACATCTATATATTTTCAACTGAATTTAAATTAATATACCATTAATAGCAGCTGGAAACTATTATAAAATAAAATCATATGGATAATTTTTTCACAGTGTGATAAAATATGTTTCAACTATGTTTTGAATTAAACACATAATCTGAAATATATTATGTAGAAGTTTTGTGTGTGTTTAGTCACTCAGTCATGTCTGACTCTTTGAAACCCCATAGATTGTAACCCAGCAGGCTCCTCTGTCCATGGGATTTCCCCAGACAAGAATACTGGAGCGGGTTGCCATCACCTTCTCCAGAGGACCACATTGCGGGCAGATTCTGTACCGTCTGAGCCACCAGGGAAGCCCTCTGAAGAAGTTTACTTGTGTTTCACACTATGTACTTTGAAAAATGTGATAGTCCTTCAAAGCATTCCAACTACATTTCAAAGAATCTGCTTCACTAACTTCAGCTTCAGCTCTATGATTTACTTGCATCCCCAAATAGACCAAAATATTTCTCTAATAGCAAGCTTCATCCCTCCCTCTAGGAAATATTCAAGACAGAAAAAGACAGGAAACCTGATAAATTTATGTTGCCTAAATTAAATTATTAAAATATGCTTTCCAAAAATAAAATAAAATAAAATAAAATATGCTTTCCTTGGCCAGGATTTCAATTTCACTTTTGTCTTATACCCTGGTGAGTTTTACAACATCACAGTCATGTTTACTATATGGATGAAAAGTTGTATTTGCCTGTTTATTGTTTATTTGTTTTTCTATTTTTGATTATTGGGAGAAAAATATTTTGAATGCTGGTTTATTTTCAAGCTGATAAATCCTAACAAAAATCAGATGGAAAAATTCAGGATATGGACATGAAGTTCCTTAAAACTATTAGTTCAGACACACTAAAGAAAGGTCTTCTGGTGTCATCATGGGTTTCTGTTCCCAAATGAATACACAGACCACAGTGTAAAGATTACTGTTCTATAGTAGACAGGAGGGCTTCTGTGCCCTGTGCTTCACATGCCCTGAGATATGAGGAAATAAAATGGGATGAGGGAAAAAATGTAAATATGTTAGTTTGCAGTTCTTGTAAACATGTGAGATAGCATACACGAAGATGGGAGAAGGCATAGACAAGGTAGAATGCCATCAGATATGCTAGCCACTTAGTACTTGTTTTTTGGTTTTTTTTTTAAATATATTGGGGCATAGTTGCTTTACAATATTATATTAGTTTCTCTTGTACAACAAAGTGAATCAGCTATGTGTAAACACAGATTCCTTCCCTCGCGAGCCTCCCTTCCTCCCCCACCTCCACCCCACCCCTCCAGGTCAGCCCAGAGCACCGAGCTGAGATCCCTGTGCTACACTAGCTTGCCGCTAGCTGTCTATTTTACACACGACAGGGTATATATGTCAGCGCTGCTCTCTCAATCTGCCTCACCCCACCTCCCCTCCCTCTGTCCACACAGCTGTTCTCTACTCCTGCATTTCTATGTCTGCCCTGCACACAGGTTTATCATTACCATTTTTCTAGATTCTGCATATATGCCTTAATAACTGACATTTGTTTTTCTCTTTCTGACTTACTTGACTCTGTATGACAGTCTCTGGGTCCACCCATGCCTCTACAAATGACCCAATTTTGTTCCTTTTGAGAGCTGAGTTACATTCCATTGTGCCTCTTAGTACTTGCAAGGACGATGTGTCAGAGGTGAGTGAGAGCAGAATTACAAACTGTTACTTTAGAAACTCCTCTAATTATTAATAGCAGCTCACCATTGAATCTTGTTGGTATCCCTCACTGAGGTCTGAAATTTGGTAAGCAACTGTATGCTCCACTCAAAGCAGACTGTGCTAAAGGTGTTGGGGTAGATTGTTGCTAAGACAGATGTTATGGATCCTCTCCAATACTTCTATAAGCAAGCCTTTCTGCCACTGAGAGAGATGGAGTCAATTAATCCAATCCCTTGAATCTGGGCTGTTCTATGACTGTTTCAAACAGTCAAATATTGTGAAATGAATACAGTGTAACTTCTGTGATTAGATCAAAAGAAACATAGACATCTCCCCCATGGTCTTTTGAACAATGTACTCTGAGAAAAGCTAGCTGCCATGAGGTCCTTATCCTGATATTTCCAAGCTGTTAGGAAGCCCATCATAAAGATATAAAAAGGCTATATGGAGATATGCCTAACTAGCACCATCTCTTTTAGCCTTCTAAGATTCTGGTCACCAATCCCAATGTGTGGGGGTTTTCCCTTGATCATTCAAGCAATTCTCTGACACTAGTTGGGAGTCTTATGATTCAACTCAGTTTTGACACTGTCTAGAGGTAGCATCACTTTTCTAACAAAGGTTCGCGTAGTCAAAGCTATGGTTTTTCCAGTGGTTAGGTACAGATGTGGGAGTTGGATCATAAAGAATCCTGAGCACCAAAGAATTGAGGCTTCTGAATTGTGGTGCTGGAGAAGACTCTTGAGAGTCCCTTGGACTCCAAAGAGGTCAAACCAGTCAATCCTAAAGAAAATCAACCCTGAATATTCATTGGAAGGATCGATGCTGAAGCTGAAGCTCCAATACTTCCTGATGCGAAGAACCAACTCATTGGAAAAGACCCTGAGGGTGAGAAAGATTGAAGGCAAAAGGAGAAGGGGGCAACAGAGAACGAGATTGTTGGATGGCATCACCGACTCACTAGACTTGAATTTGAGAAAACTCTGGGAGATAGTGAAGGACAGGGAAGCCTGGCGTGCTGCAGTCCATGGGGTTGCAGAGTTGAACATGACTTAGCAAATGAACAACAACCTACAAGACTACCTTCCTCTCAACTTCAGATGCCAAATGCAAGCTCAGATCCTCACCTATGCTTCTGACTGACTGGCTATGGATTGAAACTTCCAACAATCACCTCTGCATTAATTTGTTACAGTAATCACAGAACTCAGAGAAACATTTTGCTTCCTCCACTACTGGTTTATTATTATGAAAGAATATAACTCAGGAAACGCCATGTGAAATAGATGCATCAGGCAAAGTATGGGGGAAGGGCAAGGACTTCCATATTATCTGAGCATAGCACCCTGCCCTAATCTTCACGTGTCCACCAACCTGGAAGCTATTCCAAATCTAGCACTTGTGGGTTCTTACGGAGCCTTCATACACATGCCTGGTGTGCTGCAGTTTATGGGGTCACAAAGAGCTGGATACGACTGAGTGACTGAGCAACATCCACACGCGTGTTTAATTCAATCAGTGGTCACTGTTGACCAATTCAGCCTCCAGCCCTACTTCCCTCCCCAGAGGTGGGGGTGGGGTAGGATGAGGTGGGAGCTCGGACTGACAGTGTCAACCCTCTAATCATGCGATGTGTTCTTCAGGCAACCAGCCCCCATCCTTAGGTGCTTTCCTAAAATCTCATCATTAACATAATAAAAGATACCTTGATTGTACTTCTCAGAGGATTCTAAGAGTTTTAGGAGCTCTCTGTCAAAAACAGGGACAAAGACTAAATATATATTTATTTTTTCTTTACCTCACAATATCACACCATTCCAGCTCACTGAAAATGTGATTTAAGATGTCATCAGGTGATTCCAGCCCAAAAAAGATCTGACTGCAACTACACAAGGAATCAAATACAAACCACCACTCTACTGGCAGTCAACAAGCAGAAGTCTAGCAATAGTTATCTAAAAACAGTGAATTTTAGGGTGGTTTGATTTAAAGCAGTAGTTAACGAAAGCTGATGATTTTTGCAAGATGTGGCTGTATTTAATCTTGGTAAGAAGAAAGTCGAATGGGTTGGATGTCACCTTATAGGAAGATTATAAATATAGTTGTAACTGGAATTACAAACCTGCATTCAGTAATGAGAAATCCATAAAATTACTTAGAATTACAGAACTATAGAAGATACCCATTTTTCTAATCTAGCAGCTTCAAACACAAAATACTAGTCTGTGGGTTAATCTGTGGAGTTCTGCTTATTCTTTCAGATCTCTCTGGTCACATGAAGCTGGTGAAGTCATCACTAAACTGTTTCAGGAAGCATAACCTGCTTGTGAATAACTGAGGGCTTCTGTTAGATTAGAGAAAGTCTGTGTGATTTCAAATTTTCTTAAAGCTGCAACATACTGTTATTTTTTTCCTAGCCATAGATGTGCATGTCCAACTATGTAATTTGACAACTACTTTTTATGCCTTCTAGGTATCTCACACTTAAACTGGTCCAAACAGAATTTTATTACTTAGCCTACAACCTAGCCCTGTTCACTGGTCCTCATCTCGATAAATAAATGCTACTTATCATTCTGTTACTTTAATAAAACTGGGAGTCATCCTTGACTCCTCCCTTTCCTTCTCCAACCCTCATTTAATCATCAGAAATGTTGGTTTTCCTTTAAGATACATTTCCAGTCCATCTATTTTTCTTGCTCTTCATGAACCTAGTGCTAAGTTTTTAAATATCTTACTTATGAATATTATCCTGAGTGAAAACATGAGGTTTCCTGGAACACAGACATATTGGTGTTATTTATCACACACATTCGTTATATAACTGCACTATATTTTCTTTGTTCCAATTCTTGTAGAGCTGGTTGTCTACAGGATTTTTCCAGTAAGTGAAAATCCTGAATGTGTGAATCCGGATATAAGAATGATAACTGTCTTGATCCCTGTTGTGTGAGTTAGAGAAAAACATTTTGCTTCCTTTATTAACAAATTCAATATGGAAAAGATCCTTGGTTCTTATTCCTTGGAATGTAAATATATCCCCAAAACAGATGACAAACTTACCCAACTTTATAACAATGGGTTATCTCCATGGTCCCAGGGCTTTACCCGCCCCTCCCCTTACAAAGTAAATCATACCTCCTAGGAGGTAAATCTTTCTGGATGGTATATCATTATCTAATCACTCATAATTTAACTTCTAAAACTTGCTTCCCCACCCCCCAAGGTCAGTTCCCAAGTTTTAATAAAACTTGATCAGAAAGTCCCAACATGCAGGAACACAAAATATTTTTCCTACAGCCCCATACCAATTTGAAGTTACCACCATCCCTCACTAAGGCTTCTCCCATAGCCTCCTAAGTCATCTCTCTGTTTGCGTGTTGTCTTCTCCCATCCAATCCCCAAAGAGCTGCAAGCTTGATTTATATGAACATTAATCTCACTGTCACTCACTGCTTGAAACACTTAAGAGGCTGCCCATTGCATTAAGAGTAAGTACAACCTACTTCCCACACCCACAGAGTTCAGTGTGGTCTAACCTTCTTGTAGTTCTTGACCACTAGGCTTATTCCCCAGTGCCATGGATATTGGCAGCCCTTCTGCTGGGATTGCACATGCAGACTCTGGCAGGGCTGGCTTCTTCTCTTCATTTGACCTCAGGATAGTGGTATTGCCCTACAGAGGACATTCCAGAACATCCTATCCAAAGTTTCTGCTACCATTCTCCTATACTCTGCATCAAATACCCAGTTTATAAACTTCACGAGAATGGTTTGGTTGTTCTGTGTGTTATTTGCTTACTGTTTATTTTCCCACTATGATCCAGGAGGAGAGAGATCTTTTTTGACTTATTTAGTGTTGGATTCTTAGTGTTCAGCATCATACCTGGCAGAGAGTGTGTATTTCATAAATTTCTACTGAATAATAGAATAGATGGATGAATGAATTCACTGGGGTCATCCACAGAAAATCATTCAAAAACAGACTGCATGTCCTCTTGGAGGTTATTACTTGTCACCTTGATGCAGGGAGGACACCCAAGACAATTTTTAAAAAGATCAATTCACGTGAAATAGAGAACATACAAATGTCAGAAGATTTAACTCAAAGGTGAGAATTTTCTATAAATGGAGGTCAAAGGTAAGTCTATGATTTCAAACATTTACTTGACATACGTGTGCTTAGACTTATACTTGTCACTTGAAAGAACAGAGAACATATTAAAGATCTTCTTTGATTTATAAGAGCTTAATATCTGCTGAATGAGGTAGATATCCAAAAATGCAAAATGCTTATCTATAGTTTGCATAGTAGCCACATTTGAATTTAACAGAACAACAACAAAAAAAGCTATACACTTCTTAAAGCCCATGAAGGAAAGAAGTTAGAAGAAATGATTTTTCTAGATTACCTTAGAAAACAAAACAATGTTGAATAAACTTACTAACATTTAAATCCTGTATAATATTAGATTTTTTTAACTTGAACCATTATATTTTAAAGGATAAATATTTAAAGTCTGTTTGTAGAGATTTTTTAGGCACTACCTTTTTTAGAATTTCCAAATCAAAGGGTCATCTATCATTCTCTATCTATCTACTATGTATATATGTATGTATCTATTATCTATCATCTAGTATCTATGTCCTATCATTCTATATCTATGTATCTATTCTCTATATACTCTCTGTCTTTCATCTATTTATCATTTATTTCTTTTCTTTTGTGTCCCATCATACCACACAGCACAATTTTAGACATAAAATAAGTGATTTATGACAACAAATAGACCAGTAAAAAAAAATAAAAAATAAAAAAATAATGTAATAGAAATATTGAGTTGGAAATGAGAAATACTGCTTTAACTATGGATATGCCTCTGAAAGACTGTGTCACTTTGAAGAAATGGCCTCATCATTCACATTTAGCAGCTGTAAAATGAGAAGACTAAACCACATGATTTGTGAGGTTTCTTCCAGATTTAAAATTCTGCAAATAGGTAAGAGCATGCTAAAAAGTAAGGAATTTGATGAATACTTTCAACTTTTAAAGAAATTACCAATTTTCAAGGAAAGAAAATATGGCTCTTTGAAGACTTAGTAATTGACAAAATGATAAAAAATGCAGAGATGCAAAGCAGATGTTCTTGCTAAGAATAACAATAAAATATTAATTCTAGAATAAAGGGCAGTTTACTTAGAGGCTTTTAGTAAATCTAAAGAGTTGCTGTAAGCAAAACAGAGCCTTGTACCATCTCAAATAGGCAACAAATAAAACTATATTTAAACTACCTCTGCTAAGAAAAATAACATGACTCAAACCTACTGTAAATGTTGAAATTTCAATAGACATACAAAAGGTTTCAGGAATACCAGGCAAAATAAAGTGTTTGAGTTTTCATAGAAACAAATCATAGTTAATATGTCCTACTTTCTCTAAAGTCAGTGGCCAGTACTTTCTTAGATTATGTCTATACTTAGTTGCTAAATCATGTCTGACTCTTTGCAGTCTCATGGGCTGTAGCCTGCCAGGCTCTTCTGTCCCTGGGATTTTCCAGGCAAGAATCCTGGAGTGGATTGCCATCTCCTCCTCCAGGGGGAGGAGGATTGATTGATTCCTGACCCAGGGATCAAACACACATCTCTTACTTCATCTTCACTGGCAGGCGGATTCTTTACCATGCATCACAGGATGTTCAGGATCAAAGCTAGCTCTCTATTCCTGATGTCTGAGAATGCTTGAGGATTTTTCTGACTTTCCTTCCAGCTCAAGAATTATTTAATTTTTTCCCTAGAAGGTTAGATAATCTGTATCACTAGGGGTCTTTCAGATAGACAACATTCCACCAGAAAAGTGGTAGGCATTATTACTTCTCCACATATTAGTGGCTAGGAAATTGAGGGCCAGAGAGATAAATTAAATTTTCTTAGTTCTCTAGGTGACTGAAACCAGATTTTCATACAGGTCTGCTTTCCTACAATATATTTCACTAAGAAAAAAGCTTTACACTAAGAAATTTTTAAAATTTAAAAGGTAAATTTGACAATTTAGGTGGGATGGACCTATTCCTAGAAATATTCCCAGAAATTCCTAGTAACTGGACATAGTAAAGAGTAGCAAACTATTGAAAACAACCAAATACATTAATTAAAAAAGCTTTTTTCAAGAGAACTTCAGGCCAAAATAGCAGTACTAGAGAATCCTTTCAAAAATTAAAAAAAGGAATAATACTGCAATCACAAATATCATTCAAGAAACTGTAAAAAGAAAAAAAAAAGACTTGATGGTAGCATAAATTTGATACTAAACTGTGATAAGAATCATTTAACCAAATTTAGTTACAAATGTGGATACAATATCCTGAGCAAAATATCACTACTTGACTAATTTCAGCAAGTGGGATTTACCCCAGGGATGCAGCCAAAAGTCAACTAATGTAGTGACATATTAATAAATTAAAAGACTAAAACCATAAGATTGTGTCAACAGATAGAAGAAAATGATTTGACAAAACTCAGTGCCTTTCTGTAACAAACATAATCAATAAGCTATAAATAGAAGTGAACTTAAAGGCATCTGAGGTTGCCTAAAAAAAAATCCTAGCTCATGTATTATATTTAAATTGTGAAGGAGTGACTGCTTTTTCAATATCAAGAACAAGACAAAGATGTCTGTTTTTCACTACTGTTTTCCAAAATTGTATTGGAGGATCTAATGAGAATAATATGGCAAGAAAATAAAATAAGAGGTAATGAAATAGGAAAGGAAGGAGTAAACGCTGTACTGCAGATGGCATAGTCTTATAAATAGAAAATCCTACTAAATCCACAACCTATTAAAACTATTAATAATAAACAAATTTAATGAAGTCACAGGGCACAAGATTGATATTTAAAACAATCTTATACCTATAGGCTAAGATAAACAATACAAGATGAAAATAAATATTTTAAAAACAGCATCAAAAAAAAATAAAAGTGTTAGGAATGAACCAAAATAAACCAAAATATACCTGTTTTTGCAAAAAGAAACATGATTGATGAAATGTTAAAGTCTTATATTTAAAGAAAATCTATCATTACTTACTTTTTTTTCAAAATTTAAATTTTTCAAAATTTAATGAAAGAAAAATGAAACCAGTTGCTATTATAAGATGACCAAATTATTTGGGTATAAAATATAAGACAACCTCAGATAAATTATATGATTAATAAGAGAGTTGGCCAAGGTAGCTGAACACAAAGTCAACAAAATATTCCAGTTCCATGTTCCAGTAATAAGAAATACGATTTCACTGTTTGTTCTCAGTTACTTTGTCATGTCTGACTCTTTGCAACCCCATGGACTGTAGTCCACTAGGAGTCTCTGCCATGGCATTCTCCCGGCAAGAATACTGGAGTGGGTTGCCATTCCCTTCTCCAGGGGATCTTTCCTACCCAGGGATTGAACCTATGTCTCTTGCGCCTCCTGCATTGGCAGGTAGATTCTTTACCACTGTACCACCTGAGAAGCCCCAAGATTTCAAGACACATATCATATATAACAAGATAAAGATTTCATATATCTGGGAAAAGGAACCTCTGACTCTGTTGAGTGATCTCATCTCCAAGACTCCAGGAAAAAGTCATCTGGTCTGTTGAGGGGATAGCCCTCATGACATCTGGTCACCTCTGAGGTCACTTCCCCTCATCTTAAAGAATGCACATTTCATACCAAATAGCTATATAAGCTAGTCCTGTCAACTCTAAGGAGTTTAATTTTTACCTCATGTCCTCCCATCTCCATCCCCTTCAATTGAAAGGGCTGTATTTCAGCTCATATAATTCAATACATTCTTTATTGAATGATAGTCTAGCTATGCCTGCAATGCAGGAGACCTGGGTTTGATCCCTGGGTTGGGAATTTCCCCTGGAGAAGGAAATGGCACCCCACTCCAATGGGGTGGATTCTTGGTAGAAAATCCCATGGACAGAGGAGTCTGGAAGACTACAGTCCGTGGGGTCACAAAGAGTTGGGCACAACTGAGCCATACCTTTAATGTTGGCTTCAGAACAGGCTTCCTCATTTTTTGCAATATAGATAGGCTGAGAATTTCTCAAATCTTCAAGTTCTGATTCCATTCGGCTTTACAATTTCTTTTTCAAATAATCCCTCCTAGCATTTTACTATAAGCAGTCAAATAAAGCAAAGTGCTCCTTCAATAGTCTGTTTAGAAATCTCCTCAGCTAAAAAGCCATTTTCAATGCCTTTAAGTTCTACCTTCCACAAGACACTAGAACTCAAACAATTTATCCAAGTTCTTTGCCACTTTATAGCAGAGTGCCTCTCTTCCAGTCTCTGGTAATGTGCTCCTCATTTCTATTTGAGATCCCATCAGAACGGATTTTAGCATCCATATTTTTAGCAGGCACCTCAAAACTCCTCCAGCTGCCACCCATTACCCAGTTCCAAAGCCACTTGCATATGTTTAGATGTCTGTTACAGAAGCATCCCAATTCTGGTACCAAAATCTGTTAGTCAGCTTGTAAGTGAAAGTGTTAGTCGTTTAGTCATGTCTAACTCTTTGCAACGCCATGGACTGTAGCCCACTGGACTCCTCTGTCCATGGAATTCTCCAGTACTGGATTGGGTAGTCACTCCCTTCTCCAAAGGATCTTCTTGACCTTCTTGATTGAACCTAGGTCTCCTGCACTGCAGGCAGATACTTTACTATCTGAACCACCAGGGAAGCCCTTACTCAGCTCAGGCACACACACACACACACACACACACACACACACACACACATATATGTATGTACGTACGTATGTATGTATATCACAGACTGGTTGCTTTAAACAAGAGAAATTTATTCTTCACAGTTCTGGAAGTTGGAAAGTCAAAGCTCAAGTTGCCAACAAGGTAGATTTCATCCTGAAGCCTCTTGTCTTGGCTTGCATAAGGCTACCTCCTCACTGTTTTCTTCTCACATGGCCTTTCTGCAGTACATGTAGGTGGAGACAAATTGCTTTCTCCTTCTTAAATGGTCATGATCCCATTGAACTAGGGCCCACTCATATGATCTAATTTAATCTTAATAATCACTTAAAGACTCTATCTTTAAATATGGTCCCATGGAAGCTTAGGGCTTCAACATGAGAATTTTGAGGAGACACAATTCAGTACATAACACACGTTCATTGATTAGATGGCTTAATATGAAGATCACAGTTCTCCACAAATTCATGTAGAGATTTATGCAGTCTGATTTAAAACAGAAGCATGCTTTTTTTTTTTTCCTGGAAATGGAGTGTAATTTAACAAAGCTGATTTTGAAGTTTATAGGAAAATGAAAGGCCAATAATAGCAAAGACTCTTTTAAAAAGAAGAACATAGGAGTTTCTCAACTTCATATCAAGATTTATTTTAAAGCAACGGTGATCAAGTAAATGTGGTATCGGTGCAAAGACTGAAAAGAGACAACTGAACAGTTATAAAGTCCAGAGGCACATCATTTCATTGTAGATACACTTGATTTATGACAAAGGTGGCATTGTAGAGAAGTGGCAATAGGACAGTCCTTTTCAATGAATGGTTTAGGAACAATGTGCTCTCCATCTGCAAAAATTAAATTTGACAACTACATCCCATCATATAATTAATCAACTTTAAGAGTAATATAGGCCTAAATTTAAAAGGCATTTTTCTACAAAATTTCCAGATTACATAGGAGAACAACTTTTCTACTTTCATGTCTGAAAAACACATCTTCAACAGATCTCAAAAAGCAACAGCTTAAAAAAAAAAAAGGTTGATAAATTATATAGTAAAATGAGGGACTTCTGGGAGTTCCCTGATGGTCTAGTGGTTAGGGTTTGGTGCTTTCACTGCTATGGCCTGGGCTTAATCCCTGGTCAAGGACCAAGATCCCATAAGCCATGTGGTAGAGACAAAAAAAAAAAAAAAAGAGAGAATTTGTTGTTCAAATGAAACATGGAAGAATGAAAAGATAATGAAACAGAATGAGAGATACATGTTTTCAACATATAAATGATCAAAAGATGACATCTAGAATAGATATAGCACTGGTACAAATATATGAAGAGAAAGATCAGCCACCTAATTGAAAAAAAGCAAAACTTTGAATAGATCCTTCACAAATGAGAAATTCCAAATTGTTAACACACATTTGACAATCTGACCAATTACGCTGATAATCAGTCAAGTGATAATGAAAACCAGTAAGAACAGAAATGACCAGTAATGAAAAGAAAAACAGTAAGATGACACAACACACTCACTGGACTGCCAAATTAAACAGACTGATAACACCATGTGCTGGTTAGGAAGGGGAGCCATTGGAATTCTCCTAATCTGGTGGTAGGAATATAAATTACAGACTTCTGAGCTAGAAATCCTACTGCTAGGAATACACCTAATAGAAGGCATACACATGGCCACAAGGAGATACATACAAAATGTTAATGGCAACAGAACTGTG
The DNA here is from genome assembly GCF_019320065.1 of Cervus canadensis. Taxonomy (NCBI): domain Eukaryota; kingdom Metazoa; phylum Chordata; class Mammalia; order Artiodactyla; family Cervidae; genus Cervus; species Cervus canadensis. Next base: position 11,636,960 of record NC_057400.1, read on the forward strand.
ATAGCTAAAAATTGAAACAACCCAAAATGTGCATCCATACATGACTACTGGAAAGACCATAATCTTGACTATACAGACCTTTGTTGGTAAAGTGATGTCTTTGCTTTTTTAATACACTGTGTAGGTTTGTCATAGCTTTCCTCATTGGAAAAAACCTTGATGCTGGGAAAGATTGACGGCAGAAGGAGAAGAGGGAGACAGAAGATGAGACAGTTAGATGGCATCACCGATTCAATGGACATGAACTTGGGCAAACTCGAGATGGTGAAGGACATGGAAGCCTGGTATGCTGTAGCCCATGGGATTGCGAAGAGTCAGACATGACTTAGTGACTGAACAAGAACAACAACAACAAATGTCCATCAACAGTAAAACAGATATAAAAATTGTGACTTCTCCAGCAATAAAAATGCCTGAAGTATGTCTATATTGATTAACATGGATTAATCTCATAAATATATTCTTGAGTTAAAGAAAAAAATCAGAAAAACTTAATAGTGATGATTCCATAATATAAGCTTCAAAAATCTATAAAAATTAAACTATGGTGTTTAGGGATGCTTAATTTGGTGGTAAAAGTATACTGAAAATGAGGAGTTCATTACCATGAAAATTAAGAGATCGATTTCATTTAGGGGAGAGGGAAGAATTTTCATTGAGGAGGGGCACATCACTCTGAGGTGTCATTGTATTTCTTGTTCTATGTAGTAGTTCCACAATAGCTTATTTAATAGCAAACTATTAAGCTTTACATCAATGTTTAATGCATTTTTTTCTGGTTGTATATTTTATTTCTCAATAAAAAGTTTAAAATAGAAAATAAACTAAACTTGCTTTTAACCACAATCTAGCTGACTCTAGAAAATAGATGACAACTAGCTGCAAAATGTATGCATGCATAACAAGTATAATCATATGTAGAATTTCTATATTGATTAAACTACTATGCATAGCCTTCCTTGGGTAGCTATTTGTTTATGATGGTTTTGAAAAGAAAATCTATCCCTGAAAGAAAAAGAATATTCATCTAAACAGTTAATACACATTTTTCCTGTGTCATACCTCTCTTGATTTAATAAATTAGATGAGATTCCTGACTACCAAAACTACATTAAGATTCTAGTCTGCACCCAGAGAATTGACTTAGAAGAGACTTAGAGAATTAACGACTTGCAGTTGTTGTGCATATTAAATACAGGTTACCCTATTAGAGATGAGATAGGACAAATTGGTGCAGAGATATCAGGAAGAAAACACTGTCTTTTCTTCAAAATGTTAATGCCATGTATATGAAGAAAGCAGTTTGAGAGCTGCATATATATGAAATCAGCAAAGATTGAAAAGAAAAGCTTCCACCAACATAATAGATGTATTATTATAAAAAATGTGATTTAACCAATTGTTCTATGCAGTATAGATACCTCAGTGCTGTGTAAATATTGACTAAGTTATCATTAAATCTAGATTTAGCTATCATTTATAGGGTCCCTACTTTTCCAAGCTCTATAATTACATGCTAACTCATAACTTTTATGATGGGAGTTTTACAGCAACTAAAAGAAAGATTAAAATGTTTAAATAAATTGCCCAAAGTTGCACAGCTAATAAATATTAGAAGTATAGTTTGGACTCAAGTGTTCTAACTCCTGTTTGAATAATTTTTTTCTTACTGTGTCAGCTTCAGTAGACAAACTCTTTTGGGAAGTAACCTCAACCTCTAAGTGGCTTAAACCATAAACGTTCCTGTTTGATAATACAATCCATCATTTTGGATGCCAGGTTGAGGAATGGCAGCTATATACTCCATTACATTATGGGATCCTGACTTCATTTAGTTTTCCAAAGTCAGTAAAATCTTCAGCTCAATAATTTGGCATCTGTCTGTTTAAGAAGAATGAAAAAGCACAGAGAATTTTGTGTGGGAGTTTGACATTCTACATTTAGAAATAGCATACAAATCACTTGTTCATATTCCATTGGCCAGAAGTCAGTCACAGGGCTTCACCCAACAGCAGGAAAGTTGAGAAAAAACATCCTGTGTCCCCATGGAGAAGAGAGAGGGAGTTGATGCGTTCCTGTTTATTACCATAGTGCCTCCATTACCCTAAGTGGCCAGTCACATTTGCGAAAGTCTCCACTGATTGTGAATTTTGCATATGTCTAATACTTTAGCGCTCATACTTCATTATTTTACTTTCAAACAATTTGCTAAATATTCATAGCCCTCGTTTTCAGGTCTTTTAGTAATAATGAGAGTAGACAATACTTATGTGGCTTGTACTGCATATTAAATACTTCCTCCATCCTTTACAATTAAATAGTTTTAACTTCTCAACAACTATATATAAAGTAGGAACCATTACCATCTCTTTTCGTAGATTAGGAAACAGTTAATGTAGCTTGCCTAGTTGTCATATTTCTAATAAGTGCAGCAAGAAACAGCTGGATTTTTTCTTTTACTTAATTGGCATCATGCTATTTCTTTTCTATATTTAATCTCTCTTTGTGATAAACTATGAACTTTCCCATCTTTTAGATATTATTACTTAATCATTTATTGTATTTTTACATCTTTCTATGAGGTTCTAACTCAGGCTTTTAAAAAAATAATTTGATATGTAAAAATATTTTATTAGTAAGTTTATTCTAGTATTTGGTGGTAGGTTTTAGACTTGTTTCATTTCTTATTAAGTAAATTTTGATAAACATATAAAGTCAGTTACAAAAAAAAATCTGTTAAATAACAGTTCAGAAAAATTATATGTGCTGGCACTTCCCTGGCAGTCAGGTGATTAAGAATTCACCTTCCAATGCAGGGGATGCAGGTTCAATCCCTGGTCAGGGAGCTAAGATCCCACATGCATTGTGGCAAAAAAACAAAACACAAGACAAGCAATACTGTAAAAAAATTCAATACACTTTAAAAATGGTCCACCTCAAAAAAATTTTTTTTAAAAAGAAAAATTACACGTGCTGAGTGTACCTGTAAAGTAACTACTGCAGTTACTATGCTGTGGCTCTAATATGGGGTATGTCATAAATACATGCTGTGCTGTGCTAACTCACATCAGTTGTGTCCGACTCTGTGTGACCCTGTGGACTGTAGCCCACCAGGCTCCTCTGTCCATGGATTCTCCAGGCAAGAATACTGGAGTGGGTTGCCATGCCCTTCTCCAGGGGATCTTCCCTACCCAGGGATCTAACCCATGTCTCACATCTCTTACATTGGCGGGCAGGTTCTTTACCACTAGCACCACTTGGGAAGCCCTTGTCATAAACATACTTTTGACAAAAAAAAAAAAGGAATATGTAATATTTTTCAGTGGATACTGGTTAATAAAGTAGATTTAAAGTTAGCTAATTCCAAAGTTATTAGCAGAGTGGTCTTTTGCATGGAGGGAGTAGGCCAATATTTGAAGGCCTCTGGATTTTTCAAGGCTGAATTTACATCCTTACCCTTCTTTAAACTTTATTGTTGTTGTTTTCTTTAGAGTGACTGAAGGATTAAACAACACTATTTCTGGAGACCCAGATGTAAAATATTCTCAGAGCATTAAAAAGTGTGCACAGCATTTGTAATCTGGCAGGTATGGGTTGGAATATCCACATTACACTGAGCAAAACACTCTGACTTTTTCTTTTTTTCTCCTGCACAATGGAAATATTCATGAAGAGGTCCTCCAAGAATAACAAAACCGTATGCCAAAAAAAAAATTTTTTTTTAAAGGGCATGTAACAGTACTTATTACCTAAAACTCAGTTATTATTAAGGAAGATGCACCAGCTAGACAGTGTTCTCTCATGGAATTTTGTTTAAAATATGTGGAATGACTGAAAAGTAGAGAGGTGTATTGAGAATGGCAGAGAGAGGTGAGGGAAATGGGAGATATTTGTGGAGGATATGTGAGGAGCAGGTGGTCAGAGCCAGAGCTGACCCCGGTGTGCTTGGACAGAGCAGGAGCAAACGGATGGTTGGTTCAGTCGCTCAGTCGTGTCCGACTCTTGTGACCCCAGGGACTGTAGCCCACCAGGCTTCTCTGTCCGTGGGATTCCCCAGGCAAGAATACTGGAGTGGGGCAGTACTGCAAAGGGCAGTACCAAAAATAGCTCCATTTTTGCTTCGCAATTTTAACTGCAGCATTGCTTGGAGTCCTGGGACATTCAAGGAGGCATTTAGAATATAAAGTGTTTGAAAGTTTAACTAAGAAATTCATCATTTTTAATCATGAGGATGCTTTATTTTACATCTGCATTTCATGGAGTACACTTAAGAAAACATTTGTGTCCAATGTGTATTGGTTTTACCATTGCTACAGCTCAGTGGAAGACCTTTAGTTTGCTCTCTAAACCCCATCTCGCCTAGTTGTGGAAACATTTTCCTTCCTGTCATTTCCATTTCTCTTGGTTTAAAAGGCTCCATTTTCTGCCCTGGTTTTTGGAAAGAAAACTTGTCTACATGGGAAAGGTAAAGTGATAGGGTTGAGGGCCTGAACAATCCGAGAGGCTATATGCTGTGGTTAGTTGGCAATTTTCATCAAATGGCAAGGAAAAGGACAACTAATTTGATTCACTGTCACAGGAAAGGCACAGAGTTTATCTGCAGGAAGACATGAGCTTTTCTTCTTGGTTCTCTGCACTGTGCTCCTGGAGCCAGAGCTCAAAAGACCGTCCTTATTGACTCCATACTGGTTTGTATGGTCCACAGTAACATTCTGCCCCTCAGCCTCTAGATCCTTTGTCTAGTTTTGGTTAGAAGATAATACATTGGAACACACAACTTTTTCCAATTTTTGGTCTAATAACTCCATGAATCGCATCATTTAATTCAAGAATTAAGCATTTCACTCTCTCTTTTGTTCCCCTTTGAGAACTTCCCTCTGAGGTAATTGGTGTATCAAGCCTAGTTGGCTACATTCAAGGTCTGTGTGTGTCAGGACTTGGTTGCAGGGTAAGGAAGATTGGCAGGGTAGCAGGGTCAGATGCTTAAACACAAATATTAACTAAATATACTGATATTCACAGGGCTTCCCAGATGGATCAGTAGTAAAGAATCTGCCTGTCAAGCAGGAAATGTGGGTTGGATCCCTGGGTCGGGGAGATCCCCTGGAGAAGGAAATGGCAACCTAGTCCAATATTCTTGCCTGGGAAATCCCATGGAAAGAGAAGCCTGGTGGGCTATATAGTCCATGAGGTCACAAAAGAATCAGACACGACTCAGCAACTAAACAACAACAACAACTGATACACATGAGTTATTTTCCTCACACTATCTGATCAATTTGAGGTTTATCATGGTGGGTGGTCCATGGCAGTTAGCAAAGTGATTAATGAATATTTGTTAAATGAATATGCAATATTTAAGCCACTAATTGTAGGGAAAGTCTCTCAGCAACCTCTGACCATTTCAGTGGACTGTTTCCAGCCCAGAGAAATGGTAGGTTCTAGTTTTAAAGGAGGGTATGGATTATGCCTCATGCAGAGCTGATGCTAGCTCCAGACAAAAAGACACATGTTATTTTTATAGACCGAAAGACATCCTCAGCAGGAGGTACATCCTGCCAAGAAGGACTGGGGTATAAATGATCATTTAACATATCATATGATATGAAAGAGTACAGATTTCCTCTTGTCTAAATTGTCATTTTGACTCAATGTCCTTCAATCACTCACAGCTAAAAAGAGATTAACAGCCTATTTAATCATCCACCAGGAAAAAATACATTTAAAGGAGTCGCAAAATGACTCTTTAGCAAGGTCACATGGTTTTCTTGCCATGATTTGAAATTGTTTGCTAATGACTGATTATGCTCCTCTTTGATAAAAGCACTGCTGGTGACAACGGCTTTGATGTGAGCACAATTCAGACTAATGTTCCATCCTTGGTTCATTCCCCATAGCCACATACTTGAAGACAACCCTTCTGCACGGCTGTCTCCTTGTGGCATTTCTCAATGCAGTTAAGCTTAATTTTTAATAATAAACCTTGCCATTTATCTGGTGTTTAACATTTTTAAGGTACTTCAACACCTGTGTGCCATATCAAACTTGTAATAGCCTTGAGAGGTAAAGAGAAACAGAATTAGGTTTCTAATTGCATGTTAAGTACACGTGGCAAACAGCATTTGTCACCTAACTTGTGACAAAGCTTATTCTGTGACCCCATAGTGCCTTCCCCGCCCCCCCTTGAGCTTCTCCTTTAACAGATCCTTGGAATATCTCCTGCTCCCGACACAGCTCTCTCCAAGCTCAGCTGTGACACTATCACAATGTTATTTGGACACTTGGCATCAAACCACTCTTGACAGATATTCTTTACACAGAATTAGTTGGGATGAGCAGTTCTTCAGGCCTTGGAATTTGTCTAGGACTTATTTTCCCCTCTGTCTCTTTTAAAAATATTAATTTTGATTTTACACAATAGCATCTTGCATCAGGATGGCTTTTCCAAAACTCCTGGCAGTTGGAAACAAGTCCCAGCTCTAACTTGCTGTGTTCTCTTGAGCAGGATAAAAACATTTGTCCATATTGTTCCCTGCCACAGTGCGCTACACATGGAATATGCTCCTTAAATAGGAGAAATTAAGATATTGTTATTTCTAAGTTGATATGCATTGTCAGTGCTTACTTGGCTCCAAATTTGGTTGAACTTGCCATTGGATTTGGAACATAGTAGGCATCCAGTAAGTGCTTCAGGACTGAATGGTGTTGATAAACATCCAAGTGCTGGCTGTGACACAGGTTGCTCCAGCTACTACAATTGTGGTTTATTTTTAAAATTTTTTTGAGAAGTTGGCTTGGAGATATTGAGGGCTATTCTGCATATGAACCAAATTCCAATTTTTGTCCTTTGTGTGTATTCCATTTTAAACTCTCTCTTCCCAAGGCTCCTCCTCTCTACTTTCATGTTGGGGGTGAGGAAGAGTGCATCATACTTTATTTCCTATCTCCATTTTCCCCTCAGTATTGCTTTTTGTGCCTTTTATGACCAATTTGCCTTTTCTCACCTATATCTGATGTCTTGTAAAACATGCTTTCTCTTTGCCTTGTAAGCATATAAAATCACAAGGAAAATGTGTCCATTCCTCCAATCCATTTGACTACTACTGGCTAATGCATAAGTTGACCTGAGATCAATTCTAGCTTGTTGACCAACTCTGATCAACAACAACTGAGCAACAACTGAAATGATTAGGGTGGACCTTAATCCAATGTTTTTGGTGTTCTTACAAAAAAAGAAGATTGGGACACATTCACAAAGGGGAGATTATGCGAAGTTATCAGAGAAGGCTGGAAGCTGATCGGCTCAGATCAACAAACTAGATCAACAATATACAAATGCCTTTCTTCACACATATTGTAATAAATAACATTAGAGCATGTTTGTCTGTCCACTAGACTGTGAAATCGAGTGAGGAAGACATGGTATGTTCACGTGTATATCTGGACCTGTTGACAAAGGGACTGTGGCAATATCAGCCCAATAAGTTCTGGTGAAATTGTGTGCACAATCTTCTCAGGATGGGCATGGAGAACGTGACCTTTGCAAATGAATGCTGACTTCAAGGACATTGAAACAGACACAATAAAATGTATAGAGTGTGTATTTCTCTTTTGCCAAGTGCCTTTCAATTAAAATATTAGTCATTCTTACTTTAGAATGCAAACCATGAATGAAAAGTGGAACAATTTTGACAATCATCTCTCAAATTTCCACATGTCTGAAAGCAACTTTATGATGACTTCATTGATCAGTTTTAATATGAACATTTTGGACTTATATAGAGACAAGTTGAGAAAACAATTTTTTTTTTTGACAATAATTTTCTTTGGGCTTTCCATAAAAACTCAATTGCTATGCAGGAAGATGAAAAGAACATCTCTATAAAACTGCCCTACAAATTTAACTGCTTGCCAATGTTACATGTATATTAATTTTTCTTTCTTTTTTTTGTATATTCAAGTGTGAAATTTACATTATGAATAAAGCTGATATTGCTGTGGTCCTACAGAGAAGGCAATGGCACCCCACTCCAGTACTCTTGCCTGGAAAATCCCATGGACGGAGGAGCCTGTGGTCCATGGGGTCGCTAAGAATTGGACACGACTGAGCGACTTCATTTTCACTTTTCACTTTCATGCATGAGAGAAGGAAATGGCAACCCACTGCAGTGTTCTTGCCTGGAGAATCCCAGGGACGGGGAAACCTTGTGGGCTGCCCTCTATGGGGTCACACAGAGTCAGACAAGACTGAAGCGACTTAGCAGCGACAGCAGCTGTGGCCCTAAGTTCAAGTCATAATTTTATTATTAGCAACAAATATGTAAAAATGTGTGAAAAAAATTAAAATTTACTTAGAGTCATGCAAATACAGATCTAAAGATCACTTTTCAGATTGAATAGATTACGGAATTATATAATACAGGAAATTTTTATAAATCCAGCACTAGAAATAGTATGATCAGGAATGTATTAATTTACTAGGGCAGTTATAAACCACAGCCTGGGGTATTAAACAACAAAAATTAATTTTATCACAATTCTGAAAACTGGAAGTCTGAGATCAAGCGGTCAGCAGGATTGATTTCTTCTGAGGCCTCTCTCCTTGACTTGTAGATGAACTTCTTCTCTGATAGCATCACATAGTCTCCCTTTCTGTGAGTTTTGTGTCCTAATCTTCTCTTCTTATAAGAACACCAATACACTGGATTAGAGTCCACCCTAATCACTTCATGATGTTCAGTTGCCAAGTCATGTCCAGCTCTTCGTGACCCCATGGATTGCAGCACACCAAACTCCTCTGTCCTACACTATTGCCCAGAGTTTGCTCAAACTCATGTCCATTGAGTTGGTGATACTATCTAACCATCTCATCTTCTGCTGCCCTCTTCTCCTTTTGTCTTCAGTATTTTCCAGCATCTGGGTCTTTTCCAATGAGTCAGCCCTTCACATCAGGTGGCCAAAGTATTGGAGCTTCAACTTCAGCATCAGTCCTTCCAATGAATATTCAGGGTTGATTTCCTTTAGGATTGACTGGTCTGATCTCCTTGCAGTCCAAGGGACTTCATATTACCACTTTAAAGACCCTGTCTTCAAATATGTCACAGTGTAAGGTATTGATACTGAGGCTTAAACGTAAGAATTTTAGGGGGACACAATTCAGCACTTAACAAGGATATGAGATAACTCCAGAAGCAGATTTTCCCAGTCAGGCTGATTGTACAGCCTACCATGTAAATGAAAAGATTTTGGGTAAAGTTATCTCTGATAGAATTTCTCATGATGACACGTCTATTATAAGAAGGAATTGAGAAGACAGACATGGAGATCCTGTGTGAGTTTTACGGCAAAGAAAGATTTTTTCAGTTTCTCAGCACATTATTACAGAAAGAAATGCTTTAATATAAAAGAGTAATAATTTTTATAAGCAGGGAAATTATCACTCTTTAAGTTCCATCTAGAGGACCTCAATCCAATCTTAAATCACTCTCAAAATGAATTTCATGTTCTAGCTACAAATTAACTTCAACTTTAAATTCTTTCTGTTAACTAGAACTTCCTTGATCATCTTTTGTTTTCTGTTAAATATAGCTACCAAACTTAGTTTTCAAAGTAACATTTTCTTTGATCTAAATCATTATACAGATCAGTGAACAGTTTTGAGGCTTGTCACTTTGTGTCAACATCTCCACTGAGTGTATCTTCTTTTATCTACCACACTCTAACAGCTTAGTTAGTGTTTTTTAATGATGTATTCAAAGATACAAGGATCAATCAATTAACACATTTGATGGGTTCTACTTTGTTCTGGAAAATTATGCTCAAAAGAAGAATTACAGGATGCCACTCTGTGCTGAACACTGGTATCAAGTCTTACCAAATACAGAGATAACTGTTATGATACTCATTTTTTTAGATGCGAGGCCTAGTCACATAGTATAAGTGACACATACCAAGTCAGGTCACTAGTATGTCACATGAGCTATTACTCAAACTCAAGTTTTCCCTGACAACAATACCTATGCTTTCTTTCTTTTCTTTTTTTTTTTTGGTAAATTAATTTATTTATTTTAATTGGAGGCTAGTTACTTTACAATTGGAGGCTAATTACTTGTGGTGGTTTTTGCCATACATTCACGTGAATCAGCCATGAGTGTATATGTGTTCCCCACCCTGAACCCCCCTCACAACTCCCCCCCCGCCATCCCATCCTTCAGGGTCATCCCAGTGCACCAGCCCTGAGCGCCCTGTCTCATGCATCGAACCTGGACTGGCAATCTATTTCACATGTGCTAATATACATGTTTCAATGCTATTCTCTCAAGTCATCCCACCCTCACCTTCTCCCACAGAGTCCAAAAGTCTGTTCTTTACATCTGTGTCTCTTTTGCTGTCTTGCATATGGGGTCACTGTTACCATCTTTCTAAATTCCATATATATGTGTTAATATACTGTATCAGTGTTTTCCTTTCTGACTTACTTCACTCTGTATAACAGGCCCCAGTTTCATCCACCTCATTAGAACTGATTCAAATGCATTCTTTTTAATAACTGAGTAATATTCCATTGTGTATATATACCACAGCTTTCTTATCCATTCGTCTGCTGATGGACATCTAGATTGCTTCCATGTCCTGGCTATTATAAACAGTGCTGCGATGAACACTGGAGTACATGTGTCTCTTTCAATTCTGGTTTCCTCTGTGTATATGCCCAGCAGTGGGATTGCTAGGTTGTATGAAATATTTTCCTCCAAATAGTAATATAGGAAAGACAATAACATTTGTGATAGTCCCTTGATTTGGATGCTGTGATCCTTAGAAGATTCTCTGAAGTATATATAATCACCATTTTACAAATTAAAAGTTTCCACTTTAGAGGACGTGCCACCTAGGATGGCACAAATGTTGAAAGACAAGATATAAAATGAACCCCAAGACTTGCAGCATGTTTTCAGTATAAGACATGAATCTTGCTCTTAAGGAGTTTTAAATCATTCAATAATCAGTTTTAAAACTGAAAAACTAGAAAAAAATATTCATTCAAATGGTGCCCTGAAAATAAAGTGAACATATTTTAAAAGGATATAATACTAGAGCAATATACTTTTAATTAAGTTTATAGCTCTTTCCCTTGAGCTTATATGAGTAGTCTAAATTTTAGTCACTAGGAATCCATGGAGGATATTTTATACATGTAGATAAAATATATACATATAGACTTTTGATAACTTGTGCAAATAGTGTAATATTTAAAAATTTAAGTCAACCCCAGATGCTAATGCAGATGTAATAGTAAGCCTATATCTTCAATAGACACATATTTTTACAATCACTGTCAGACAAAATTACCTTGACTTATAGATCATAATTTTTAGAATATAAACTACTATGCAGATAGATTGCATGAGAAAGTTAATCTACTTATAGGCACCATTACAATGACAGCCTGAGTTTCAGTTTTTTGTAGGATAAAATATCAAGAGTTTAGAAAAATGTTTTACTTCTGGTGTTATATTTGAAAAAAAAAGGATGTCTAGGATGAAAAACGTTTTTTACTTATGAAACATGAAAAAGAGTTAAAATTGAAGAGAGGTTAAAGAAGAAGAACAAAATTGGTGGACTGACATGGTCTGACTTCAAGACTCACTAAAAGGTTACAGTAATCAAGAAGTGCGACAGTGTGGTATTGGAGAAAGAATAGACAGATGGATCAATAGAATAGAAGTGAGAGCTCTGAAATAGACCTACATAAATCCAGTCAACTGGTATTTGACAAAGAAGCAAAGGTAATACAATGGAACAAAGACAGTCTCTTCAACAAATGGTACTGGAACAACTGGGCACCCACATACAAAAAGAGAAAAGTGTCTAGACACAGACCTACACTCTTCTTGAAAATTAAAACAAAATGGATCAGAATTTAAATATGAAACACAAATTGCAAAACTCCTAGAAGATGACAGAAAGGAAAACCTAGATGACCTTGGGAATGGCAATGCCTTTTTTGATGCAAAACAAAAGATCCATGAAAGAAATAATTGATAAACTGGACTTGACTAAAATTAAAATGTCTGTTCTGTGAAAGGCAATATAAGAGAATAAGAGAAGCCACATACTGGAAGAAAATATTTGCAAAAAGATACATCTGATAGACAACTGCTATCCAACATATACAAAGACCTCTTAAAATGCCACAATAATAAAACAACCTGATTAAAAAATGGGGCAAACACCTTAAGAGACAAATATCTCACTGAAAAAAATATACAGATGGCAAATAAACACATGAAAAGATGTTGCTCATCATATATCATCAGGAAATGTAAGTCAAAACAACAGTGAGATACCACCACACACCTACTAGAATGTCCAAAATTTGATTTGGAACATTGACATCAAATGCTTGTGGGGATATGGAAATTTCTTACAGCTGGTTGGACTGCAAAATGGTACAACCACTTTTGAAGACAGATTGGAGTTTTTTACAAAACTAAACATAGTCTTACCATTTATTTCCCTTTCTATTTATTCAAAGAAGTTGAAAACTTAGGTCCTCCAAAAACACCTGCACATGGATGTTCATAGTAGCTTTACTCATAATTGCCAAAACTTAGAAACAACTAAGGCGTCCCTTGGTAGGTGAATAGATATTTAAACAGTGGTGCACCCAAACAATGGAATAGTATTCAACCCTGAAAAGAAATGGGCTACTGTCTGGTAGAAGGGAATAGCTACCTACTCCAGTATTCTTGCTTGGAGAATTATGAACAGAGGGGCCTGGTGGGCTATATAGCCCATGGGGTCAAAAAGAGTCAGACATGACAGTGATTAACACTTTAACTTTTTACTTTCTGAAAAGAAATAAGCTATCAAGCCATACAAACCCACGGAGAAACCTTAAACGCATATTACCAAGTGAAAGAAACTGATCTGAAAAGACTACATACTGTATAAAGTTAACTATATGACCTCTTGGAAGAGGCAAAACTATGAAGACAATATAAAAGATCACTGGTTGCCAGGAGTGAGAGGGGAAGGGATTAATAAGGAGAGCACAGAGGATTTTTGTTGTTGCTCAGTCGCTCAGCCATGTCTGACTCTGCACCCCTATGAGCTTCAGCACTCCAGGCTTCCCTGTCTTTCACCATCTCCCAAAGCTTGCTCAAACTCATGTGCATTGAGTTGGTGATGCCATCCAACCATCTCATCCTCTGTCGTTCCCTTCTCCTCCTGCCTTCAATCTTCCCCAGCATGAAGGTCTTTTCGAATGAGTCAGCTCTTCGAATCAGGTGGCCAAAGTATTGGAGCTTCAGCTTCAGTATCAGTCCTTCCAATGAATATCCAGGATTTATTTCCTTTAAGATTGACTGGTCTAATCTCCTTTCTGTCCAAGTCTCAAGAGTCTTCTCCAGCACCACAATTCAAAAGCATCTATTCTTTCTTTGATTCTCAGCCTTCTTTTTTTTTTTTCATTTATTTTTATTAGTTGGAGGCTAATTACTTCACAATATTGTAGTGGCTTTTGCCATACATTGACATGAATCAGCCATGGATTTACCTGTGTTCCCCATCCTGATCCCCCCTCCCGCCTCCCTCCCCATCCCATCCCTCTGGGTCTTCCCAGTGCACCAGCCCTGAGCACTTGTCTCATGCATCCAACCTGGGCTGGTGATCTGTTTCACACTTGATAGTATACTTGTTTCAATGCTATTCTCTCAGAACATCCCACCCTCACCTTCTCCCACAGAATCCTTTATGGTCCAGCTCTCACGTACATGTATGACTATTGGATTTTTAGGGCTATGAAAATGCTCTGTGTGCTATTATAATGGTGGATAAAGGTTATTATATATTTGTCCAATCCACTGAATATAGAACATCAACAGTGAACCCTAAGGTAAACTATGAACTTTGGGTGATTATGATGTATTAATATAGTCTTATTCTTGGTAAAAAAAAAAAGTGTAACTTTCTGATGAGTGATGGACAGGTGCTATATTGGAAATCTCTCTACCTCCTTCCCAATTTCGTTGTAAATGTGAAGCTTCTCTTCTCTTTATCTTATTTAATTTTTTTTTTTTTTTTTTTGCCACACTGTAGAGCTTATGGGATCTCATGTTCCCAATCAGGGACTGAACCCAAGCCATGGCAAGGAAAGCCCAGAATCCTAACCAGTAGGCCATTGGGGAACTCCTGAACTTCTCTTTCAAAGAGTAAAAAAAAAATCCCAAAAAACTGAAGCCAGGTGTCTGAATTTCAAAAGAGCCTCAGAAACATATTTATTCAGGCATTACAAATAATGTTCCTGAATATTTTCTTATAGACTTTTAAAAATAAATGCCCACCTTCTTTTTTTAAAAATTTAATTTGATTAATTGACTAATTTATTTATTTATAGCTGCGCCGGATCTTCGTTGCTCCAGTTGCGGCAAGCGGGGCTGCTCTCTGGCCGTGTGCAGGCTTCTCGCTGCAGTGATTTCTCTTGTTGCGGAGCACAGCCTCTAGGGCTTTCAGACTTCAGTAGTTGTGGCCTGTGGGCTAAGTAGTTTCGACCCCCCAGCTCTAGGGCACAGGTTCAATATTTGTGGTGCACGGGCCTAATTGCTCTTTGGCATGTGAGATCTCCCCAGGTCGGGGATTGAACCCATGTCTCCTGCAATCACAGACAGATTCTTTACTAGTGAGCCACCGGGGAAGCCTTAAATGGCCACATTCTTATGTAACTATCATTAGATTCTCTCAGTGCTATTTTTTGTCCACAAGCAAAAATCATTTCATTAGACTTATATACTTAAAGAAATGTAAGTGTACAATGCCCAGAACATTGTTATGAATAACACTAAATATAACAGCTCTAATTAATTGAGTACTGAGACTATGTTAAGAACTATTTATACATTATTTCCTTTAATTCTTATTTCAGTGCTTTGAGGTTAAAATTACCATCCCTATGTTTCACATGAGGAATCTGATGCTTAAAAATGTTAAATAAAAAAAAAAAAGTTAAATAATTTGCTTTGGTGACACAGATAGCAATGGAAGAGCTTAGACTACAACTAAGGAGTCAGCTTCATATTCCACATTCTAAACCACAACCCTCTATGGTCTTCATCTAGAACATACTTTTGAATGTGTTTTACACGTCCTCGATTTTTTATAAAAGATTTAAGTGTCTCAAGATTGTCTAGAGCATCAGTGATGAATAATAGCAATTTATGAACAATGGAAAGAATAAAATGAAGGCAAACTCAAATAAGTTAAAAGGCCATTTTACACTAAGTATCCTCAATCAATCCTTATATTTTAATAAAAGTAAACATTTTCTAATAGAAAATCACTTTTTCTCATGCCTTAAAGTGAAGTTGCTCAGTCATGTCCGACTCTTTGCAACCCCACAGACTGTAGCCTACCAGGCTCCTCAGTCCATGGAATTTTCCCAGCAAGAGTACTGGAGTGGGTCGCAATTTCCTTCTCCAGGGGATCTTCCCGACCCAGGGATTGAACCCGGGTCTCCCGCGTTGCAGGCAGATGCTTTACCATCTAAGCCACTAGGGAAGCTCTCTCATGCCTAATAAATGTTAAAAATATGAGTGAAGGGACCACCATTTGTCCTGTTGACCCCAGGCTCTACCCCAGTCTAGAAGTAGTTCTGGGTTGCCAACATTCTGTAGCTTTGCTTCTTCTATGAACAATGGTCTTACCATTAAAAAGGAAAGTGAACAGCAGTAGAGTTTCTCTTCTACAAAATCTGTCCCAGATGTAAAGAAATTTTAAAACATTGACAGCCATCTCATGATGGAGTCAAGGAGACCGCCATGTATACTAAACTAATTGACTCACAGAGGGGCCTTTTTTAACACTCTTCTCATCTAGGCAGGGCTTCCCTGGTGGCTTACTGGTAAAGAATCCATCTACCAATGCAGGAGATGTAGGTTCAGTCCCTGGATGGGGAAGATCCCATGGAGAAGAAAATGGCAATCCATTCCAGTATTCTTGCCTGGGAAATCCCATGGATTAGAGAAGTCTGGCAGGCTACAGTCCATGGGGTTGCAAAAGAAACAGACATGACTTAGCAACTAAACAACAACAATGACAATCACCTAGTGCAGTGTCCTAAAAGGGATACAATTTTATTCATCCAATTTATAAGATATCTCTAATATGCTAACAGGAAAAAGAGCCAAGTCAATTTAATAACTCACTTGTATTTTACAAGATAAATAGAAAAATCTGCAACCAGGCTAATGCTGCAGAAGGCTGTAAAAAAAGAGCCCCAATCATTCTAATTCCTCCTATTAGCAAATGTTATCCATGCAGAGGCTGTAGAATACTTGGAACTATTTTACTTTTTGAGTTTTGCTCTCTAGATTATTTTTGGAATCCAATTGCCATGTAAAGAAGCCTAAACTATCTATTAGATGTTTGAAACATGGAGTTTCAGTGGCTCCCATTATTCCAATCAAATACTAAACATGTGAATAAGGACATTTGAGACCCCGTTTCCAGCCAGGTGAAATCAGGCTGGCTTTTGGAAAATCTTCAGATATCATTTGATGTTCCATCGATCCATCCACACCCAGTCATTTCCGACTCTTTGCGACACTTTCAATTGCAGCCTGCCGGGCTCCTCTGTCCATAGGATTTCCCAGGCAAGAATACTGGAGTAGGTTGTCATTTCCTATTCCAGGGTATATTCCCAACCCAACTGCTTTATAATCCCAGGTTATTGTTGATATATATCTATTTTGCATTTTCTGGCAAAATACTGGTCTTAGGAATGCTCTGTCATTGATCAAGTAAATAAGGAAGGATTTGACTTATGTATTGACAGAAGTCTAGTAAAATGAGCCAGGTCATGCCCAGAGGAACTGAAATGAGGGTGTTTAAACAAATAACAATCAGTTTATTCATATTTACTCCTAGTTAGAATGAAACTAATTGCTCATGGAAACAGTTACGCCTTTTCATAATATTAACTCTACTGATTTGTATTGCAAATTATGGATGCTATTGGGGGAAATTGCATTTAATTAATCAGCCAATACTTTTGAGCACCTACTATTCTCTGTTTACTATGTGGGATATGGTGAGTGCAGCCGATAAGAAATACAAATACAAGTTTTTGTGTAATTACAGGTTTCCATATCACTTGACCCTTGGGAAGCAAAATTGGGCCATCCTAAAGGAGATCAGTCCTGGGTGTTCATTGGAAGGACTGATGCTGAAGCTGAAACTCCAGTACTTTGGCCACCTGATGGAAAGAACTGACTCACTGGAAAAGACCCTGATGCTGGTAGGGATTGGGGGCAGAAGGAGAAGGGGGCGACAGAGGATGAGATGGCTGGATGGCATCACCGACTCGATGGGCATGAGTCTGAGTAAACTCCAGGAGTTGGTGATGGACGGGGAGACCTGGCCTGCTGCGATTCATGGGGTTGCAAAGAGTTGGACACAACTGAGTGACTGAACTGAACTGAACTGAATCCTAGAGAATGTGTAGCTGTTCCTCATCTAGTCTTCAAGCAGGGAATGAACCCAGGATGTTGGGAAAAGTATACCTGATCAGAAGCCAGTAAACTTGGTCTTAAATTCAAAACTTTCTGTGAGTAATTCCATGATTCTGAATTTGGCATCTCATTTTTTCTATGCCTGAATTTTTTTTTTTTTTTTAACTTACAGTTTGGGAAGTAAGAACTTTCCTTTCTTGTCTCAAAGAAGTATGTGAAAATAAAATTTAGCATTTTAGAACTAAGCAGCACATTTAAAAGTTTATTAACTGGAACAATAGCTATTTCATCTTTCTATACTTAAAGGGAAGACTTAGATTGGCTCATTCCTCTCTTTTAGCTTCATCCATCAGGAAAGCAATCTCTAGCAACTGTGTGGGTTTGACACTCTTGAATAAGTTTTATATATTCTCCTTTCTTCTACTTAGCTTCTTACTATAATTCATATTTTCCTAATCTTTATTTTCACATATGTTCCTTTTAATATTATTTTACTTATTTCATCCCATTATATGAATTATTTAATTTCATTTTATTATACATATTATTTCTAAATGACTCTAAATTTTGAATGGAAAAAAATGGTAAATACACTTTTAAAGCAAACATGTATAAATACACATATTTGTTGCAGGGACAAGAATGGGCCACATTCCTGATATAGTTTTTGGACACCATGACCTATCATGGTGGTCAGTCTTTGGATTTATATATACCAACTCAATTTGTTATTCTCAGTGTATGTGCTATTGACTATTAACATGCTATGGAGGCACTCTGGTATCTCTCTGAGTTTCCCTGAAGATGGACTATTCCCTGAATGACCCGTGATATACTGGGTTGGCCAAAAAGTTCATTGGGACTTCTCTGAAACATCTTATGGAAAAATTAATGTTCAGTGACCAAAGGACTGGTTTTGTAATCTCTATAAATTAATTTAGCCATAGTTTAGTCACTCAATCACTCCTTACCCCTCATTAAATTTCTCATTAATTGAATCTATTCATTCTTAGATAGGCAGATAGATAAGTAGGTAAATAATCTGTCCAAATGGTTCAAGGCAGGCTCAATACAATTAATTAGAGCAAATGTACAAAATGATCATGATGTTTTAGAATCCAAATGCCATGTAAAGAAGCTTAAGCTTCTTTCTGGAAACTGGAAACAAGATTTCTACTAGCTATAGGAAACAGTTCAGTTCAGTCGCTCAGTCGTGTCCGACTCTTTTGCGACCCCATGAATCGCAGCACGCCAGGCCTCCCTGTCCATCACTAACTCCCGGAGTTTACTCGAACTCATGCCCATCGAGTCGGTGATAGGAAACAAGGGGGCCCCAATTTCTCCCAATTTCTGCCTTACTTATTCCAGATATGTAAGTAAGGCAATTGTGTTGTGTGTTAGCTACTCAATCGTGTTTCACTCTTTGCGACCCCATGGTCTGTAGCCCGCCAGGCTTCTCTGTCCGTGAAATTCTCCAGGCAAGAATACTAGGGTAGGTAGTTACTCTCTTCTCCAGGGGATCTTCCTGACCCAGGGATCAAACCCAGTCTCCTGCATTTCAGGTGGATTCTTTACTGCTGAGCCACCAGGGAAGCAATAGCATCTCATCAATGGCATTGTAGACCACACCTTCGCCTCCTCTATAGTGAGGTTTCTGATTTAATTTTAAAGTAAAAATAAATTACTTTCTAGGATATATGTCTATAATTACAGAAACACAAACTGTCCACAAAATATACAGTTCATGCATGCTCATGTGCTAAGTCACTTCAATCGTGACAGACTCTTTGTGACCCTTTGCACTGTAGCCTGCCAGGCCCCTCTGTATATGGAATTCTCCAGGCAAGAATACTGGAGTGGGTTGCCATGTCCTCCTCCAGGGGATCTTCCCCACCTGGGGATTGAACCCACGTCTCTTACATCTCCTGCACTGGCAGATTGGTTCTTTACCACTAGCACCACCTGGGAAACCTATACAGGTCATACCAGCTCCATCTCCAACACGAAAGACGATCAAATGTAAAGTAAAAACTAAGGTTAATGAAGTAAATAAAACCTGTGTCAGAATTGCAGCCACCCCAACATCACAAAGATAAGCAAGGAATGAACTTCAGAGGGCCACTAGTGCACACTTCTCTTCAGTCTGATTCTTTGCCTAAATCTTAAGAAACCAGAGTTGCTGATTGTCTCATTTTTGTACCCTTTTTCAATATGAATGCCTGTAATTCTACAACATTAGCATCGTCCTTGGTTTTGAAACTGATTTGTCCCTCTCCTTCATCTTTTACAAGTAAACCCTTAGATGTACTTGACTCATTTATTTTTTTGAGTAAGTTTGAAAAACTTAGCCCATGTGGTATTATTACTTTCTTGGTATCTTATGTAATTGTATTCAGCGAAAATCCAGTCTGTGGAAAGTTATTTAAATACTATTGCTCATTAACGACTGACCGTAGCACTTAAAATCCAAACAACAAACTGCACTGTAGGATGTTTTCCCCCTTTCATTGAGGAACTTATCTATTTTTAAGAGACCATTTTCATTCATCTCATCTGGCATTTGTGTGTATGTGTGTGTGTGCGTGTGCGCGTGTTTCCTGCAGTTGAAACTAAACTCTGCCCTCCTAGATAATGCTCCCAAAATTATCTACGACACTGCTGCTGCAGCTCCTTGGCTTGCAGCAACCTGCTTCATTAACGAACATTTTTTAAGCTTCTTTGAAGTCTTGAATATGAAAGTAGAATAAAAATGTGATTACTGTCACTATAGTATTGCCAAATTTGTTAATGAGGCAATATTCTTTATTTTGTCTAGGGCCAAATTCGGTGGTTGTTTTGCAAACAGCACAAAGCAATGATTAACAAGTAAGTTAAGCTCCTCAGTTTTAAGTTATGGATGTCTTTTATGCAGATTTATTCGACTTTTTTCCCCTTAGTGTTGGAAAGGAATCAAATTTCACAGCTCCAGCCACTTCAGTCATTCAGTACGGATCCTAAGAGTAGGTAAAATGGAGATGAAAAAGCTCCCCGGGGAATAAGTATAATCCCTTATATTATACGTCGTAAAACACTTTATGTGATGACATTTGTTATCTAAACTGGAGTTGCTAAAATCCTGAAATCCTATTATATATAATCATCTTCATCTTTATTAGTGCCAAATTTTCTAAGTTACTGAGAATGGCCTCATCTGCCTATTTCAAGAGACCGCACGACTTCCCTGGCAGTCCAGTGGTTAAGACTTTGCTTTTCAATGCAGGGAACACAGGTTCGATCCCTGGTTGGGGAGCTAAGACCCCACATGTCATGGCCAAAAAAACAAAACATAAAACAGAAGCAGTATTGTAACATATTCAATGAAGAGTGTATAAATTGTCCACATTAAAAAAAGAAAGAAAGAAACTGTAGTAAAGGAGAGAGAGATCCTGCCAAAGACAGGACATGGTCATTAGACTCCACTAACCTTTTTAAGAAAAACTATTTGAAAGGCCTTTTGAGTCACTTACCCTTTTAAATCAATTCCAAACTCCAATTTCTGTGTTTGTTTCTTTTTTCCTGTCAGATACGTCAATCATCACAAAGGCACCCTCCCATCCGTACACTCCCATGGAAGCTGTGAGTTACAACATATGAAATGAGGTCTGATTTCTTTTTCCCACTACCACTGCAGCTTTCCCATTTTCACTTTGAAATCATCTGAGAATTATGCAAACTGGCTTTGCATAATTTGAGAGAAAAGGTACATTGCAAATATAAAGATGCCGTTTTCACTCTTTTCCACTCTTAATATTCCCTTGGAGACTGCTGGCTAAATGCTTTTAAGAGTTAGATAAATTGGTCAGATAGGTTTGTAAGGGAATGCTAAAGAGAAAGGAGGAAATCATGAGATGATAATAATAATAACAGTAGTAAGAGCAGACAGTTTATTGAGCAGAAAACTAGTGAAATAACAAAAGCATTAATCATCACTAGATAGTAAACTCCTTGAGGGCAGGAACTCTATCTTATAAAACATTTAGCTCACTGCCTTGCCTGTATAATGGTTAATGGTCAATAAATTTATCTTAACTTCAGTTTAATGGTCAGAGAAGAAGTAGGGAAAGAGACAAATATAGAAACTGTTGATAAGAAAATTTACCTATAAATTCATCTACTACTCCAGTCATCTTTCAAACCCAAAGGATATAAATAATTCAGTGCTCAATCCCTGGGTTGGGAAGATCCCCTGGAGAAGGGAATAGCTACCCACTTCAGTATTCTGGCTTGAAAATTCCATGAACTACATAGTCCAGTTCAGTTCTGTTCAGCCGCTCAGTTATGTCCGACTCTTTGCCACCCCATGGACTGCAGCACACCAGGCCTCCCAGTCCATCACCAACTCCCGGAGTTTATTCAAACCCATGTTCATTGAGTCAGTGATGCCATCCAACCATCTCATCCTCTGTTGTCCCCTTTTCCTCCTGCCTTCAATCTTTCCCAGCATCACGATCTTCTCAAATGAGTCAGTTCTTCCCATCAGGTGGCCAAAATATTGGAGTTTCAGCTTTAACATCAGTCCTTCCAGTGAAAACCCAGGACCGATTTCCCTTAGGATGGACTGGTTGGATCTCCTTGCAGTCCAAGGGACTCTCAAGAGTCTTCTCCAACACCACAGTTCAAAAGCATCAATTCTTTGGTGCTCAGCTTTCTTTATAGTCCAACTCTCACATTCATACATGACCACTGGAAAAAACCATAGCTTTGACTAGACAGACCCTTTGTTGGCAAAGTAATGTCTCTGCTTTTTAATATTCTGTCTAGGTTGGTCATAACTTTTCTTCCAAGGAGCAAACATCTTTTAATCTCATGGCTGCAGTCCCCATCTGCAGTGATTTTGAAGCCCCAAAAAATAAAGTCAGCCACTGTTTCCACTGTTTCTCCACCTATTTGCCATGAAGTGATGGAACCAGATGCCATGATCTTAGTTTTCTGAATGTTGAGCTTTAAGCCAGCTTTTTCAGTCTCCTCTTTCACTTTCATCAAGAGGCTCTATGGTTGTTCTTCACTTTCTGCCATAAGGGTGATGTCATCTGCATATCTGAGGCTATTGATATTTCTCCTGGCAATCTTGACTCCAGCTTGTGCTTCTTCCAGGCAGCGTTTCTCATGATGCACTCTGCATATAAGTTAAATAAGCAGGGTGACAATATACAGCCTTGATGTACTCCTTTCCCTGTTTGGAACCAGTCTGTTGTTCCATGTCTGGTTCTAACTGTTGCTTCTTGACTTGCATCCAGATTTCTCAAGAGGCAGGTCAGGTGGTCTGGTATTTCCATCTCTTTCAGAATTTTCCACCGTTTGTTGTGATCCATACAGACAAAGGCTTTGGCATAGTCGATAGAGCAGGAATAGATGTTTTCTGGAACTCTCTTGCTTTTTCAATGATCCAGTGGATGTTGGCAAGTTGATCTCTGGTTCCTCTGCCTTTTCTAAAACCAGCTTGAACATCTGGAAGTTCACGGTTCACGTACTGAAGAAGACTGGCTTGGAAAATTTTGAGCATTACTTTACTAGCGTGTGAGATGAGAGCAATTTTGTGGTAGCTTGAACATTCTTTAACATTGCCTTTCTTTGGGTTTGGAATGAAAACTGAACTTTCCCAGTCCTGTGGCCACTGCTGAGTTTTCCAAATTTGCTGGCATATTGAGTGCAGCACATTCACAGCATCATCTTTTAGGATTTGAAATAGCTCAACTGGAATTCCATCACATCCACTAGCTTTGTGCGTAGTGATGCTTCCTAAGGCCCACTTGCCTTTGCATTCCAGGATGTATGGCTCTAGATTAGTGATCATAACATCGTGATTATCTGTGTCATGAAGATCTTTTTGGTATAGTTCTTCTGTGTATTCTTGCCACCTCTTCTTAATATCTTCTGCTTCTGTTAGGTCCATACCATTTCCATCCTTTATCGTGCCCATTTTTGCATGAAATGTTCCCTTGGTATCTCTAATTTTCTTGAAGGGATCTCTAGTCTTCCCCATTCTATTGTTTTCCTCTATTTCTTTGCATTGATCACTGAGGAAGGCTTTCTTATCTCTCCTTGCTATTCTTTGGAACTCTGCATTCAAATGGGCATATCTTTCCTTTTCTCCTTTGCTTTTCACTTCTCCTCTTTCCACAGCTATTTGTAAGGCCTCCTCAGACAACCATTTTGCTTTTTTGCATTTCTTTATGTTGGGAATGGTCTTGATTCCTATCTCCTGTACAATGTCAGGAACCTCCGTCCATAGTTCTTCAGGCAGTCTGTCAATCAGATCTAATCCCTTGAATCTATTTGTCACTTCCACTGTATAATTGTAAGGAATTTGATTTAGGTCATACCTGAGTGGTCTAGTGGTTTTCCCTACTTTCTTCAATTTAAGTCTGAATTTGACAATAAGCAGTTCATGATCTAAGCCACAGTCAGCTCCCAGTCTTGTTTTTGCTGACTGTATAGAGCTTCTCCATCTTTGGAAGCAAAGAATACAAGCAATCTGATTTCGGTACTGACCATCTGGTGATGTCCATGTGTAGAGTCTTCTCTTGTGTTGTCTTATACAGTCTTCTCTGTATAGTCCATGGAGTCACAAAGAGTTGGACACAACTGAGTGACTTTTACAATCTAGCCAAAAACATTATTTGCCAAACTGCCACTAACGCCTAGGAAACAGAATGACGCATCTTCCTGGTAAATTCCATTCCTTCAAAGTGGAAATGCCAGGCTATATGATACAAATGAAAGACCGATTGGCCAAGTATAGTTTGTCTTTAAGGGAATGGGAATACAATGGATCTTTTGGATTTTGTCTACAAACAGATGAGTTTACTCTTCTTAAATGGATTCTCTAATCAATCACGTTGAGTGATATTTTTCCCACTTGGCAAATTGTCTGCCTAAATCATTTGAAAATCATCTCAGTGTTGTTTCCTGTTCTGAAGTCTATTGACTAATTTATGAAAACGTCTACTTTTTTTTTTTTCCCTTATCCTTGAAGTTTCTTAGCAATGTTATCTTCATTTTACTTCCTCATCTGGGCACAAGCATGAAATGGGTGGGATATACAGACAACCAACTGCTTTCACTTTCCAGATCATTCATTATTAAATATGGCCAAGCAGACATTGATGTTGTAATGCTGCTCTCTTTAAATTTTCACCTTGGGTCAGAGATACACTTGAGCAAATAGAGATAGGGAGACAGTTAAGACAATAATACTTGCAAATACATACAAAAAAGGAGGAAAAAGAACAACCTAGGCATTAAAAGATATGAAAAGAATGAATCTGATTTTTTTAAAACTTGTTAGCAGGTACTTTACCACATAAATACATGGTAAGTAACATACAAAGAACAGAGATGAAAATACCAAAAGTTTGGGGTTTAAGGCAATTTTAGATTATTAGATAAGGCTAATCATCTAGGAAGAATCATAATTATAACAGTAATTTCATTAATGACAATTATGATAATTTTCTGGGTGAGACAGTTAATTTTACATATCTTAAACTGAACAATTTAATTTAAGTGTTACAAAACTCCCATTAGGTCAGTAAATCCATATCCTGCTTTTACAGGTATGGAATGCAAGGCTCACAAAGATTAAATATTTCACCTGAGGACACATAGCTGAAGGAGCCTGGATTCAAACTCAGTATGACTGCAAAGCTTCCAAAGAGCTGTTAGGTGGAGAAGGCTTGGCCTTCTTGATTCTTTCTTCTGCTCTATAAGCCCAGAGTACAGATGGAATGGCTGGAGCTCCAGTTGCCATCTGGGACCCCAAAATAACCTTGGGAACGGGAATGGGGAAATGGAACCATAAGGCAGAAGGAGCTCCCTAACCCTGTGCCTAACTACAGAACAAATAAGCCCTGGGCATTTCTCTCCTGTTTAAGTTCCTATAATCTTCAGTTTTCTCTTACTTGTAGCCAAACTTAAGTACTACAATTATAATTATATATACTCCACCACATTGCTGATCATGGTTAGACCACTTAACTTGTTTGATTTTCTTTTAAGCTGTCTGATCTGTAGGCTTCGCTGGTGGCTCAGTGGTAAAGAATTTGCCTGCCAGTGCAGGAGACGCAGGCTCTGTACCTTGTTAAACTGAGACTGAGGCCTTGGGCTTTGGGTCTTGATGCCAAGAAAAACTGCAGTCTGGGTTTAATGTCTGATGTGAACATCAAAAGAGTGTCTAATGCAAAGAATCAAAATACAGAATTTTCATTTATATGAGCTAAAGAAGTGAATCAAAGATTTAGACCAAAGAGATTTGAGAAATGAAAGGTATTAATGAACTTATATTCATTATGAAGTTTAGGGAAAGCAGAAAGAAACCTGGACCTGGAAGAATTTCATGAGCCTGACTTCAGACGACTGGATTGCTTTGAATTCATGGCAATACTGTGATCATAGGGAAATGAGTTTTTAAAAAGAGGGTAAAGCAAAACACACATAAGAAAATGAGGGTACATATTCTACCCATGTAAAAGTTTATGATATATGAATCAAAGGAAGAAGAAAATGTGAAAGCAAGTTTTACATATAAATCCACCCTATATAAATATGTAGCTTTTTTCCTAGAATTACTTAAGCAAAATCACAATGTACTCTTAAGGCTAAAGTTGTTTTATAATATATTATTCTGAAAATTGTCTATATTTAAACAAGGACATTTTTGATCCTCCCTCCCCTTTCATTCACTGCTATTTTATAAACATTAAGTAGCCATTCATATGTTTGATTGCTGATTTTACAAGTGACTTAGTCATTTCTTCATTTAATATTTCTAAAGGCACACTTCACTCTTTTTTCCATTATTCTCAATGGCAAAGACATGTATTCAATGGAGTAAAAGAATAGATCCTGTCTGGGATGGAAGTCTAGCCAGTAATCTTTTTCACACTGACAGTGCCATGTTCCCCATAGGTTCTCAAATCATTGACATTGTTAAAATACATTCAAGCATTTTCAGTTTTATACAGCCTCAAATTCTTGCATATACCATGATCTTTATAAACTATTTTATTATCAGGTCACCTTTTTTTTTTTCTCCTTAAGATATCATATAAGCACACAAAAAGAAAGAACAAGTGGGCTTTCCAAATCTATCCTTGTCTAATGAAGTTTTCTACTGTCTCTCTTCATCCAAGAACTTTGAATTCCAAACCCACAAAAAATGATTGAAGAAAAAAATGATATAGAAAAGATAAATTTTGCCTCTAATGTCATAAATAATTTGAGAAAATAGAAAGCATTAACAAGTGGGTAGGGTAGGGAATATAGAAACAGTTTAATGATCAGGATGGAAAACAATATGGAAGTTCTTTAAGAAACTAAAAATAGAACTACCATTAGGTACAGCAATTCCACTCCTGGACACATAACTAGACAAACCCAAATTCTGAAAAGATACATGTTCCCAAGTGCTTACTGCAATGCTATTTACAATAGCCAAGATCTGGAAACAACCTATATGGATATCAACAGATGAATGAATAAAGATGCAGTACATATATGCAATGAAATATTACTCAGCCATAAAAATAATGAAATGATGTGATCTGCAGCCACAGGGATGCAATTTGGACACAACTAGAGCTTACCGCTCTAGGTGAAGTAAGTCAGAGAAAGACAAATATCATACGATGCCACTCATATGTAGAATCTAATTTTAAAAATTATCTGAATGAACTTATTTACAAAACAGAAACATACTCACAGATTTTGAAAACAAATTTATGATTACCAAAGGGGAAAACATGAGGTAGGGGAGAGATCAATTAGGAGCTTGGTAGTAACATATACATACTACTATATATAAAATAGGCAATTAAGAAGACTCTACTGTACAGAGAACTCTACTCAATATTCTGTAATAACTTATATGAGAAAAGAACCTGAAAAAGAATGGATATATGAATAACTGAATCATTTTGGTATATACTTGAAACTAACACAGCATTGTAAATCAACTGTATCCTAATAAAATTTAAATGAATAAATTAAAAAAAAATAACTGTCTAAAAACCTCACAAGAAAACAACAAAAAAAGGAGAAAAGTTTCAAACTGAGGCAAATTGAACACTTCTTTTCCCATCTAAATGTGGAGGTTGGGTCTCACTTCTTGTGCTTTTTTGCCTATGGGACTGTGAACTTAGTATAATGAAAATACTTCACATTTCAAGAGAAGGCAGAAATACTGATTACTCCGTAATATGTTAATATTTTAAAGGGTGCAGCATAGCATCTTGTCTAAGAAGAGCATGGACTCTAAAGCCAGGCTGCCTGGGTTTGACTTCCATCTCCACTATTACCTTGAATTCTGTGCCTCAGTTTTCTCATTATTAAAAAGGGGGTAATAATAGAATTACAAAAAGGCACAACTCATGGGGCACCTAGGAGTAGGAAATGTGTTAATATTTGTAGAACATTTTAAAAAACGACTGACATATGAAGCACAATAAGAGGATAGCAACATAAAAATAAGTCAGTTAAAATTTAAAACAGAGTAGGGGCATCATTGTATAAGGCAAACAAAGTATAATTATGAATTTCATTCAGGTTGCGCAACACAAGTTTTGAACCCCTGATTTAAGAGAACATGATAGCTAATCTGTCACCCGTTGCGGGGGGAGGGGGGGGCGGTTATTTTGTGTTGTTTCAGATGCGTTAGAAATGGGATCGGTGAGTAGAAGTCAGAGTTTTAGTGTGAGTCAGGATCAGAAGCTACTTTCTGCCAATTAGATGTGTCTAACGGTAGAATGAACTGCCTGAAAAAACTAGTGAGTTCACTCTCACTGAATGTGTTTCAAGCAGAAACTGTAAGATGGATTATCTTTTGAATACAAAAGAGAGAATTTCTGCAGTGGGTAAGGCTTTGGAAAAATGAACCCTAAACTGCTGTCCAGCTCTGAAGTCATGAATCTAATATGACAAATATCCAAGAAACTTGGCAAATAGAAAGCAGAGCAAATGGGGGCATTGCTGGCCCCATCAATAACCCACAAGCAGTAGTCAGTTACCTCGATGGCCAAGGAAGCAGAAGGGAGGGAGACTGCAACAGACAATCACAGGCATTTCTGAGGACTCAACAAAACCCCTTTATAGGGTTTTCATATCAGCAGGATGCTGAGAACAAAACAGAACCAGATGTACAATCAGGTGAGGGGGGAAGAGAGTGTGATGACCAGAAGGGCAAACTGCCAAATAATGCCAACCACTTCCTATCGTTCTTGGCCCGACTTACATCATAGCTAAGGCCCTGTAGCACCTTGAAGAGGCTGCCTGGCTTCTGACAATTATAAATCTTTTCCCTCAGCGGAAAAGCAGAAATTGATGGTGGGTGAGTGGAAGGTAGATTGAGGTGATGGGGAATTGACAGATTGCCACCAAGATGAATGGTCAACCACAGTTTTGCCAAGGGCAAGCACTACATCTTGTCTTCATTAAGGGTTGAAGGAATCCTTTTGTATATAAACCCCCCTTCCCCTCCACACACAGAAACTGGGGAAAACTGTACTGGAGATAAAGTTTTATTTGTCTAATTTTCAGAGTTTACTTTAGCAAGACCAGTCCTTTATAAAATAGTCTTTCTTAAGGATGTGGATATTAAAAAGGAAGTGATTTTTAAAGTCGATTAATTTGCTTTAATTCTGATGTAGTTAATTAATGTTTTAGTTTGGGGTACACATTCTTTGACAGAGTTCTCAAAAGTTCAATTTTTTAAAGAAGATTATGTATCAGCTCTAGTGAATTTTATAAAAAAATACATTACTGGAGAATATTTCCTTTTATTTACCTATTATACCATCTTCTCAATGATTTTGTAAGTTTTTTTACTCAAAAACAATCCTTATAAGCATTTATAAAATTCAATAAAATTTTTGAACTTGCAGAATTGTAAAGATTTAGCTAGTGGAGGTGATGGAATTCCAGTTGAGCTATTTCAAATCCTAAAAGATGATGCTCTGAAAGTGCTGCACTCAATAAGCCAGCAAATTTGGAAAACTCAGCAGTGGCCACAGGACTGGAAAAGGTCCATTTTCATTCCAATCCCAAAGAAAGGCAATGCCAAAGAATGCTCGAACTACCGCACAATTGCACTCATCTCACACACTAGTAAAGTAATGCTCAAAATTCTCCAGGCCAGGCTTCAGTAATACGTGAACCGTGAACTTCCAGATGTTCAAACTGGTTTTAGAAAAGGCAGAGGAACGAGAGATCAAAGTGCCAACATCCGTTGGATCATCGAGAAAGCAAGAGTTACAGAAAAACATCTGCTTTATAGACTATGCCAAAGCCTTTGATTGTGTGGATCACTACAACCGGTGGAAAATTCTGAAAGACATGGGAATACCAGACCACCTGACCTGCCTCTTGAGAAATCTATATGCAAGTCAGGAAGTAACAGTTAGAACTGGACATGGAACAACAGACGGGTTCCAAATAGGAAAGAGTATGTCAAGGCTGTATATTGTCACCCTGCTTATTTAACTTCTATGCAGAGTACATCATGAGAAACGCTGGGCTGGGAGAAGCACAGCTGGAATAAAGATTGCCAGGAGAAATATCAATAACCTCAGATATGCAGATAACACCACCCTTATGGCAGAAAGTGAAGAAATAAAGAGCCTGTTGATGAAAGTGAAAGGGGAGAGTGAAAAAGTTGGCTTAAAGCTCAAAATTCAGAAAACTAAGATCATGGCATCCGGTCCCATCACTTCATGGGAAATAGATGGGGAAACAGTGGAAACAGTGACTGACTTTATTTTTCTGGGCTCCAAAATCACTGTAGATAGTGGTTGCAGCCATGAAATTAAAAGACACTTACTCCTTGGAAGGAAAGTTATGACCAATCTAGACAGCATATTAAAAAGCAGAGACATTACTTTGCCAACAAAGGTCCGTCTGGTCAAGGCTATGGTTTTTTCAGTGCTCATGTATAGATGTGAGAGTTGGACTATAAAGAGGGCTGAGTGCAGAAGAATTGATGCTTTTGAACTGTGGTGTTGGAGAAGACTCTTGAGAGTCCCTTGGACTGCAAGGAGATCCAACGAGTCCATCCTAAAGGAAATCGGTCCTGGGTGTTCATTGGAAGGACTGATGTTAAAGCTGAAACTCCAGTATTTTGGCCACCTGATGGGAAGAACTGACTCATTTGAAAAGATCGTGATGCTGAGAAAGATTGAAGGCAGGAGGAGAAGGGGACAACAGAGGATGAGATGGTTGGATGGCATCACTGACTCAATGGACATGAGTTTGAGTAAACTCCGGGAGTTGGTGACGAACAGGGAGGCCTGGCATGCTGCAATCCACGGGGTCACAAAGAATTCGATGTGACTGAGTGACTGAAATGAAATGAGCTGAACTGAGCCCATGTTTAAAGATGAAGAGGTGAAAGCCAGAGAGTGACCTGGTACAAAGGATAATGATTATTAAGTGGCAAAACCTAGAATTTGACCCCCAATTTCCTGACTCTCTGCCACAAATTCTTTCTTTGCCACACCAATAACAAAAATGTCTCTAATGACACAAATGTTAGCTGATTTTCCAGTGCTGTATTCAGTGGTGTATTGAATTTAGTGTTGGGGACAGAGTAGAATAGCTTCCTGCTCCTGAGCTGTGCAAATTTCTCCAGGGGCTCAGACGGTAAAGCATCCACCCACAAAGCAGGAGACCTGGGTTTGATCTCTGGGTTGGGAAGATCCCCTGGAGACGGTCATGGCAGCCCACTCCAGTATTCTTGCCTTGCAAATCCCATAGACAGAGGAGCCTGGTGGGCTATAGTCCATGGGGTCGCAAAGAGTCAGCCACGACTGAGGGACTCAGCACATATATACCACAAAGGTGAAATAAGGCAGCCTTCAGAGTGATTAATAAAACCTATAAGGAATGGCTGTCATGGCCTGTTAAATAGAAAGGGATTCTGGGACATGTTTGTGTTTAAATTTCAAAGCAGTGAGCCTCAATCATGTCGTGGAGAAAGAAAGAAAAGAAATATTATGACCTTTGCATCTTTCATATTCTCAACACCTAGCAATTACAGGCCTTGTACTCATTCCACAGACATCCAGCAACTGTTTCTTGAGCTCTTGCTCTGTGGCCCCATTGAGGGAGTGTGAAGAAAAATACAACAAATAGATGTGCTCAGTAGCTCAGCTGTGTCCTGCTCTTTGCAATCCCTTGGACTGCAGCCTGATGGGCTCCTCTGTCCATAGAATTTTTCAGACAAGAATACTGCAGTTGGTTGCCATTTCTTTCACATAAACAATTAAGCAAATAAATAGACATAAATAATAAAGCAAAAAAAAGTAATAGAAGAGTTGTGCAGAAAACAGAAATGCAGTGTTATTAGAGAATGTGACTGGGTGGCTACATTATTTTGATGGTCAAGAAAGCTCACATTAGGACTTCCTTGGTGGCCCAGTAATTGAGACACTGTGCTTCCAATATAGGGGTTGTGGGTTCAGTCCCTGGTTGGGGAACTAAGACCCCACATGCTGTGTGACACAGTAAAAAAAAAAAAAAAAAAAAAAAAAGCTCACTTTGAGGAAGTCACTTCTAAATTCAGAAACACAAGAAGGGGTCAGCAACACAGATATCAGTAGAGAGCATTCTGGCATAGGCTCAGGCTGGTACAAAAGTCCTTTTGTATGGACAAGTTTGGCACGTTGAGAAACTTAAAGAAGGCTGATAAGGCTGAGGGCAGCAGGAAAAATGGAACTAGAGGTGCATGAAGAAGGAAAGTTACCTGGGGAAAGTACATCAAAGAACTTTTTGAGACGGACTAAGGAGATTGGATTTTTACTAAATATGTAGGGATGGTTGTATTTGCACGTATGTGTCTATGCTGCGTGTGAGGGGAGGTATGTGGGGGAGTGGCGGGCACTGGAGTGCTTTACGCAGAAGAATGACAAGGTCTTTTTAAAGATCACCCTGGCATGTAGAGGATGAAATGTGGAATGAAAATCTTGGGAGCCACGGAGGCTGGTTAGGGAGTCAAGCTATAGACTCACCAAGAGACAAGATTTGATCTAGAGCAGTGGTTTTCCATGGGAGAGAGAGATATCTCTCCTTAGGAGACATTCATAATGTCTGAAGATTTTTTTTTAATCGTATAGAGGGGTATAGTTGATTAACAATATTATGTTAGTTTCAGGTGTGTAACAAAGTGATTCACTTATACATATACATATATCTATTCTTTTCTCAAGTTCCTTTCCCATTTAGATTATTACAGACTTTTCCCTGGGCTATATAGTAGACCCTTGTTGGTTATCTATTTTAAGTATTTGTTGTTGCTTAGTCACTAAGTTCTGTCCAACTCTTTTGTGAGCCCAATAACTGTAGCTCATCAGGCTCCTCTGTCCATGGGATTTCCCAGGCAAGAAAACTGGAATGGATTGCCATTTCCTTCTCCAGGGGATCTTTCTGATCCAAGGATTAAACACTCGTCTCCTGCCTTGGAAGGTGGATTCTTTACCATTGAGCCACCAGGGAAGCCCGTTTTAAATATAGACGTGCATAAGTGTCAATCCTAAACTTCCAATCTATCCCTCCTCCCCACTCGTCCTCCTGGCAACCGTATATAGTGTTTTTTTTGTTTGTTTTTTTTTAATGGGAAGGGGGAAGTTGCTAGTAGCATCCAGTGGGTAGAGGCCAATGATGAGGACCAACCATCCTGCAAGGCATACAGCAACACCCACGGAAAGAACTATCCAACGTTAACAGGGTTAACTTCATTAGCTTACGACCTGTGCAGTCTCAGATGATCCCACCCGCCCATACTGAGACAGAAGCCACATTAGATTTATTGCCCTGGTGTCAATATCTTGACATTCTTAATAATTTGAACTTTCGAATTGTGAGTGAAGTCTGTTGAGACAGTAAAGTACGCACTTAAGTAGAGGAAGTTTGTTCAGTGATGTCCCACGTTCATTACTGGCCCATCCATACATAGGGTTTGCTGTATCTGATGAGCACAGATACATGATGGATCCATGATCTGTGAAGTTCCAGTGAGACTCAAAGTAGAAAATAATCCATGTTATATACCCTATTGAATAAGCAGGGCCTGAAAACCTCAGTGGTCACACTTTCCATTTCCAGTGACCACACTTTCCAGTGTCAAATGCAGAAGGAAGGCAATTTCTTTCTATGTAACCAAGGATCCTTATAAATCTGTCCTTTCTTACTCCTGTTATTCCCCTGTATTAGCCAACTGTGTATTTGAAAATAATGACATTGACGGATAGTGAAAGAAAAAATACAATCATTGATTCCTTTTCCTTTCTCTTCTTTCTGAATCAGAATTAATTTAGAATGTGCACATTCAAATAGTAAGAGGAAGTAAAATAAAAATAGTTGTTAGTTATAGGCA
Organism: Cervus canadensis; assembly: GCF_019320065.1. Taxonomy (NCBI): domain Eukaryota; kingdom Metazoa; phylum Chordata; class Mammalia; order Artiodactyla; family Cervidae; genus Cervus; species Cervus canadensis. The sequence continues at coordinate 11,670,866 of NC_057400.1, forward strand.
TTTCCACTGTCCTGGTAAGAATAAAATACATATATGTGCACAAGTTATAAAATACTAATTGCATAATTTTGGTAATTCTGCAGATGAGTTAAATGCCTTTTTTTGTCTTTAAAAATGGCTTTGTGCAATATAAAGACAAATGGCAAGATTTATACTAATAATTTAATATTTTAATATTTCATTACTAAAAAGACATCAGATAGAAAATTAACACCATGGCAAAAAAAGAGACTGCAGGGAAAAAGCTTTATACTTTAATATTTTTAGTGTCATATTTTTCACACATTTTGGACAATTTCATTTGGACAGTTTCATTTTATACAGGGCCCTGCAAATTATGTAGCTGACCCTGACTTCCAGTGTTAATAATTGATCTAGAGGATGTAGGGAAGATGACGAAAAGTGAAGAGATTCTAGATTTGCTCTGGAGGCAAAGTTAACTAGACTTCCCAATGGACTGTTAAGAGCATTGAACAAAGTTGAGGGTCCAAGGATACCTAGTTGGGGGCTTGAGTAACTGGCAAAATAGAACAAAAACCCTGTGATGACATGTATCATCTAATTTAATCCTTACAACCATGATAGGAAATGCATATCATTTTTCACATTTTATAAAAGAAGGATGAAACATTGTTTAAAATCTCAAGGCTAATAAAAGAACCATAGTTAAAATCCAAACCCCTTGGAGTTCAAAGAGAGTTTGTCCCACTGCTACACTGACTCCTATAATGAAAGGAAAGCTGCAGGCTGAATGAGGCTCACCTAGAAACCACAGAGCAGCTTGTGAACGGAAGCCTGTTGAACAAAGCAAAGGGTTTTCTGACTTGTCTGCTCTGATCTGTGGATTTTCCTGCTTTGCTGGTGATGTCAGTAATGAAAATCCCTTTCACTATATCTTGTCAATTCATCTGTCTCCCAATATCACATAATACCTTGGAAGATAGTTATAGAAATTGAGAAAGATGAGTATATAAAACAGAAAGTATTTGCTGTGCCTTTTCATTATACTATATTCTGTATTTTATATCACTCATATTTTTCTTTATAAATTCCTTGTCAAATATGTGAACAGTCATTTACTTTGTCTGTAGTTTGCAAAAATACTGAATATACTATCAAAAGCCTAAAAAAATGACCAAGACACTCCACTGTATAAAAATTTGAAATATATAAGTATATTGGAACTTCTGAAACCTCATTCTAAAATGTCATATTCCACTAGACATACAGTGATGCTGAAATTTATAGTTTTAAAGGTACCCTTGTCTATTTTTTATTATATATATATATTTGAAAATAATTGATATTCTAATTAAAGTATCCCTTTAAATTATACATGACTCCTAACAATAATAAAACAGCATATGACATAGAAATGTGTTTATGCCAAGGATTTTAATAATTCAATTGTGCAATTATGAATGTTTCATTATATAACTTATGCTAATTTCTTAACTGTCTTCACCTGCTTATTTAGATAACAAGAGCTTGAAATCTTCTTGGAATATTTGAATTAAGTTCTAGTAAGCTGAACTACCTTACTTCTTTTCTTTTTTCTCAAAATTTGTTATTTCTCCTCCAGCAGACTGCCGAGAATTTGGGCTACACTTATTAGTTTCTCAACAGAGCTTTCACAGTCTCAGGAGGCAAAGTAAGATTTATTCCAAGCCAAAGCCAAAACAAAGATATTAGTTTTAGTTCTGCAATAAGCTAAAGTCAGGGAAAAAAAATCTAGTAACTTGCATTATGGCATTCACTATACTATGTAATGATTCATGCATTTATGTGTCTACTCTCCAAAGAGGCTGTGATTTTGTAAGTAGAATCTGTGTCTTACCCGTCTCTCTATGTCTCCTTTCTTTAGAATGAATGCCCTGCCCAATAAAGAGTCACAGTAAATGTCTAACACATCAATGTATTAGAAAAGAAAAATGTCATATCACTGGCACAAATAACTCCCAAAACTTTTAAAAAACTTTTTATTTTGTATTGGAATACAGCTGGTTAACAGTGTTGTGATAATTTCAGGTGGACAGCAGAGGGACTCAGACATACACATACATGTATCCATTTCCCCCAAATTCCCCTCCTATCCAAGCTGCCACATAACATTGGCCAGAGTTCCCTGTGCTACACAGTAGGTCCTTGTTGGTTATCCATTTGAAATATAGCAATGTGTACCTGTCCATCCCAAACTCCCTAACTATCCCTTCCTCCCATCCTCCTCCCTTCAAAACTTTGACAAGTACTTTTTCTGACTCAAAGTCATTGAGAATTAGTATTTAAATCAAAGTACAAAATCCCCACTAATATAAAAGAATTACCCTAACAATACTCTTGTGAAAGACTTAACACACTGACTACAGGCTAATTATGTCTCAGTGCTTTTGCTCTTGTGGATCTTGTTTTATAAAGATGTGATATTGGGGGCTGTTTGATCTGGCATATCTGAATAGCAAAGAAACCACCTGCCTCCTCACTAGTAGTATAAAGGAGCGGTTAGTGATAGATGTTCCAGAGTCAGAGTGTCCAAGATCAAAAGCCTGTTCCTCCATTTCCAAGCTGTGTGGCACTGGACTAGCTGAGACAACTAAGCTTCATTTCCTCACCTGTGAAATATTGGTAGTGATAGAATATGTATTGGAGAGGTTCTGTGATTTTCAAAATTTAAAAGTGAGTGCTGAGTACAGTTCTAGGTGTATAGTAAGAACTTAGTAAATGTTAGTTCTTAAGAGTTTACTTATGATGGGTTTGGAGAAGGAAATGGTAACCCACTCCAGTATCCTTGCCTGGAGAATCTCATGGACAGAGGAGCCTAGCAGGCTACAGTCCATGGAGTCACAGAGTCAGAAATGACTTAGCGACTAAAACAACAACAGCAGCAATGATGGGTTAACTTCTTTATCTTTCAATGTTCAAAGTAAACTCTGTTTCCTTAATTAAATCTTCCTTAGGACACTCCTATCAACTTTAATCTCTCTTATTCCTGATGTATATAGCACACTTTGATTGGAAAAAGTGGGGGCTTGTCATATATAGCTTTTATTATGTTGAGGTATGTTCCTTCTATTCCTGCTTTTTGGAGAGTTTTAATCATAAATGAGTGTTGAATTTTGTCAAAGGCTTTCTCTGCATCTATTGAGATAATCATATGGTTTTTATCTTTCAATTTGTTAATGTGGTGTATTACATTGATTGATTTGCGGATATTAAAGAATCCTTGCATTCCTGGGATAAAGCCCACTTGGTCATGGTGTATGATTTTTTTAATATGTTGTTGGATTCTGTTTGCTAGAATTTTGTTAAGGATTTTTGCATCTATGTTCCTCAGTGATATTGGCCTGTAGTTTTCTTTTTTTTTTGTGGCATCGTTGTCTGGTTTTGGAATTAGGGTGATGGTGGCCTCATAGAATGAGTTTGGAAGCTTACCTTCATCTGCAATTTTCTGGAAGAGTTTGAGTAAGATAGGTGTTAGCTCTTCTCTAAATTTTTGGTAGAATTCAGCTGTGAAGCCATCTGTTCCTGGGCTTTTGTTTGCTGGAAGATTTTTGATTACAGTTTCGATTTCCTTGCTTGTGATGGGTCTGTTAAGATCTTCTATTTCTTCCTGGTTCAGTTTTGGAAAGTTATACTTTTCTAAGAATTTGTCCATGTCATCCAAAGCAATCTATAGATTCAATGAAATCCCTATCAAGCTACCAACGGTATTTTCACAGAACTAGACCAAAGAATTTCACAATTTGTATGGAAATACAAAAAACCTCGAATAGCCAAAGTAATCTTGAGAAAGAAGAATGGAACTGGAGGAATCAACCTGCCTGACTTCAGACTCTACTACAAAGCCACAGTCATCAAGACAGTATGGTACTGGCACAAAGACAGAAATATAGATCAATGGAACAGAATAGAAAGCCCAGAGATAAATCCACGAACCTATGGACACCTTATCTTTGACAAAGGAGGCAAGGATATACAATGGAAAAAAGACAACCTCTTTAACAAGTGGTGCTGGGAAAACTGGTCAACCACTTGTAAAAGAATGAAACTAGAACACTTTCTAACACCATACACAAAAATAAACTCAAAATGGATTAAAGATCTAAATGTAAGACCAGAAACTATAAAACTCCTAGAGGAGAACATAGGCAAAACACTCTCCGACATAAATCACAGCAAGATCCTCTATGACCCACCTCCCAGAATATTGGAAATAAAAGCAAAACTAAACAAATGGGACCTAATGAAACTTAAAAGCTTTTGCACTACAAAGGAAACTATAAGTAAGGTGAAAAGACAGCCCTCAGATTGGGAGAAAATAATAGCAAATGAAGAACAGACAAAGGATTAATCTCAAAATATACAAGCAACTCCTGCAGCTCAATTCCAGAAAAATAAATGACCCAATCAAAAAATGGGCCAAAGAACTAAACAGACATTTCTCCAAAGAAGACATACAGATGGCTAACAAACACATGAAAAGATGCTCAACATCACTCATTATCAGAGAAATGCAAATCAAAACCACAATGAGGTACCATTACTCGCCAGTCAGGATGGCTGCTATCCAAAAGTCTACAAGCAATAAATGCTGGAGAGGGTGTGGAGAAAAGGGAACCCTCTTACACTGTTGGTGGGAATGCAAACTAGTACAGCCACTATGGAAAACAGTGTGGAGATTTCTTAAAAAACTGGAAATAGAACTGCCATATGACCCAGCAATCCCACTTCTGGGCATACACACTGAGGAAACCAGATCTGAAAGAGACACGTGCACCCCAATGTTCATCGCAGCACTGTTTATAATAGCCAGGACATGGAAGCAACCTAGATGCCCATCAGCAGATGAATGGATAAGGAAGCTGTGGTACATATACACCATGGAATATTACTCAGCCATTAAAAAGAATTCATTTGAATCAGTCCTAATGAGATGGATGAAACTGGAGCCCATTATACAGAGTGAAGTAAGCCAGAAAGATAAAGACCATTACAGCATACTAACACATATATATGGAATTTAGAAAGATGGTAACGATAACCCTATATGCAAAACAGAAAAAGAGACACAGAAGTACAGAACAGACTTTTCAACTCTGTGGGAGAAGGTGAGGGTGGGATGTTTCGAAAAAACAGCATGTATATTATCTATGGTGAAACAGATCACCAGCCCAGGTGGGATGCATGAGACAAGTGCTCTGGCCTGGTGCACTGGGAAGACCCAGAGGAATCGGGTGGAGAGGGAGGTGGGAGGGGGGATCGGGATGGGGAATACGTGTAACTCTATGGCTGATTCATATCAATGTATGACAAAACCCACTGAAATGTTGTGAAGTGATTAGCCTCCAACTAATAAAAAAATAAAATAAAATAAAATAAAATAAAATAAAAATAGTCAATGAATCTCAGTAAAAGGAAGGGAAAAAAAAAAAAGAAAAAGTGGGGGCACTTTAGAGTTTTCACATCTTGAGTTTCTTTGTCATTGTTTCATCAATATATAAGGAATAATAAAATCTTTTTTTTTTTTTTTTTTTTCTGAAGGGCCTAAAGTTAGGAAATTCTCGAAAGAAGGGGAAGAGCTTGGTAGGCTGATGTAATTATTTGACATGATCCAAATATGGAAAGCTAGACAATAAATACCAACTTCCTTCTAAGGCACATCAATGATCACAACTAGGGAAGCCATATATTTATCATCTTCCATAAGGCAATACCTGAAAGACAAATAAATGCAGATGGGTGTGGAAGAGTGGAAGGAAGGAAGGGAAGAGAAAGAAAAATAAAAAAGAAGGAAACAAAAAAGAATAGAAAAGGAGAATGGATTTAATTCCATTAGTTTTCTTTATGATCCTAGCGGAATATTGCCTCTGTTCTGTGAAGGTTCACATTTAACCAAGTTCCACAACAAACCTTATTAAGCTACTAAACTGTGCTAAAGGTCTCATTCCCCTCTCCCTGTCCCCAGCTATATGTCCAGGGAAATATGCTCATGGATGTCCTGTGGTAAGAGAAAAGGTATTTAAAACAGGCATTTCATCTGCACTAAAAATGAACTTTGCATTAGTTCCATAAGTTTATAAAACTGTTTCACTATTCTTAAAAACTCTCTTTACTTGACCCTTGAAGTCCATTTTTAGCAAAAATGAAAACCATTCTCTGTTATGATAATTATCAAAGACTTTTTCTTGTGATTTTAAAACACTCACCCCTACAAAGACATCTTCACCTTTTAAAGTCTCATAAACTTTTTGAATACTTACTCTAGTCAAGAGTTTAGAGGTGGGATGGGGTGGGAGGTGAGAGGGAGTTTAGAGAGGGAGGGGACATATGTATACCTATGGCTGATTCATGGTGATGCATGGCACAAACCAACACAATATTTTAATGCAAAGAAAAATAAAATTTAAAATGTTTTCCTACTTTCTATAGTTTCTATTGCCCAAATAATAGAATTTTGCCTTCGAATGAAATGTTCTGTTACTATATGGAGTAAAAAATTTAAACTATAAACTTTTCTGATATTCTTATCTGTATATAGATCACTTTTGTGTGTTCTGTTCTAAAATAAGAGAATTAATTGAATCTTCTTTCCTGATTCAATTTTATATAATTTACTTCTCACAAAAAAAAAAAAAAAACTAAAAAAGATACAATATTATGGTAACCATTTTATTGAAAAGTAAATTAAGGCTTGAGAAGTTTGCTCATGATCAGAAATTTAATAGGACCTAATAAGAGATATATTGAAGCAAAGTTAGAAACTATGCTACATTTACACTTCAAAGAGCAAAAATCATGTGTCCAAGGTGACAGTGTTCTTGAGCGACAGGTTGAGAAATGTGTCCAAGATTAGAGGAAGAACCAGGAAACTATAAACTTAAGTTGACATCCATTTTGACTTTTACAAACATCAAGAATGAATTACACTCTGGCTGTTTCATGTAACTATGACTTTCTATCTGTCTTCTTCTCTGTGGTTAAAAACCTCCAAACAGTCATGTGCCTTCTTCTGCTGACTGGGGAGAAGATGTATAAGAACACAGTATCTTTCTGCAGTTAGAAAAAACCCAGGGCTAACTCACTCTCTAAAAGCAACAGGTGAAGAAGGATGAGAGTCAGGGCAGTCAATCTTTTTAATATGGAGAAGAAAGTTCTAGAAGTGGGAGGAGAGACTGGCCTGTGTGGTGACCTGGGGACCATCTGGGCTCTGCAAGTGCCCCTCAAAGTGAGGAGCTAGCAGAAGGTTCTAGGGTTTCTATCCTCTCTCAGCTTCTCCTTCCCCAGTTCCCACTACCCCTCTCCCCCATATATTAGTCAGGGTTATAGACTGATTTGTATCCTCTAAACATTCATTTATGGAAGTACTAACCCCAAGTACCTCAGAATATGACTGTATTGAGAGATTAGTTGTTTAAAGAGGCAATTAAGTTAAAATGAGTCTTTCCTCTTAGCTCAGTTGGTAAAGAACCTACCTGCAATGCAGAAGACCCTGGTTGGATTCCTGGGTCGGGAAGATCCACTGGAGAAGGGAGAGGATACCCACTCCAGAATTCTTGGGCTTCCCTTAGTGGCTCAGCCGGTAAAGAATCCACCTGTGATGAGGGAGACTTGGGTTTGATCCTTGGGTTGGGAAGATCCCCTGGAGAAGGGAAAGGCTACCCAGTCCAGTATTCTGACCCTGGAGGTCGCAAGGAGTCAGACATGACTGAGCAACTTTCACTTTCTTTCAAGTGAAAATGAGATGATTAGGATGGGCCCGAATTCAACATGGCTGGTGTCTTTAGATGAAAGAGAAGTTTGGACACAGACAGGTATAGAGAGAAGACCGTATGAAGACACAGACAGAAACCTACACATCAAGGAGAGAGGCCTCAGAAGAACCTAACCTTGCAGACATCTTGATCTCGGACTTCTATTATTTAGAATTGTGAGACAATAAATTTCTGTTTTTGAAGCTTCACAGTTTGTGACAATTTCTTATGGCAGCCCTAGAAAATGAACACCATTGGTCACCCTCTCTAGGCTTGGAACATCTCAAGGGGAAAGACAGTGGCTTTTATCTATCATTCACCAGATAACTAACGCAGGCTCTGGAAGGTAATCAGTACATTTTTGTTGAATGAATGAATGAATGAATGAATATCACGCATACTGCTACATCTTCCCCCACTGCTACCAACTAGTGAACCCACAGAAATATTAACAGCTAATTATCAGCCCTAGAACGTGATGATTTTCCATTTGTTTGCCTGTTCTTTCCCACTCCTCCTTCTTTCACTTTTACTCTTTAGACAGAAAAGTAGGTTCCTATAGTGGCAGAGATGTGTTAGAGATTGCATCTCAGAGACCGAGTTCATACTTGACTGCTTCTCTGCCTATACAGTCTTATACGAAAAGCCAACTTGGAAAAGTTCCAAGGAAACAGCAGAAATATGATGAGCGAATCTTCTTTGGCTAGAAGAGAAAATGAGACTTTAGAGTAGAAGGTATAATGGGAGACCAATTTATCATAAAAACTGGTATCTACATATTGTCTTGGCTAAGATCAACTGTGTGATAATAAGCTCCCTTACGGAGTGTTCACTATGGTCCAGGTATTCTTTGTGGTGTTTTAAAGCTAATTCATTTAATTCTCACACCGTTAGAAAATTAAAATCACTATTCCTATTTTTTTTAAGTTGTTCAGTTATGTCCAACTCTTTGCAATACCATGGACTATACAGTCCATGGACTTCTCCAGGCCAGGATACTGGAGTGAGTAGCCTTTCCCTTCTCCAGGTGCTCTTCCCAACCCAGGGACTGAACCCAGGTCTCCCACATTGCTGGCAGATTCTTTACCAGCTGAGCCACAAGGAAGCTCCCATTATTCTTATTTTATGCTTACAAGGATGGTACCCAAAATGACCATGTCTAGATAGCCAGTGGGGAAAGAAGCCAGGATGAAACCCAGGAGTCTGATCTCCAGCGCCTGTACTCTGAACTGATTCATCTCTAAGGCGCACATGTTTGTTACAGCTAGTACTGAATATCAGTTAAGAAAATATGCTTGGATTTTAAATTAAATACAGATTTTACATACAGCTTCTCATAGTCCAATAAACGCCTGCATTCATTCCCTATTGCATATTCTTATTCTATAAATGAAGCACACTGTTCATTTTAAGGCATCGATTGACAATCCTTCTCAAATAAAATAAAACCAACACCTAAATCTAGTAAATATAACCTGAGCTTTCATTTACCTAGTGTTCTCTATGGTGCAGACACTGATAAAATTTTTTCACAAACTATCTTCTTTAACCAGCAGCAGCCCTCCTAGTGAGTGAGGTAAGCAGTATTATTTATGCAGTTTTGTAAATGAGGAAGTAGAGACTCTTAGACATGCTGTTAACCAAATTCACACAGCTAAAACGTTTCAGGACCAGCTCTGGCTGATTATAAAACTCATGATTATAAATACTGCTCAAGATTCATTTAACAACACCTTTCAGCTTATGTCTATTTTAAAGTTTATTCTGAGTCCTAAATCAAATGCCTCAGAACTTTCTATAAGATCCAGGAAATTTTTGGTTTGGGGGTTTTTTTAGGGGAGTCACCTCCCAGATCTACCTTGGATCCTTAGAAATCAGCTAAATTTAATAAGAATCTAAATGATCTGTCATTTTCTGCCCATTGCATGTATGAGTCTTTGCCTTTTTCCTGGTCTCTTGAAGCTGGTCACATGACTCATATATGATAAACTGACCATTTCCAGTAGTCCATCATGGACTAAATTGAAGGTGAAGGTGAATGTGGTTCAATGCAGAAAATAAGATTGCCCTGGAAGGATTAAACTACAATTCAATACCTTATGGATGAGGTCAGAATCACCTTAAGATATAATGGTCCTTCTTACAAAAATCTCTTAAAATATTAGGTCCCAAGGTTAAATTCGGACTGTAAAGAAAGCTGAGTGCTAAAGAATGGAAACTTTTGAACTGCGGTGTTGGAGGAGACTCTTGAGAGTCCCTTGGACTGAAAGGAGATCCAACCAGTCCATCCTAAAGGTGATCAGTCCTGAGTGTTCATTGGAAGGACTGATGTCAAAGCTGAAACTCCAATACCTTGGCCACCTGATGCGAAGAACTGACTCATTTGTAAAGACCCTGATGCTGGGAAAGATTGAAGGTAGGAGAAGAAGGGGATGACAGAGGAGGAGATGGTCAGATGGCATAACTGACTCAACTGACATGACTTTGGGTAAACTCTGGGAGTTGGTGATGGACAGGGAGGCCTGGTGTGGTGCAGTCCATGGGGTCTCAAAGAGATAGACACAACTGAGCTGAACTGAACTGAACTGATATTTAGCCAAATTTAACTATGACCACATCCAAAGTTCTTTTTTTAAAGAAAAAAAAAATCAAGTGTCTATCAGAAAAATGAATTGGTTAATAATAGAACATGAGAATAGTAAGGAGACAGAGTTAAGCAGTGCCTGGAAGAAGGGACCCTAGTCAAACTCAGTCTGTACAGCCTGATTAGCACATAGTTCTTTAGGTAAATACATTAGCCTATTACACCTTAAGGCTCTTGAATATTCTTCATAACGAACTCATTCTGGTTGCTGCTAAGCAACTTTTGACCATAATGTGGCTTTAATGGAGAGCATATTGACTAAGAGATCAATTTTCTCTGACAGTAATTCATGCAATTGCTGCTTAATACCTGACCATTATTGTTTTGAATATCATTTGATTCAATGTGTTAATTTGAATCACTGTTTAGGTCTAATCAAGTCCAGGATACTCCCAAAAAGACTGAGTTTCTGAGCCTGGGGAGCTGAAGGTCAGATGTGAAGCCTGAGAGAACCAGAGGCAAAGGTCTTTACTGGTGACCCCCTGACCTCATTTTCCTTTGGATGCCTTGAGCAGCATCCTGCTGGGTTCTTGAACTTCTTCAGAAGGGAAAAGAGCAATCTGTCAGGAGAGCCTTCCTTCATTCCATGACATGGTGTAGGCATAAACACGGTTTCAGTTACAGCAAGCTGTATAATGAGACATACCACCATAAATAAATACTCTCAAAGTTTGTGCAAGATCATATTAAGACAGATGCCAATGCTCATAATTGCCACACGCTGCATATTACTGAAACTTTTCATAAAATCTAATGAGATTCTAACTTATAAGGAAAGAGGCATAAGGAAACTTGTAGCAACATAATTGGATGACATTTTCTGCCCGGAGGGCAAAAGAAGCTAAAAAGCATAACTGGGATTTGTGTTCTTAAAAAGAAGGGATTCAGAAAGATGTTAAAATCCAAATAAGTCCAGTTTTGATTGCATTATCTTTTGGAAACTAGAAAGAGGTTTTGGAACAAAGGGTTCCAGAAAGGGTAATTAAACAGTTCCCACCACGCAAATAGTATTGAATGAGATCATTCAAAAGGTGAGGATCTTCTGTGATGGAAATGAGAAGCAGGAAGGAGCTAAAGAGACCATCTACCCCAGATTTCTAATTAAACGCTGAGCTACCCCAAGAATCTGCTTGTTTTGGATATGGCACTAAGAAGCAAGTCATTTTGATTTCAGCCAGAAGTAAAAAAGACCTGGAAGAAAGGAGAGAAATTAAAGGGCTCCTACATTTTCATTTTCTACGTCTTTTCCCCTAATATAGAACAAAAGATGCCTTGCGGAAATGAATGACAGTTACATGTCAGGTCAAGGAGAAAACCAGTGACAACTTCCCCTAACCCGGTGAAATTAACAAACCGATAGAGTATAAAGCTGGCATATGTACGATTAAGTTTGAGCTATGCTGTTGTCGTTCTTCTTGTTGTTCAGTTGCTCAGTCATGTTTGACTCTTTGTGACCCCATGGACTGCAGCAAGGCAGACTCATATGTCTTCCGCCATTTCCCAGAGTTTGTTCAAAGTCATGTCAGTGATACTATCTAACCATCTCATCCTCTCCCTCCCCTCTCTTTTTGCCTTCAATCTTTCCCAGCATCAGGGTCTTTTCCAATGAGTTGGGTCTTTTCCAACGAGTTGGCTCTTTGCATCAAGTGGCCAAAGTACAAGAGCTTCAGCTTCATTCATTCAGCTATGACTGAGTCTACATACACTTATGCAAGGCTCCTCTTTATAACCACAGAGGTCAAGGGAAAGTCCTAGACTTGTAGCAGTGCAGATTTTCTCCTTTATTTAGGTCAGAGGCTATTAATGCTGGGTGATCAATATACTGAAAAAGCCACTTCCATTTCTTGCATATCTGACAAAAGTACAGGCTTTCAATTTTGCTTTTCATTGTGCGACACTGGGTGAGTTACTTAACGTTTCTAAATCTCAGCTGCCTTGACTATTAAATGCGGATAAAATGATTTACTTCTTAGGGTCATTGTGAGAATTAAATAAGACTAAGTTTCTAAGGCTTTCAACACATTATCATTAATATTCCATAAAACTCATATTTACTAATCACAATCTATTTAATCTTTCTACGGCAACCTAAATACTGTAAATCACATAGTGCCTTTCTTATATTACATTTTATACATAAAATTACTTTGCATTGAGTATATAGAACATAGGGGATTTTTCATGTGTACACTAACTTATTAGAAAAGAATATTAAAAAGTAAGTACCAAACCTAGCTCAAGATCTCAATAAATCATTTTCTTTTTCCTTTCTCATGAGCTACCCCAAAGGTGAGTGAAAATCAAGGATGGAATTAATGATTATTCTTCCTTTGCCATGATTTATAAGGGTGATTATATAGTGAATAAACAAACATAAACTTATGAAATAAGAGGTTTTATTTATTAGAACTGGGCAGATGTCAAGATTGGCTTTACACCGGTGAAGTTTTCCTAATGGCTCAGAAGAGACTTCAGAATAATGAAGCATAAATAAGTATATCAGAAAGTTAATCTCCCTTCCTGTTTCCTCCCCATCATGCCTAAGACAACACCCAGCCAAATGGAATTGCTATTTGGAATAGAACGTGTTCCAGCATCTTCTTTCTCACTTGAATATTAATATGAAATGATTAATGAACTTGTTGCTCAACACGTTAAATTAAATAACAGTGAAGAGATTAAGAATGCCTCTCCCGTTACTGAGTGCTGCATTTTAAGTCCTAATGTGTAAAGCAGACCATCAGTTTTCAGTCAGTCTTTGTAACAGATTTTTTTAATGAATTTATCTCACCTTTTCTGCAAGCAAGTCAAGCAGCAAATATTTATTCCTTCATTCTACTTAAAGAATTGAAAGCTTGTTCCACAGTAAATAATGCAGGTCTCTGACCCTGAGATTTTTTACATAACTGTCATTTTCAGACCAATTAATGTGGATAACTAAGATATTCAGGGCTTAATGCTCACCCTGCTTCTGAGACTCCTGCAGCAAAACTGCACTCTCCCAGGGTGTATAAGGTCCTCCATATGAAAATATAATTTAATAACCACAGCACAACTTTAATAGCATCTGTCACTGTTTCCATAGTATCAGATATTCAGTAACTTTTGCTTGCACTTAGAATAAGTAGAAAAAAGTTTCCATCCCCACTCCACAAGTCTAGGGTAAATTACAGTCCTTTGTATATTTTTTCCAGATTTTATTATTTCTAAGAATGACCTCTCACCCTAGAAAGAAATCTTTCTTTTTATAGAAAAAAAAAATACTTTGCACATTACTTCTTAGGATGATCAGTTGCCTCCCAAGAAAAACCTTCCAGAAATGTTCTCTAAAGATTAGGGCAAGAGGTTACATATAGGAAAACAAAGTTAGAGACCTGCCTTTTAATTTTCAATTGATATGCATAAGGGATTTAATTTTAAAAAATGAAATGTATTAGCTGTGTTAGGGACTTTCCAGGTGGCGCAGTGGTAAAGAATTCAATGCAGGGGACGTGGGTTTGATCCCTGGGTTGGCAAGATCCCCTCAAGGAGTATATCCTTGCCTGGGAAATCCCATGGACAGAGGAACCTGTGGGCTACAGTCCATGGGGTTGCAAAGAGTCAGACATGACTGAGCAACTAAACCACCACCAGGTGCGTCAGACGCTTCCCAAGATACGGGAGCAAAAAAGTACATAAATATGACTAATAAATAAGCTATTCAAATGTGTATCTGTGAGAGAGAGAGAGAGAATATGAGACACCGATAATGTCATTTTGAGACACGGAAAAGTGCTTCTCCAAGGTAATGGATTTTAAATTAAGTACTAAGTATTTGCCACTTAAACTGGAATTTTCAATGCATTTTAGTCATTCATTTACAGCACGTTTTACATGAGGTACACATCTGCATAAAATGGTATATTGCTATAACCTCTACCTTGGCAAAATGAATATGTAGTATAAGGGTAAATAATTGCAAATGTCCTGTCATGCCACTTGTCTTTGCCTGTGTGAGTGTTAAGACACTTTGATTGTGTCCCGCTCTTTGTGACCCTATGGACTGTAACCTGCCAGCCAGGCTTCTCTGTCCATACGATTCTCCAGGCAAGAATACTAGAGTGGGTTGCCATGCCCTCCTCCAGGACACTTGTCTAGGTGGTGCCTAAGCTTAACCCCAGTGATGAATAAAGATTAATCACCTAGTAGATGGGTCCCTGTGAAGTTGGACATCATAAACTATCTCTCCAAATTGAACTTGAGTGAATCTCCTTGAATTTGTTCCAAGTCCTGCTAGTGTTAACATCTTTATCCCAATCTTTGGATTTTTACATTTGAAGGGCTAAAAATAGAGTTAAGATATGTCCACTTGGGCCCTAGGCTTGATTTCACTCATTTAACTCTATGAGTCCTGTTGGATAAACAATAATATCCAGTGATCTTATGAGTTCTCTGGTTGCTAGCAGTAGTTCACTTCTCTACCCTAATGATTCAAGTGAGTAGTTTCTTAGAAAAGACCTACAGAAGAGCACAAATCTGTTGTAATGAATGTCCCCTCTGACCACATCTCTCTCTTTTAGCAACAAGCTGCATCAGCAGCTTTAAGACTCATAGCTAATACTGCAGGGGTATGCACGTCCTCCACAAACTGGAGGCCCAAATCCTGGATAGTGCTCTTCCCAGCAAGGTGTTCCCCAGGCCACGTGGCTCCTGTGGTTGGCTGCCTCTGGTTGGCTGCCTGCTCCCTGACTCTTCCCAAGTTCCCTATCAATAAATAAAGCAGCATAAGGATGAGTTTCCTCTTCAGAAGCGCAATCCATGGAGTGTCTGGGTGTCTGGCCATGAGGAATTCAAGCCCACATCCCAGGGGACTTTTAGAGCTTGTGAGGCTGTGTGCACTCTCTTGATAACCTTCACTGTTTCTTCTGCTAACCCACGTTTTATGCCCGGACTGTGAGTTGCTAACGATGTCCCTACCCTGAGTCTTGATGATTGAAGGATGTGGATCTTGGTCAGCATTCTATTCACCCTGCTAGAGCAGTGCCTGGAAAATAAGCATCCAGCCACAGCTTATCCATCGTTGTGTTCACTGAGATGTCACATTGATAAAGTAAACCTATACTGTGTAAGAGTGAGACACGTCAGTTTTATTGGCTTCCATGGGAAAATGAAAGCATTTATATGGTATAGAATACTGCAAGCAACTGAAAGGAAATCTTTATTGGACTTTCTGTTCTTCCTTTATATTTTTCTTTTTGCATTAGCTCTTCCTTTCTATTTAGTCTGTTTTTCTAAGACAGAATTTTCACTATCCTCTATTGTCTTAGCATTTTATCTCTGTCCCCAAATTGTCCCCTGAATGTGCGTGCACGCACACACACACACACACACACACACATACACAAATTCTTCAATTACTTGAACTGACATTCTCTAGATGTCAGATGAGAAATAAGCTACGCAAGGCAAATGTGACTGAGGAATCCATCCCCTGCCCTCAAACAGTTTATCAGATTTTATCAGTTTATAAGTTCATCCACATTTTCCTCTTACTCATGCAAAGGGCAGGCACAAGGATAATGTTGGTATGGGAGGGAGGATTGTATTTCTAAAAAATAACATTTTCTTCTTTTAATTAGAAACCAATAAATGGAAATGCCACCGTGGTGTCCTCAACCATGGCCAATGACTTCCACTATCTAAAGTAATTGAATTTCAATTCAATTTTGTCCTGTCTCAAATCATACAGCAATGTAGGCCACCCTGTCTGTATTCATCAGGGTTAATTTGGGAAAGCAGATCCACCTATGAAATTATGCATTTTAGTAATTAAATCTTATGCCATCATAGGAGGAGATGGGGAGGTAAAAGTCCAAATAAGGATGCAAAATCAATAACCAGTCTTGATAGTGTTTAACAAGTCATTCAGCGCTTGCAGTATTCTTGGGATTGTGAAAGGTACTGTTGGAGAAATGTATGAGGAGTTTAGTTGCTTTGTGAGTTTTGCAGCCGTGCATCTAGTGTTGGAACTGAGATCCATGAGTGTTCAGCTGGCATGGTAAAGGAGAAAAATAGCTGGGAGTGGATAAGGGAAGAGAGAAGATAAACCAGAAACAACCAGCACCTCCCGGCCTGTCACTACCACTAACTAAAAGGGATCTTCAGAACTTAATGGCTGTTATGCATCACCCCCCCAGCTTCATGCAGATTTATGGTCAATTGACTCTAACACTTGAGATAAAGGAAACCATTGCTGTTGTTTAGTCACTAAGTCATGGCTGACTCTTTTGCAACCCCGTGGCCTGTAGCCCACCAGGCTCCTCTGTCCATGAAATTTTTCAGGCAAGAATACTGGAGTGGGTTGCCACTTCTTCCTCCAGGGGATCTTCCCAACCCAGGGATCAAACGCATCAAACCTGTGTCTCCTGTAACACAGGGGGATTCTTTACCACTGAGCCACCAGGATAGCCCAGAGGAACCCACACAGGAAAGGGAACTCCAGAAATGTAGTTCCCAGCATCACCAAGATGACAACAGAACAACCCAGCACCCTCAGGAGGAGTCAGATTTTGGCTAACCCATCCCTTGCCATTTTCCGAGGAAGCTGGATAAACTGAGAGTTGGTCCCTGGATTGGGAAGATCACCTGGAGAAGGAAATGGCAACCCACTCCAGTATTCTTGCCTGGAGAATCCCATGCACAGAAGAGACTGGAGGGCTACAATCCATAGGATCACAAAGAGTCAGACGTGACTGAAGTGATTTAGTACAGTCCTGAAGGTAAGGAATACCTGTTTCAAGGGAACGTATCACACACTGAAAGCTTTTAGTTAACTTGGAAAACTGAGACTTTGATATGGTTTTTAGATGTCTTAACCAGTGTTTGTATGTGTGGACACATACACATACACACATACACAGGATCACTGGGAAATCTACCTACCACAAATCCAACCACAGTCTCTTTGGTACATATGAGGTGCTTAATTCTTATTTGCTGAATGGGGGAACACAACAAATCTTTAAAATAAAAACCAGGTTTTTTTTTTTTGTCCTAAAATAAACATTCTCAACATATACTACTACCAAATGATTGAGCTTAAAGCAGCCAGTGCAATGAAAAATTTATTACAAAGAGTAAATAAACTTCATGCATCATCACTTGATGTTTGCTGAATATAACTGATCTTCTACATTGTTCCTTTTCAAATCATCTTCGCCTATATTTCTCCCTTTCTGCTTTCCAAACTGAATGGGTGCTTTATAGCTTTCACATTTATTTCTGATATATTTTTTCTCACCTGTCTTTACCTCTCCCTTTTGCTTTTTTTTTTTTTTTTGGTTTTGGTTTCACTTTTCTGTCTGCAACTCATGTAGCTTCTTTTTCTAATTGTCCCTCAAATCAGAGAACCATATTAATTGGAATGTTTGATTTCACAGGGGAGGAAATCACAGTCCATCTGCCAAAAAATGTTGTCAGCATCTGGTTCCCGAGTGTAAGATTTAGGTTTTTCCACTCTGCTAGCATATACATTGCCAATATGGTATCACACTGTTCTAACGTCCGGGAGAAAATAGCAAAATGCAATTCCATCATCTCATAGTGGAGAAAGAGATACTTTTTATCTTACATGAGCAGTGAGTTATTAGTCTTTTTTTATTTTTTTTCACTCAGTTGTATGTGATAGCTTTCCAGATGAAGTTGTACCTGCAGAGATTTCAAAGTCTATTTTGTTTCACCTTTATTCTTTTGGACTTTACAATCTATATGTCTGGTGCTACTGTCTACAATAATGCTGTATGGAGATAAGAAATTTTGAAATGAGTAGTGAAATTTGGGTTTGCAGGTATTTTTCATAGACTCAAAGGGCATTGGGTTTGGAAGGAAGTATTAATCAAACCTTCAGTTTTTATCATACATGCATGTAAAACTATTTGCACTAATTGATTTTAAAAAGCATCAGCCAGTTGTTTTGCTTTTGAGGGAAAATAGAGTCTCTATCCTTTCAGGATACCCTACTTCCTAGTAAAGGACAGTCATCTGTACATTTCTTTTCTTTTTTTTTTTTTTCAGAAGTCCTATCTCTATATAACAGCAAACTTTGTATACCTTCAAAACAAACTACAGCAACCTGGTTCAAACATCATATTGAATAGATGATAAAAAGAAGGACCACAGAAAGGTGGTCATTAAGAAACTTGCCCAGAGTTACTTAGCTATTTTTGTAGAATAGTCTAGATTAGAAAACATAAGAGCCATGAAAATCAGACTCTGCTTATTGAGGGGTATAAA
This sequence comes from Cervus canadensis, assembly GCF_019320065.1. Lineage (NCBI taxonomy): Eukaryota > Metazoa > Chordata > Mammalia > Artiodactyla > Cervidae > Cervus > Cervus canadensis. Next base: position 11,689,529 of record NC_057400.1, read on the forward strand.
AGTGTCTTTTAATTTCATGGCTGCAGACACTATCTGCAGTGATTTTGGAGCCCCCCAAAATAAAGTCTGTCACTGTTTCCACTGTTTCCCCATTTATTTGCCATGAAGTGATGGGATCATATGCTAAGACCTTAGTTTTCTGAATGTTGAGCTTTATGCCATAAGGATGGTGTCATCTGCATATCTGAGGTTATTGATATTTCTCCTGGCAATCTTGATTCCAGCTTGTGCTTCTTCCAGTCCAGTGTTTCTCATGATGTACTCTGCATATAAGTTAAATAAGCAGGGTGACAGTATACAGCCTTGATGTACTCCTTTTCTGATTTGGAACCAGTCTTTTTTTCCATGTCCAGTTCTAACTGTTGCTTCCTGACCTGCATACAGATTTCTCAAGAGGCAGGTCAGGTGGTCTGGTAATCCATTTTCTTTCAGAATTTTCCACAGTTTATTGTGATTCATGCAGTCAAAGGCTTTGGCATAGTCAATCAAGCAGAAATAGATGTTTTTTTGGAACTCTCTTGCTTTTTTGATGATCCAGTGGATGTTGGCAATTTGATCTCTGGTTCCTCTGCCTTTTCTAAAACCAGCTTGCACATCTGAAAGTTCACAGTTCATGTATTGTTGAAGCCTGGCTTTGAGAATTTTAAGCATTACTTTACTAGCATGTGAGATGAGTGCAATTGTGTGGCAGTTTGAGCATTCATTGGCATTGCCTTTCTTTGGGATTGGAATGAAAACTCACTTTTTCCAGTTCTGTGGCCACAGCTGAGTTTTCCAAATTTGCTGGCCTATTGAGTGCAGCACTTTCACAGCATCATCTTTCAGGATTTGAAATAGCTCAACTAGAATTCCATCACCTCCACTAACTTTGTTCGTAATGATGCTTTCTAAGGCCCACCTGACTTCACATTCCAGGATGTCTGGCTCTAGGTGAGTGACCACACCATCATGATTATCTGGGTCATGAAGATCTTTTTTGTACAGTTCTGTGTATTCTTGCCACCTCTTCTTAATATCTTCTGCTTCTGTTAGGTCCCTGCCATTTCTGTCCTTTATTGAGCCCATCTTTGCATAAAATGTTCCCTTGGTATCTCTAATTTTCTTGAAGAGATCTCTAGTCTTTCACATTCTATTGTTTTCCTCAATTTCTTTGCACTGATCATTGAGGAAGGCTTTTTCATCTCTCCTTGCTATTCTTTGGAACTCTGCATTCAAATGGGTGTATTTTTTCTTTTCTCCTTTGCTTTTTGTTTCCCTTCTTTTCACAGCTATTTGTAAGGCCTCCTCAGACAGCCACTTTGCTTTTTTGCATTTCTTTTTCTTGGGAATGGTCTTGATTCCTGTCTCCTGTACAATGTCACGAACCTCCGTCCATAGTTCATCAGGCACTCCGTCTATCAGATCTAGTCCCTTGAATCTATTTCTCACTTTCACTGTATAGTCACAAGGGATTTTATTTAGGTCATACCTGAATGGTCTAGTGCTTTTTTTCCACTTTCTTCAATTTCAGTCTGAATTTGGCAATAAAGAGTTCATAATCTGAGCCACAGTCAGCTCCCAGTCTTGTTTTTGCTGACTGCATAAAGCTTCTCCATCTTTGGCTGTAAAGAATATAATCAATCTGATTTCAGTGTTGACTATCTCGTGAAGTCCATGTGTAGAGTCTTCTCTTGTGTTGTTGGAAGAGGGGGTTTCCTATGACCAGTGCGTTCTCTTGGCAGAACTCTATCAGCCTTTGCCCTGCTTCATTCTGTACTCCAAGGCCAAATTTGCCTGTTACTCCAGGTGTTTCTTGACTTTCTACCTTTGCATTCCAGTCCCCTATAATGAAAAGGACATCTTTTGTGGGTGTTAGTTAATAGAAGGTCTTGTAGGTCTTCATAGAACCATTCAACTTCAGCTTCTTCAGCATTACTGGTTGGAGCATAGGCTTGGATTACCATGATATTGAATGGTTTGCCTTGGAAATGAACAGAGATCATTCTGTCATTTTTGAGATTGCATCCAAGTACTGCATTTTGGACTCTTTTGTTGACTATGGTGGCTACTCCATTTCTCCTAAGGGATTCCTAAACACAGTAGTAGATATAATGGTCATCTGAGTTAAATTCATCCATTCCAGTCCATCTTAGTTCGATGATTCCTAGAATGTCAATGCTCACTCTTGCCATCTCCTGTTCGACCACTTCCAATTTGCCTTGATTCATGGCCCTAACATTCCAGGTTCCTATGCAATATTGCTCTTTACAGCATCAGACCTTGCTTCTATCACCAGTCCCATCCACAACTGGGTGTTGTTTTTGTTTTGGCTCCATCCCTTCATTCTTTCTGGAGTTATCTCCACTGATCTCCAGTAGCATATTGGGCACCTACTGACCTGGAGAGTTCATCTTTCAGTGTCCTATCATTTTGCCTTTTCACACTGTTCATGGGGTTCTCAAGGCAATAGTACTGAAGGGGTTTGCCATTCCCTTCTCCAGTGGACCACATTCTGTCAGACCTCTCCACCATGACCCGTCCATCCTGGGTGGCCCTACATGGCATGGCTAATAGTTTCATTGAGTTAGACAAGGCTGTGGTCCATGTGATAAGATTGGCTAGCTGTCTGTGATTGTGGTTTCCGTCTGTCTGCCCTCTGATGCCCTCTCTCGGTGTCTACCATCTTACTCAGTTTTCTTTTACCTTGGATGTGGGGTATCTATTCACGGCTGCTCCAGCAAAGTGTAGCTGCTGCTCCTTACCTTGGACGTGGGGTAGTATTACAGCTAATCCTATGATTTTATAGTTAGGTGACCAAGGTAGTGACAATCGTGGGGTCATACAGCCACATTAGAGAAGTTGTGACTTGATCAACTCATGCAGTCAATTCCTATGAAGGATGGGATGAGAAGTGAGGATTCTCAACAACCAATTCAAAAGTTCTTTCCAATGAATCAGTCTGTTATGTAATGTGGTTTACACAGACCCTTGCTTGTCTGTCTGAGTGGTCCAAGGACAACAGTAAAGGCATCACATTGGGTCTTTGTAGACATGCAGAAAACCCAGTTTAGGCAAACTGACTCAGAAGCTGCATTTAACAAGATCCCCAGATGATTCACTTGTATCAATAACTAAAATGTTTTAGAAGCCCTGGTATAGACTACTCTTGTAATTTTGGTAACTGATAATAAAACAATAAATAAATGCCAGGAATTCAGTTTAAAATCAATAAGGTTATGTCAAAACAACTGAAAGAGAAGTGAAAAATGCCCCAAATCACTTGTGAGGCAGAGAGTCTAGTTAGGTGGATAGATGTATAAAAAGAAAGACAGCAGTCACAGAGAACCACAGGGACACACTCACACACACTCACACACACATGTGAGCTCTGCCAAAAAAGTACTGCACAAGTTTTAGAATATAGTTCTACTTCAAATCAAATATATCATTGCTATTTTTAAATCAAATAACTAGATTGATTATTTCTTCTCTTGCATAATCTGTTGAAACAAATTGGTTATTAGGATATACATTTGAACCTACTTTCAATTAAGTAAAATATAAAATGTGTAAAAAAAATAACATGGTGTGGTCATGTACATTTAATAATTTACTGATTCACTAAATAATTCATTGATTAATCAGTTATTATAAATTGTGAAAATATAAGTTGCATCTTCAGATACTATTCCTATTGAAATTTTGAACAAAGGGTGGGCTTCTTAGATTCTATGTGGGGACAAGAGAAACGAATTTAGAGTCACACAAACTCACTACAAATCCAAACTCTCCCTTTTAGAAGCTATCCAGTTTTCTAAATTCCCTTGGGCGGGTTTCCAAAATTCTCCACTTGTGTAAAATGGGGATATTAAATAGCACCTTGGAGGGCTGTTTTGATTAAGAAGAAAAAATAGCACCCACAGAGTCCATTATAACTATCCTATGAGTGGAAGGTACAATAATAATTCTAATACTATTTTACGTCTTATTAAAATCTTAGCTAGAACTCGGTTGTAACACTAATAAAATAATCTGATCATTTTTAGAATTCCAACAGGCAGTGTACAAGTTTCAATTACTGGCCTAAGTGAAGCACAAAGGATACTGACATTTTTATAAACTTTTTTAAAAGAAATGCTCAATCCTAATACAACTGATATACATTTAATTAGTAATCTATTGGACAGATCATGTAGTCAGCTTCATTTGACAGATATGGTGAATTAACTCATGGGAACACAAAATACCCCAAATGATTATTTTTAAAAATAATAAAAGAGGAAAACAAGTCAGGATACAAAAGGTCCTTAAAATGTAGCAGTATATCCTAGAATTTCAGGGACGGGACTTAAAAAATTTCAGGGATAGGCTGGATTTAAAAACTAAATAATAATATGTGTTGTTTTTGTTAATCACTAAGTCGTGTCCAACTCTTCTGCGACTCCATGGACTGTAGCTCTCTAGGCTCCTCTGTCCATAGACTTTTCCAGGCAAGAACACTGGAGAGAGTTGTCATTTCCTTCTCCAGGAGATCTTCCTGACCCAGGGACGGATCAAATCCCTGTCTCCTGCTTAGCAGATGGATTCTTTACTCCTGAGTCAACCGAGGAAGCCCCAAATAATAATATTGACTTAACTGTTATATTTTCAGAATTGTCTAATTATGTAAATGCAAAGTGTGTGTGTGTGAGTCACTCAGTCATGTCCAACTCTTTATGATCCCATGGATAGTAGCCTGCCTGGCTCCTCTGTCCATGGAATTCTCCAGGCAAGAACAGGAGAATGGGTTGCCATTTCCTCCTCAAGAGGATCTTCCCAATCCAGGGACTGAACCTGGGTCTCCTGCCTTGCGGGCAGATTCTTTACCCTCTGAGCCACTAGGGAAGCCAGGTTTTCTAATTATCAGAGTTTTCTAATTATGTAAATGCAAAGTACATTTACATACTTAGCTTCATTAAGTTGTCATAGAGCTATGAGTTTTACATACATATCCCAAGTTTTTATATGAGAAAACTGAGGTTCAAAAAACCCAGTAATTTTCTGAAGGTCTTGTGGACGAGAGGTGGGTATTGCTCACCACCCCATTCCTGCCTTGCAAATGCTCAGGAAGGAGTTACCAAACCAAGTTACCAAATTACCCAGGGAATGATGATTTAGCTAAGGGAATCTCTAAGTTTCTTTATGGACTTACCTCAGCTGGGCATCTTATGATTTTTTCGCCAGCTAACTTCTTCTTACCTGTGAGTCTTCAAAATGTGAGCACTACCACTAATTTTTATCCGAAATTCCCTACTGGAAAAGCCCAAGGAAGATTTCCAGGGCCTGGGATGGTTGTATGGAGGCAAAGGAATTAACTCCAGAGCTTGGAAAGTGTGTTACTCAGTCATGTCCAACTCTTTGCGACCCCATGGACTGTAGCCCACAAGGTTCCTCTGTCCAATGGGATTCTCCAGGCCAGAAATACTGGAGTGGGTTGCCATTCCATCTTCCTGACCCGGGGATCGAATCCAGGTCTCCCACATTGCAGGCAGACCCTTTACCATCTGAGCAACTAGGGAAGCCCTGAGCCAACATCCAAAAAAGAAGGACAAGAAGTGGAAAGACAAAAAGAAAAAGAAATAGAAGAAAAATAGCCCAGCTGACAAGCTGCCTAAGCCTCCATCCAAAGGGGCTGGGCCAAGGGATACAGGAAAGCTACATGCAAAGCATTTCCAGGGGATACAGGTTGCTGCTGATTAGTAAGGTCAAGTGTGCAATAGGCCAAACAGCAAGTAAGGAAATGGACTCAGAACCTCCCTATTGGGGTGGAAAGGTGATATCCTTCCCACACACACTAAACAAACAAACAAGAATAGCAGGGGCATTTTTCTTTTCTAGGCTAAGGAAAAGGATGTGATATTTTTATATAATGTATAAGTGGATCTTGTCTCAATCTAGAAGCCCTATTGAATGAACTAGAAACTAAATTTTACAGAACATCAGGCAATATAGAAAGAAAAATTGTAGGCTTTAGATTCAGATGAACCTACGTTAGAATTCTGGTTCTGTGAATTTCTAGCTCTAGGAAATTCTAGATGGTTATATCTGACCCTCGACACCTTTACTTACAAAAGGGAATAATATGTATCTAGCAAAATATTTGTAAGAATTAACTGCTGTTATATTTATTATAAGAGATAGGCATAAGGCACTCAAAAATAGTGGTCATTACTACTGTTATTACTATCATTGTCCACTGAGTTTTATAGTTTGAAGTACAGGAGAATGTACAGATGACAAGTGAATAGCCAGGTGGGTTATCACACATTGAACACATTCATAAAACCACCACTTAGATAAAAATAGAATCAACTCTCCTGCACCCTCCCTGCCAATACAGATGTCATAACAATTATTATTTTTAATACCAGAGACTAATTTTGCATGTATTTGAAATTTCTACAGTGTAGAAATTTGTGCAACTATGTCTTTTTAAAAATTTAGCTTCTTTCACAAATTATTACACTTCTGAGTCTCAGTTGTGTATAGCAGTGGTTCACTCATTTTCATTACTAAGTAGTGTCTTATTTTAATGAGTATTTATGCTTTTGATAAATATTTGAAGTATTTCCAGGTTAGCTATTTACAAACAACGCTTCTCTGAAAATCTTCCTACTTGTCTGATGACATTATTTACACTTCCTAGTCTACACAAACAGGGATGAAATGAGCCGATCAAGAGTATGTATGTATTTGATTTTAGGAAATGCTGCAAGACAATTTTTAAAGGAATTTCTTCCCATTAATCCTTTTACCAACATGTTATGAGACTTCCTGTTTCTCTGAATCCTCATTTTTGTTTGTGTTCAGTTGTTCAATCACGTCTGACTTTTTGCAATACCACGGACAGGAGTTCACCTTGCTCCTCCGCCCATGGGAGCTTCCAGACAAGAACACTGGAGTGTGTTGCCACCTCTTACTCCAAGGGATCATCCCGACCCAGGAATCGAATCCATGTCTTTTGTGTCTCCTGTATCGCAGGCGGACTCTTCTTGCGCTGAACCATCGGAGATTCCTCAGTAACACTTGTTATTGTTATTATTATTATTTTTTTACTGTTTTCGACTGCTTTAAGAAGTCAGCCATGTCTAGTGAGTATGCAGTGATATCTTATGGTTTTTTACTTTGTATTTCACTAATAACTAACAAAGTTGAGCTCCTTTTAATATATTTGCCATTTCAATATTTTCTTATATAAAGTGCCTGTTGAAGTATTCAAACCTCTTCCTAGTTTTCTTCTTTCTTTTTCTTTTTTCCTTTTTCTTGCTATTTTAGTAGAAGATTTTATATATTTAGGATACAAATAATTTGAAAATTAAAAGAAAATATTAATAGCTTGTTCTGTGACATTTCTTCTAGCTGCAGGAATCCCTGAAAATGTGACCTTTGTCAAAAGCAATTTGCAACACTAGTATTCAAGACATTGTCTGGGGTGTATTTATTTCAGATCAAAGATAGCAGGGTATCCCATCCTGTACTAAAATAAGCTACTAAAAAAATAGAGTTGTCAAAAAACAATAGAATTCACAAATTTCATAGACTTATGGGACTTAACAAATTTTCTCTTATAAATTATTTATATGATCTAGAATGCTGATTTGCGGGTGTAGGAACCCCTATTTGTCTCTACTCAACTTTGCACACTAGATAACAGGACCACCTTAGTCTCCATGTGAAAGAAACACAAAAACATTATGATGTTTATATAATTATAACATTGTTACACAGTAAGGGAAGGTGCATTCATATACGGACTATCAATAGTTAACCTTTCCCCCCAGTTTTGTTGAGATATAATTGAAAATATCATGTGGAAACTTCATCTGTAAATCATAATGGTTTGACTCTCCTTCATCATGAAATTATGACCACAATAAGTCTAGTGAACATCCATCACGTCATATAGTTAGTTACAATAAAAGAAAAACATTTCCTTGTGAAGGGAACTTGTAGGATTTACTTCCTTAATAACTTTCATACATATCATTATAAATATAGCAGTGTTCATATATGTATATATGTAGCAATGTTAACTGTAGCTATCATGTTGCACATTATAGCCTTAATATTTATTTTTCTTATAAATGGAAGCTTGTACTTTTGGGCCATCTTCTTCAACTCTTCTCCCCTTCCCCCTTAACTTCAGTAACTGTAATTTTATTCTTTTTTTCTGTGACTTTGCCTTTATTTTTATTATTTTTTTGATTCCACATTTGAGTGTAATCAGTACATATCCATAGGGGACTTGTCCCCTGACCCTCGGGTATACATGCTCAACCACTAAGTCTTGTTTGACTCTTTGCAATACCATGGACTGAAGCCAATCAGACTCCTCTGTCCATGGGATTCTCTAGGCAAGAATACCAGAGTGGGTTGCCATTTCCTTCTCCAGGGGATTTTCCCGACCCAGGGATCGAACTCACATCTCTTGCATCTCCTGCACTGGTAGGCAAATTCTTTACCAACTGTACCATATGGGAAGCTCTCCCTAACCCTCATGGATACCAAAATCCAAGTATACCTTAGTCCCTTACAGTTGTTCCTCTGAATGGGAAATCTGTCATTAAAAGGTGCTAACTATATTTGTTTTTTTCTGACTTATTTCACTTAACATAATATCCTCAAGGTCCATCCATGTTGTAAATGATGGAATTTCCTTGGATTTTTTATGGCTGAATAATATTCCACTATATGTGTTTTATTTATATATAAAACTACTTCTTTATCCATTCATCCAGTACTTAGGCTGTTTCCATGTCTTTGCTATTATTATAAATGATGTTTCTATAAACATGAAGGTGCAGAAATCTTTTTGAGTTTATTTTTGTTTCCCTTGGATACATTGCCAAAAATGGAATTGCTGGATCATATTGTGGTTACATTTTTAAAGTTTTGAGGATTCTCTATATGATTTTCAATAGTATCAGTTTATAATCCCACCAAGAGTATACAGGCTTCCTTTCCCTCCACATCCTCACCTTCATTTGTTATCATCTTTTTGATAATGGCATTTAAAAATTCCAACATCTGAGGTTTTAATAAATAAAACTAAACAATTCAAACTGTCACTGTATGCGTGTGTGCTAAGTTGCTTCAGTAGTATTAGACTCTTTGTGACCCCATGGACTGTAGCCCACCAGGCACCTCTGTCCATGGGATTCTCCAGGCAAGAATACTGGAGTGGGTTGCCATGCCATTCTCCAAAACTGTCACTAGGGGGCTGTATAGAAACAACTGCAAAATAGAAATTTAAATTTGAATAAACATGTATAAGTAAATTTCCCTTCAAGAAGTGTGTGTCCTCTTTAGTATTTGTTTCTGTGTCTTAAACATAAACTTCGGGGGAGGTTCTAAGACTTCAACTTCAGTAACATATATTATACCAAAAAGATCTCTTAAATGTGCGCCTGTCTTATATCAAATGGTGTTCTCAAAAAGGTTCTACAGTGAGATCAGTGTTACTCCAATTTATTATAATATTCTTTATGTAACTCTCTCTCTTCTTTCTTTCTTTCCTTCTTCTACTCCAAGTTTTCCCCTTTCCTCTCTTCCTTTTTCCTCTTTCTTTTCCTCTCTGCCATATTCTCTTCTTGATCTCATGTCAAATTGGATCTACCTGAAATAGAAAAGGAATTTTCTGTACTGCAATATCAATAGATTCCATTCATATTTTCTCCTCTTTGTGAAAAGTTAAAGAAGTAGAAGCAAACAAGTGATTTCACACAAAAAAATCTTTTTGCACAATAATATTTTTTGCAAAATAATAATTTTGCAAATTATTTGTGGATTAGATAAAGTTCATAAAAAGGCATACATGTATAAACTCTCCCATTGTGAAATAATCAAATATTCAATCCCAAACTTCTGCTCCCCAAATTAAATAAGGCAAAATATGAATGTTTTTTAATGATGAATTGAAGAACATAAAAGAAATGAAGATGCCATATGTCTGACATCTCTATGCATAAGCCAATACCTACTTCTGCTTTTTGATGACTCAATAGCAATACTCAAGAGCCCTATCCTTGAAGTCTTTACTATTTCCACAATAAAGGAGAGGAGAAGCTTTTCTTTGTTAAGAGCTTCTCGAAACCTTGTTTCTTTGCCACTCAAGGTCATATCTGCCCTCAGAACACAACACTTGCTCTTGTTCCTCTGAGGTTGCAAAGGCTTCTCGAAGCTTTTGAGAATCAACAGGGCTCTCTGCCAGAGGTGCTTTAAGTTTTCCATTAGTACCCATTCAAGCAGTACACAGTGGGCGGAAGATCTCTTTACCCACTTTTCTATGCAAAATATTTAATGGCAGTTGAGTTAAGTGAAGACATAAACTCTAACATTTATTTCATATTGGATTGTAATTAGTAGAAGTCAATAGTGAGAGATAATAAATAAAAAACTAACATTGTTGACAACTTACTGTGTGTCAAAATTGTTTTAAATGCTGTACAAAAATCTCTCTTCTAGGAATCACAACAGCTCCAGGATGTGGTAACATCAGAGAGGAATCTAGGTTTTAATCTTGGTTACACAGTCTCCCTGGGTGAGGAATACAAGCCACACTCTGGGCCTTAGTTTTCCAATAGGTATTGGCTATCTGCTGCTGCTAAGTTGCTTCAGCCATTTCCTACTCTGTGCGACCCTATTAGTTATCTATTGCTGCATAATTAATGATCTCAAAATAAATCATTAATTCGTGATAAATTATTATCTCAAAATGTAGTAGCTGAAAATAAAACAATGTTTTATTATCTTATAGGGTTCCTGGGGTCAGGAGTCCAAGAGTGGCTTAAATGGGTGGTCCTGGCTCAGGGTCTCTGAGAAGGTCTCAGGTAAAATGTTAGCAAAGGCTACAGACCTCTGAAGTCTTGCCCTGGGCTACAGAATCTATGTTTCGGCTCATTTAGGTGGCAGTTGGAAGACTGTTTTCACTTCCCAGCACGATCTAGGGAGGTCTCTACTCCTCCCAAGGAGACCTTCTCCAGAGAGCCCTTCACAACAAGGCAGCTGACTTTGTCTACAAAGAGCGATTCTAAAGGGAGGTAACGAGACAGAATCGTCACTGCCTTAGTATAACTGAGATTCTGAAATTGCACTTTATCATTTCTCACTGGCGTTTCCCATTCAAAGAAGCAAGTCACTAAGGGCAGCCTACACTTAAATGGAGGGAAATGAGGCTCTACTCTGGAGTGGTAGAAGATCAGAGCATTTGGTATATGGACATAGTTTTAACCTGTTTTACCACCTATCACGACACAGACATTGAGAATGGACACGTGAACACAGTGAGGCGGAGGAGGCATTATTTGGGAGACTGGGATTAACATATGTACTCCTGTGTGTAAAATACACTCTCCATGTGTAAAATAGAGGGCCACTGGAAGTCTGCAGTAATCTATGTACACACACCGCTGATTCCCTAGTCTTAAAGCCAGCCTCACTTTTAAAATCAATACTAGTAGTCATAGCAGTAGTAGAATTTCATTGGCAGTTTGATGAATTTTCACATATGTTCACATCTAGGTAACTACCATCCACATCAAATTAGAGAACATTTCCAACATCCCAGAAGGCATCTCATGCCCCTTAGCAGACACCACTGAACTCCTAAAATAACCACTGTTCTGACCTTTATCACCATAGATTAGTTTTGCCTGTTTATAAACTTCATTTACATAGAATCATACTATGAAGTTTTATTTATCTGATGTTTTTAGTTAGGTGTACCTTACTTTTAAGTGTGTGTGTGCGAGTGCGCACGCTCACTCAATCGTGTCTGACTCTGCGACCCTGTGAACTGTATGTAGCTCAGTGCTCATGGAATTTTCCAGGCAAGAATACATGAGTGGGTTGCCATTTCCTACCTCAGGGCATCTTCCTGACCCAGAGATTGAAACCGCATCTCTTGTGTCTCCTGCACTGGCAGGCAGATTCTCTACCACTGTGCCACCTGGGGAGTGTAGTGGGTAGTTATCTTAAGTCCAGACAGAAGTTCACCTAATCAAAATGTGACTGGTACAAGTGTTTGGAATTCTTAGCGCAAACACACACATACACACACACAATATGTATGCATATATATATATATATGTACGTATATGTATATCAACATGTGTATATATACACACATAATTTTCTAAGGGATTGGATGTTACTTTATAGAAGTAGCAAGAACAGTAGCATATTGGGGAGCTAAAGTAAACATCTGGATTTTTTTTCAGACAGAGACCCTTGGTTATTTTGATTCATTGTACAAATATTTATTGTTTTCTTTTAATGCACTAGGCACTGAAAGGCATGATTGGAATAGAAACATCAGCAGGCAAGATTTATAACCAAAAGCACCTCCAGCTTACTGATTCAGGGATGATTATAACCACAATGTTACAGGAGCTCTCTTGGAAAGAAGCAGACCAAGAACAGGAGCTCTAGCTTCAAGAAGGGCCAGAGAAGAGATGTTGAACGATGCTCCGGAGGTTCTAAATGAGTAACTAGGAGTTCAACACAGAGATGGGTTTTACTAAAAGAAAGGATGCAATAGCAATACAGTTTTTTAGGAAAAAACAGGCATAGCATGTTTGAGAAACAGCAGGGGTGGGATGACAATTGGGGAAAATGAGGCTGCAAGGGTCAGTGGTGTTCAGGTCAAAAATCCCTGTGCACACCATGGTTAGGAGCTTGTATTTCACCCCACTGGTCATTTAGAGCCATTGAAAGGTTTTAAGAGGAGGTGACAAGATCTGATTTGCATGAAAATAACTCCAGCAGCAATTTAGATATTGAGACAGAAAAAGGAGAAAATGGGAGCAATAGGGCCAGCAAAGAGGTAAATGATGATGAAAATGAGCCATAATGATGACCTGGATGCTGGCTGGCCCCAGTAATGGGCAAAGAAAGGAGGGAAGGCAGGAATTCCCTGGCAGTCCAGTGGTTAAGACTTCACCTTCCAATGCAGAATGTGAGGTTCAGTCCCTCCTTGGGGAGAAAAGATCCCATATGTCCAAAAAACATCAAAAACCAGAAGCAATATTGTAACAAATTCTACAAAGACGTTAAACATGGTCCACATCAAAAGAAAGAAAAGAGCAAAGGCACTTCAGAGCTGTTCCTGAAGCTTATACAGTTGCTTCCTTGAGAGAGGTTGCAAGCTCAACTCTCACGTCTTGCAGAAATTCTTTTCAGCCACCTTGGAACCGTAAGAGTACCCAGATGGCATTCCAGAGGTCCCCGAGTCTCCTGACACTGTGTGTGCATTTGTGTTAGTCACAGGCATGTGCTCTGTGGGGACATGGAGGCACTTTTCCTGTGCTGAGGTTTATGACTGACAAAGTTTTAAAACCATTGCATTAAAGGGTCATTAATGCAGGTTTGGGGCTTCCCAGGTGGCATGAGTGGTAAAGAACCTGCCTGCCATGCAGCAGACCTAAGAGATAGGGGTTCAATCCCTGGGCCAGAACGATGCCCCGGAGGAGGGCATGGCAACTCACTCCAGTATTCTTGCCTGGAAAATCCCACGGACAGAGGAGCCTGGCAGGCTACACAGTCCATCAGTTTGCAGAGAATCGGGCATGACTGATGCGACTTAGCACGCACACATGCAATGGAGGTTTTGAGCGTAAACATTGAATTATGTAAATTACTGTGTAACTGAGACCTATCTTTGTTTACCAAACAACGCAGATATTTTAAAATACCTAAATTGTTTGTTATTGCTATGGCAATAAACGGATAATGTTAAGAATAGGAATACTTTTACCTCTTTTTACTTAAACTCCTAAAATTTAGCACAGTGCTTGGCTGGCACATATTTGGTGTTCAACATCTTGTTGAGTGCATGAAATTAGTAACCCAATGTACAAATAGCTCCTGTCGACAGAGGATGTTAAGAACCACAGTGTTGCACTGAGGGTTAGGTTAAACTATAGACTGAACACACTTCTGTAGTACTTCATGCTGCGGAGTAAGTATTCAGTACATGGGAGCTGTTAATCGTGTTAGCCTTGTCTTCAATAACACACAAATTCCCATCTAACAATATCCATAAGAAAATCATTAAACCTTGAATAAGGATCAGGGTAATAATTTTCCAAACATTGATTTTAAAAATGCTACAAATGATAGGAGCTAAAATTGCTGTCAGAAAGAAATGTTCAAAAGAAAAATTTTGATTACTTTTAATTAGCTTTTGATCTTCCCTTCACCTGCCTTTTATCCTCTCTATAATAAAAAAATAATGAGGGAAAAATGAGTCAAGGTACTAAATCAAAATGAAACAGTTACATAAAATTCTGTCTAGAGAATTCACTCACATCACATAAACATTTCTGATTCAAAGTGTTATAAATGGTATAAGTTCCTTTCTAACAAAGCATTCTAAACAAAACAGTCTCTGGAAGGTTTCCAAAGAAATTTAAAAAAAAAATATGGAAAAAGTACACTGACATAACATTTCTGCTTACAGTACAGGGAAAACAATCCTTAAGACTAAATGCAATAAACAGGAATAAGAAGGATCTGGCATGTGAGTCTCCGAATATTGTTATATTAGGGAAAGGGGGCCCTTTATATTGTATATTTTTTCCTTCTGAACACAGTATTGTTTAAGAGAAACAGAATTCCAATTCTCAAGTCTGAAAGCAGAAATCGAGGAGAAACATCTTGAGCATCTTCCACAAATTCCTTCCCCATCTGTCTTCTAGCTCTAGCCTCCAGTATCTGAATTGAGACTTTACCAACATAAGATTAATGAATTATTACTGGGAATAATAAAATGCCTTTTCATTAAGACATGTTGATCAGGATTTAAAAAAATTATTTGTGTCAAGTAGTGCAACTTAAAAAAAAAAAGAATCAGCAGTAATTTTTAATTCTTAATATTCATCATTCATATTAAGGAATTCTATTCCATTAAAAGAAAGAATGTTCTTTTAAATGCCCTTTTATGCATCTCTTATTTTTAGGTGAATATTGATATAATTTTTTTCGTGACTGTTAGAATAAGGTAACTGGCTTCCTAAAAATAAAAAGTGCCTGGGATCAGGGCCAAGATTAGTAAGTGGAAAACTGTATGTTACCCAGATTATTTTGGGCACTTTGTGACTACATAGACTTTTGTTCCTGAACTACCTTTTGGTTACTGCTAGTAGGAAAAAAATATTTGTGTTTTGATATCCACTTTTCTGTGAAACATGGATCTCTTAAGAAGCAAGTTTAAGTAAAAGTGTTTATAAACCCTCTTGCCCCACCCCACATGCATAAGACCTGACAGAAGACAGCAAACCAAACACAGAGATCCAGAGTGATAATTTCAAAGAGAATGAGGTCCTGGGGCATCAATCAATAAAAGCTTGGTAGTCTGTGTAAATGTGTATGTGAGGAATCAGACCAAAGACAGACCAACCAATTCAAGGCCAACTGGGCAACATAATATTGGCACCAAGAGACTTTCACTGGGTCCAGTGTCCTATAGCCACTATCTCTGAAGTCATCCTGTAAAATAATTTTTGAGGTCATTAATTTGTAGGCACTTTTGGTCTAAAACCTTTCTGATCTTTAAATTCCTTTTCCCTAAAACACAAATTTTCTCAGTTCTCTCAAATCAAAAAACAAGACACAGGAAGACAAGACTTAAGTAGTCATTGCTGCATGATATTGATCACCGTGACCTTTCTCTTCAACCTCCCACCAAGATGGTCATCTGTGAAGATCCTGGTGATATCTATGTGACCCCAGGCACTTGAATCTCAAAAATTTGGAATGTCAAATAACAATGTTCCTTAATATATAGTCCTTGGGGCAATATTTTTCCATCTGTCTTATCTTCTGACTCTCCCTTATTGTTACTTATTTCCTCAAGGGGACTGTACTTTTTACTGGAACTCATATTTGGTTGGAGTTGGTTTATTTGCACTTTGAGTACTATGTGTTCAGGATTGTGAAAGTGTCTCTGTAGAACCGTTTACACTTCCCTTGCTAGAACCTCAAGGGCTTCATGAATTTTGGAGCCTATTGGTATTGTATTCTTGGATTTGACTAGTACAGAGTAAATATGACCTCATTTCCATGCACAGTACCTGACAATGCTTTTCAGGTTCTTGTGGGAAAATTTTCCCTGTTGAATCACAAATTGAAAGCCACTCAGTCATGTCCAGCTCTTTGCAACCCCATGGACTATATAGTCCATGGAATTCTCCAGGCCAGAATACTGGAGTGGGTAGCCTTTCCCTTCTCCTGGGGATCTTCCCAACCCAGGGATCAAACCCAAATCTCCTGCACTTCAGGCGGATTCTTTGCCAGCTGAGCCACCAGGGAAGCCCAAGAATACTGAAGTGGGTAAAGGGTATCCGCTCCAGTATTCTGGCCTGGAGAATTCCATGGACTGTATAGTCCATGGGGTCACAAAGAGTTGGACATGACTGAGTGACTTTCAGTTTCATGGGAAAATTTATTCTCCATGAACAATGGATAGACGGTAGGCTTACTTGTCACCTTCTATCTTTTGATCAAGTTACTCTAGGTTCTGTTCAATGGACTTGGGCTATCCTTTGAAAATCCCAAATTTGTGCTGCCCCAGACATCTCCTGCATGCAAGATCAGGTGTCTTGATTCTCAATGGTTTTTTAATCTTCTATACATATAAGACAATTTCTCAGGTCTAATACTTTCTGGCAGCATAAGTGAAGTCAACTAGTTTGAGACTGACTTTATCACACCTATCAATTTCCCTCTCATTTTCTTTAAACTCTTTCAGATGCAACCACTGATGCTGTTAGTGGTATGGAGCAGGACCCTGTGGGGTTCCTGGGCACAGAAACATTTCTGTTCCCTGTTTTCTGTAGGGAACAGACTCCAGCCTCTCTAACTTCCAAATGGTTCTAAGCAAGGGAGGAGCAGCCAAAAATCATCTGAGGCTCCATTAAAGGAACCAGAGAAGCTCATCAAGAAGATTACCTGAGGCCAGATTAGGTGAGTACAATGAGCAGGGCACCCTAATCTTATCAGAAACTCCACCCTTGAACATTACTTTAAAACTCCTCATCAAATCCTCCTGGGTTAGGACAAATAGTTTTCGAGGGCAGGAGCCCACTGTGCCTCCCTTTGTCTGCAAAGCAATAAAGCTATTCTTTTCTACTTCACCAAAAATTCTCTCTGCAGTTCCATTTAGCACTGACGCACGGAAGCCGGGCTTTCAGCATCACAGGTGGTGCTGTTATTATTATAGTATTATTAGGCACTAATGTTAGTGGATATAGGCAATGTTGGTTTGCCTTGTTACCTGAATCACAGTTCAGTGTTCTTTCCTTAACTATGGCATTGGCCTACCATCTATTTTGTGCATTTCATTTATTAAAACCAAGACCTTTACAAAAAGGAGTGATTATTATAGCAAGGCCTGTTAAGAGACAACTTTTATGCAGATGAACTTTTACCAAGACTATTAAAAATCACACAATGTAAGTAAAGGAGGTAATTGCTTATTTCACTTATGCAAAAGGGTGTCTCTGGTTGCACTCACATAATATCTATTTTCTATAGATCAATTGCTTCCTTGCTTGTTCATTTACTAGGGAAGTCCTTCTGGAAATATTTATCCATCACCTCAATGCTGTTAGGCACTGCCCTAGGTATTGGAATCACAAGATGACTAAGAATGTGTCCCTTTTCTTAAAGAATTTTCAAACTAAATGGCTATGGATTCAGAGATCAAAGATAGCCATTGAGACACAAGGATGTAAGCTTAAGAAAGTCAGACATCATCCCAGCACTGGTACTTAACATAAATGGACAGGAATGGACTGGGCTTACCAGTGTAGATAACAGAGTGGTTAGAAATTAATATGCATGGAGTAGAGTTTGAGACAGTGTCCAGCAAGATGCAAGGTCCTGAAAGTTACAAGGGACTATACCATACAAAGGTCTAGAAAGTAAGCAAGGGTAGTGGTGCTAATGAAAAAAAATTAGGCAAGGGATTGTACAATCAGACTTTGTTTTCTAGAAAGAATTAAGTTGGTGATGGACAGGGAAGCCTGGCATGCTGCATTCCATGGGGTCACAAAGAGTCAGACATGACTGAGTGACTGAACTGAACTGACTGATGACAATGAGACCCAAATGTCTGACCACATGAACACACGTTGTTATAAGTTTCTTTCTTCATCTTGACCACCCCAACAAGCACAATTTGAAGACAATTTAGCCAGAAGTCATGAGGGTGTTCAGTGAAGATTTTTTTTTTCTCTTTCATGTGTTTATGGACAGCTCTGAAACTGCAGTCTATGGATGGAGAATGCGGGGCTTGATTAAATCAGGCAGTGCTCATGAGGTCTCAACCATGGTCAGGTTTGAGCTGGTTGCAGAGATGGAGTCAGAAGACAAAAACATAGGCCATGTTGAATCCTGAGCTTAAAACGGAAAAATCAGAATCCAAATGTGGAGCTTATATTTAGCAAACAGTAAACTGCACTTTCTCAGTTTGGTTCCAAATTGCACAAAAGAAGAGATAGGGAGACAGTTAAGTTTCTTGCATATTATTCTGTAGTGGACTTTCAGATCTGTTTTTGCATTTGAAAGATGAATTTTTTGTTTCTTAAAGATGCTGGGACTTCCCTGGTGGTCAAGTGGTTAACAATCTGCCTTCCAATGCTGGGGGCACAGGTTCAATACCTGGTGGGAACTAAGATCCCACATGCCTCTAGGGCACAGCCAAAAAATAAAAATGAATAAAGTAACAATAAGAATAATAAAATATGTTTTTAAAGATTCATATTTCTGATACTTTGTAATCAAGTAGATCCTCCCAGCCTTCTCCTATGGTATTTATTGAGTAATTAATCAGCGTATTTAAATTCATAAAAGCAACTTGAATGTCAAGGCCTGATATTTTGATTTTTTAATATAATATGTCATAGGAATGAGACAGGTTCTTTGCCCTAATTCAAGGTAAATATATCAAGAATTTTTTTGCAAAATAATGATTGATTTTATTAATATACCACTAGAGGTACAGCATGCCAATAATATCTTATACTGAAATTAATAATAAAACATTGAGCTGTGATGGCCCCTAGCTTGGTTATGTTAGTGCCGTCTTTTTCTTAAATTTATTCTCAGTGAGATCCAATATATAAAAATGTATTTCTATGGGAAAAAAATATCTGTAGTGAGTCAGAAGGAAGATGTGATGATAAAAAAAAAAAAAAAAAAAAAGCAGTTATCTCCCCAGGCTCCTCATGGTCTATTCTTCAAAGTCTCAGCCAGGAAAATAAACAGGTTTGGTTGGAGTCTGCTTCTTCTGACACCTTAAACTATTAGACATTAGCCCTGCCATGAGAGAGAGTGAGAAACAAGAAAGGAAACATGCTTCTTGAGAAAGTGTCCATTTAGAAGTGATTGGCAATATTCTGATGGCTAGATTTTTCACATCTCTTGACAACCCAATGATATTTCTTCACACCTTTTGCAGATGTCAACCTGCCAAGCTGCTGCAACTCATTCTGTGGTTCATATACCATCCAGCTGAGTGAGGCAACACTCTGAGGGAACCTACTGACACAGAAGTTGCTGAAAAACAACTAAACTGCTATTAAAAATTGCTTAGACCTCAGGTCTGCTCTTGGCGGCTCTCTTTGCCTCACAGCGATGTTTTCTGTGCATTGGGTTGGATTAATGATTCCAATAAGACTATGTGCTGGGAAGTATAAAAATTTCAAGGAATCCTCAACTCTGCCTGATTTTTTTTTTCTTTTAAATGAATAAACTTTAATTTTTAGAGCAGCTTAATTTCACAGCAAAATTGAGTGGAATGTACAGAAAATGGAAGGTCTTGTATATTTCCTGTCCCCATGTATGCACATTATTAAGTTGTTAGGCAGTGTTTATTCATCATTTAGGATCTGCTACCCTTGTTTTCCTAACCAGAAAATTGGTAGGTTTTCTGATTAGGAAGACTCTGTGTTGCTCTTCTCAGCATCCCACCTATGGGAGGAGCCTAATATGCTTTGGTTAACTATTCCAGATGCCTATAAGGTCCTTAAGATGATGTCGTATGTGGAGATGCTTTATCCCATGAAGTTTGATATGGTGGGAATGGCACTGATTTTGGAATCAGACATCCTCCCCCTTTAATTTACTAACTACTCAATTTACTCTTCAGAGTTTCTTTTTGATTCCTGTAAAATAAATAAAATATTACTGCATTGTGAGGAGTGTTACAAGAGAACGGGTTTACTGAGAAAGTGGGTGATACACATCTAGAACAGACTTTGATGAGGAACTTAGGTAGTGTTCTCTTCCTCCTTCACTCCCTCCAACCCCTGGCTCTATTCAATGTTAATTTTATACCTTCTTTCCTGGAATTTATGTACTTTATCTTGTGTAAGTGTTCAACTTAAATGTATAAGTATATAAATTGATAGCATATATCACTGAAGCTTGGAGGAAAAAGAAAGGAAGGTTGATAAAGGAGGATCATAGAGAAAGTAGAAATAGAATCATTTGTTTCAGAAAATGAGAAATGTTCTTGGGCACTGCCAAAGGCAGCTCTTGGGAGAATCATATACACCTCAGTAGCTTCACTACATTTAAACTTGAAATGTACATGAATAGCGGGGCCTTTGACATGATTATGTAAATATATGCAAAGCTAGTCTATACTGTAGTCTCCAGAAGGAAATCTCTCAGCCTTACCAAGGACCTTTTAATACCCCCTTACTAGACTCAGATGTCAAAAACATCTCTAGTTTTCAAGTTATTAGTTTAGTGTGAAAAGTGGGAGTGGGGGCATCTGGCCTCTCATTTTGGCTCTTGTGTAACCTATTATCTATTCTTGGGCAAAACATCCAGTCCGTGATGAAGCTGCTTCTTTAGGGGCATAGTAGCCATGCTGCTTCCTTCACAGAGTTGTACTAAGAATCAAGTGTAAAATACATAAACACGGCACAAAGATGACTATGTGCAATTTATCAGGGGCAGTGGGAAACAGTCAACTTTAAGTTACAGGAATATGGCCACTCTAACAAATAAAGGAATGACAAAATAGAGAAGAAATAGAGGAAACGAGGGGAACAGTGGGGGATCAAAGTGATACCTGCTCTAAGAAGTACAAAGGAATGATTTTAGAGAACATACAATGTAAACCAAACCCAATTATATCAAAGTAGCTGAACAGTATTGTTTACACCAAAGACATATTTTACCCTGGTTTTTGATGAAAAGGAGATTGGGTAGTTTCATTGCAAAATTAGGTTTGCTTTTAAGAACAATAAATTTATGAAATAGGCTACAAACATGTCTTGGAAAGCCAGACACTGTAATGGTGGCTGATTAAATACACTCAGTGACTTACCATTTGAGACAATCTCCCTCCATAGGAAAAGGAATAATGTTGCAGGAAAGACATTGAGGAGGCAGAAGGGATTGACTGGAGCAGAATGATAAATGAGAATGGAGGTTATATTACTTTGGAGAGCTACAAAACAGAGATTGCAATAGTTGAAGAAAAAGCATTGAAGAGCGGAGATATGATTGAAGCTTTTAAGATGTTAAAAAGGATAGTAAAGGTCAATATAGATAAGCTTTGCCAATGATAATCACAAACACTGAAATTTAAGGACACATTCTAAAAATAAGCAGTGGATAGAAAATGACTTTGTGTTTGTTCAGGAAATCCCTGCATCCTCTGTCCACTCCTAAATTATCTTTATTTTGTTGAACAATCATAGCACAAGAAGGCATGGGCTCAAAAACCTTATTCATCATTGTGAAAAAAAGGACATGGATTCAAGCCAGAATTAAAATAGCAATTTATAAAATGTTCCTGAGGCTGCACATTTATTACTATAGAAGACTAGTGATAGTAACATGAGGAATATGTGTTGTTGTTGTTCAGTCACCTAGCTGTGTCCAACTTTTGCAGCCCCATGGATGGCAGCACACCAGGCCTCCCTGTGCCTCACCATCTCCCAAAGCTTGACCACGTTCACACCCGTTGTATCAGTGATGCCAAGCGTCAAGTGGGTATTCCTTGGTGGCTCATAAAGTAAAGCCTCCGCCTGCAATGCAAGAGACCTGGGTTTGATCCCTGGGTTGGGAAGATCCCCTGGAGAAGGAAATGGCAACCCACTCCAGTGTTCTTGCCTGGAGAATTCCATGGACAGAGGAGCCTCGTGGGCTATAGTACACAGAGTTGCACATGTGGGTATTACCAGCCTGGGATTACTTTAACATTCATTTATCATCTTGAGCAGTTCAGAACATACAAGGAGCTGGTGGAAATTAAAAGCATAAATGTGGTGAGGGCACATTCATGGTGACACCAAGCAGGACTCTGTGGGGCTCTCCCTAGTTCAAATCCTTTCTGTATCCTCCATTTCTTGCTTGTAGGAAATAGGCTTCATTCAGCCTCCACAACCTTACCTGAGTTCCAAAGGGCAGATTCAAATAGTTGCTAATTAGGGAAAGGAGGAGATGTGGAAGCAAGGGAGGAGCAGTCAAAAAACTATCGTGCAACCATGTAGCAGGGTCCTGGTTCCTCTTCAAGGAATGCATATAATGATATCTTTGAGTTCTTCTGTGGGAACTGAGGCCGCCACCCAGGTAGAGGATGGCAACTTCAGGCTGAGCACAAGATTCCTGGAGCACCATCCTGACACCTCCCTGGGAAGAAAGCACATACACTGCAGCCCTCTCCTGAAGCCTATAAAAACTTTCCCTCCAAAACCATCAGAGACCTCAGGGGTTTTGAGCATGAGCCACCCATCTCCTTACTTGGCCCTGCAATAACCATTTCTCTGCTCCAAACTCTAGCATTTTGTCTTGTCTGTGCATCAGGATCGTGGACTTGGGTTCAGTACCAATGGCATGAGCCTCAAACAACTTTGTGCTCCAATTTTTGTTTTCATCCCCATCCAGACATCCTTATTCTCCTGACAGTGGGCAGATTTTGTCAACTGTACCCTATTACAGAGCACCTCTAATTTTTACTAGTGTCTCTCCTTTCTCTTGCTCTAGGTCTGGTCAGCAGTCATTCTGTTTCTCAGGTTTTCGATTGCTTCTTTACTTTTGTCTTTAAGGATTGTCTTTACTTTCTAGTAGTTTAGAATTGCATTTAAAGAACATTTGTGATATTTTATTCAGCATTTCTAGTTAATTTTTTAAGCAGCCTCCCATATTGCTTTATTTTCTGGGGCTCCAAAATCACTGCAGATGGTGACCAAAGCATGAAATTAAAAGACGCTTGTTCCTTGGAAGAAAAGCTATGGCAAACTTAGACAGTATGTTAAAAAGCAGAGACACTTTACCGACAAAGGTCCATATAGTCAAAGCTATGGTTTCTCCAGTAGTCATGTATGGATGTGAGAGTTGGACTATAAAGAAGGCTGAGTGCCAAAGAATCTATGCTTTGAACGGTGGTGTTGGAGAAGAGTCTTGAGAGTCCCTTGGGCTGCAAGGAGGTCAAACCAGTCCATCATAAATGATATCAGTCCTGAATATTCATTGGAAGGACTGATGCTGAAGCTGAAGCTCCAATACTTTGGCCACCTGATGCAAAGAACTGACTCATTGGAAAAGACCCTGATGCTGGGAAAGACTGAAAGTAGGAGGACAAGGGGAGGACAAAGGATGAGATGGTTGGATGACATCACCGACTTGACGAACAATGAGTCTGAGCAAGCTCTGGGAGTTGGTGATGGACAGGGAATCCTGGCATGCTGCAGTCCATGGGGTCACAAAGAGTCAGACACGACTAAGTGACTGAACTGATCTGAACATATTGCTTGGAAACACGAGTTTTTGAGTTTCTATGAATCTTTCAGTAAATAAGATAAATAATAAAATAAA
The DNA here is from genome assembly GCF_019320065.1 of Cervus canadensis. Lineage (NCBI taxonomy): Eukaryota > Metazoa > Chordata > Mammalia > Artiodactyla > Cervidae > Cervus > Cervus canadensis. The sequence goes on from NC_057400.1 coordinate 11,713,382, forward strand.
ATTGATACTTTTACCCAGTTATGGGATTGGTGAGCAGTGACAGAAAGTTCCACAAATGCTATTGACTTAAATGTGCATCCTTAAGACTTGAGAAAAAAAAATATGTTCTTGCACAGTCACTTCAGAGACTTTCTTGGGTAAGGAAAGACCTTTATCTGTCATATCCTGATCTATGTACATTGGTTTCATGAGTGATTCCTCTCCATCCTAAGTAATCTCTTTCTTCTCCTATAGGCTCAGTCACTCATTTCCTGGCCACGTAATTCATGATTAGTTCAGAAACCCCAAAGGATATGGACATGAAGAGTTTCCTGCCAGCGTTCCTTCTGTGGGCTCAGTACAAACAGCCAGGACATCACTGGTAGAGTATCATTAGCTCCACTGCATCCAGCCTACTCATTGGTGCTTTCTGAAAAGGAAGACTAAAGAATCCTTACTTGTAGGTAAGATAAAAATGTTGCCCAAATAATGCAATTTCTCATATATCCTTCCCTCCACTCCTCTCAGAAAAGTCTGTGAAACTCCATTTCCAGTATCTTCTATCCACTCTATTATATTTAAAGTGGCATTATGTCCTGGTCTGCCTAAGAAAACTCAAGCTTTCATATGTGGTTCTGGAATAATCATTAAAGTGCCTTCTGCTACTCTCAAAGGTAAACTGGCATAGAAAATAAATTATATGATAACTCTAGCTCTAGTTCAGTTCATATGTGAAGCTCATGGAAGTTAGTTAGCTGTCTTCTCCCTCATCACTGAGTCAGTCTTGGAGTGACGTCATACTCCTTTTCCCTTGGTGTGCCTCACCTTGAGCTGAGCTTCTTCTCCAATTTTCTCCATTTATCCAAGATTCCTTTATCCTCTGCCAGACCCTGAACCGACACATCACAGAAAATTCCTAGACTTCTGTGTGCCTCCTATTCATGGCTTCCCATGTTTACCATCTGTGCTGGTTCAATAGGATTGAATTTTCACTTTGATTCTTGGTTCCTTGGTAGAGCTGTTAACTGGTCTAACATTCTAATTTTTCTCCCGTCCTGGAAATTGACTCTGAACCCAAACTAGTACTTATCTTCCCAGGAGAGATGCTAATCATAGCTTGGTTCTATATCAATCCATTCCTCATCCCTAACTTTCACACGGAACCTCCATTTGAAATAAATTAATATCAATTTCTGAATCCAGTCTCCTGAAGGCAATCATTAACCAGATCATGCTCAAATTGATCGCATCCTATGGATGTCTGCCTCAAGACACAAGGTACCGCTAAACCTCTGAAACGAATCCCACTATACTGCCTAGATTACCTGGTCTTACTTGATATCTATTATTATTACTATTATTTTGGCTACCAACTTTACATGGACAATAACCCAACTTGTCAAAGTTAAGTTTGCCTGAATCTCAATCATATTTAATCTGATAATATATCTACAAACCAATATGAAGGGGAAAAATGTCAAGTTTCATTTAGTTACACAATTATTTTGATCAGTTTTCCCTTCTTGATAGGTAACTAGTAAACAGTTATTGTTTCATGATAAGCAGTTACTTAAATACCATGTGGTTTAAAAAACAGTATATATTCAAAACTTATTATTGAGTCTCTACTGTGTGGTCCTGGATTAGGCTCAGTGTGAAATACAGAAATAAACATGACATATACCCTATCCCTAGCAGCTTTCACTTCGCTAGAATAACTTGTTTAGTTTAATATATTTTGCATATGTAAGGCTGATTTTATGTGCCCTTGGCGCAGATGCAAATATGGCTCAGAAAAGTCCATCTGCCCAGAATTCTAGTCATAGTTAAGTGAGTCACATGCAAGACTTATGAAAAATCACACTAAAACCACAAACTTGTCAAAGAAGTTGTTTAATAGTGTGACAATAAAATTCCTTTCCCTTATGTTGATTAGTGAGAGAAAAAACAACCACAGAGCATAAATACTCTGTGACTTCTGGCATCAAACACAGTTAGAGGATGGAAAACAATAGGCAACCTCTAACTAAATAGAATGACAACTCTTTTTGAATAAATGTATTATGCAGATGACTTTGAATGTTGGAATTTTAAAGATTTTCTTTTCATTTGTTTCCTTATTTTAAGTAAGATGAAAAGGGAGTATGTTTGGAGGGTTTGAGTGTATTTTAAAATTTGAAATCTATTTAGTTAGCTGCAGAGAAATGTAGTGAAAAGAGTATGGGTCAGAATCGGAAAACCTAGACCATGCAGTCCATGGGGTCGCGAAGAGTCGGACACGACTGAGTGACTTCATTTCACTCACTGTGAATTCAGTTCTACATCCTGTCCTAATAACTGGCCAAACATAATTCCTCTGGTCCTCTGTATGCATGCCTCTTCTTTGAGCAATAGATTTCCTTAATCTTCTCTTTTTATAGATTGTATTCCTCCCTCCTTTCAAAAATTGTTCTTACTAATCTTTTCTGTTGGGAAAACCAAATCAATCCAAACCAAAACAAACAGCTTCCATCCATCCAGTTAATCCCTAATTGCTCTTTAAGGGCCAGCTCACAAGATATGTATGCCTTATGAATATTTTTGAAAGATTTCCTCAAAACTGCTACTGGGTACTGGCTTACTTACATTGTTTTACTGTTTAACAGAGTTAATGTGAATTCCTGTAAGGAGAGAGACGTTACTCTGAATTTAGCTTTACATAAACATGGAGTGAACCACACTTCCTGAAATGCTGTGTAGACCAGCATATCTCTCTTGTCATGCATAAAATTGCCCCAATTCTTTTTTTTTTTTCTATTATGGGTCTTGAATATGCAATGTTACTGAAGAGTTTATTAAAAATAATTTTTAAAATCCTGTATCTTCTCTGAATCTTCTTAGATTGATCAGAATTTTACAGCTTTTCATGTTTCTGAAATGTTTACTCAAAGTAAGGACTTTGAGTCTTTAAAATTTCTCCCCTTTGGCTTCACTGTGCTGAAATTGATTTTCTCTCAATTTAGGTACTTATAAAGAGAAGAGAATAAAGGTGAGTGGAAAGAAAAGGGACAGTTTTGGCAACAAAATTGCATATGAAAGCAGAATAAAGTAGTTTTAAAAGAAAATTTATATGTATGACAGTTGATAAGTATCAAAGTTTCCTTAAAAAACATAAAGGGAAAATATTCAGTTGCTTAAATCATTAAATTGGCAGAGTTCATTTTATTCATAGTACTATTCTCAGTCTGAATGAACAACAATTATTTTTCAAATGACCATAATATTTTTGTCCTAACAACTTTTGTTGATGAGTGCTAATAAAATTTGATACACAGAGTAACTCATGGAAATACTACATATGTGTGTGTTTACCTGAAGTCATTTAAGTTGATATTACTTTCTGTGGAATCTATTATAGACTTCTGTGGATAGGAATGTTAAAACTAAGATCACAAGGAAGCTATTTTCCAACTTAAATTCATCTCTCCCACATCATATTTTATTTATTTATTTATTTATTTATTTTTTGTCACCTTGACCCTTTGCTGTGACTTTGGGTGTCTGCCAAACACACACCTGGCCCCCAGGAGCCAGAGAGGCTAAACGTGGAGCAGGAGCTGCTCATCAGATGAAAGTGAAAGTGAAGTCGCTTAGTCCTGTCACTCACTGCGCCCCTTGGACTGTAGCCCACCAGGCTCCTCTGTCCATGGGATTATCCAGGCAAGAATACTGGAGTGGGTTGCCATTTCCTTCTCCTCCCACATCATATTTTAAAACAATGTATTTAATTGTCATTCATCTAGATATCCCCCATGTGGCAACACAAACTATACAATTTTGCCATCCCATATATAATTGCTAAGATAAGGTAAGCAACAACTTAAATTGCAGTGAGATGAAGTATTTCTGTTAATAAGGATGATTTTTAATAGTATACTTATCAAAATTCTATTATCAGAGTTGAGATCATATTAAATCATTAAAATATATATCATAATATTAGAAAAAACAGAGTATAGTTTTATGTATATAAATGTGGCTAATTACATGAACTATAACTAACAATACCAAAAATATCCTCAAAGTATTTGCTAAAATGTAAAATTATATCTAAATAAAGGAACCTAAGGAAAGGCTAAGGATGTACCAGATGGGGAAAAGTCAACCCAAGCCCAGAGAGATCTATAACATGGAGAGGAGTGGAGCAAAATGCATGGATGAAGTATACAAGGTTCCAGGAACCAGAAGAAATCTTCTGGGATCAGACACAAGAACGCCAAAGGTCATCCCTGAAATGCACCTTTAGGATTTACGGGACTGACAAAAGGCGTGGCCTTGGAAAAAGGTGCTGTGGGAACCTTTCAGTGATTTTAAATACCAGCCTTGCCTTAGGAAAGAGGTGAAGTTCAATGTCATTACAGAATTTTGCTGTGAATGCTGTTATTGCTCAGCAGGTATCCAAATATCCCCTTGTTTTCCTTGAAGTCAGAATGTGTGTGACTGAGTGCACGCCAATGAGTTTGGTGGAAGAGCTATGGGCCTAGAGGTCTGGCCTTAAAAGTACCCATGTGGTCTTTCTGCTGTCTCATTTCCAGTGTGGAGAGCTTAAGCATACATGTTTCAGATGCTGCAGCTACAACATAGAGAAGAATCATCATTGACTCATTCAGATTGGACTTACATAAGTACAAATTATCCTTTAATTTGTTATGCCAGTGAGATTTTAGCATTTGTTACCACAGCACTGTTTATTCTAAATTGACCTTAAAACATAAATTGACCAAAATTCTCCTAGCCAGGGTTCAACAGCATGTGAATTGTGAACTTCCAGATGTTCAAGTTGGGTTTGGAAAAGGCAGAGGAAGCAGAGATCAGATTGTCAACGTCTGCTGGATCATAGAAAAAGGAAGAGAATTCCAGAAAAACATCTACTTCTGCTTTATTGATTACACCAAAGCCTTTGACTGTGTGGATCACAACAGACTGTGGAAAATTATTCAAGAGATGGGACTACCAGACCTGCCTCCTGAGAAATCTGTATGTAAGTCAAGAAGCAACAGTTAAAACCAAACATGGAACAACAGACTGGTTCCAAACTGGGAAAGGAGTATGTCAAGGCTGTATATTGTCACCCTGTTTATTTAACTTATATGCAGAGTACATCATGTGAAATTCCAGGTTGGATGAAACACAAGCTGGAATCAAGATTGCCAGGAGAAATAACAATAACCTCAGATACTCAGATGATACCACCCTTATGGCAGAAAGTGAAGAGAAACTGAAGAGCCTCTTGATGAAAGTGAAGGGGAGTGAAAAAGCTGGCTTAAAATTCAACACTCAGAAAACTAAGATCATGGCATCTGGTCCCATCACTTCATGGCAAATAGATGGGGAAACAACAGAAACAGTGAGAGACTTTATTTTGGGGGCTCCAAAATCACGCAGATGGTGACTGCAGCCAGGAAATTAAAAGACACTCGGTCCTTGGAAGAAAAGCTATGACCAACCTAGACAGCATTTTAAGATGCAGAGACATTACTTTGCCACCAAAGTCCATCTAGTCAAAGCTGTGGTTTTTACAGTAGTCATGCATGGATGTGATAGTTGGACCATAAAAAAAGCTGAGCACAGAAGAACTGATGCTTTTGATCTGTGGTGTTGGAGAAGACTCTTGATAGTCCCTTGGACTGCAAGGAGATCAAACCAGTCAATCTTAAAGGAAATCAGTCCTGAATATTCATTGGAAGGACTGCTGCTGAAGGTGAAATTCCAATACTTTGGCCACCTGATGCAAAGAGCCGACTCATTAGAAAAGACCCTGATGCTGGGAAAGATTGAAGGCAGGAAGAGAAGGGGTCGACAGAGGATGGTTGGATGGTTGGATGGCATCACCGACTCAATGAACATGAGTTTGAGCAAGCTCCGGGAGTTGGTGATGGGCAGGGAAGCCTGGCGTGCTTCCTGGGGTCTCAAAGAGTCAGACATGACTGAGCAACTGAGCTGAACTGACCTTAAGTGGGCTGCTATTGTACCCAAAGCCTACACTACGTGGGGCGCTGTTTTAGGGGCTATCCAGTGGGGGATGAGGAAACTGACATCAGAGATTAGGAAAATAAGCACTATTTATGGTATTAAAAAAAAAAAGTTTCCCAGGTGCGGTAGTGATAAAGAATCCACATGCCAGTGCAGGAGACAGGGGTTGGATCCCTGGGTTGGGAAGATCCCCTGGAGGAGACAATGGCAACCCACTCCAGTATTCTTGCCTGGAGAATCCCATGGACAGTGAAGCCTGGTGGGCTACAGTCCATGGGGTCTCAAAGAGCTGGACACAACTAGGCACATGGCACACAGGTAATGGTAAAATTATCTCCTTCAATAACATGTGTGGTGGATCATGTGGGAAATAATATTAATTGCCATGAGGTTTAATGGTTTATTTGGAGAAGGAAATGGCAACCCACTCCAGTATTCTTGCCTGGAGAAGTCCATGGACAGAGGAGCCTGGCGGGCTACACCGTCCATGAGGTCGCAAAGAGTCGGACACGACTGAGCGACTATCACTTAGTGGTTTATTGTTACCATGGAACAGATTACTCTCATTTGACTAACTCTCATTACTCTCATACTCTCATTTTACACAGCTACTTAGCTGTTCTATTTTCTCCACTTGTTTTTCGAGATCTATACTTCTTTTGATAGAAAACTGAGATTTTATGACACAAGTCAAGTCAAAGTATTTAACATTCCAGATTGAAATGCCCAAATTCTTGATATGTGCTTATGGGTTCACCAATATTTTTTGACTGCTTATCTCCAGGTCTCTGCTAACTGTTGTGGGGCATAAGAGAAGAACCTTGCCCTCAAGAAGGATGACTGGAGAACTATAATATAACTAAAATTATGAATTAACTATAGAGAATATACCATGTGTCACAAATAGAGCCTAAAGTGCTATGGAAGGCAGAGGAGAAAGGGATCATTTCAAGGCAGGGAATCAGGAATTCTTTATTAAGGAAAGAATAATTTGGATGGACTTCCATGGAATTACAGAGGCTTGAAAGAGAGTTAGGAGTGGGCTGGAAGCAGAGTGTTCCAGGAAAGAGCCAAGATATCACCCAAAGCCACAGGTGACTGATAACAGATCTGCTTCATTTTAACCATGAAAAGGGGATAAAAGTTGAAAGAGGATAAAACTACTTGTCACTCAACAATAGGATCCTCTCAGTTATCTAGATTTAAAATAAAGGGATTTCTGGTTATATGCTTTCACCAGACAATTGAGTACTAATTACTTGCATTCTCTATTACTTATTTTTATTTTCTATTGAAGTATAGTTGATTTGCAATGTTGTATTAATTACTGCTATACAGAAAAGTGATTCAGTTATGCATATAACACAGGGAACTATATTCAATATTCTGTGATAAATCATAATGGAAAAGAATATATATACATATATGTATATATATAGAAAGCATTCTCTGTCATATTCTTTTTCCCTCTGATAGGATTATAAACTGTGACATGATGGGGCCACAGATTTTCTCCTAGCTATATATATTTTTTTAATTTTATTTAAGTTTAGTTGATTTTTTATGAGCTTCCCAGGTAGCTTAATGGTAAAGAATCTGCTTGCAGTACAGGAGACATGGGTTTGATCGCTGGCTTAGAAAGATCACTCTTCCCAAAAAGAAAAGTCAATGGCAATCCACTCCAGTATTCTTGCTTGGGAAGTCCCATGGACAGAGAAGCCTGGTGGGGTATAGTCTATGGAATTGCAAAAGAGTCAGACAGGACTTAGCCAATAAACAACAACATAGTTAATTTACAGTGTTGTATTAATTTCTGCTATATGGCAATGTGATTCAGTTGATATATATTTTGATATATGTTTGATGTATTTTTCCATATGGTTTATCACAAGATACTGAATATAGTTCCATCTGCTATACAGTAGGGCCTTGTTGTTCTCCTAGAGTTTAATAGCCTACTGGGGACTTGACAGGGTGTGTGACAGTATAAGTAATTCAGTCATGTCCAGTTCTTTGTGACCCCATGGACTGTAGCCTGCCAGGGTCCTCTGTCCTTGAAATACTCCAGGCAAGAATACTGGAGTGGGTGGCCATTCACTTCTCCAGGAGATCTTCCTGACCCAGTAATCGAACCCAGGTCCCCTCCATTGCAGGTGGATTCTTTACCACTGAGCCACCAGGGCAGCCTGGGGACTTGACAGGTATTTGCATTTGCCAGATTGACAAGAATTTTCACAAATCGCTTTGGAGTTTACTTTTACTCTTGGTGAGTAAATCTGTTCTTACTCTCTGTTCACTAAAGCTTAGTGACTAGGAAACAAGATGGTAACCTCAATTGAGAACTTGCATGAATCACTCCAGGACTGATTGGATTAGATGGATTTAGGGAGAAAGTGATCAGCCTGTCACTAGAAAAGCCAGAATGCTCTGGCAAGAACTAACAAGTGAGTAATAAAACAAGCACATATTTATCTTTTCATTAAAATGATTCAATTAAAAACTAATGTGAAAAAAAATCAATGAACATATGTACACATATACAAATGTTTCTGTATCTACACATCTACGTGTATGTGCATGTATATATATATTTATATTTATATACATACACCTCCTAGCAACCCTTCTTCAAATTAATCATTGTGTTTTGACAAATTGGTTTGAGGTCACCTATATAAAGGGGAAAATCAGTACCACATAATACACAAATTTCTTGCTTGTGCACTTCCATAAATAAGATAAAAGCAGATTTGTGATTCTGTCAATCCTTGTCCATCTGTTGCTCTACCTATAGATGCTATTTATTGGGTATTTATTATGTGTCAGGTTTTGAGCTAAATGTGTTAAATGAAGCAGCATATTTCATGTAATCCTCACAGCAATGTAATGAGATAAGAAAGAGTGGTCATATGTGCTGGTACTTAGACAGCTCAGCTGACAGCATTGGGATGTAAACCTAGAGCTGCCGAACTCTGAAGAGCATACTATAAGCCCCTCAAGTTCAATGCTTCAAATTACCATGTCACAGTACGCTGCTGCTGCTGCTAAGTCGCTTCAGTCGTGTCCGACTCTGTGCGACCCCATAGACGGCAGCCCACCCGGCTCCCCTATCCCTGGGATTCTCCAGCCAAGAACACTGGAGTGGGTTGCCATTTCCTTCTCCAATGCATGTAAGTGAAAAGTGAAAGTGAGTCGCTCAGTCATGTCTGACTCTTAGCAACCGCATGGACTGCAGCCTACCAGGCTCCTCTGTCCATGGGGTTTTCCAGGCAAGAGTGCTGGAGTGGGGTGCCATTGCCTTCTCCAATGTCCCAATATACTTCATGTTATTACACACTTTCTACCTGTATCTATGGAAGAGAAAGAACTATGGTCATTGCTTTCAAACTGTTCTTATTTGGGGGTTGGAGGAGGGTTCATTGCTAAATAGAAATGTTTTGGTATTCAAGAGAAAGAATGTAATGAGATAAAACTTGGAATATACCTAGATCACTTAACTGAAAAAAGTCAAAATTTTCAGGCAAGTAGGTACTGTTTCCTTAGCTTTAAGTAGTAAAAATAAAAAACTTATTTTGAGTGCATAAACACAACCATTGCATCACAGATTATCTCTTCTACAAAGGATATCTACTGTTTCTTTCAATAGAGTGGTAAGTCATATAACTATTGTTACAAGATTTATGGAAAATTATGCCAAGTGAATATGAAAATTCAAGCTGGAGGAATAGAATGCCAAGATTTTCATAAATGTCTAAGAAATAGAAATTTCTCCCTGTGTTTACAGCTTTGAATATGTCAATTTTACTTATTTTAAACAAAATGAAGATAAAAATGTCATATTTCCCAAGATTATAAATCATTGTGTGTATATGTGTGTGTGAGCACACACACACACATACCCAAACACACAGTATATATTTACTAAGTCTAACTTTATGGCAATCATAGTTATTCAAAGTAAAAAATTTAGATCACTTGAAATTTCTTAGAAAATAGAAATATGTTAAGGCAGTCTTAATTCATGTCACATTTTCTTGGCAAGAAGTATATAGACATAGCATTTCAGAGCTCTCCAGATCACTCTCTGTGCATCCATTCATCGATCCACTCATACATTGGATTATAATATTAACTTCAATATTTGCTTGAGTTCCTAGATATCTTTGTCATTAAGAAAAATAATATTAACTCTTTTACTTTAAGTTATATATGAGAGTACTTTGCAATTTTGACAAAAGATTTTATATCTAAAATGGTATCTCTAAGTTAAGAGTAAATGTATTTTAGGATTGTGTATCCAAAGCCACATTACTCTTGGGTGGACTCACAAACCAAAGGAAAAAAAAATGTTAGCTATTGTTGGATGAGGTTTTTATTATAAAAGATTAGCTTTAACTCTAAACCAGTAAGTGGGAAAACACCTGGAAAAACCTTTTCTAGTGTATTTTTTTAGATACTTCAGCAATGAAAGGTGATGCAGTTCATTGTTAAGATTTTACTCTTATCACGTTCTGAAAAAGTTATACTATTTAAGAACATACTTTTATGTGACAATTTTAATTATGAAAGAAAAATCTATTTCAAAGTGGTCTCCCATGATCTGTTTTGAGTGTTTCATAACCTAAGACCAACTCAGGTCTGAAAAGTAAGAAAAAATGGGGGAAAAGTCATTGAAAACAAATTTAAGCAAAGGATGCCACTCATTTAAATGGATCCAAATGAGGTCCTGAAATAATTAAAGTCTTAAAAAAATAATATTTTAAGTATAATATGTGTTTAGAAAAGGTGAGAGAAGGGGGACTAGGTCAGACAGCATCAACAAAAGAGTCTCTTACTTTTTACCTTGGTCCCAGGTGGTCCTAGCAGTCAAGAACCCACCTGCCAATGTAGGAGACATAAGAGACTGGGGTTCAACCCTTGAGTTGGGAAGATCCCCTAGAGGAGGGCATGGCAACCCACTCCAGTATTCTTGCCTGAAGAATCCCGTGGACAGAGGAGCCTGGTGGGCTACAGTCCATAGGGTCGCCAAGAGTTGGACATGACTGAAGCAATTCAGCACACGTGCACACATGCACGCAAAATAACATGTATATTTAGGTTTTTGTTTTTTTTTTTTTTTAAGAGGAAGGGAAAAGCAAACTTTATCTGGACACAGTCTTTTTAAAAGTCTTCTTGCTGATAAAACATTTGAAGTATCAGTGTGATATTTTAGAGAAGTTTTACTTCTTTACAACTTAATTTCCAATTCTACTAGACAGAATTTTGATTTCTTCCTTTGATGAGCTTAAGGTTTCGCAAAGTATGTGAAAACTATCTAACTCTTTACATCTTATGTCTTTTTTTACATCATGTATTTTAGGCAAACCCAGCTTTTCCAACTCATCTTTCATTGCTAAGACACTTCAGGCAGACAGTTTTGTCTAGAAACACTCAGTGCCTCTAATTAAAACTTAGATAACTTCTCTGCCAGAAAAAAATAAATACAGGTTCTGTTAATTGGGTCATAATTATTTGCTTTCCTATATTTCTGAGTTGGTCCTAAGTTATGAAGCACACAAAGCTAATTTTCAATTTGGTGGCTTTGTTCATAAATGTGACACACTGAACTGATGGATATTTACCAGTTTCTCGTTTCAAAAATATATTCCAAACAACTCCTATGGTGAAGTATGGAACACAAATAAATGAGCCTCTTCTAAAGAGAACTATTTAAAGGTACACTCTATTGAAGAACCATTAGCATACAAATTTGAGAAAGTAGAAACAAAGGAGTGTTACAATGATAACATTCATACTTTAAATTTTCCCTATTCTTTTACTATCATATAAAATATACTTTCATTGATATATCTATTTTTTAATAAAATGTTTCTGATGTCCTGGTAAAATATAGCAAAAAAGTCATTGCACAGATGTGTAAATTTTCCACTGCAAGTTGGAAAATAAAATATTTCATTAAAAGCTCTGATTGCCTAACACAAAAAAAGTGGCTTAAGCAATGTTTGCTATTGATTTTCTTTCATGATAAACTGACTATAAATTTAAAATTGATTAACACTTTTGGTTAATGCAGTCTAAAAGATTTAATGCTCAAATAAGTTTCTTATTTAATTTGACAAGTTTTTAAAATTTGTTTCTATGTTAACACAGTAATAATAATTCTCTATTAGACCCAATAAAGAAATCTCTAAAATTTTTTCTGTATGTGGCAAAGACATAGGAAAATATCCATTAGGATGAAGAAATTGACAAAGGATGAAAGTGGTCTTAAAAAATAAGAAGAAGTGGACTTCCCTGGTGATGCAGTGGCTAAGAGTCTGCTCTCCCAATGCAAGGGGTCAGATTTCAATCCCTGGTCAGGTAACTAGATCCCACAGGCTATAACTAAGAGTTCTCATGCTACAACTAAAGATTTTGCATGCCACATCTAAAGATCCCACATGCTGCAACTAAGAACTGGTATAGCCAAATAAATAAGTAAACATTAGAAACTAAGAGGTGATTATATCTGCTTAAATTTTAAAACAATCCCATTCAGCAGTTAACAAAAATATACTATGTGCTAGACATTATGTGTGCTGGGTGTAATGAGAAGGGAGGAGACACATTAATGTAAATAATTCAATGTAGTAAGTGGTGCATAAAAAATTTAAAAAAAAAGTTAAGAGGCTACAATATTTTCCAATGAGTGACTAAATAGAATATGACATTTTATTTGAGTCCTGAGAGGTGAGTAGGAATTTTTCAGATGAAAGAAGGAAACAAGAATGAATATTCTAGGTAGAAAGCATGACAAAATAGCATAAAGGTTAGAAATCACAAGGAATATTTGTGAAATGCAAAGCAGGTTGACTGAATCTCAGTATAAATGGGATAAATGAATGGGAAAGACTGTAAGTGAGGTGATGGATAGCCACATTATGAGGGTTATAAATACCATATTAGAGAGTTTGGCATTATCTTCTGGGCAATAAAGGATGACTAACGGCTTATAACATGGGACATTATGTAGTCATATCAGCATTTATAAAGAAAATTCTGATAGGGTTTTGAAAATTAAATGGGAGGTAGGAGAGACTTGGCTGGGCCAAGAGATCACAAAAGAAGCCTTTTCAGGAACAAGCATGTACTGTATAGCACAGGGGACTATACTGAACTATATTTGATATTTTATAATAACCTATGAGGGAAAAGATCTGAAAAGTATATACATATACATATATATGTATATATGTGGTCTATACACATATTATGCAAAATGAAGTAGGGCAAAGGCTAAGAGAGTATTGCCAAGAGAATGCACTGGTTATAGCAAACACTGTCTTCCAACAACACAGGAGAAGACTCTACAAATGGACATCACCAACTGGTCATTACTGAAATCAGATTGATTATATCCTTTGTAGCCAAAGATGGAGAAGTTCTATACAGTCAGCAAATACAAGACCAGGAGCTGACTGTGGCTCAGATCATGAACTGCTTATTGCCAAATTCAGACTTAAATTGAAGAAAGTAGGGAAAACCACTAGACCATTCAAAGTGAAAGCGAAAGTCATTCAGTTATGTCCAACTCTTTTGACCCCATGGCCTATATAATCCATGGAATTCTCCAGACCAGAATACTGGAGTGGGTAGCCTTTCCCTTCCCCAGGGGATCTTCCCAACCCAGGGATCAAACCCAGGTCTCCTGCATTGCAGGAGGATTCTTTACCAGCTGAGTCACACGGGAAGCCCACTAGACCATCCAGGTATGACCTAAATCAAATCCCTTATGATTATACAGTGGAAGTGACAAATAAATTCAAGGGATTAGATCTGATAGACAGAGTGCCTGAAGAACTAAGGACAGAGGTTCATGACATGCTCAGGAGACAGGGATCAAAACCATCCCCAAGAAAAAGAAATACAAAAGGCAAGATGGTTGTTTGAGGAGGCCTTACAAATAGCTGTGAAAAGAAGAGAAGCTAAAGGCAAAGGAGAAAAGGAAAGGTACACCCATTTGAATGCAGAGTTCCAAAGAATAGCAAGGAGAGATAAGAAATCCTTCCTGAGTGATCAATGCAAAGAAATAGAGGAAAACAATAGAATGCAAAAGACTAGAGATCTCTTCAAGAAAATTAGAGATACCAAGGGAACATTTCATGCAAAGATGGGCACAAAAAGGACAGGAACGGTATGGGCCTAATAGAAGCAGAAGATATTAAGAAGAGGTGGCAAGCATACACAGAAGAATTATACAAAAAAGATCTTCATGACCCAGATAATCATCATGGTGTGATCACTCGCCTAGAGCCAGACATCTTGGAATGCAAAGTCAAGTGGGCCCTAGGAAGCATCACTACAAAAAAGGTAGTGGAAGTGATAGAATTCCAGTTGAGCTATTTCAAATCCTAAAAAGATGATACTGTGCAAGTGCTGCATTCAATATGCCAGCAAATTTGGAAACCTCACCAGTGGCCACAGAACTGGAAAATGTCAGTTATCATCCTACTCCCAAAGAAGGGCAATGCCAAAAAATGTTCAAACTACTGCACAATTGCACTCATCTCACACGCTAGTAAAGTAATGCTCAAAATACTTCAAGCAAGGCTTCTGCAGTACGTGAACCAGGAACTTCCAGATGTTCAAGCTGGTTTTAGAAAAGGCAGAGGAACCAGAGATCAAATTGCCAACATCCACTGGATCATAGAAAAACAAGAGAGTTCCAGAAAAACATCTATTTCTGCTTTATTGACTATGCCAAAGCCTTTGACTGTGGGGATCACAATAGACTGGAAAATTCTTAAAGAGATGGGAATACCGGACCACTTGACCTGACTCCTGGATCCGTATGCAGGTCAAGAAGCAACAGTTAGAACCAGACATGGAACAACAGACTGGTACCAAATCGGGAAAGGAGTCCATCAAGACTGTATATTGTCACCCTGCTCATTCAACTTATATGCAGAGTGCATCATGCTAAATGCCAGGCTGGTTGAAGCACAAGCTAGAATCAAGATTGTCTGGAGAAATATCAAGAACCTCAGATATGCAGATGAAACCACCCTTAGGGCAAAAAGTGAAGAAAAACTAAAGAGCCTCTTGATGAAAGTGAAAGAGGAGAGTGAAAGAGTTGGCTTAAAATTCAGCATTCAGAAAACTAAGACCATGGCATCTGGTCCCATCACTTGATGGCAAATAGATAGGAAACAATGGGAACAGTGACAGACTTTATTTTGGGGGTTCCAAAATCACTGCAGATGGTGACTGCAGCAATGAAATTAAAAGGCACATGCTCCTTGGAAGAAAAGTTATGACCAACATAGACTGCATATTAAAAAGCAGAGACATTACTTTGCCAACAAAGTAGTCAAAGCTGTGGTTTTTCCAGTATTCATGTATGGATGTGAGAGTTGGACTGTAAAGAAAGTTGAGCACCAAAGAATTGATGCTTTTGAACTGTGGTGTTGGAGAAGACTCTTGAGAGTTCCTTAGACTGCAAGGAGATCCAATCAGTCTATTCTAAAGGAGATCAGTCCTGATTATTCATTGGAAGGACTCATGCTGAAGCTGAAAGTCCAATATTTTGGCCACCTGATGTTAAGAACTGACTCATTGGAAGAGATCTTGATGCTAGGAAAGATTGAAGGCAGTAGGAGAAGGGGATGACAGAGGATGAGATGGTTGGATGGCATCACCAACTCGATGGACATGAGTTTGAACAAGCTCCAGGAGTTGGTGATGGACAGGGACGCCTGGTGTACTGCAGTCCATGCGGTTGCAAAGAGTCATACACTATTGAAGACTGATTTATTGATCATTTATACACACATATTTGTGTGTGCTAATTTTTCAGTCTTGTTCAATTCTTTGCTACCCCCATGGACTGTAGTCCACAAGACTCCTCTGTCCACAGAATTCCCTAGGCAAGAATACTGGAGTGGGTGCCATTCCCTTATCCAGGGGATCTTCCCGAGCCAGGGATAGAACTCAGGTCTCCTGCATTGCAGGCAGATTCTTTACCATTTGAGCCACATGATATATATGTATGTGTATATATATATACGTGTGTGTGTGTGTATAATGCAATATATACATATATATCATGTGTGAGATATATATATATATATATATATATATATATATCACTTTGCTGTATGCCTGAAACTATATCAACATTGTAAATCTACTACAATTAAAATAAAAGATGACAAAGAGTAGATTCAAGATAGACTGCAGTAATAGCTTGTACTCAACCTGACTGCTTGAAAATAGAAGTATGGAAAGGAAGAAGGGATTATATGGTTTCTGAAATGGATGGATGTTTTTATTGAGGAAACACATAGTTGTTATTCTAATATTTTTAATAAGTTTTAGAAAATGTGAAGGAATAACTCAGCTATTTTAGAATATTAAAAACTATGAAGCAAATGAAATATATTTCTCTATTTAAGAAGATGTCTATCTTTATGTCCCATATGTCAATGTGTAAATTGCTATATTCATTAGTAATGAGTCTATTTCCCTGGAGACCTTAGATATATTCATTTTTAGATTCTGATTCCCCCTAGGTACAAGTCTCTTATCTTAAGTCTAGTTTTTGCTTTCTCTTAAATGTGCTTTTTTCATTCTATTGCACAAAATTTTCTATGCCCTGGCTTATCTGCTCATTTTCTTTCTCTCTTAAAACAAAACAAAACAAAAAAAAAACCTCTCTTCTTTCTCCCTCTCTGCTCATCCTCCCTGCCCCAACCTACATAAGTACATTCCACCCCATGGGATGTTATCCTCCTGGACCGGAGACATTTCAGTGGCTAACATCCCCATGAGGACATCAATAGCTTTGCCAGTCTTAAGCCTTCTTTCATTTTTTTCATTGAAACTCTTGAACTCTCTAGTGTTTTGTGTTTTTAGATCACCAGTCAGTAAATACTGCTTTGTATTTGTGCTGTTTTATGCATTTATTTATTCTACAAATATTCATTGAGTGCCTTGCTCATGGAAGGCAATTTTATTTGTATTTTAAGTTACTTCCATCTAAACTGCAAGATCTTTGAGAGAGAAAAATGACTAAAACTTTGTATTCCCACCACAAACAAGTTGGTAGACCGACTCCCTGTTTGTGTGCATGTATATATATGTGTGTGTTGAGTGTAGGTATATATGATTATACAGGTTACTAAAAATAAGACAATAGATCCAAAATAAATTCATTCATCCTAAACTCCATGTCACCAAAGAGAGACTTAAATTGATTATTTAGGCACTCCCAGAAAAAGAATCTTAAACTAATCATTCAGGATTCTCATGATCAGCTCTAGTTAGGTAATCTGACTGATAGACCCCTCAGTTCAGTTCAGTTCAGTCGCTCAGTCATGTCCGACTTTTTGCAACCCCATGAATCGCAGCACACCAGGCCTTCCTGTCCATCACCAACTCCAGGAGTCTACTCAAACTCATGCCCATTGAGTCGGTGATGCCATCCAGCCATCTCATCCTCTGTCATCCCCTTCTCCTCCTGCCCCCAATCCCTCTAAGCATCAGGGTCTTTTCCAGTGAGTCAACTCTCTGCATGAAGTAGCCAAAGTATTGGAGTTTCAGCTTCAGCATCAGTCCTTCCAATGAACACCCAGGACTGATCTCCTTTAGGATGGACTGGTTGGATCTCCTTGCAGTCCAAGGGACTCTCAAGAGTCTTCTCCAAAACACCACAGTTCAAAAGCATCAGTTTTTCAGTGCTCAGCTTTCTTCACAGTCCAACTCTCACATCCATACATGACCACTGGAAAAACCATAGCCTTGACTAGATGGACCTTTGTTGGCAAAGTAATGTCTCTGCTTTTTAACATGCTATCTAGGTTGGTCATAACTTTCCTTCCAAGGAGTAAGTGTCTTTTAATTTCATGGCTGCAGTCACCATCTGCAGTGATTTTCGAGGCCCCAAAAAATGAAGTCTGCCACTGTTTCCACTGTCTCCTCATCTATTTCCCATGAGGTGATGGGACCAGATGCCATGATCTTAGTTTTCTGAATGTTGAGCTTTAAGCCAACTTTTTCACTCTCATCTTTCACTTTCATCAAGAGGCTCTTTAGTTCCTCTTCACTTTCTGCCATAAGGGTGATGTTATCTGCATATCTGAGGTTATTGATATTTCTCCCGGCAGTCTTGACTCCAGCTTGTGCTTCTTCCAGCCCAGCGTTTCTCATGATGTACTCTGCATATAAGTTAAATAAGCAGGGTGACAATATACAGTTTGACGTACTTTTTTTCATATTTGGATCCAGTCTGTTGTTCCATGTCTAGTTCTAACTGTTGCTTCCTGACCTGCATACAGGTTTCTCAAGAGGCAGGTCAGCTGGTATGGTATTCCCATCTCTTGAAGAATTTTCCACCGTTTGTTGTAATCCACACAGTCGAAGGCTTTGGCGTAGTCAATAAAGCAGAAATAGATGCTTTTCTGGAACTCTCTTGCTTTTTTGATGATCCAGCGGATATTGGTAATTTGATCTCTGGTTCCTCTGCCTTTTCTAAAACCAGCTTGAACACCTGGTAGTTCTTGGTTCACATATTGCTGAAGCCTGGCTTGGAGAATTTTGAGCATTACTTTACTAGCATGTGAGATGAGTGCAATTGTGTGGTAGTTTGAGCATTTTTGAGATTGCCTTTCTTAGGGATTGGAATGAAAACTGACCTTTTCCAGTTCTGTGGCCACCGCCAAGTTTTCCAAATTTGCTGGCATATTGAGTGCAGCACTTTCACAGCATCATCTTTCAGGATTTGAAATAGCTCAACTGGAATTCCATCACGTCCACTAGTTTTGTTCGTAGTGATGCTTTGCAAGGCCCACTTGACTTCACATTCCAGGATGTCTGGCTCTAGGTGAGTGATCACACCATCGTGATTATCTGGCTCATGAAGATCTTTTTTGTACAGTTCTTATGTGTATTCTTGCCACCTCTTCTTAATATCTTCTGCTTCTGTTAGGTCCATAACATTTCTGTCCTTTATCAAACCCATTTTTGCCTGAAATGTTCCCTTGATATCTCTAATTTTCTTGAAGAGATCTCTAGTCTTTCCCAGTCTGTTGTTTTCCTCTATTTCTTTGCATTGATTGCTGAGGAAGGCCTTCTTATCTCTCCTTGCTATTCTTTGGAACTCTGCATTCAAATGGGAATATCTTTCCTTTTCTCCTTTGCTTTTTGCTTCTCTTCTTTTCACAGCTATTTGTAAGGCCTCCTCGACAACCATTTTGCCTTTTTGCATTTCTTTTCCATGGGGATGATCTTCATCCCTGTCTCCTGTACAATGTCACAAACCTCTGTCCATAGTTCATCAGGCTCTCTGTCTATCAGATCTAGCCCCTTAAATCTATTTCTCATTTCCACTGTTTAGTCATAATGGATTTGATTTAGGTCATACCTGAATGGTCTAGTGGTTTTCCCTACTTTCTTCAGTTTAAGTCTGAATTTGGCAATAAGGAGTTCATGATCCGAGCCACAGTCAGCTCCTGGTCTTGTTTTTGCTGACTGTATAGAGCTTCTCACAAGGTCAGGGGTGGCAGCCGTGAGGAGGAACCCCACCTCCAAGGAGCAGCTGCTGCCGGGTGCAGGAGGGCCGAGATGAACTACTCCATGTTCAAGGTCAGGAGAGGCGGCCGTGAGGAGATCCCCCTCGTCCAAGGTAAGGAGCAGTGGCTGCGCTTTGCTTGAGCAGCCGTGAAGAGATACCCCACGTCTGAGGTAAGAGAAACCCAAGTAAGACGGTAGGTGTTGCGAGAGGGCATCACAGGGCAGACACACTAAAACCATAATCACAGAAAACTAGCCAATCTGATCACAGGACCACAGCCTTGTCTAACTCAATGAAACTAAGCCATGCCGTGTGGGGCCACCCAAGATGGTCGGGTAACAATGGAGAGGTCTGACAGAATGTGGTCCACTGGAGAAGGGAATGGCAAACCACTTTGTATTCTTGTCTTGAGAACCCCATGAACAGTATGAGAAGCAAAATGATAGGATACTGAAAGAGGAACTCCCCACGTCGGTAGGTGCCCAATATGCTGCTGGAGATCAGTGGAGAAATAACTCCAGAAAGAATGAAGGGATGGAGCCAAAGCAAAAACAATACCCAGTTGTGGATCGAACTGGTGATAGAAGCAAGGTCCAATGCTGTAAAGTGCAATATCGTATAGGAACCTGGAATGTTAGGTCCATGAATCAAGGCAAATTGGAAGTGGTCAAACAGGAGATGGCAAGAGCGAATGTCGACATTCTAGGAATCAGTGAACTAAAATGGACTGGAAAGGGTGAATTTAACTCAGATGACCATTATATCTACTACTGTGGGCAGGAATCCCTTAGAAGAAATGGAGTAGCCATCATAGTCAACAAAAGAGTCCAAAATGCAGTACTTGGATGCAGTCTCAAAAATGACAGAATGATCTCTGTTCGTTTCCAAGGCAAACCATTCAATATCATGGTAATCCAAGCCTATGCTCCAACTAGTAATGCTGAAGAAGCTGAAGTTGAATGGTTCTATGAAGACCTACAAGACCTTTTAGAACTAGCACCCCAAAAAGATGTCCTTTTCATTATAGGGGACTGGAATGCAAAGGTAGAAAGTCAAGAAACACCTGGAGTAACAGGCAAATTTGGCCTTGGAGTACGGAATGAAGCAGGGCAAAGGCTAATAGAGTTTTGCCAAGAGAACGCACTGGTCATAGCAAACACCATCTTCCAACAACACAAGAAAAGACTCTACACATGGACAACACCAGATAGTCAACACCGAAATCAGATTGATAGACCCCTGCTATCCCCTAGAGGAAAGTAACCTTGCAATAGCCAACCCACTTTTTTTGCCTAGTATAATTTCCTTCTTCTGTTCCTTTCTGCCTACAAAAGTCTTTCATTTCATACAACTTCTTGAAGTTCCTTTCTATCTAATAAATCTGATGCTGCCTGATTAAATTAAATTTGCTCAGATAAACTCTCCAGGCTACTCTGACCAAGGAATTTCCCAGGCAAGAATACTGGCATGGATAACCATTCCCTTCTGCAAGGGATCATCCCAATCCAAGGATCAAGCCCTGCTCTTCTGCTGTGAAGGCAGATTCTTTACCATCTGAGCCATCAGAAAGGACCTTGTAATTTCTAATGTCTCAATTTACTTTTTATCTGTCTATCTATCTAAAATTGTATCACTGTATATATTGTATATAATTATAACCCTAGGGCAGAATGTGAAGAAGAACTAAACAGCCTCTTGATGAAAGTGAAACAGGAGAGTGAAAGAGTGGGCTTAAAACTCAACATTCGGAAAACTAAGATCATGGCATCTGGTCCCATCACTTCATGGCAAATAGATGGGAAACAATGGGAACAGTGACAGACTATTTTTTGGGGCTCCAAAATCACTGCAGATGGTGAATGTAGCCAAGAAATTAAAAGACGCTTGCTCCTTGGAAGGAAAGATATGATCAACCTAGACATGATATTAAAAAACAGAGACATTACTTTGCCAACAAAGGGCCTTCTAGTCAAAGCTGTGGTTTTTCCAGTTGTCATGTATGGATGTGAAAGTTGGACTATAAAGAAAGCTGAGTGCCAAAGAATTGACACTTTTGAACTGTGCTGTTGGAGAAGACTTTTGAGAGTCCCTTGGACTGCAAGGAGATCCAACCAGTCTATTCTAAAGGAGATCAGTCCTGAATATTCATTGGAAGGACTAATGCTGAAGCTGAGAGTCCAATAGTTCGGCCACCTGATGTGAAGAACTGACTCATTGGAAGAGACCCTGATGCTGGGAAAGATTGAAGGCGGGAGGCGAAGGGGATGACAAAGGATGAGATGGTTGGATGACATTACCAACTCGATAGACATGAGTCTTGGTAAACTCCGGGAGTTGGTGATGGACAGGGAGGCCTGGTGTGCTACAGTTCATGGGGTCGCAAAGAATCAACATGACTGAGTGACTGAACTGAACTGATAACACTGTATGTTTCTGTAAGTAACAAGGACAGAAAGAAGTGTTATTAAAATTTAATTATCATTAAGCTTATGTGGAATTATACCAGTGTTTATTAAATGTATGGTCTGTTTCTCTTAAATCAAACATTTCTACACAACTAGCCTTTTGAGAATATCTGACCGTTCTCAAAGGATGAAATTTACACTATGTTCCATGTTTTCACTCCTTTGTCTTTGAAAGAATTATACACAGAATCATGCCACTTGTTTTTTCTCAGAAACAGCACATAGACATTGAAATGTCAAAGTAAATGGAAAAAGCAAATTTCATTTTGACTGTGACAGTAAAAAAAAAAAAAAAAAAAAGATGAATAAGTAAATAAAGTGGCTTTTTTCTATGTAGTGAAAAAAACAAAACCACTGTATTTGTGAGTAAACATCTTCTTTTTATTATTGCAAAATAAGGAAATGGTGACATGCAAGGTAAAATTTATTTTTCATAACTGAAAGCACTATTGCTAGAAAAGGGATGTAAAGTTGTGCATTGACCTTTGAAAGGCAGAAAGTTTCAGCAGAAAATCAAAATGTCATCAGTCATCAGCTGTGCTTGTTTTATGCACTCTTGACTCCCCTCCTCAAATAGCTATGTATCTTTTTTACAAAGCAAAACTACTGATATGCTAAAGACCTTAGTGGACTAGATGCATACAAATTAAATTAACAATTAACTTTTGAGTAGACCAAAAAAAAGTGATTTGAGAGTATTAATTACAGTCTAGGTATGGTAGGCATGAAAAGTGTATGAAATGTCAGTCGCTCAGTGGTGCCCCACTCTTTGCAACCCCAAGGACTGTAGCCCGCCAGGCTCCTCTGTCCAGGGAATTTTCCAGGCAAGAATGCTGGAGTGTGTAGCCATTCACTGGGCCAGGGGATCCTCCTGAGCCAAAGAGTGAAGCTGGATCTCCTGTACTACAGGCAGCTTCTTTACCATCTGAGCCACCAAGGAATCTTAGGGCTTCCCAGGTGGCACTAGTGATAAAGAATCTGCCTGCCAACGTAGGAGACGTGAGAGACTCAGGTTCTATCCCTGGGTTGGGAAGATCCCCTGAATAGGAAATGGCTTCCCACTCCTGTATTCTTATTTGGAAATTTCCATGGGGGGAGGATCCTGGCTGCAGTCCATGGGGCTACAGAGAGTCAGACACTGCTGAGCACGCGCACATGCACACACACACACACACAATGGATATAGACAATTATTAACCGGCTGATGGCCTTCATTTAGCCTTTATTAGATATGGAGCTGCAATTGTAGCTGTCTTCATCACCATGATCACCAAGCTAGTGCCCTGTTTCTTTGGCACATCCATAGCCCAGTCAGTATATATAGCAACCTTTCTCTGTGTGGGGCATCAATAATTGGAGTATTACTGATCATGTGCACAAAACTTCTCCTATAACCTGATTGGAATTGATTATTGTTACAGTGGTCAAATTCCATAACAGTTAGGATATACCCCTCTCTAGATGATTGCATTCTGGTCATCTTTCTGTTGTCTGCCATTTTTCCACAGTTCCAACTTTGATGACTGAACACTTATATTTATTTACTTTATAAATGTGTTTAAATGAGTTCAGTGAAGATCAAATTTCCACATTTATGAAACCAAACAGGACCCTGTGGGGCTCCTGAGGCTAGGAATAGAATAGGATAGTTACATAGATAGCTGTAGAAGTCTCAGTAGGGGATTAGAGGAAAACCTAGAGAATCTAGGGAGACCACTCTTTAAGTTAATGATTACTCAAGAAATCGTTGCATGCTATGAGATCATCATGGAATTAAAACAGGAGGGAAAGGGACAGGGCACAACTTTTGAAAAGAATGACATAGACCAAGGATACAACATAAACCAATTAGAATCAAATGGATCCAAGATGGCAGATAAGTCAACTTCAACTAAACATTCATCTTCAATCAGCAACCAAAATGACATACCCAGGGCACCATGATCATTCCAAGGCACTGTCAAAAGACCAACGAGTGCACGATGACCCAATTCCTGGAGATCTCCACCCTTTCCCAAAAATAGTTGAAATGATCCTCCCACCCATTATCAAATGAAATTACCCAGCCCATAAAACCTAACCATGTCACATTGCAACCATGCGGCTGCACTGCCCTCTGCAGTGGCCCACACTCTGTCTGTGGAGTGTGCTTCTCTTTGAATCTGAATAAATCCACTTCTTACCCATCACTTCGTCTCTCACTGAATTCTTTCTGTGATGAGACATCAAGAACTTGAGCTTCATTTGGTCCTGAAAGCAGTTACCAGGGTTTTGGCTGGGTTTGAGTCCCAGCAGATGGTTGCATGGCATCGCTGACTCGATGGACATGAGTTTGAGCAAGCTCCAGGAGTTGGTGATGGACAGGGAAGCCTGGAGTGCTGCAGTCCATGGGGTTGCAGAGTCAGACACGACTGAGCCACTGAACTGAACTGAACTGAACATGGGTTCAAGTCCCAATCTGAAGTTAATGGTTTCAGCTGGGTACAGAAGCCTTTCTATGTCCTCTGTTTTTTGTTTGTTTGTTTTTAATAGGGAACAGACTTCAGCCCTTATAAACTTCTCTGAATTCCAAAGGGCATATCAGAATAGTTGCTAATCCAGGAAGAGGAGGAAAGCAGAATGAAGGGAGAGGCAGCCAAGAAACAATAGTGCAGCCTTGGGGAAGGGTCCTGGTTCTGCCTCAGGGGACACACAGAACAATATCCTTAAGCTCTTTATAGAATTGTGTGTTAAATTGCTTCAGTCATGTCTGACTCTTTGCAACCCCCTGGACCATAGCCTGTCTCTGTCCATGGAATGCTCTAGCCAAGAACACTGGAGTGTATTGCCATTCCTTTCTCCAGGAGATCTTCCCAACCCAGGGATCGAACCTGGGTCTCCCACATTGCAGGCGGATTCTTTACCCTGTGAGCTGCCAAGGAAGCCTTACAGAATTAAAACCCAGCAAATGGAAGATGTCAGCACTCTTCATACCAGAGAAGACCATCTGAGGGCAGATTAGAGGAATAAGTTCATCAAGAGGATAACCTGACACCATATTAAAGAAGTCCCTGCATACACCCTAATCTTATCAGCAAACCCATGCTTGAACCATTACCATAAAACTCCTCACCAAAGTCCCCTGGATTGGGACAGACAGTCTTGAAGGCAGGAGCCCACTCTGTCTCCCTTTACCTGGCAAAGCAATAAAGTTGCTCTTTTCTACTTTGCTTGGAACTCTGAGATTCAATACAGCACCAGTATTCAAAGTCTGAGCTTTTGGTATCATTTAGAGCTGAACATGAGTTCAAGCAAGCTCCAGGAGGTGGTGATGGGCAAGGAAGCCTGGCGCACTGCAGTCCATGGGGTCGCAAAGAGTTGGACATGACTGAGAGACGGAATTGAACTGAGAGTCCAGTCAATTCAATTTAACTTGCTCATTATGTGCATCAAACATGTTAAGATACATTTCTGGAAAGGACGCCAGTTACCTAGTCTGTCCCTTCCAGGAACCATAACGCTAACCAGTTAGAGCTTATGTGAGTTAGACATGCATCCTATAAAACATTTCCAAATTATATGTATATAAAAGCACTTATTCCTTCAGGAAAAAATACCTGCTAATCTATTAAATATGTGCCCTTCTACATATTTATCTCTATTGTAACATTTCACATGCCTATTAAAAGCTCTGAAACATTATTTATCATCGCTGTAGCTAAATAAATTGTTTTTATTGCATATCAGTCAAACCTAATTCACTTGTTTTATGAGCTTGGTTCATTGAATCTATTTTTCTGAGATGGATGTAACCATACTTGATCACATGTGTTGCCACTTGGAGAAATTCAGTCTCTTGGCTGCAATTTCCCAAAGTTCAGACTTCAAACACTAAGTTCTTGTTACAACTACTGTAGCCTTTGCAACCTCTCTTCTTAATTACTGCATAGCTTTCACTCTATAACTTATATATGCTGCAATAATGCTACCAACAGATATTTATCTGTTAATGTGTGGTTTTTCTATTTCCAAGACAGAATTTTGACCTGCTTGTTTCCAAATGTTCTGAATTTGTTTGAATTGCTGTGGAAACTGGAAGGTGTTCATACCCTATCTTTTTTTTTTTTTTTTGAGATGAGAGAGTAATTTTTAATTTGAAGCCAAAACAGCTTTATACATAAAAGACGCACCATGATAATTCTGTTGCTATACTGTAAGTCATCTTTTCTCACCAGTAGAAGTGATAACAGTTTTCCTATTGTTACCTTCCTTATACCTTCCACTGTTTAGGCTATCCAGAGTCATATGCAAGCTGTTTATACTTGTCACTACATACTTCACGGTCATTGAACTGAATATCCGTTGCTTCAGTTTACCACTTCTTTAAAAAAGGCAAATTATATACAGTCCATGGAATTCTCCAGGCCAGAATACTAGAGTCAGTAGCCTACCCTTCTCCATGGGATCTTCCCAACCCAGGGATCAAACCCAGGTCTCCCACATTGCAGGCAGATTCTTTACCAGCTGAGCCACCAGGGAAGCCCATTAAACTGCATATATCTAATCATCTCAAATACCAGATGTACGTTTGGGAGGGTGAGAACATAAAATTCACAGGATGCTTCAATGAATGCTTATTTTAGGCCACAAATAACTGAGCATCCCTTTCATTTATGCATAAGCTGAGAGGAAAGCAAGGCTGTAGAGAAGAAAAGAGATAAGATAACCTATCTCTCTCTGTGTTCAGTAAATATTCCATATTCCAAGAAAACCCCAGGACAACTATATACAAAACTGAAATTAGTATATTTGGTTGTGTGGCCACTCTGGGTCTCAGCTGGCCAATGACTCAGTCCGTCAGCACATGAAAGTAAAGGAAATAGAACTTGCAGGCATACAATTCAGATCAAAGGCAAATCCAGCTAAATGGATCCCTCTCAACATTTCCATTATTCCCTTCCTGGCTCCCAGTACCTCCCTCTTTCATGGCATTTTCTGCCTGAAAGGAAGTCCCTGATATTAAACGTTAAACTAATTCTATTCCTGGATAAAAGACTTTGGAGTGAGAGACACATAGTCAGTCACTTCTGGGAACCTGCTGGGAAGACAGATTTTTATGGCAACAGATGAGGTTACCAAAGTTCCCAGCAGAAAATATGCTCCTCTGAAGTTTCTGAGAATTTCATTCCTCTTCATCTATCTATCTTTGATTTGATGATAACTTTTATATCTTCTATTGCATGAGTTAACTGCATAGAGAAGATTCTCAATTAATACTTGTTAGGCGAATCAAACTAAAACCTACTTCGAAATCTATTTGCCAGAGGATACACCAAGATTTCACTTTTTTGCTTATAATTGGAGTATGCCTCTCCTTTATCTACAACAGAATCTCTATGAGAGAAGACATAAAGCTATCTTATAAGGCTATTTTCTCCTGATCTTCCAAAATTGTATTAAATAAAGCATTTTTACATATTTCTTTGGCATTTAAGTTTATGAATGTTAAAAGTCAAGATTCCTTACACAATGATTCACTTTATAACCTATTGATGTATTTCCGGAATCTTCCTAGCAACGAATAATTTCCTAATATTCTTTTCTTTGACTAATATTCTAAGTAAGTTCCCTTGTATTAATTAATTATTAAATTAAAATAAAAAGAAATTTAAAAAGCTAACATAAAACTATAGTTCATCAAATGTCTAGAAAGACCAAAACTTACTTAATGCACTGACTCTGAAAGCTGTCTGAAAATGTCAAAGAGTCAGCTTTTGACTAAACTGCACTTAAGGGAATCATGTATTTATTTCTGTGCCTTCTATAGAACTGAATCAAGGCTGAAGCCAATAAAGAAGCCTCATTACCATTGTCATTTTGAAATCTCATCTTCAGTTTGATGGACTATCAATATTATGTGTCTTTCTCTCAATCTTTCAGAGGCACACAGCCCCTGATTCTATCTATGAATTCATCATCAGTTATATGCTATTATCTCAGTAATTGAAGAAGAGGGTAGGATTAAAATTTCTGCACCAAAATGAAGAAGGACAGTATTTCTTTCATTTCTCATTCTTAACACCTAGGTCATAAACATGGATTGATTTGAGTTTATCCTATTATCCCTAGCACCATTTTACCCCCTCAGCTTTCCACAGGCTATAGCTAAAACTCCATGGAGAGTTTTTATGTGTGGAAGCTGGGAAAAGAAATCAATTAAAAACTGCAGGCAGTTACTCTGTTTTGAAAGAAATGGAGGAAGAATTTTACCTTTGAAAACATTATCCCTTTGTTTTGAAAAGCCATATTGTGGCCCTGCATGGCTTTTCCCACCCCACCCCCCAGTTAATTTGCCCTCATTTCTTACCGTTCTCTGAGTCACCAGAGTCTGACCTTTGTAGGCTGAGTCTTTGTGATAGGTGGTATCTGGTTGAACTCAGTTAATGGGAGTCCTTACCAAGAGAACAGAGGACAAAAATGAGAGATTTCTTCCTTCTTCACTTCAGGTCATAGCATTTCATTTTTAGAAGTAGTTGAGTCCTCCAGAAATATTTCTCTTACTAGCTAGCCCCTCATTCACTTATTTACCTTTTACTGCTCCAGTAACACTATTTTATTTCCTTCTCCACTAAGATCTGGGCAGAAGGGTTAGGTTCTAGGGTACTAATGCTCACAAATTGCTTTTCTCTGGGTACCTCACCATCCCCCGTGTTTTCACTTAACCCTGAGTTGATAGACTCCCAGCCGTCACCTCCTTGGGGACAGAGACTTGTCTGTCTCTAGGCATAGAAGAATATCTGATATCACTTCCCAGGTGGTGCAAGCAGTACGGGTTCAGTCCCTGGGTGGGGAAGATCCCCTGGAGGAGGAAATGGCAACCTATTCCAGTACTCTGGTGTGGAGGATCCCATGGATTCTACTATAATAGTAGAATGGTTTCACTACTGAAACACCTTAGCATACTTGTTTAGTCACTAAGTTGTATCCGACTCTTTTGCAACCCCATGGACTGTAGCCTGCCAGGCTCCTCTGTCCATGGTATTTCCCAGGCAAGAATACGGGAGTGGATTGCAATTTCCTTCTCCAGAGGATCTTCCCAACACAAGGATTAAACCCATGTCTTCTGCATTGGCAGACAGATTCTTTACCACTGAGCCACCAAGGAAAGGTATCAAAGCTCAAAGTTCCATCTAGAATACGAAAATATTTTAGGATAGTCACTTGCGTTTAGCTTCCCAGGTGGCGCAGTGGTAAAGAATCTGCCTGTCAATGCAGGAGACACAAGGGACCCAGGTTCGATCCCTGGGTCAGGAAGATCCCCTGGAGTAGGAAATGGCAACCCACTCCAGTATTCTTGCCTGGAAAATTCCATGGACAGAGGAGCCTGGCGGGCTGTGGTCCATAGGGTCCCAAAGAGTCAGACACGACTGAACATGCACACACACTTGTGTTTACTTACTGCATGCTAAATATATTTAGAACTTTCAAAACTTAATGACCTGGGACTTCCCTGGTGTTCCAGGGTTAAGAATCTGAACTGTAAAGGAGGGGGACATGGATTTGATCCCTGGTGGAGAAACTGAGACACCACAATTCTGCGGAAAAACAGCCTGCGCGCTGCAACTGCTGCAACGTGCATGCTATGGAGCCTGTGTGTCAGCTGGAGAATCTGTGCGCCGCAGTGCAAGAGCCCGCGTGACGCGGTGAGGGGCCCAGTGCCACAACGAAGACCTGACACAAGCAAATCAATAATAAACAACAAACTAAACAAAGAAAATGTGTTTCATCCGATGATAATACTGTCTCATAAGTGACTCTGTGAGGATTCCATGAGAAAAGTTATAGAAAACACCCATCAGTGTCTCTGGCACATTGACCTAAATCTTCCTACTCTTGTTTCAGGATGAATGTATTTTCAAAGTCTGGCTAGTCTTCCTCTTTTCCACAGAGTAATAGAGATGTTTTTTTAAAAAAAATCTCAGAACGGTCACTCAATCAAAATTACCAAATGTTGAAAAGGTCAAAGCAGTATAGCATACCTTTATAATCATAGATTTTTGAATGCATTAACATTCCAATCTCTCATTCTTAAAGAAAAGATTATAATAAGGGTCCTAAATGGCCACACATTAATCCTCTCCCATGACAATAGCTGTTCCTTTTCCGGAAAATGTACAAATGTAACCTCTGCTGACACTGAATTTCAATTTTGATGCCACACAGTGCTTCTGGTTTTGATAACAAATGGATACCCAAGAGAAAAGCAATAGCAAACACACTAGTTGCTCACAAAAGGAAGAGGCTTTCAAATATGCTGTGGGTTAATTTCATCCCAACTGCCAGGTCTAGAAAATTATGTAATTGACATCCCTACTTAAGAATATTTTGAGCTTTTGCAAGGCTGGGCTGGGCTTTTTACACAGGCTTTAAATAAGCAATCAAGCATCTGCTTCCCAAATTAAAGAACCAAAAAGGCTAACTGGTATGAGCTCATGATTACAATGTCAAATATTTCTTTGTAACTATTGGACCATTTTCAACTCAATCAATTTTATTTTTATTTTTCATGATATTTCCAGGGATAACATAGACTCATAATCACAGTCTGTTAGCATTGTAAAGGGCTTTAGGGACCCCTTAGCCCATCCTTCTCATTTTATAGATGAGAAAACTGAGGACCACAGAGGATAAGTGGCTTGTCTAAGGTCACAGAGTTAGTGGCTAAGCCAGAATAACATTGGAGTCAGCTGGAATTACAAATAGACAGCTATTGAAATTATTTCATATAGATTCCAGTTTCATCCAAATTTCTCTTTAAGAAAGCACTTAATGCATTGATGATGAGGGATTTACAAAACAAGTTGCTTGGATCACCTGAAGACAACTATAAAAATCAGGAAGGATAAACACTTTTATATTCAAGAGCTGAAGTCTCCTAAGGAAAAGTTTAGCATTTCACTCCTGTCGCTCCAACAGGCTTTTGGACCAAGACTTTGCAAGAAAGTTAGGCAACATGTCACTCAAATCAATTTAAGAAGCATCTAGTCTTTTGGAGAAATCAGATTTATAACTTGTTAGGAGTTCAAAATATAGTCTTTTAAAGAAATTTGGTGCAAAACATGCAAAACATACTTTCAAGTATTAAGGAAAGACATTGACATAATAATGGTGGTTGGTAAGGCTAGGTGCAAAGACATGGTAGAAAAGACTCAGGAATAGCACGGTGTTTATGCTATAGACAAGCACACGGTTTTTTAAAGAGATAGATCAGCATCTAATCTGTATTCACTCTAGTAGATATGAAAGCAAAATGACCTTGTGTTAAAAGAGCCCAGACTAAGAGGCTTATTTTGAAGATCTGTAATATGACTTGTAATAGGACCTGGTTTTACAAGTCTTGCTTTGGCAGAATAAAAAGAGATTTCATTTTACTTGACAGTGGTCCAAAAATACAAACAACAAAAAAGGGAAATAATGCTTACACGTGATTAACCTTCATTAACAGGGCTATGTTAGAAATCCTTCTCTTTTCTGTTTTTGGCAATAAGGAGAATTGCGTTGTCTTGGTGATGGGGGATTTTACTCTATGGTTTCTTCTTTACAGGCAAAAAATTAGATTTAGTTCTGGAGGTTTCTTCCTCTGGCATCAGAGTAGAAAGATATTTTTTAATCCCTCAAGACTCAGGTTGCCTTCACACAGATTGGCTTGAGTTGGATAAACCCTGCCAGTAATCCTAGAACTGTTCTGACCTACATCCTCAAGTATTAAAAATGCATACCCCAACAGCTTCTTTTATCCTTATTTTCTGTTGCATTCACATATTGAAGAGCAAATAAAATCAGAGAGTAAATGTGGATTTCCAAGAGGCAACCTCTTGTCACCTGTCTTACCTACTATGCTAGTTATTTTCCATTTGTTCTCCCAATGCAAGATCCACTCTCAGTCCTGTTTGGCGTTTGGGAAACCTGGTTCTCTTGACTGCATATGGTGGTTCTCTTACCCTCTGGCTCCCTGTTGGATTTGGCAAAGTGAAAATAGAGAAATTTCACTGAGGTTCTTGCAAGAGCCATATGTCTTTATGGCAAGAGCTCTTGTTGGCTGGTTTCTCCCCTCAAGCCCCTGCTTTCATTGGACTCTGGCAAAATAATTTTACTCTGTACTTTCTTCTGGTCAAAGGGTTGGAATGACTTCCAACTGTTGCTAATCCCTGAATGCCTCATATTTCCAAGATGGCTTCCTCACCTTTGTCTTCACCTCTGTACATAATACTGTCATAGTTTCCTTAAATTCTTTTCAGTTAAACCTTTTGTATCAGCCCTTTGTTTCTTTCCAGGACACTAACTGATAGGCCACTCTCACCATATATCTATTTTGTTTCCCATTACCGTAATTATTCTTGATGGCAGAGAAGGCAAAGTCTGGTAGGGTCTTCAATACTCACTGCAAAGCCATGCAACTGACATTCAACTGAGAAGCTGTTTGGAAGCGTAGGCAGATAGCACACCGTCTTGTCTTATTAAAAGCTGCCTTCAAAAGCCATCATCAAAACCATCTCAGCACACACAGCCTGCTAATGAGCTAGAATGACTCATTTCTTTGATTTGGACTGTGATGTCCAAAGTCCAACGCATTTACTTTATAGCCAGAAGGAAGAAAATGTGGTATTCAGTTTATATTGTGCCCAGACACAATAAGAACAAAATTATTTTGTTTCACACAGGTGAAACTTGTGGCTCTTTAGAAGTCTTATCTGTGAAAAGGATTATGTAGAGGGATTCATAATCTGTAGGAATCCCTGATCTTCTTGGGTCTCTGAAGATCTTTGATCTCTCAAAGGATCTTGGTTTTCTATCACTAAATTTTGGGATTTACTATCTGGAATTGTATTCCTTCAGATCAGTTACATATTCACATGTGTTAAAAAACAAACAAACATTTCTTGGGTATTTCCCACTACCTGTTCTAGTCTTTGTGCTGGAAACTAGAACTATAGGGGTATGGGAAATGTGTACAGTAAATCAAACAAAGGAGTAACGTAGATAGTTTAATATATAAATGCATGCAGAGAAGGAAATGAAACAGGGCAGTGTAATCAAGAGATGGATCAGAGAGACTTTCCATAGGGTGCCAAGAAAGGCATCTGATCCCACTCAGTCTGAAACCCAGATGACAAGAAAAAGCCAGACCCGGAAAGGTCTAGGGCAGGGTTCAGCAGACTATGGTGACCTGTGCACCCAATGCAGCTCATCTTCTGCAAATAAAGTAGCTTTATTGGAAGAGAGGAGCAGAATCAGGCTGATTGGTTTGTGTTCTGTCTATGGCTACTTCCCTGATACAATGGCAGGACTGGGTAGTTGCTACAGAGGCCATATGTATCCCAAAGGTGAAAATACTTAGCCATCTGACCTTCTACAGTCAAAGTCTGTTGAATTTGGTCCTGGGGAAGAACATTCCAAAGATAAAGGAGGGCTAATTCAAGGGCTTTAAGACAGGAACCTACTTGGAGGTCCTTGTGACTGGATTGTAGTATGTGAGATAAAGAGTAGAGGGAGAGAATGTCTGGAGTGTGTAGAGTCAAGACCATAATAAGCAGATTGTTTTCATTCTACATGGGGAATGAAGGTTTTTTTTTAAAAAAATTGTATCTGAGAGTGAAGGAACTATGTTTACTTTTGGAGTAAATACCTTCTAGGAGATGTGGTTTCAAATACAGATTTTTATCTTATTTCTTACTAATAAGTATCTAGATATATAAAATAATTGGTCTCATTTTAGAGGGGAAAAAAGTAAAACTAAGAGAATTTAGGTGAGTGTTCAAAGATCAAAGAGCAAGTGACTGAGCTGAGACCTGCCCAAATCCAAGAGGGTGGTGACTGCATGAAAAATGAGAGACATTTGATTTCCAAGCCTCTGTAGCTCGATGGTGCTCATATATAATAATGATACAATTGGGGGAGTAGAAAGACAGTCTGTCCCCTGAATGCATCTTCTGTATGTTAAGCGATGCCTGAAATTCCACTATTAGAAGGTCAACCATTCTGCAGCTCTGCCTAGGTTACAGAATAACTGTTCCCATTCAATTTGTTCATTTAGGTACTAACAATTCTGAAGAGCAATTAAAGAAGTGCACTACATTCATATAAAAATAAGGCATGAATAATTGCAGCTTTTCTGTCCTGAACACAGATGTCTTTCGAAAAGTTTCAGTTTGATGACAACCCCAGACTTCCTGGCCAGTGTGTGACAGATACCCTTGAGAACAGGGACCAGCTCCCACCTTTCCTCGTATCCCCAGGCCTTGGCTCAGGTCCTTGGCAAGCTTTAGATGCTGAGAATGTCTTAGATGCAAATCATTCCAGATTGAACACCAAAATAGAATTTTGCTTGACTCGGAACTTGTATGCAAAATGTGAGTAAAACTGTAGTGTAATTGAAAATGCCCAAATCAGGCTGCTTCTCTTCTCTTGACTCTCTGACCCTACCATCCCCACATGGGGAAATGGGATCTGGCAGATCATATTAATTGAGCACTGAAGGGAGAGGGAGCAGAAGGGCGGGAGGATCCTTCTCTTCAGATTTGCCACCTTCTTCTGCCACGGCTTTCCTCTCTCCCTCATCCATGATTCTACTGAAACACCCACAGGTCTCTCCGGGTGTTCTGTGCCAAAGCTCGGCCCTACAAACCGTGTGCTGACTCCTCTGAGGGTCCGCCTCTTCTTCAGCTGGAAATCAGTAGCACCAACTGGAGGAAGGAAGAAAGGAGGGAAGAAATAAAGCAAGAAAAGAAGGAAGGAAGAAACGGAGGGAGAGAAGGAAGGAGGGAGGGATGGTGAGAGGGAGGAATGGAAAAGGGGAGAGGAAGGGAGGGAGAAAGTGAGGAAGAAATGAAGGAAGGAATGAAAGGTGAGAACTATGACAGCATTCTCGCCTGGCCCACTGTGGACAAACAGGGGAAGTAGAAGAGAAGAGGCTGGCCCTTGACAGGGGCATGTCCCTCCTGTGGCCACAAAGCCAAACCTCTATCAAGGAAGTCAGAATTATATGTAATATGGTACATGGGGATATTCAGATCCCTTGAGGTTGTGGGTGGTGATTCTCTAGAGTTGCCCTATCCAACAGTGTGGCCACTAGCTACAGGTGACTGCTGAACACATGAAAGGCAGTGCAACATGCTAAAATGATCATATTTTGGATATATTGGTTTAAATAAAATGCATCATTAAAATTAACTCCACTTGCTTAGTTTTATTATTTTTTTTAACATGCTTATTAGAAAAAATTTAATAACATATTACATATGTGGCATTGTATAATGCTGTTCTAGAGGGGCAAAAAAAGCTGGAAATTCTGGAAAAAAGCTGGAAAAAAGAGAGATGAAGGGAGAGGATGTAACCAGAAGAAAGATAAAAAACTCTCAGCCAGTTTCCCAGTTTGAATATAGAAAAGACTTCACACATCATTAATTCTCTTTTCTAAATAAAATAATACATTAAACCCCCAAAATCTGCTGAAAGCTCACATCGCTGAAAAGAAACACCATCCAAATCATGACTTGCCCTCAATCAGGATCAGATGGTTCTGTTTCGCTCCCTGCAAAACTCTCTAAGATCTTTAAAAGCAAGGACCATGCCTTGTAATTTTTCTTTATTCATGAAGTAAAGTGAAAGTCGCTCAGTTGTGTCCGACTGTTTGTGACCCCATGGACAATATAGTCCATGGAATTCTCTAGGCCATAACACTGGAGTGGGCAGCCTTTCCCTTCTCCAGGGGATCTTCCCAATCCGGGGATCAAACCCAGGTCTCTCGTATTGCAGATGGATTCTTTACCTGCTGAGCCACAAAGGAAGCTTATTCATCATAGTGTCTACAAAAATAATGATGCACAAAAGCACTCAACAATGATCAATAATATGATTCACCAAAATAAGAAAATGAGTAGAGTTTTAGAATAGACAGGTACTGAGTTAATGATCAGCTTGATCTGTGCATGTGTACGTGTGTGTGTGTGTTTGTGCATGTAAGCCTCACAATATTTCAGTTCAGTTCAGTTGCTCGGTCATGTCTGACTCTTTGCAACCCCATGAACTGCAACATGCCAGGCCTCCCTATCCATCATCAACTCCCAAAGTCCACCCAAACCTATGTCCTTTGTGTCAGTGATGCCATCCAACCATCTCATCCTCTGTTTTCCCCTTCTCCTCCTTTCCCAGCATCAGGGTCTTTTCTAATTAGTCAGCTCTTCACATTAGCTGGCCAAAATATTGGAGTTTCAGCTTCAACATCAGTCCTTCCAATGAACACCCAGGACTGGTCTCCTTTAAGACGGACTAGTTGGATCTCCTTGCAGTCCAAGAGACTCTCAAGAGTCTTCTCCAACACCACAGTTCAAAAGCATCAATTCTTTGGTGCTCAGCTTTCTTTATAGTCCAACTCTCAAATCCATACATGACTATGGAAAAACCATAGCCTTGACTAGATGGACATTTGTTGGCAAAGTAATCTCTCTACTTTTTAATATGCTATCTAGTTTGGTCATAACTTTCTTTCCAAGGAGTAAGCGTCTTTTAACTTCATGGCTGCAGTCACCATCTTCAGTGATTTTGGAGACCAAAAAAATAAAGTCAGCCCCTGATTCAACTGTTTCCCCATCTATTTGCCATGAAGTGATGGGACCAGATGCCATGATCTTAGTTTTCTGAATGTTGAGTTTTATGCCAGCTTTTTCACTCTCCTCTTTTACTTTCATCAAGAGGTTCTTTAGTTCTTCTTCACTTTCTGCCATAAGGGTGGTGTCATCTGCATATCTGAGGTTATTGATATTTCTCCCGGCAATCTTGATTCCAGCTTGTGCTTCATCCAGCCCAGTGTTTCTCATGATGTATTCTGCATATACGTTAAATAAGCAGGGTAACAATATGCAGCCTTGATGAACTCCTTTTCCTGTTTGGTGCCAGTTTGTTGTTCCTCTGTTTCTTTGCACTGATCACTGAGGAAGGCTTTCTTATCTCTCCTTGCTATTCTTTGGAACTCTGCATTCAAATGGGTATATCTTTCCTTTTCTCCTTTGCTTTTAGCTTCTCTTCGTTTCACACCTATTTGTAAGACCTCCTCAGACAGCCATTTTGCCTTTTTGCATTTCTTTTCCTTGGGGATGATCTTCATTCCTGTCTCCTGTACAATGTCCTCAACCTCTGTCCATAGTTCACCAGGCACTCTGTCTATCAGATCTAGTCCCTTAAAGCTATTTCTCACTTCCACTGTATAATCATAAGGGATTTGATTTAGGTCATATCTGAATGGTCTAGTGGTTTTCCTTACTTTCTTCGGTTTAAGTCTGAATTTGACAATAAGGAGCTCATGATCTGAGCCACAGTCAGCTCCCGGTCTTGTTTTTGCTGACTGTACAGGGCTTCTCCATCTTTGGCTGCAAAGAATACGATCAATCTGATTTCGGTGTTGACCATCTGGTGATGTCCAAGTGTAGAGTCTTCTCTTGTATTGTTGGAAGAGGGTGTTTGCTATGACCAGTGCATTCTCTTGGCAGAACTCTATCAGTCTTTGGTCTGCTTCATTCTGTACTCCAAGGCCAAATTTGCCTGTTACTCCAGGTGTTTCTTGACTTCCTACTTTTGCATTCCAGTCCCCTATAATGAAAAGGACATCTTTTTGGGGTGCTAGTTGTAGAAGGTCTTGTAGGTTTTCATAGAACCATTCAACTTCAGCTTCTTCAGTATTACTGGTCAAGGCATAGCCTTGGATTACCATGATATTGAATGGTTTGCCTTGGAAACGAACAGAGATCATTCTGTCATTTTTGAGATTGCATCCAAGTACTGCATTTCAGACTCTTTTGTTGCCTATGATGGCTACTCCATTTCTTCTAAGGGATTCTTGCCCGCAGTAGTAGATATAATGGTCATCTGAGTTAAATTCACCCATTCCAGTCCATTTTAGTTCTCTGATTCCTAAAATGTCAACGTTCACTCTTGTCATCTCCTGTTTGACCACTTCCAATTTGCCTTGATTTATGGATCTAACATTCCAGGTTTCTATGCAATATTGCTCTTTACAGCACTGGACCTTACTTCCATCACCAGTTACATCTGCAACTGTGTGTTGGTTTTGCTTGGGCTCCATCTCTTCATTCTTTGTGGAGTTATTTCTCCACTGATCTCCAGTAGCATATTGGGCACCTACCAACCTGGGGAGTTCATCTTTCAGTGTCCTATCTTTTTGCCTTCTCATACTATTCATGGGGTTCTCAAGGCAAGAATACTGAAGTGGCTTGCCATTTCCCTCTCCAGTTGACCATATTTTGTCTGTGTTTAGTCACTCAGTTGTGTCCGACCGATTCTTTGTGATGCTATGGACGTAGCCTGCCAGGCTCCTCCATCCATGCGGTTTTCTGAGCAAAGATACTGGAGTGGGTTGCCATTTCCTTCTTCAGGGGATCTTCCAGATCCAGGGATCAAACCAGCATCTCTTGTGTCTCCGGCACTGCAGGCAGATTCTTCACCTCTGAGCCACTGGCTTCCCTATATTTTTCTATAAAACATTTAAAAATTGAATGTAGGTCTTAACTCTAGGCCAAAGAAGCATCCTTTGATACTGGTCCTCCACAGAGGCTTTGATTTGCTTTTAAACAGATCTGATTTCCATTTGGAAACCAACAGAGAGGAACTCAGGGCAAAGCTGGGAGGTACCCAGAACAGTTCCCACAGGGGTTGGAAAGGCAGACCAGAGATGCTAGACCTCAGAATGTTCTCTTCTATTGAGAACTTTTATTCTTGAAAGCCTGATCTGACAAAAATGGGAATTCTGGATCATTCATATGAGCGCAGAAAAAAATTGGATCTCTTTCACACAGTTGAAGAAAGAACACATGTTTCAGACCTCATCCAACACATAAATTATAAGTGTTAATGAAATCTTCTTCTCAGAAGGGAGGAGCACAGGAAGTGAGCAGGAGGTAAGTGGAAAGCTGGGATTGATGGAGTGGGAGTAGTGGGGTGAACAGTGATGGTGTAAAGTAGAAATTAAAAGTTTTTGCCGTGGTGGAGGTGATGATGGTGTAGTTGATGACAGTGGAAGTGATGGTGATGGAGCTGATGGTGGAGAAGGTGATGATGGAGGTGATGGTGGTGAAGGTGATTATAATGGAGGTGATGATGCTGAAGTTGATGACAGTGGAAGCGATGGTGATGGAGGTGAAGGTGATGATGATGGAAATGAAGGTGACGAGGGTGAAGGTGATGGTGTTGGAAGTGATGATGGTGAAGGTGATGCTGGTGGTGGTCGTGATGATGATGATGTGGTGGCAGCAGTGGAGGTGGTAGAGGGATGTCATGATGGAGGTGGTGGCGGCTGTAGTGTTGGTGGAAAGAAAGTCTGGAATAAGAAAAATGTAGAATTGTAGAAATGTAGCAATTGGTGTTCTAAAGAAGCATCTCATTAGCTCCCTAGTCATTCATGCCCTGAAATATCTCCTCCTTTGCCACATTAATTTAGGCTTTTGAAATGTTTTACTTCACTGACTAAATTGTATCATTTATAGACTTTATGTTTCCCCCACTGTGATCAATTGAAGCCTGAATATAAGATGCTGTTTTGTTGTTGTTGTTGAGGAGGAGAGACAGAGATGCTCCCCCAGCCTCTTTTGTGTCATAAAACTCCACAGTATGATGCAAACCACTGACTAGTTTTCCTCACTGCTGGTTCTGCCTTAGAAGAAATTTCCAGAAAATAATTCTTCCAAAGGAGAAACCCAGGGTTTTGAAAGACATAACAAGCAGGGACAATCGTTTTGCCTGGGAGATGTTATTTATTCTATTTTTAACATGATGCCCTTTCTCTTGTGCTTCTATGTTATCAGAAAAGTCTTCTGGGGAAAACCTCTGGGCTCATTTCATTGACAATAAAGATAAGATCAATTATTTGAATAAACTGCTGTGACAAACTTGAAGAATGCTAGCAGGAGAGGCTCAGAGGGAAACCCGAGGTGAGGACCCTTCTCTGTGTCACATCATTATCCATGTTTTTTGCATGCAGAGTTCCAAAGTGAGTATCAGCAGGGAATAAAGAAAATAACACCAATGCAACATAAAACTAACATCTATTTGCACACACGCCAAGGGAATCCTGGATAAAGGAGAGCTGGAAATACAGATATTGCTAGAAAATATGACTTTTGACTTGTTCCTTAAAAGTTGAAAAGGCTTAGATTACACCAGACTTAAGGAACTGGCCTTGAAACCCCTTATACAACAATCTAAATTAGTGGATTGCAAAGGTTAGCTCAAGGTCTATTTTATAAAATGCCGATTCTTGGGCACCATCCTCACAATTTCTAATTCAAAATTGTAAACCAGGGGTGGTGCTTAGGAATCTCTGCTCCACTTTCAGACTCCTCCAGGAAGTTCTTGAATAGCCCACCAGAATTCAGAAAGAGCTGATATAGTGTTTTGTCCACAGTTATAAATCTGTCATCAGTAACTGTGACTGTAGCTTGAAATCACTCTTCGTATGTATAGAAA
The DNA here is from genome assembly GCF_019320065.1 of Cervus canadensis. Lineage (NCBI taxonomy): Eukaryota > Metazoa > Chordata > Mammalia > Artiodactyla > Cervidae > Cervus > Cervus canadensis. The sequence goes on from NC_057400.1 coordinate 11,753,900, forward strand.
CAAAAAGTAAAGACCAAGAAGAAGTAAAAGAGGTGGCAAAAGACTTAAATCTGCATAACATGAGAAATAAGGGCAGTTATTTACCAAAATACGAAAAGGGGATGGGCTTCCATTTGAGGGGATGTTCCCAAGGTCAAGTGTGAACTGTTGAGATCTCATCCAATTAGAAATGTCTACTCCTCACTTGGAAATACGAGAGTTGTACACAAAGATATAGTGGCTGGGGTTAAAACTGGATGATTTGCAGATCATTTGGAATCTTGAAGGAGGATAAAAGAGCAAGAATTCAGATACTTCAGGGAAAAAGAACAGGAGGAAGTGACTGTCGGGTGTGGCACCCAGACCTGCAGCATAGGCTTCAGTCCAGAACTTGTCCAACAAGTCCTACTTCCCTCCAACCTACTGAGCGAACTCTGGGACCAGCGATATATGCATTAACAAGACCAATGCAGCTAAAGCTTAAGAGTCACCTCCCTGAAAGGATAATCAGCTGAGATGTGACTGCCTTCAACTAAGATGACTGTTTTAATCCTTCTCCGGAAAAGTGTAATTTCTTCATCCATGGCTCCCCAACTATCTCCATTTCATATATTTTAAATTCACACAATTAACTGACCCATTCTTGAGAGAAAGGGTCATGAAAGAAAGGGACAATTTGCACCCAAATCTTTTTTTTTTTTTAAAGTCTCCACTCTGTGCAAAACAAAGAGCTGCTAGCTGCATTGAAAAGACAGTTTTTCTAGCATCCGCTACTTTTTTCACAGTTTCAAAAATATGGGAGTCAAACTTTAGCATCTCAATAGCCTACAACAGAGGCCTGAGTCTGTTACCTATTAAAGGGTAGAGGGAGAGACAATGGGAAGAAATTGAAGAAATTAAGAGAAAAATTAATAATGAAGGCAGTCAAGTGGGTTTTCTCCTTTAAACTGCCTTTTTACACTCAGGAATGGACATTGTGCTAACTGGTCTCTCAGACCCAGGGTTGGTTGTTGTTTTAGTCACTAAATCAGCGTCTGACTCTTCTGTGACCCCATGGACTGCAGCCTGCCAGGCTCCTCTGTCCATGGGATTTCCCAGGCAAGGATACTGGAGTGGGTTGTCATTCCCTACTCCAGGGGACCTTCCTGACCCAGGAATTGAACCCACCTCTTCCTATATCTCCTGCATTGGCAGGCAGATTATTTACCACCGAGCCACCAGGGAAGCCCAGACTCAGCGTAGCCAATTCAAAATTTCAAAAACCAATGCAGACTATGAGATTTCATTCAATTCCAACATTCATTTTAGCCAATTAAAAAAAATAGTTAATATTACCCAAATTTACTTAATTAAGTGTTGTACTAAACATAAATACATATATAAGAAGAATACTCCTGTTTTCAAATGCCTTGGCAAATTTGCTCAATCATTTAAATAAATGTAGAAAATAATGCATTCATTAAAAAACAGTCTTCTACACACTTCAAGTCACTGTGGATTCCAGTGGTAAGAGATTTAAAAAATAGGCAAATATATACATAAAGATGATTTTATATGATGATATGTAATCTCATGAAAACAGCATCCCTAGAGGGAGAGAAATTAGGAATGGGGAATCGGAAGCAGTTTGGATTGGTGGTCAGAAAAGTATTCTCTGAGGAACAGATATTTGAACTGGGGGTTATTAGTTTTTCAGGCATGGGAACCAGCAGGTGCAATGGTCCTATGTAGGAAATGAGTTTGTCTTGTTGTTGGATTAGGAAGAAGGCCAATGTAGGTGGAGCTTTATGGCAAGGTCCTGTATTAGGTGATGATGTCACAGAAATGTGCAGAGAACGAATCATGGCCTTCTGGGCCATGGCAAAGCATTTACTTTTTGTGCTGACTGCCGTTGGAATCTCTGTAGGGTATTAAAGCAAAAAGTAATACATTTTAAAGAGACCACTGTATGTTGGCAAGAGTTCTTACTTGTATACTTGGGACCAATGCAAACTGCTATGTGGGTGTGGACTGTAGCCCGCCAGGCTCCTCTGTCCATGGAATTCTCCAGGCAAGAATACTGCAGTGGGTTGCCATTTCCTTCTCCAAGGGATCATCTTTGACCAAGGGACTGATGAAAGTCTCCTGCATTGCAGGCAGCTTCTTTACCACCAAGAAACACATTGATTCAGTTCAGTTCAGTTCAGTTCAGTCGCTCAGTCGTATCCAACTCTTTGAGACCCCATGAATTGCAGTACACCAGGCCTCCCTGTCCATCACCAACTCCCAGAGTTTACTCAAACTCATGTCCATCGAGTCGCTGATGCCATCCAGCCATCTCATCTTCTGTCATCCCTTCTCCTATTAATAGTATCTAGTAAAGTTGAATATTGTGCACCCCAAGACCCAGAAATTCCATTCCTATATGTATGTCTTCCAGAAATGCATGCTGACATGTACCAGAACATATACTCAAGAATGTTAATAGGAGCATTGCTCATAACAATCCTAAATGGAAACAATCTCAGTGTCTGTTAAGAATAGGATATGTAACTAAAGCATTCACATAATGGAATACTACTGTATTAAAACATGGCAAGAAATTACTTGACATTTCTCGTCAAGAGGTAGGGTCCATGTATCCTTTCTTTGAATCTAGATGAGCTTGTAGCAATCCTGACCAACAGAATTGAATGAAAATGCCATATGTCTTGAGAGTCTAGGTCATAAAATGGCATGCGTTTCTGCCTAGACCTGCTGGAACATTCATTATCAGAGCCCTGAGTTGCCAAGTAAAAAAAGCTGTCCACCCTGATACCACCATGCTGTTAGGACAGACTTATAGGCAATCTGACCTATTTCATATCAGCTGAGTCATCTTGGCCCAGCTGGCAGACAAGTGAAGAAGCCTCCAGTTGATTTCAGTCCCTAGACATTAGAATCTTTCCAGCTGAGACCCCAACATCATGTACCAGAGAGAAGTCTCCAAGCTATGCCTTGTATAAATTCCTGACCCACAGAATCTATGAGCATAATAAAATAGCTGTTTGTTTTACACCACTCTGGAGTACCAGTGGGAGTGATATGTCAGCAGAAGAGAACATTGGCAAAACCACAGACACATACAAGCAACATGTATAAATACATTATTTAAAAAGCTAGATATAAAAACAATACAAATTATATGATTCTATTTATATAAAATTCAAAAAGAAGTTAGAAAATATATATCCCATTTGAGGAGGCATATACAGCAAAGCAAGGAAATGATTGCCTAAATTCAAAATAAATATTACATGTAAAAGTGAGAAAAGTGGTTTTAATCAGGGATAAGCTCTGATGCTGGATCCAGATAATGTGTATTTATGTGTTGGCTGGGCCAGGTCTTCACTGTGGCATGCAGGATCCTTTTTTGGGGGTGGGGGGCGTTGTTGTGCTGCACTTGGGATCATAGTTCCCTGAATAGGGGTTGAACCTCTGCCCCCTGCCTTTGGGTGCAGAGTCTTAACCACTGGACCAGCAGGGAAGTCCTAGCAGGCTCTCTTTTAGTTGCAGCATGTGGAATCTAGTTCCTGATCAGGAATAGAACCCAGGCTCCCTGCATTAGGAGCATGGAGTCAGCCACTGGACCACTAGGGAAGTCCCAGTAATGTTCTATTTCTTAATCACATTGATAACTATATAAGTATTCACCTTACAATAATTGGCTAAGTGTTGTGTTTATACACTTTTCTGTATATGCATTATGGGCATACATGTGTGCTAAGTTGCTTCAGTCATGTCTGACTGTGCAAACTTATGGACTGTAGCCCTCCAGGCTCCTCTGTCCATGAGGGTTCTCCAGGCAAGAATACTGAAGGAGGTTGCCATGTCCTCCTCTAGGGGATCTTCCTGACCCAGGGATCAAACCCGAGTCTCCTACTTCTACTACATTGGTAGGGGGATTCTTTACCAATAGTGCCACTGGGAAGCCCATGTGCATTTTGTTACATAATAAAAAAGGGTTTAAAAAATTTTGTCTTCTAGGTGAAAAATGACTCCAGTAAGCAAGTGTGGAGACAGAAAAAATAAATGACAAGGCTGCTTCTGTACTCCATGAGAAGGATGCTGGAGATTTGGACTAGCTGTGCAGAGGATGAGAGGAGGTTGGTTTTGATATATTTTGGAAAACAATATCCTGCTGGATTAGAAGAGGCAAGAGAGTGCAAAAGAGGAAAGAGTCAAACAGATAATGTATTTTTGACTTGAGTATTTAGGTTATGATTAACTGAGATTATTATTCACTTTAATATTACTGAGTTGCATTTCATTTTATCATAGTATGCCTAGTATTTTTGATATGTGCCTTTGGGATTAGTAAATCCATAAATTTAAAAGTTTGCAGATCACTTACTAAGTTTATCAAGCAAATAAGACCTTCATGATAATTCATTAAGATTTAAGAACAAATTCTTCTACTCAAATGTCTATCCATAATTTCTAGTTATTATAAGAAGAAGGGAATATAATTTTAAAAATTCTATAGCCTCTAGGGTATAATTCTACTTATTCTGATTTTTGAGAAGGAATTAAGATGATTTAGAAAGAAAAGGATAGTTATGCCTGAACTCAAAAATTATAAACTACACTTTACCATTAAATCATATAACCTTTATGTGATTTAGCTTCATACTATCAAATGGGCTTACTTTAATCTTAAGGATTTTTGTGAGTAAAATCAGCTTTTAGAGTAGCTTGTAATGTGAACATCTTTCAGAAACCAGGCTGTGCTATGCTCAGGTCTCTGAGTGGAGTCCAAATTAGATTAGTCAGTGAACCTAGAGCACGGGGACACTCTGAAGATGTCTTTTTGCATTAATTGATTTCCTGAGATGGATGGGTGATTTTGTTTATTCCTGCAAAAGGAGCAATCTGCTGTAGAGGTGCCCGGGCAGAGGTTTGGAGAAGCAGGTGGCAATAGTGGCAAATAACACAGGCAGCAGGCTTTCAATAGTCCTCACTCAGCCTGATTTTGCGCCCATTTACAAATTGGTAGTGCTGTTCATCAGACAGTGACAGTTCTCCTTCCATCGGGCACTCGGCAGGATTTGATGTCCTGGACCACACCCCTCTCCCAAGAAGGATCGCATGACACTTGCGGCAAGTAAGTAGTAGATGAAAGTGACATATGCCACTCTCTGGTGAAGCATTTCATTATTCACTAAAAAGGAGGCTGCAGAATTGGAGGGGAAGGATAATCATCCTGTTCTAGCTTCTGGGTGCCTCCTATAAGCAAAATTCCCTTCCTGACCTGTGATAGACATCTCATAGGTGAAACAAGGGAACATAATGATTTTAAGTCACTGAGATTTGGGAGTAGCCTAACTGAGCCAGGGCTCAGATGGTAAAGAATCCACCTGCGATGCAGGAGACCTGGGTTCAATTCCTGGGTCAGGAAGATCCCCTGGAGGAGGGCATGGCAACCCACTCCTGTATTCTTGCCTGGAGAATCCCCATGGACAGAGGAGCCTGGCGGGCTGCAGTCCCTGTAAGCACAGCACAGCATAACTTAGACAGTGCAGTGGTAAAGAATCTGACTCCCAGTGCAGGAGACACGGGAGATGTGGGTTCCATCCCTGGATCAGGAAAATCCCCTGGAAAAGGAAAGGACAACCCACTCCGGTATTCTTGCCTGGAAAAACCCCATGGACAATGGAGTCTGGCAGGCTACAGACATGGGGTTGCAGAGTTGGACAAAATTGAGCATCAGGATTGGGATTGGATAACTTAGCCATTTTTTTGTTTTTGTTTTTTTGGCTGTACTGGGTCTTTGCTGAGGGGCACGGGCCCTTTGTTGCCATGTGACGTCTTTCTCTAGTTGTATGCAGGGGCTACTCTCTAGTTGTGGTGCTTGGGCTTCTCGTTGCAGTGGCTTCTCTTATCTCAGGGCATGAGCTCTAGGGCACAGGGGTTTCAGTAGTCTCAGCACATGTGCCCCAGGGCACGTGGGATCTTCGTTCTCAGTCCAGGGATTGAACCCACGTCCCCTGCATTGGCAGGCAGATTCTTAACCACCAGGCCATCAAGGAAGTCCCTAACTTCTCCAGTTTTGACAGATATATGAGAGAAGGGCTAGAGCGGGGACCATAGGAGTTTTTTCTTGTTAGATTTTGTATGTGTCTGACGGAAGCATCTGCTACAGGAGACGGGTATGGAGAAGAGTCCAGGTAAGGGGAGCAGTTACCCAGGCTTCACTCTCATTACCCCAAAGTACCTATTAAAATACCGTGTTGATCCCCTGGGCACCAGAATAATACTAAAGGATACTACTATGCCCAGAAGAGAAAGTAGCAGAATGTGTAGCACTTCAGAAACAATGACCTTGAGTTTTCTGGAAATACAGAGGAAGACAGGGAGATGGGGAATCAATGGACTGGAGATATTTTTTCCTTTTTTTTTAAACTTGCAATTACTTCATTTTTAAAAATTTTAATTTGTGTTGGAGCTACAGTCTATAGGGTTGCAAAGAGTTGGACACGACTGAGTCAGAAATGACTGAAGCATATTAACACACACGCACACAAAATTGATTAACAATGTTTTGTTAGTTTCGAGTGTGATTCAGTTATACATATACATGTTTCTATTCTGTTTCAAATTCTTTTCTTGCTTAGATTATTACAGAGTACTGAGCAGTGTTCCCTGTGCTATTCAGTAGGTCCTTATTGATTATCTATTTAAAATATAGCAATGCGAATATGTCAACCCCAAACTCCCAATTTAACCCTCTTTCTCACCCTTCCTCCCCGATAACCATGAGTTAACTTTCTGTATGTCGATCTGTTTCTGTTTTGTAAATACAGTCATTTGTATCTTCTTTTCTTTAAATTCTGCATGAAAGTAATATCATATGATATTTGTCTTTCTCTGACTTATTTTCTTGGTGACTTCTGGAAAATCTGGGGAAAATATTAAAATCACTCAAATGTTAAGAGCTGTCATACATTTCATTGTTCACTAAAAAGGAGGCAACAGTATTTGAGATGGAGGATAATTGTCCTATATTAGACTCTGAGTGCTTTCTATAAGCAGAGCATTTATATTAATGTGAGCACATTTGAACCCAATGATGGCTGATGCTTAGAATAATTGGATTACGGTCTTATAATTTGCCTTTGATAGAATTATGGACTCACTTGAAAGGAAAGAACTAAGATTCAATACCCATCATCTCCTTGGTGAAAACACAACTGCTTAATGTGCAAGGGACAATACACAGAGAGTAAAAATGAGACAACCAGCAAATTCCTCAATCCCAAAGTCTTTTCATTTCCTTTCAGAGCCCATTGATCTGAAATCCAGGGGCAGTCACTTTTTATTATTGACCCATGACACTTAATAGCCCTGAAACCCAGCTTTGGATATTCCATTTTGGACATTAGATTTCTAAATGTTCTGTGGATGATTCCAGATTATGAAGAGAGCAGGTATTAGTTTGGGTACAATGCTACTAATGAGGTGATATTTACCCATTTCATTTTAATACAAGAGGCTAATTATCTGAGTAGATAACATCTCTGATATACCAGAACGCAAGGTTATATTTAGTTGTGCCAGACTATGGGGCAGAAAAAGTTGTTTGGGAATGTAATCACATTGCATTTAAATATTTTAAAAGTTTAAATACCTTCAGCTCTTATTATCTATATTTATACTTGCCCTTTCCTTTTAAATTATGCACAACTGTGAAAACACCCTTCCTACACCTCATGCCTGCTTATATTCTCAGTTTATGTATTTAAGATATTGGTTACTCGATAATTTATAGTCTTTCACTTCTTGTTGAATTTACATAAAATATTTGTCTTCGCCAGGCTGACACCTTAAAAGAGAAGTGAGTAATCTGGGCCTGATTATTGAGCTTATTTATTCTCTTATTTCTAACACCACATTATACCTAGAATTAGGGGAAAACTGAGTGAACTCCAGACATGAACAAGCAACTCCACTTTGAATATTTCAGTTTTTGGTCCTTAAGCAACAAGTAACATCATGTACATGGAACCAAGCATCTGGACAAGAAAAACAAAAAATAGACCCAAGATCTATACACTCAATTCACATGATGCTGAATAAGTAGGTGGATTTGGCAATTCTTTGCCACTGAAGTGCAAATTAACCAATCCTTTGCTATCAGTTTCCTTTGTTCTATGAAAGAGAAAGTTATGAAATGAGAAGAAACATTTACATGCCTAATTAGTCCAGGTGTTCCTTCCTGTGCCTAGCTGTGTCCCAGTCTTTGCAACCCCGTGGACTGTAGGCCGCTAGGCTCCTCTCTCCATGGGATTTTCCAGGCAAGAACACTGGAGTGGGTTGCCATTTCCTTCTTCAGGGGATCTTCCCAACCCAGGTATCGAATTCGAGTTTCCTGCATTGGCAGGCAGATTCTTTACCATTAGTTCCACCCAACTGCTACATTTAGTCCTTTATATGGATTACCTTATTTAATACTCACAACGAACCCCAATGATGCAGACACAATCTCTCCCACTTCAAACACTGACAGACTGAAAACAGATGTTGAGTGCAGACTCTCAGTGTCAGTGCTACAGAGTTAGACTCCAAGCTGCCAGTAGGATGACTTCAAGGTTTGTGTTTCTCTTTACATCCTAACAATACTCCTGAGGAAAGGAGAGCCTTGGGATTCCAACCCGATGCCCTGCAGTGCCCACTCTTCTAGGGTCAAGTGCGCCCCCTCCTGTCACCTAGTATTTGCTTGTTTTCTTTATCTTCTACATCCTTCCCTGATGGCTCAGATGGTGAAGCTTCTGCCGGCAATGCAGGAGATCCAGGTTCAACCCCTGGGTGGGGAAGATCCCCTGGAGAAGGAAATGGCAATCCTTTCCAGTATTCTTGCCTAGGAAATTCCATGGACAAAGGAGCCTGGCAGGTTACAGGGCTTACCTGGTAGCTCAGCTGGTAAAGAATCTGCCTGCAATGCAGGAGACCCCAGTTTGATTCCTGGGTGGAGAAGATCCACTGGAGAAGGGATAGGCTACCCACTCCATTATTCTTGGGCTTCCCTGGTGGCTCAGCTGGTAAAGAATCCAACTGCAATGTGGGAGACCTGGGTTCAATCTCTGGGTTGGGAAGATCCCCTGGAGAACGGAACGGCTACCCACTCCAGTATTCTGGTCTGGAGAATTCCATGGATTGTACAGCCCACGGGGTCACAAAGATTTGGACACAACTGAGTGATTTTCACCTTCACTTTTTCTTCTGTATCCATCCTAACGCTTTTTCAGATAAAGAATACGATTAAAAACTCTCCATTTTCTTCCCAGTGCCCTAAGCAAGTACCAAAATTTCCCTGAGGTATTTTTTCTAATAGCTGCGATTTCACTGGTAGTCACTAGGAAAACAGAGGGTCAGTAAAATGGTGTACAAAAGTAGTAGCTTCTGGATCACATAAGATCTGGCTCAAATTCTAATGCTTTCTTTAGCCTGGGCTTAGATTTACTTATTTTTTCAAGCTTTTTCAAGTTTTTTTTCAGCTTATATTGCATGTATAAAACTGGAATGGCAACACATACCTCCAGTATCATAAGGATAAAATGTGATCCTACAGGCAAAATTCCTCTTCTCTCTAGAAGGACAAAAACTATTGGTTCCTTTATGTGCAGGGTCTCAGACATTGAATGTGTTTTCATATGTCTGTTGGATGTGTTGTATATAAGCTACTTTTACTCCCATCTCCTTGTTTTCTACTTTCCATCCTAATTTTAATATTCCTTGAGTGTGATGTGTGTTTTCAGAATGTTAATTGAATAAGTATACAAAATTAGTGTTCTGGTGAAATAAAGTACATTCTTTTAGATCTATAAAATGTAATTTACATATTTCTCATATTATTAATAATTAAATTTTCTTTTCTGCATATCATTCCTAGATGATTAACCTTTACTAGTATGATGTCTTTATTATTAATGACTATCTTTTAAGCCCAGTTTAACATCTATATAACAGATATTTCCCTTGAAATCAATCACAAGCTCAGAGTTTTGTTTTTGGCCCATTGTTTCAGTAATTTCAGTTTTTCGATAATACATAAGTTACTATTATGTATTTTTTAATTGAAGTATAGTTGTGTGAACAGTGTTTAATAATAGAAGAAAACAACAAAAAGGGGAAAGACTAGAGAACTCTTCAGGAAAATTGGAAACATCAAGGGAGGATTCTGCCCAAAGACAGACACAATAAAGGGTAAAAATGGTAGAGACCTAGTAGATGCTAAAGAGATCAAGAACAGGTGGAAGAACTGTATAAAAAAGATCTTAATGAACCAAATTGCTACAATGGTGTGGTTAGTCACCCAGAGCCAGACATTCTGGAGTGTAAAGTTGGCCTTAAGAAACACTGCTGTTAATAAAACTAGTGGATGTGATGAAATTCCAACAGAACTATTCAAATTGCTAAAGGAGGATGCCATCAAGGTTTTCCTTTCATTATGTCAACAAATCTGGAAGACCCAGCAGTAACCACAGGCCTCATCCCAATTTCCAAGAAGGGTAGTACTAAAGAATATGTTAACCGTTGGACAATTGCACTCATCTCCCATGCTAGTAAGGTCATGTTTAAAATCATGCATTCTAGGGTTTAGCATTATGTGAATCAAGAACTTCCAGATGTCCAAGCTGGGTTTAGAAAAGGAAGAGGAACTAGAGATTAAATTGCCAACATTCACTGGATTATAGAAAAACAAGAGAATTTCAGAAAAACATCTATCTCTGTTTCATTGACTATACTAAAGCCTTTGACTGTGTGGGTCATAACAAACTGTGGAAAGCTCTTAGAGAGATGGGAATACCAGACCATCTTACCTGTTTCCTGAGAAACCTGTATTCAGGTCAAGAAGCAACAGTTAGAACCCTGTTTGGAACAACTGATTAGTTCAAGATCAAGAAAGGAGTATGACAGCTGTCTGCTGTCACCCTATTTGTTTAACCTGTATGCTGAGCACATCATGAGAAATGCCGGGCTGGGTGAGTTACTCTAAGAGGAATCGAGATAGGTGGGAGAAACATCAACAACCTCAGATATGAGGATGATACTATTCTAATGGCAGAAAGTGAAGAGGAACTAAAGAGCCTCTTGATGAGGGTGAAGGAAGAGAGTGAAAGAGCTGGCTTAGGACTAAATATTGAAAAAAAAAACCAAAAACTAATATCATGGCATCAGGCTCCATTACTGCTTGGCAAATAGAAGGGGAAAAGGTGGAAGCAGTGACAGATTTTCTCTTCTTGGGCTCCAAAACCACTGAGGATGGTGACTGCAGTCATGAAATGAGAAGACGATTACTTCTTGGCAGGAAAGTAAGGACAAACATAGACAGTGTGTTGAAAAGCAGAGACATCACCTTGCCGGTATAGTCAAGGCTATGGTCTCCACAGTGGTCACATATGGTTGTGAAAGCTGGACCATAAAGAAGGCAGAACACCAGAGAATTGATGCCTTCAAACTGTGGTGCTGGAGAAGACTCCTGAAAGTACTCTGGCCAGCCAGGAGACCAAACCACTCAATCTTGAGGGAGATCAATCCTGAATATTCACTGGAAGGACTGATGCTAAAGTTGAAGCTCCAGTATTTTGGTCATCTGATGATAACAGATGACTCATTGAAAAGTCCCTGATGCTGGGAAAGATCAAGGTCAGAAGGAGAAGAGGGTGTCAGAGGATCAGATGACTGAACAGTATCACCAATGCAATGAACATAAACTTGGGCCAACTCCGGGAGATGGTGAGAGACAGGGAGGCCTGGCATGCTGCAGTCCATGGGGTCGCAAAGAGTTGGACACAACTGCACAACTGAACAACAATAGCTATATAATACTATATAAATTACAAGTGTACAATGTAGTGATTTTTAGAGGTTATATTCCATTTATAGCTATTATAAAATGTTTACTATATTCCCTGTGCTGTACAACATAACTTTATAGCTTATTTCATAATTCACTTGAGAGTTTAGAGCCATGTGTCACGTGGTATGCAGTCACATCGTCTGCATATTGTGCCGACAAGAAGTAAACAAATAAAATACCTACACCTCATTTTCTTCTAAGCATAGTGAAAGGAAGTGTATCAAATTGAGCTGAACAAAATAACAGAAGTTTGAACCTTCCTCATTTTCAAGGTTTTGCTTTGCCTCTTCAAAATGCAAGACTGTCATCTACCCCATTCAAATTATATTAAATGCAGGATGATTCAAATAGTGCCAGCTGCCAATTTAAATTTCAAATGGAAACCTGCTCCTTTGCTGACTCTTCCTCCATTCCCTCTCTTCCACCCACTTTTTTTTCTACTTCTTTTTTCAATTTATTTTAAAGTTTCTTGATAAGTATTTCTCCTGGGAGAGTCTGATCTAAGAGAGCAGTACCTTTCAGTCAAAAATTACTTCCATATTTTTCCTGGCATAGTAGCAATATTTTATAGTTGCCTATCACTACTTACAGACCAAGCTCAGAAAACTTCAGATTACGTTAAAAAGTGAGTACTCCATTCTCTAATTGAATTGCTCAGAAAAGGGGAAATCCCTTTTCTCTTATTTTTCCCAGTCTAAGATTAAGAATTTTAAAAAAACCTGAGGCTTGGAAGAAAACATATATGATCCATGCAGGTGGGCTTGGCATGAATTACTAGGAACTGTGCCTTTACTGCCTCTGCGTGGGTCTTATCTAAATACTGTGCTCTATTGTTACCTGAGGTGATCAGAAGAGACTGTCAGTTGCTGAGTAATTGAGATATGATCCAGGGAATGAGGTGATTTCACTGTAAATTCTGTTTTCTATCAAGATTTGAAAGGCAGCATGCACAGCTGTGTTATAAAGCCCTGAGAACCTGAGCAGAGCTTGTGAGACAGGCTGGGACCTGGGACCTCAGATCCTTTGTGTCAATGCTTGCACCTGGACAACTCCTTGAACGGCAAGGAAACTGTAAGGGACTAAAAATAACTACAGACATGTGCAGTTGGGCAAATTATGGTCAATGAGATACAAAAAGATCAAAAAACCTAAACCACAGCTTCTGAAGAACCGGGAGCAGAAACAGGGTGTCGTCAGGAACAAAAGCAGAGTACATGTGTGCATGCCCCCTGCACACAGCCCCCAAGGGGGTGGGCAGACTATCTAAGCAATCCCTCTAAACCCTACAGGCTATTCTACATCCCTACTCTAACCCCACATAAGGAACCAGCTCGCCCCTATTTTGCAGTGAGCAAGGAAAACCGTTAACTTGCTTTTTGCTTCCCTCTGCAGTGGCAGGAGCCCCAGTCAAGCCTTGCTTGAATTTCGTGTTTGGCCACTTATCAATTTCTATTGATTAGGGAAGGCCAAAAGCCCTGATCAGTAACAGATGGGCTTATGAATAGCCACAATGCAATGAAACTTAGAAGAGAGAGATTGTCCAATCTTTAAGTGAACTCTAAACTTGAACTCTCCATTTCCCTCTTCCATTTATCTTTCAATATAAACTTAAAAAACAAGTATAATTCAAAAAATTCAAGTATAACATATAGACAGAAAAGCAAATACATCCTTATTTTGTCCTATTAGATGAATTTTCACAAAGCAAGCACATATATCCATGTTACTACCTCTCAGAGCAAGAAACAGGAAATTTTCAGAACTCTGGTGGTCTCTTCATGCCCACTTCTGGTCCCTTTCACTCTCCTCAAGGCTAATAGCCTTCCACCACGTAACATTGCTTGTTCTTGACTTTGACATAAAAGCAATCACACAGTGCGCCTGAGAATCTTCATTCTCAATATGAATGAAAAGGAGAATTAATTAACTGACTTTTGTTCTGTCACTTCTTTTCCTCTTTGTCTTCCTCCTCCTCCATCTCCTACTTACAATTTTTATTTTGGAACAAATTTAGGTTTACAGAAAAATTATAAAAATTGTACAGATTTCCTATATAACACCTACCAAGATCTCATAATGCTAGTAATATTTTTTATACATTCGTCAAAACTAAGAAAGTCACATCAGTACATTATTTTAACTAAACTTCAGATGCAATTCATATTTCACTGTTTTTACACTAATGATTCTTCTTCCCATTCTAGGATCCCATCCAGAATACCACCTTCTGCTCAGTCATCACATCTATTGAGATGCCACTGGTCTATGATGATTTCCTAGTCTACCTTGTTTTTCAAGACTTTGGCACATTGAAGAATACTGGTCAGATATTTTGTAGACAGTTTGTCCATTTGGGTTTGTCTGGTGTTTTTCTTGTGATTAGACGTTAGGCCATGGGTTTGTGCGTGTGTGCTAAATCACTTCAGTTATGTGGAGCTCTTTGTGACCCTATGGACGGTAGCCCACCAGGCTCTTCTGTCCATGGGATTCTCTAGGCGAGAATACTGGAGTGCGTTGCCATGCTGTCCTTCACGGGATCCTCCTGACACAGGGATCAAACCACGCTTCTCATGTCTCCTGCATTGGCAGGTGGGTTCTCTACTACTAGCGCTACCTGGGACACCCCCATGGGTTTGAGGAGGAAGCATATCCTAAAGGTGACCTGCTTCTTTCTTCCCATCGTATCAGAGACTACATGATACCAATATGACGTATACTAGTGATGTTAACCTTGAGCACTTTGACTACAGTAGTAGCTGCTTGGTTTGCCCACTATAAAAACCCCTCCCTTTTTTTATATTATTTGGATGTGAATCACTAATCTAGGCCCCACTCAAGGAAGAGTGAGGTGTGGGAATCACATTCTGCTTCCCGGAGGAGATAGTACCCATGTTGTTGCTTGGAATCCTCTTGTAAGGGTGATTTATCACTTTCTCCCCATCTATTTACTAATTAACTTTTCCTTATATCAACATGAACTCAAGTCTATTTATTTTAGACCTGGATTGTAATCTAGTGTGATATTACTAGTTTTGCTGCTCAAATGGTTCCAGTTTTTGTCTTGGGAACCCAGTTCACGTTGGTTCCTATTCTTTACATATTTATGTATGTGTTTCTTGACTGCTCTCTTATTTTCTGGCATGAGTATCCATTTAAATTTTAAAAGACTTAAAAATACTTAATTTAAATATTTTTAAATTAAATATTTCAATATTACCCGGGAATGATGACACCAATTTTAAAAATAGAATTGAGGCTCAGAATAGTTTAGTAGCTTTTCCAAGATTACCAGGAAGTAAATAATAGAACTAATATTTAAGCCCAGAAACTCTGATGCTCAGGGCCCTATGTTCTTGGCAATATACCACCCACCAGCCTCACAAGGTAATTCGTCCTAAGGAGAGGCCACGACCCATGTAAGAATGTCACCACTAGACATCAGCTAGTGGGCTCAAAAATGGCTCTCTCACCTTGGAACCCCTGGGAAAAGAATGGGGGCTGCCGTGTCCCTGGTGGTTCATTAATCATGAAAGTTAAAATTGATTAAAGAACTGGGGTTCAGCTCTGGGGTCTGTTGTTAGTTTTCTGTTGTTGTTCTTGGTGGCATGTTAGGGTCACAGCAAACTAATATTAACTGGCATTTTGCTTCTCATTCTGTTTTATGATTTTAGGTATTGGGATTATTTAGCTTAAAATTAAACTTTCTTAAAACTCAATGCTCAAAAAACTAAGCTCAAGGCATCTGGTCCCATCACTTCATGGCAAATAAATGGGAGAAAAAGTGGAAACAGTGACAGATCTTATTTTCTTGGGCTCCAAAATCACTGCAGATGGTGACTGCAGCCATGAAATTAAGAAACGCTTGCTCCTTGGAAGAAAAGCTATGACAAACCTAGAGAGTATATTGAAAAGCAGACCTTTGCCAACAAAGGCCCATAAATTCAAAGCTATGATTTTTCCAGCAGCCATATTCATGTGAACATGTAAGAGTTGGACCCACAAAGAAGGCTGAGTGCTGAAGAACTGATACTTCCGAATTGTGGCACTGGTGAAGACTCTTGAGAGTCTCTTGGATTGCAAGGAGATCAAGCCAGTCAATCCTAAAGGAAATTAACCCTGAATATTCATTGGAAGGACTGATGCTAAAGCTGAAGCTCTATCCAATATTTTGACTGCCTGATGTGAAGAGCAGACTTATTGGGAAAGACCCTGATGCTGAGAAAGATTGAGATCAAGAGAAGAGGAGAGCAACAGAGGAGGAGATGGATGGATGACATCACTGACTCAATGGACTTGAGTTTGAGCACTCTGGGAGACAGTGAAGGACAGGGAAGCTTGGCATGCTGTAGTCCATGGGGTCGCAAAGAGTTGGAAACAGCTAAGTGACTGAACAAGAAGAAAAAATTATATGTATCTCTTCAAATAGGCTCCTATGATCAAACCAATTAAAGCTTTTGCTTATTTCTGCCACCACTACAGCTTCTAGTTAAGATAAGGGTTATTAACTTTCAGAAAGTAACCTCCCAGAATCTCTGGTCCATCATTTACACATTGAAAAAGATATTGCCTTTAGTTGGCCTAAGAATTCCAACTCAAGTCAGCTTGGCCCAATTGCTGGATTATAAGTAGTCATAAGGAAATCTATCCCTTGTATATAGGGAACAGGCATTTATGTTTATAAGAGTCAAAAGTATTTTTTCTAAATCTGAATGGTAAATTGCTCTATCGGGGTAAGTATGTAAAATGTCTGCAGTGGGCATATAATGACTAGTACACTTGCATTGTGGCCTGTAGTAGATCTTCCCAAAATGTGCCTCAATGGTGTAAGGACTCTTTTGGTTTGAATAAAGTTACTTAAGAAACAGTCAGTGCAAGAAGGATGCTTTGATTCTCCTCTCTGTCCTTCTGAAAGTGGAAAATAAATCTCTCATATGAAAAGTACACTCCCTGCCTGCATCTGGATGCAGCAGTACAACTTTATCACCAGAGATAGGAAATTCTGGGCCAAGAAACCTATATAAACAATCCTTGGTATTTCTTTAATTTACTACCCAAATCCCAAACTCTATCTAGACCCCTCGCTAACTAAGCATCCAAAGCCTAAGTTTCTTTGTCCTGTCAGTTCCAAACTTACTGTTTCTTTGTCTAAAAAGTATAAAAAGTGATATGCTTTGGCCATTTCTTAGGTTCCATTTTTATAAGACCTCCATGCATAGGAATTAACATTTGTTTCTTTTTCTCTTGTTATTAGTCCAGCCACAAGAACTCAAGAGGAATAAAGGAGGAAATTTTCCCCTCCACAACACTTGCAAATTTAGAGCTTAAATTAACACAAGGACAAAGGACTTCCATCACATTTAGACCACAGCTCATTATCATACTCTCGGTGGTTCACTCTGAAACCTAGAGAGCTTTCCTTGGCTGTCCAGTGGTTAAGACTCCATGCTTCCACTGCAGGCGGTGTGGGTTTATTCCCTGGTTGGGGAGCTAGGATTTCACATGTCATGGAATGTGGGGGAAAAAAAAAAAAGAAATCTGGATAAAGGCTTATTACCCCAGGGAAGAAAAACTATATTTTAATAATCATAAATTCAATTTTTATTAAATCTATAAACACTGAAATAACTTTTGAGAAATAAATTAAAAAGACATTTTCAAATCAGGCCCAGGCAAGTAAAAGATACATTAATTGAGTGGTATACACCATCCTCTGACAGCATCACAGGAATAAAAATATTAATGAATAGCGATTATTAATAGCGATCTATGCCTCAAGCAATGTACTTAAGACTTGCACTATCATTTTTTGACACGTAATTAATCCATTTCATCATTCTGAAGCCAAATAATGTTTAATGATGCCAATAAAAAGGTAATTAAAAACTGTAATTTGGACTTGGAACTGAGAATGTGTTTATAAATGTAGTCCAGGAGAGTGTGGATTGCTTTATATGTCCTATTATGAAATATTTTCCTCCCATTTCTCACCCAATGACATGGAATTACTGGAAAAAGGGAGGTGGTAACCTGAGATTATAATCCTTTGTTTGAGTAGTGAATAATCTTTTGTCTAGTTAAAGTGAAAATGAAAATCGCTCAGTTGTGTCTGACTCTTTGCGACCCCATGGACTATATCTCTCCAGGCTCCTCTGCCTATGGGATCCTCCAGGCAAAAATACTGGAGTAGGTGGCCATGCCTTCCTCTAGGGAATCTTCTCAACCCAGGGATCAAACCCATGTCTCCTGCATTGGCAGGTATGTTCTTTACCACTAACTCCACCTGAGAACCCTACGGAGTCACAGAGGACACGCTTAATTCTTCCAGCAATGATTTGTGACGTCAAGTGTTAAAGATGTTACCTACCATGAAATCTTATTAGAGACCCAGGTCCTGGGGTTTTTATTGGGGGCTGGTCAATAGGCACCATCTACATAGCATCCCCCCACATTCCAGGCACCCAGGAAGAAAGCAGTGCTCAACATAAAACATATTGTTTGCATAAACAATCTAAGTGCAGTGAGCTGTTCTTACCAGGGAATAGCCGTTTTAAAATCTACATTTCAAGGTGCTGAACAAAGGTTACCCTTGTAAGCAGACACAGGCCTGCTAGGAACTCTTTTTCTACACGATGATGTTAACTGTTTCCCTTGGGGAACATCTGGTTTTGTATATAGATGACAACTCTAAAGAGAAACGTGGAAGATTCCTAATTCATTGGACCGTGTATAACTTTTCAAGGTGGGCACATTTCAGAGTGGCACCTTACTGATGAGTCATCTCACCATATCTGTCATCAACCACTCTCTGTGCTAGTTGCTAATGTGAATCAAGTCCAAATAGTTCTGCATGACTTGTACTCTCATAAGCAGCATCCTAAAGATTTGATTGGTCTATTTATTTAAATTTCATAACCATAGCTCTTCTTTCATAGTATATAATGAAAACAAAGTGTAAACTGAGATTAGATCTCAAGTACCAATAAATGCAAGGTTGCCAAAAATGCAGAGAAATAGCCTTTATCAATTTAAACTTGTCCATTTATTTCACTGTCATTTAAATCTCATTAAAAAGTCAACAGAAGCAGGATGAATGGGAGACCTGACTGGGTATCATCAAATATTAGTTGAAAGTGAAACTATTAATTCAGTGATACAGTATTTAGGTAGCCAGAGTTTAGTATTTTATCAGAGGAATTGTTTTCTAGTTATAATACTGAATTGTAATACCAAACAAACCCTTTTGTATGTTACAGTAAATATGCCTGACATCTAGGTACATTTGAATGTTGTAGCAAATTTCTAATGTTTTCCTCCACTTGACTGCTAACAGTCCTTTTTTATTTCCCACTGACCATATTCACTGGTCATTAACCTAAGCTGTGATGTCATTGACTTCTCTTCAATAAAGACAGGTAGTGGGCATGTTCAAGAGAGTTGAGGACCTGGGGTATTTCTTGCATAAGATATTGAAATAGATACTGTGGTTTTCAACCCCTTCGCTCAGAGCAACACTATCAAACAGCCTCTCACTTGGAAGTCCAGGTAAAAAGTAAAAAAAGAGAGAAGCTGAAGAACAAAAAATAGGGAGGCCCAAGGCTGTACTTCTTTCCTTTCTTCATTTTCTTCTCCCAGCATAGGTGACAATGTCAGCCTTCCAGAAAATAATTGGAGCACTACTGACTCTATTTAGGGTCTAGCATTCATTTGTTTGTTAATATGCAAAGATGGTAATTTGGTCATTGTCAGAGAGTTAGTTCAGTGGACAAACCAGACTTTAGTTGCCCTGACTCCAAAACCAAAGAATGCTCAAACTACTGCACAATTGTACTCATCTCACACGCTAATAAAGTAATGCTCAAAATTCTCCAAGCCAGGCTTCAACAATATGTGAGTTGTGAATTTCTAGATGTTCAAGCTGGTTTTATTTATTTTTTAATATAAATTTATTTATTTTAGTTGGAGGCTAATTATTTTACAATAGAAAAGGCAGAGGAACCAGAGATCAAATCGCCAACATCTGTTGGATCAATGAAAAAGCAAGAGAGTTCCAGAAAAAATATTTATTTCTGCTTTATTGACTATGCCAAAGCATTTGACTGTGTGGATCACAACAAACAGTGGAAAATTCTGAAAGAGATGGGAATACCAGACCACCTGACCTGCCTCTTGAGAAATCTGTATGCAGGTCAGGAAGCAACATTTAGAACTGGACATGGAACAACAAACTGGTTCCAAATAGGAAAAGGAGTACGTCAAGGCTGTATATTGTCACCCTGCTTATTTAACTTATATGCAGAGTACATCATGAGAAACGCTGGGCTGGAAGAAGCAAAAGCTGGAATCAAGATTGCTGGGAGAAATATCAATAACTCAGATATGCAGATGACACCACCCTTATGGCAGAAAGTGAAGAAGAACCTAAGAGCCTCTTGATGAAAGTGAAAGAGGAGAGTCAAAAAGTTGGCTTGAGGTTCAATATTCAAAAAACGAAGGTCATGGCATCTGGTCCCATCACTTCATGGCAAATAGATGGGGAAACAGTGAAAACAGTGTCAGACTTTATTTTCTTGGGCTGCAAAATCACTGTAGATGGTGACTGCAGCCATGAAATTAAAAGATGCTTCCTCCTTGGAAGAAAAGTTATGATAAACCTAGACAGCATGTTAAAAAGCAGAGACATTACTTTGCCAACAAAGGTTCATCTAGTCAAGGCTATAGTTTTTCCAGTAGTCATGTGTGGATGTGAGGGTTGGGCTTGAAAGCTGAGCACCGAAGAATTGATGCTTTTGAACTGTGGTGTTAGAGAAGACTCTTGAGAGTCCCTTGGACTGCAAGAAGACCTAACCAGTCCATCCTAAAGGAAATCCGTCCTGAATATTCATTGGAAGGACTGATGTTGAAGCTGAAACTCCAATACTTTGGCTACCTGATGGGAAGAACTGACTCATTTGAAAAGACCCTGATGCTGGGAAAGATAGAAAGCAGGATGAGAAGGGGATAACAGAGGATGAGGTGGTTGGATGGCATCACCAACTCAAAGGACATGAGTTTAAGTAAACTCCAGGAGTTGGTGATGGACAGGGAGGCCTGGCGTGCTGCACTTCATGGGGTCTCAAAGAGTCTGACACGACTGAGCAACTGAACTGAACTGAACTGAACTGACTCCAAAACAAAATACAATATTGGGTTTCATTGTTTCTTTTTTTGTTTTGTTTAGTTTTGGCTGCACCAAGCTGCATATAGGATCTTAGTTCCCTGACCAGGGATTGAACCCATGGCCCATGCAGTGGAAGTGTAGAGTTCCAACCACTGGATTGCCAGGAAAGTCCTTGGACTTCACTGTTTCTGAGGTGGTTTGGAGAACTCCAGTTTCTCCACTCAGAGTCGTCGTAAAGGATTCCCAGAGAGGTTACATTACACACATAACACTCCTTTGCACAGAAACAGATTCATAGAGAAACAACTTGCAGTAACCAGCGGGGAATAGGGGAAGGGATAGTTAGGAGTTTGGGATGGACATGTATACACTGCTATATTTAAAGAAACAAAAGGAAAAAAGACTCCTTTGCTTACTCTCTTGTATGACCTCATTCTTGAGTTTAGATTGCTTTACTTCCAGGACATGAATTTGCTACTGTACCAAAGCAGCTTTCATGCCTTTTCATATTAATTTTTGTTCTTAAATATATTTTTTTCTCCCCTCCTTCCCTCACCTTATATTCTGCACTCATTCTTATGTCTTTTGTCTGTAAATTTCAATCGCCAGCGTCATGTGAGAATCAGCAAGTCTCTCTCGCAATATAAAGTAATACTCATAAAATGATGTAAGGAGAAAATGGACCGCCTGTTATCTATACCTTTGTCTGATATATGCCACAGTAAATAACTTAATTAAACAAACATAACACGGAAATTAGATGTTTGTTTCTATACATCTTTGAAGAAGTAACCATTTTCCTTTCTGTGCTATTTATTATCTCTTCAATTTGCAAAAGCTGAGTAATCAGGAATTCCACACCACGGCTTTAATTGCAAGCATATAGACTAAATGCTGATGTGGGGTATTCTGTTGCCGCCGAGCTTTTTAAAAGTGAAAACTTTTTCTTTTCTTCTCATTCTTTTCCTTTTAGTAACTAAGGTGGCCTATACAATCATACCATGCCCTTGTCAACACAGGATTGCTTTCCAATATGTAAAGTTGCTCTTAATAGTCCAATTACTTGACAGACAACAAAGAAGATGACAACGATAATAAGCTTAATAATAGGTAAAGTTGGTAACTTGCAAACCATGTGCTACACTTGAAGTGGACATGAGTTTGAGCAAGCTCCAGGAGATGGTGAAGGACAGGGAAGCCTACCGTGCTGCAGTCCATAGGGTTGCAAAGAGTTGGACACAAATTAGTGACTGAACAACAAAAATCAGGAAGATTGAAACTGGATGGCTCCTTTTTCCTGGGTCTCCCTCACTTTCCCTGTCTCACCTACTCCCAAGTTCTACAAATTTTATCTCCCAAATCTTCTCACACTTTGAGATACCTATGATGCACTGAGGATCTTGTTAGAATGCATATTTTGAATCCACAGATCTGGAATTTAGTCACAAGCTTCTAGGTGATGCCATGCTGCTGACCAAGCAATCTTACTTTGAGAAACAAGGTTCTCAGCAGGTCTAACACTGACCTTCTCCCCTCCATCTATGGTGATTGTCTTGACTACGTGAGAGGAACTGAGGACTTTCATCTGTGGATGAGTTCACGACACTAAATCCCAGCATACAAATGTTTTGTCATTTTGCTCAGTAAAAAATGGCCATACTCCTCCTTGTCCTTCCTCCATTTAACCTTTGTAAAGCTCTAGTTAGGCAAAAATGTATTTCTCTGTTATTCTAGTAAGAGAGTGTAGACTTCCAGGTCTTTCCTTTCGGGTAGAGAATCATGAATGTTTATGAGTTTCTCAGATAAAGTATTCTCAAATATCTATACCTGGCTCTTAACCCAGATAGATATTCTAATGTTATCTAATATCTGTCTAATGATAGATATTCTAATAGATATTCTAACCTAGTGAAAATTCTGTTTTCAGAAAATCTCTGAGGGCTTTTAGACAAGAGCATGGTGAAATCTGTATTATCAGCTGGTCAATTTTCAGTGACCTTGAATCGCCTACAGCTAATTTTCTAAACATATAATGGTGAATTCCTTCTGACCCCCACAGTTTATCTTCCTAACACATGGTGCTTACTTAGTCCACTTTTTTATCCTGAGGGAGGAGCCTGCCTGTTAATACTTTGTTAATGGAACAAAATGCACAGGTCCATGGCAGTCTGTAGAGAGATACCAGTAAAAAAAGATTAAAGAGCCAAGGGGGTGGAAAAAAAAAATGTTATGAAAAATACTCAACTCTTTTAAGAAGTCAAGAAAATGCAAATGAAAATATTTTTGTCTTTACCAATAAGGTTTACGATAAAAGAATAATATTCAGTATTATTGATGATATGAGCAACATTATATATACTTGGTATTTAAACTAATATAAGAGAATTTGGTTTGCCTTGGAAACAAACAGAGATCATTTGGTCATTTTTTAAATTGCACCCAAGAACTGCATTTCAGACCCTTTTGTTGACTATGAGGGCTACTCCATTTCTTACAAGGGATTCTTGCCCACAGTAGTAGATATAATGATCATCTGAATTAAATTCACCCATTACAGTCCATTTTAGTTCACTGATTCTTAAAATGTTGATGTTCACTCTTGCCATCTCCTGTTTGACCACTTCTGATTTATCTTGATTCACGGACCTAACATTCCAGGTTCCTATGGAATATTGCTCTTTAAGGCATGGACTTCACTCCCATCACCAGTCACATCCCCAACTAGGCGTTGCTTTCACTTTGGCTCTGTTTCCTCATTCTTTCTGGAGTTATTTCTCACTCTTCTCCAGTACCATCATGGTAAATAGATGGGGAAACAATGGAAACAGTGACAGCCTTCATTTTGGGGGGCTCCAAAATCACTGTAGATGGTGGCTACAGCCATGAAATTAAAAGGCGCCTGCTCCTTGGAAGAAAAGCTATGACCAACCTAGACAGCACATTAAAAAGCAGAGACATTACATTGCCAACAAATGTGTGTCTAGTCAAAGCTATGGTTTTTCCAATAGTCATGTATGGATGTGAGAGTTGGACTATAAAGAAAGCTGAGCGCCAAAGAAGGGATGCTTTTGAACTGTGGTGTTGGAGAAGACTCTTGAGAGTCCTTTGGACTGTATGGAGATCCAACCAGTCCATCCTAAAGGAAATCAGTCCTGAATATTCATTGGAAGGACTGATGCTGATGCTGAAGCTCTGTAATACTTTGGCCACCTGATGGGAAGAAATGACTCATTTGAAAAAGACCGTGATGTTGGGAAAGATTGAAGGCAGGAAGAGAGGGGACGACAGAGGATGAGATGGTTGGATGGCATCACCGAACCTATAGACATGAGTTTGAGCAAGCTCCAGGAGTTGGTGATGGACGGGGAGGCCTGGTGAGCTGCAGTCCATGGGGCTGCAAGGAGTCGGACATGACTGAGCGACTGAACTGAACTAAACTGAAGAGAATTTGGAAATCTATATTAAATGCATTTGAAATGTTCATGCTCATTTCCACACTCACCAGTTTAACCACTGAGAATTTATCCTAAAGAAATTTTTAGGCAAATGTGCAAATGTAATGTGTGTGCATTGCTGTTGTTTAGTCAAGAAGTTGTGTCTGACTCTTTGATGACCTCATGGACTGTAGCCTGCCAAGCTCCTCTGTCCATGGGATTTCCCAGGCAAGAATACTGGAAGGGATTGCCATTTCTTCTCCAGGGGATCTTCCTGACCCAGAGATGGAACCTGTGTCTTCTGCATTGGCAGGTGGCTAAGCAATAATATAGTACATATAAATAATAGAATACTAGCACACGATTGAAATATATGAGATATATATATATATATACATGTAGAAAACATATATGGAAGACTTCCAACTAAATGTCAATAGTACTTATATCTGAGTGTTGAGTTTATTTTTACTTTTTTCTTTTCTGTATTTTATAATTTTTCTCTCAATGAACATTGGCAAATGTGTAATTTCAAAATAAATAAATAAAGAGGCCAGTGTTGAGATAACAAATTAGCAATTTTTTTCTTTGCATTAACAATCTGAGGCTCAGTTCCAGTAACCCACAGTTGAGGGTACTTCAGACTATTTTCTGCAGGTGGTGACATGATAATATGTGTTATTAGAAAAAGTAATTTCCAGTTATTGTATTGGAATTCAGTAATTACTTTTTCAATAAAGAAAGTGAAAAGTATTAAAAGCCAAAATGTGAAATAAATTAGCTTTATATCCTACACTCAATTAAACTATCATAGCAAGAAGGTAATGAATTAAGATAATTTGAGGATAGGAATAAGGCTTAACAAAGCAGAGACTTAACACTCTCTTAAAATCCATTAAGATCCTCCAAAAGGAGATCACAGCAAAGCAGGTAGCCTACAAGATAGTTCAGAAAAAATGCAGTCTGCATACTAAATAGGGAGAGAATTTGCAGCCTCGGAAGTCTCAGAGGCTCATGCACAAAGGAGCTCAAGCAGGCAAACGGTGATGAGGCGACAGTGGCCCAAAACGTAAAGCTGAGTTTGCCCCTGGCTTCACTACTTTAGAGAACACAAAGGCAGTCCCACTCCCCAGACATGCGTTTTCCCAAGGAATTCATATCATATTTGAGCAGCCAGTGATATGTGAGCATTTAATTTATTACAAAAGTGAAAGTGTTATTTGCTCAGTTATGTCCTACTCTCTTTGACAGCATGGACTGTAGCCCGCCAGTCTCGTCTGTCCATGGAATTCTCCAGGCAAGAATACTGGAGTGGGTATCCACTCCTTTCTCCAGGGGATCTTCCTAACTCAGGGATCAAACCCAGGTTTCCGGCATTGCAGGCAGATTCTTTACGGTCTGAGCCACCAGGGAAGGTCCAGTTTATTACAAAAGGAGTGCTCTAAAGTAGTAAAATCTTGTCACTCCCCTGCTAAAAACTCACCCCTGGCATCTCATTGCATTTGAAGTAAAAATAATAATAATAATAATAATAAGATTCCTTCCTGGGATCTCCAGGGCTCTAGAGGCTCCAGGTTTGCCTGTCTTCTTCACTCTCCATCAATCACAGAGCTTTCTCCCTGTTTCTAGAACAGGTCAAACTCATTCCTGCCCCTATGCCTTTGTGCTTGCAGTTCGCTCTATCAGGAACATTCTCCCTCTTGTTCTTTCCAGGGTTCATATGTCAGCTCCTTAGAATTCTCCAACCATTAACAAACAAAAATAACTCCTACTCTCCCTTAGTCATCTTCTATCATATCATTTTTTTTAACCTCTAGTTAATTTCACAATGGTTGTGGTAATTTAGCCACTCAGTCATGTCAGACTCTTTGTGACTCCATGGACTGTAGCCCACCAGGCTCCTCTGTCCATGGAACTTTCCAGGCAAGAATGCTGGACTGGACTGCAATTTCTTTTTCCAGGGGAACTTCCCAACCTAGGGACCGAACCAGGGATTCCTATATTACAGGCAGAGTCATGCATTGCAGGTGGCTTCTTTACTGACTGAGCCACCAGGAAAGCCCTCATTTCACAGTACATATCATCCTCTGACACTGCTTTTCATCTGTAAGCCACATGAGAGAATAGGATGTATCCCCAATTCCTAGAACTCTGCCTGGCACATAGATGCTTCAATATACTGCTGAAAAAACGTCCCAGCCACCACACAGTGGTCTGGAATGCTTCTTTTGTGTGTTTAGAGGCATTGAGAGGAGCAGCTGTGAAAAGATAGACAGTGC
Organism: Cervus canadensis; assembly: GCF_019320065.1. Taxonomy (NCBI): domain Eukaryota; kingdom Metazoa; phylum Chordata; class Mammalia; order Artiodactyla; family Cervidae; genus Cervus; species Cervus canadensis. Next base: position 11,780,627 of record NC_057400.1, read on the forward strand.
ATGCATCTCAGCTTTCTGCAGAGTTCCAGCCAGAATTGACCCACAGGGCTTTCCTGACCAAAACAGCACCCTTCTGTTTGGTTCTGTTAATGTTTTACGGTTTCATTTCACTTTGATCTGAACTAAATTGCCAGTAACCAGAGGGCTGCTCAACACTGGTTTGCATCAATTTTCATACAATCAAACATCTGGAGGATTTCCCTGCCTGGGAATTACTGCATTTTTCAACATACATTTGCAAAGATTTTTTAAAATAAAATTTAGTTTTTTTCTTTTCATTTTCTAAACATGATGATACACTTCAAGATCACTTTAATTCTTTTCAAAATACACTCTGGCCCAGTTTCAACCTGCCTCGCCATCTGGGCAGGTTGCTCCTCCCTCTCTCACCTTGAGAATCACTGAAGCAGAGAAATGCTTCTCCAACCACTTTCCTCTTCCTGTTGAGAGTGCATAGATGTATTATCAGGAGTCCTTGAAAATGTGCTTCCTTTTAAAGATGTCTGAAGCACCAAACACAAGTTTGAGGATCATCAAGGTAAAAAAGTAAATGAAGGAGGACTTATATTTAAAATGCTAATATCTCTGAGAGAACAAAAGTTCCATCAGCCATCCATATTACAGTGATTGAACTTAGCTTATGCTCCCCCTAAAATGCAGCTGGGACTAGCAACTCTGTGAGAATGGAAGCTTTCCTAGAAAGAGAAACAGTGATTTCATACCAGGAATCTACCAGTCTTGCTCTCCAAATAAGAGCACCTACGTACAGGATATTAGTATAAAAAAAGGAAGGAGGTAGGTAAAAGAAATGTGGACCTTTGTGTACTGAGACAAACTATCATTTTAAATCTTGGCCTAGAGTTCAAGAAAAGAAAATGAAATTACTTTCTTCCACCTTATTATTGCTGCCAGAATCTGGAATTTAGACCTAAATTCCCTGTAGTGGTTTATTTAATTTCTTTATAGTTTAAAGCAACTCTTATAGGTTAACATGAAAAAGCTAGACCCCAAATCTAACGGTATTATAAAGCAAAATGCATTCTGAAGTTCAAATCCAGTCTAGGAAGTCTTTAACTCTGTAGACACTAATCTCCCAAGGGCAGGACTCCATTTAACTCATTGTTGAACTTTCTGAGCTTTATAAACTGCTTCTAGAGTAAATTCTCAGGGGACACTTCTGAGTACAAGTGTTGGGAATTGGGGACACAAATAATCCTAAACTGGACCCATGTTTCAGGTTTTCCAACTTAAGGAGCTCTTCGTGTGTGCTAAATTGCCTCAGTCATGTCCAACTTTTTGCAACCCTATGGACGGTAACCCATCAGGTTTCTCTGTCCATGGGATTCTTTAGGCAAGAATTCTGGAGTGGGTTGCCATTCCCTCCTCCAGGGAATCTTGCCAACTCAGGGATCAAACCTGTGTCTCTTACGTCTCCTGCATTGGCAGGTGGGTTCTTTACCACTAACTTCATCTGAGAAGCCCAAGGAGCTGTTCATGTCTGTGCAATTCTTGTGGCTCCAAGATAGGATCGAACATTCCCATTTCTCAGTGACTGTCCTGAGTTACACTGAACAGGCCCTTTCCATGGTGGAAAATGAAGGGTCATCTAGGGCATCAGCCTCTCCATAGGGGACAGTAGGACTTAGGACAGAGGTGCCAGCAACAACTTATGTGATGAGGACGCCTACAATAATGAGCCATTCATTCCTTGCTTCAGATCAGGCAGCAACTTGGTAAAAGAAACTTCAGGGCAAAGAAAAAAAAAACAAAATTTACCCTATTTTCTTCAGTTGCCAATCGAGCCGCATGCTCTCTGCTTTTATGATTGCTTTAAAACCCATGGGGCACTCTTGGTAGCTCAGTGGTAAAGAAGCCACCTGCCAATGCAGGAGACATGAGTTCGATCCCTAGATTGGGAAGATCCCCTGGAGAAGGAAATGGCAACCCTTTCCAGTATTCTCGCCTGGGAAATCCCAGGGACAGAGGAACCTGGCGGGCTACAGTCCATGGGGTCTTAAAAGAGTCAGACACAACTTAGTGATTAAATAACATAAAACCTACAGCTCTCAAAAACATGACGACATGGGAGAAGTGAGGTGTGGGCATAAAGTTCAGTTGTGTGCTCTCTTCAGTCATTCAGTGACCAGGCAGGAGATGAACCCCACTTTACCTAGAGCAGGGGTCCTCAACCTCTAGGATCTAATGCCTAATGAGATGAGGCAGAGCTGATTAATAATAATATAAAGTGAACAAAAAATGTAATGTGCTGGAAACATCCAGAAACCAGCCCCCGCCCTGTATGTGGAAAAATTGTCTTCCATGAAACTGGTCCCTGGTTCCAAAAATGTTGGGGACCACTGACCTAGAGAATCACCAGCTACAAGGTGACCAGATGCAAGGAAAAACAAATGAAGTCAAAATGCAACATCTCGGGTAGAAAAAACTCGAAAAAATTTGCTAAGTATCCCCTCCCTTCAAAAAATTACAGGCTTTTCCAGCTTTTTATGCACATTGTAAAGGCAGAAAAGAATAATGTGAATATCCTCCTTTTACAGCTCAGTCTAATTTGGCATGCCATTATAATTTCTGGCTCAGTTAGCAAATGACTGGAAACACTGCTTTCTGCAATTTTCCCTACAGTATGACAGTTCTATAAGTTGTTCTACTGATGTACTTGAAACCAGTCCAAGATGGGAGTGACTATCATTCTTAATTTTTTTATGACCAAGGAGGTTTTATCACCAGGGAGTTCCTTTGTGGAATTACCTGATTGGCCACTTACATACTGTGATTATGGATTTGGGGAAAGAAAGATCTGACAAGTTTCAGGATTGAAGATGCTTAGAATTCTACCATTAAATATTAGCTCCTCTGGGTCAAAGTTGTACCTTCTAGAATAATATTGTTCCACCTGACTATGCTTGAGCAGGTTATAATAAGTAAATACTGCTGAAATCCTCACATGAAAAGAGTCAGGAGTCTCTCGAAGTGACTGGAGGGGAGGGAGATGGGAGGGCAGCTTTAAGAAGAGGTAGCAGAAGAAAGTTTTTTAAAACTGGTTTACATTTCTGAAGATAGTTAAGACAAGTGATGGTGTTCAAGGGTAAACTTGAGTATATTACTGATACTTAAGCTCTTTAATCCCTGATGATTCTTTTCCGTAAAATGAGTTAGAACTTAGAAGATAGCAGAGGGAGTCGGCAAGGATAGGAAAGCAAGCTTAATTAGTACTATATTACCAGGTTGGCTGTCACTGTAGGAACTTTCTGATCCCAGTGGGTCTTCTGAGAACCGTGGTCTAGTATATCTCAGAATTTCCACATCAGCTCCAGACCACCACTGATGACGGGTGTTCCCACAAGCATCGTCTCCCTTGCTCCGAGGTGATGCAAGTACAAGGGCAAGGTTCCGTCAGTCGACACTTGAAAGTAACTGATAGAAGTCTTCCCACAACTGGTCCCTACAACAGGGACTACAGTAACAAGGGGCTTGAGGAGCATTTTAACTTAAGAAGAAATACCAAATGTGCATATTTAATGCTTACATGTTTAACTATTTAATAACTGTTTCCTCTCTCCATAAAAATAAGTTTCATAAGAGCAGACAAATTATTTCAACTGACTCATTATACCTGTTCTCAGTCAATATTTGTTGAATTAATGAAAGAACAAAAATCATTGCCTTTGTATTTTAATGATGAATGTTTGGTGGGTGGATTTTAGTTCTGAAATATTTGTTTTGGTTGTCATTTTGATGTGCTTTATAATTGTTTTATAAATGAGTTCTCTTAAACACCTTCCCTTTTTTAATTAACTCTGTTTTTACTTTTTTTCTTAGATGCAATTTTATACTTTCAATAACTGAATTAAGGGTCTTTTCAAATCTTGTTTACTTTCAGACGCTTTAATATAGCTTTTATGTTATAACATTAAATTTCTTTAAATCCTTACTAAACTAGCTTTTAATTCTAATGATTTTGCTCATGTATCCTTTTCGTTTCCAATCTGTGCTTTAATTTTCCTTGTAATGGAAATAGTTTATCTTTTTGAATTAACACAGTTTATCAGTGTCGTCTCATTCAATCATTATAAAGGCACTGACTGGTAGAAATGATAGGGGAGAACTACACTCCTTCCTCAGACTAGAAAGCTGAGGGGTATTTTCAAACTGAGGTTCACTGGTTCCCACTCTATGTTCTTCCCACTCCACCGTGTGGAGTGTATTGTGTGAAATCACCGAAACAAGTTTATTGGAAATGACTGAAATTATTCTCATTTACTTTACAGATGCAGTTAACATAAAATGCTACTATAGTCACTACCCACTTAATTAAACTTACTTTTGCATGATCTGTTTACCATGGCGCTGAAGACTCTAACTCTGGAAATGTGACAATAAACTGAAAAGAGATGTTAATCTGGTCTTGATGGCAACTACACTCAATTGGCCATTTGATTTCCATGTTCCCTCTGAAGTCAGTATAATTTTTATTTTTCTCCCCCACTCAGATGGATACCTTCAGATTCTATCAACCCAATATTTTAATTCTATGGACTATTCACTCTGACCAACTTTTTTTTTTTTTGTAAGAATCAAATGAAAATATAAATATAAGCCAAATGTAAATGTATATAACTATATACACACAGATATATATTTTGACCTTCATCTCTCCTCATCTACAAAACAAAAAAAGACTACTAGTAATGCTCATAGTTAGTATGAAAACTCCATGGAAAGTGTAGAACACATACACACACACATATGCATGCATGCATGCTAAGTTGCTTCGGATGTATCTGACTCTGTGACCTTATGGACTGTAGCCTGCCAGGCTCCTCTGTCCATAGGATTTTTTCAGGCAAGCATACTGGAGGGTTGTCATCTGCCTCTCCAACACATACACATACACACAGCACTGCAGGACACAGAAGCTCAGCTTCATGAGTTGACTTTGAAAAACTGAATGATTTGGGGTCACTTTATTTTGTTTCTTCAGTTACACCAGGGCAATGCCTATTTTGGGCTACTTTTAGTGGAATATTCTAAAAATAAAATAGGATGCATCTGTGAAAGAGATTTAAAAATAAAAAGTATCAGGAAATTAAAGCGAAAGTGAAAGTGGCTCAGTCATGTCTGACTCTTTGCAACCCATGGATTGTCCATGGCATTCTCCAGGCCAGAATACTGGAGTGGGTAGCCTTTCCCTTCCCCATGGGATCTTCCCAACTCAGGGATTGAACCCAGGTCTCCCACATTGCAGGCAATTTCTTTACCAGCTGAGCCAAAAAGGAAGCCCATGAATACTGGAGGGGGTGGCCTATCCCTTCTCCAGCGAATCTTCTTGACTCATGAATTGAACCGGGATCTCCTGCCTTGCAGGCAGATTCTTTACAAACTGAGCTATCAGGAGTCCCGAGGAAATTAAACGTGCCTTGTAAAAACAATATATAATATATATAACACACATATATATTCTTATTAAGAAAGTGGCATGGGATGATGGAAGAGGCAGGTCAGGAGAGTAAATGTGGATGGCTCTCCCTGGACACTCATTCTTTTCTCGATTTCAGTAGGTTTCTAGTAGATTTCAGATTTCTTGGATCAGCTGGCTCTGTCAATCTGAGATAACTCAATGGATGATGAATAAGATGTCAGAGGCTGAGCCCTTGAGATTTAATCCTTTATAAACAAGATTAATTTCTCTATCAGAATTCTTCCATTATTATCATTATCTGTTTATTGAGCTATGCCTACTTCCCTGTTTCTAGATATGTTGACTATCACAGTGATGGGGTTCTCTCTACCCAGGTGCTTTTCCTAGCATGTCAAGCTCTGCTGGGTCCAGCATATCTCTCAATGGAAAAACAATATGAGCTTCTGTATCATCTGCTTTGAAATTGCTATCGATGAATCTTTTCATATGCCTGCACTATGGGTCACAAAGAGTGGGTTATATCTATGTCCCTTTGCACAAAAATAATGAATAAATGAATAAATAAATATTAAATCATGAGTCTCACAATCTATGGATAATCACTTACTGACACTTTTAACAGTATTTTGAATTCAGTTGGAAATGTTCAAGTACTTGGAAATTCACAGCTCCAAACAACCTGCCTCTGTTGAGCTTTTCTGATGGTCTATGTGGCAAATAGATAAACAGTGAGGTGACAAGGAGATTTAGAAAAAAACAGAATGTTTTGCCTCTAAACTGTCTGTGTAGAGAGGTTTCACTGGTTAAATGGAAGGCTTTTGGCATTATGATGCCTTCTCTGTAAAATGTTATTTCTTGTTTATTCATGTTTTTTCATTTTATTCAGCTATATTTTAACTACAAATATATAGCACATTGTGAGAATCTAAGAACTGAAATGTTCTTGACTTAGAAAGTCTAATATCCATTATAAACATATGCCAAATTTTCATTCACAATAACATCAAAATAAAAGTTTATTAAAATAATTTAATTAGGTAGTCTACTAATTTAAACTATCTTATGTCAATAACTTAACCAAGCAGTCTGCAAACATTTGAGACATCCTATGTAAATACAATTTAACAAAAATTTCAATAATGCCCTTTGAAAGCAACTTTCTTGAGGAATGTAGAATCTAAATAAATTTATTTATAATGTAATGGTGTGTTACGGTAACAGTAGTTGAATACTGAAAATTTAATGGCAATTATAACTGGCTAAATTTTGTTTTAATGTATAAACACAACATCTTTTAGTATATTTTAAATCCAAATTCTCTCCTGTACCTAAACGCTGGGATCCCCAACCTCCAGGGTCCCTGAATATCTGATGATCTGAGGTGGAGCTGATGTAAAAAATAGAAGTAAAGGGGATAATAAATGTAATGCACTTGAATCATCCCAAAACCACCCCCTGCTCTATGGAACCTGGTGCCAAAAAGTTGGGGACCACTGCCCTAAGACAATAAAAAATGGTTCAAACTTCTGAATTAGATTGGTACTTGGGTTGGTGCTTATTTTGACTAACTAGTTTTTATTTTTGTTTTTTTTTTAATTTTCCAAAGAACATACAGTTCACACATAAAAAAGTTTCCGAGGAGGGAAAAATAAAGTATAATTCATCATTTGCCTGTTTTCTCAAAGCAAAGCCATAATAATCATTAATGAAGTTAAATGACAAAAACAACATTATCACAATAGTATCATCAGATGTGTATGAGTCATAGATGCATTATATATGTGAGTTAGGCAAGGATGCTCTTTCTTCTCCCTCTTCCTTCTTCCTTCTCTCCTTCCTTCTTTCCTCTTTCTCACATTATCCCCATGAAAAAAACAGTTTGGGAATTCTTGATAACTATGATGTGAATGGCTCCTGATGAGATAACAGTACTGGAAGATTCTCAAAGTTCTATCAGATGATTTAATGCAACTCTGGGCATCCTTATTGTCAGAATATGATAAGGGAGGAGGTGTCACAGGTCATGGCATATCACGAGCAGGCCATGGAATCAAATGAAAGGTAAGGTCAAGTTAGGCTTGTGCTGTTAGTTAGGATATAGCATGAACTGATATCAGATTGAACAGTGTCAAGCTTAGCAATATGTTTATAAGGATTCAGTTATGAATATAAATTTTGTAAAATATGAAAGCAATAGGTTCTTAAAAAAAAAAGCCCTCTGGTACCTTAGACATGATATAACTAATTAGAAGCTGTTTAGAACCTTGGAGAGCTTCCAGGGAAAGGCTCTTACTTTAACTCAAAGTCATGGATCATGGAACATCTTATGTCCATGTTTGTATCTGTACATAGAGAGTGATCTTCAGAAGAGTCTGGTTGCCTAAATGACTTTTCTTGTGAGTACTTAGCTTAATCTTTATGAAACAATGATTTCTGGATTTACATGAAGAATATTTAGTTGTTATTTGCACATTGAGGAGAGAAAGTCAAGTCTTGTCTAGAGATTCCACAGAGGTTTATAATAATTAGAAGACCATCATCCTGGTTACAACAGGAAATCTGGATTCTGTGTGCCTCAAGCCCTGAAGTACCAATTGCACTGGACCGAAGATAGAGGCCAGGCATATGCATGGATTCCAAGACAGCTGCTGTCTGCCATTGAATTAAGCAAGATGCTGCTAATTTTTACAGTAACATGTCTAAGAAAGGGGAGAATAGATTATACATTATCTTTATAAATACCTTGAGTGTGATGCTATTAAACTGTGCATTGTCTTTTATTCAATTAAAGTCATAATTGGTTTTAATGTGCTAGAACCCTGAGGCAGAAAATGGCAAGACTCATATTTCATTTTATCCTTCATCTGCAGCTGAGCTGTTTGTTCCATTCTCCTTTGGGATTAAATGCTGGTATGTGGTCTTGTTTAGAGAAATGGAATTTGCATGCAAGTGTAATATACCTCCTCCAGACCTGGGCTAACGTGTTCTCCCATGCCATCTTTCAAGATTTCTTTTTTCACCTCCCAGTTTGATTAACACAGGTTCAGAGGAACACTCCCAGACTCTAAAGCTTAACAAAGTCATAAACAGAATAAGCCTGGAACCCTGAATAACTGTGTGGAGCAGAAACAACCTCCTTCTCTATTCAACATAAATTCACTATAACATGAATAGGAAATAAATCTTTACCGAATTAAGACACCAAAACCTGGGGGTGTTTTAGATTTATCCACTGCAACTAAGGTTGTGTAGCTGGATAGTTTTGAAAGTGATTTATCTGATTCAATCATATTATATGAATGTGAAGGTCCCATTCACGATCAGTGACATTTATATTTTAATAAGCTGAACTTTTTGAATATATAATACACTTTAATATTTTGCATTTAGAAAATCCACTGTGATCTACTGAACCCAAGAATAAGACAGTCCACAGTTGCAAACATAGTCCCTAAATATTAAATATTATGATGATATGAATAATCTTATTGATTTATCATCTTTGTAAGTAATTTATTTACTTAAATAATCTTCCTCAAATATATTCAGGATAAACACTATTATTCCTAATAAAAACCCAGAAAATGTGAATAATAAAAGAAAAAAATTCAAATTCCGATCCTCAGATTAGTAACCCTAAAGTCCAAGGTTTACCATTACTCTGCGTTTTTTTAGGCAGGGGACTTTCCTGGTAGTTAGTGGCCAAAACTCTGTGCTCCCAGTGCAGGGAGTCTGGGTTCAATACCTGGCCAGGGAACTAGAGTCCACACCTCTCAACTAAGACCCACTGCAGCCAAATATAAATAAATTTTTAAAAAAATTTAGGCAGAAACTGTTACCAATATGTGGGTGTGCCTGAGTCAACTTAAAGGGCAGGGAGCTCTTCGTGTGTATGTCACTTGACAGATGTTACGACAAAACATGTTGAAACTGAAGATAAAGCATTTTTGTTTAATGATGTCCTCACCGTATAACATGGACTTCCTTGCTAGCACAGCAGTAAAGAATCTTCCCGCCAATACAGGAAATACAGGTTCAATTCCTGTGTTGGGAAGATGCCCTGGAGAAGGAAATGGCAACACACTCTGGTGTTCTTGCCTGGAAAACCCCAGAGGAGCCTGATGGGTTACATATAGTCCATGGGATTGCAAGAGTTGGAAGTGACTTAGCAAGTAAACAACAATAACAGCCATATAGCCAGGATATTATACTGCATTTAAGAGATGTAAAGTTGTCATTTAAATATTTACTGCTTTTGGCCTCATATTTATTACTGACAGTAGATTTGAGATTAGGACTTAAACCTTGTTGTTTAGTCACCAAGTTGTGTCCAACTGTTTGCACCTCCATGGACTGCAGCACACCGTGCTTCCTGTCCTTCACCAGCTCCCAGAGTTCCTCAAACTCATGTTCATTGAGTCGATGATGCATCCAAACATCTCACCCTGAGTCACCCCATTCTCCTCCTGCTGTCAGTATTTCCCAGCATCAGGATATTTTCCAATGAGTCAGCTCTTCAAATCAGGTGGCCAAAGTATTGGAGCTTGAGTTTCAGCATCAGTCCTTCCAATGAATATTCAGGATTGATTTTCTTGAGGATTGACTAGTTTGATCCCCTTGCAGTTGAAAAGGATTCTCAAGAATCTTCTCCAGCACCACAATTTGAAAGCATCAATTTTTTGGTGCTCAGGGCATCAGGTCAAAAGAGTTATTCTGGAGCATTAGGGTTAAATTTTGTTTGCTCTCTTAGGTTTTCAATTTAGTGCTCTTTGCCCCTTTTGTTGTTTCTTTTCTCTCTCTTTTAGAATGGAAGTGTATACCCTATGCATCTCCCACTATTATACTTTAAAATATATATTTTATATTTAAAATAAAATAAAATATTTTATATTCTAAATATTCTAAATAAATTCTAATATTCTAATTCTAATTCTAATAAATTCTAAATTCTAATTCTAATAAATTCTAATATATTCTAATATTCTAAATAAAATATTTTATATTCTAAAATAAAATAAAATTTATTTTAGAACCACATAACTCATGTGGTTTTAGAAATTCACAGTTAGAGATGAATTAGCCTTGGGATGAATTATACATTGAGTTTCATCCATATCTTATTTAAATGATGTTTACATGAGACTTTTAATATGATTTTTTAATTAATTAAGTTTCCACTGTGTTTGGTCTTCACTGCTGTGCAGATTCTTCTCTAGTTGTGGTGAGTGGGTTTCTCACTGCAGTGGCTTCTCTTCTTGCAGAGCATAGGCTCTAGGGTGCACAGGCTTCAGTAGTTGCGATGTGTGGACTCAAGAGTTGTGGTTCCTGGGCTCCAAAACACAGGCTCAACAGTTGCGGTGCATGGGCTTAGTTATTCCACGGCATGTGGGATCTTCCTGGACCAGGTATCGAACCCAGGGTCTCCTGCAATGGCAGGTAGATTCTTTACCACTGAGTCATCAGGGAAGCCCTTAGATGAAACTCTGAGCCTAGACTTTATTTTATTTTATCTTTTGTCTGTGCAGCAGGACATGTGGGATGTTAGTTCCCCAACCAAGGAGGGATCAAGCCTGAAAGCCCTGCATTGGAGGTTTGGAGTTTTAACCACTGGACTGCCAGGGAAGTCCCAAGACTACACTTTAAATTTGACGCTAGAATAGGAAAATACTTTGGGTCTATTAAGTTGGAGTGATATATTTGGTATGTGAGAAGAATATGAATTTTTAGAAGCCAGGACTAAAATGGTCAGTTCAGTTCAGTCGCTCAGTCGTGTCTGACTATTTGTGACCCAATGGACTGTAGCACGCCAGGCTTCGCTGTCCATCGCCAACTCCCGGAGCTTACGCAAACTCATGTCCATCGAGTCAGTGATACTATAAAATCAATGCATCCTCTGTCATCCCCTTCTCCTCCTGCCTTCAGTCTTTCCCAGCATCAGGGTCTTTTCCAATGAGTCAATACTTCGCATCAGGTGGCCAAATAATTGGAGCATCAGTCCTTCCAATAAATATTCAATTTCCTTCAGAATTGACTGGTTTGATCTTCTTGCAGTCCAAGGGACTCTCAAGAGTCTTTTGCAGCACAGCAGTTCAAAAGCATCAATTCTATGGCACTCATCCTTCTTTGTAGTCCAACTCTCACAGCCATACATGACTACTGGAAAAACCATAGCCTTAACTAGACGGACCTTTGTTGGCAAAGTAATGTCTCTGCCTTTTAATATGCTATCTAGGTTTGTCATAGCTTTTCTTCCAAGGACCAAGTGACTTTTAATTTCATGACTGAAATCCCCATCTGTGCAGTGATTCTGGAGCCCAAGAAAAAAACATCAATCACTATTTCCATTGTTTCCCCATCTATTTGCCATGAAGTGATGAGACCAGATGTCATGGTCTTCGTTTTCTGAATGTTGAGTTTTAAGCCAACTTTTTCACTCTCCTCTTTCACTTTCATCAAGAGGCTCTTTTGTTCCTCTTTGCTTTCTGCAATTAGGGTGGTGTCATCTGTATATCTGAGGTTATTGATATTTCTCTAAGCAATCTTGATTCCAGCATGTGCTTCATCCAGCCTGACATTTAGCATAATGTACTCTGCCTGTAAGTTAAATAAACAGGGTGACAATATACAGCCTTGACCTACTCCTTTCCCAATTCAGAACCAGTCTGTTGTTCCCTGTCCAGTTCTAACTGCTGCTTTGTGACCTGCATACAGATCTCTCAGGAGACAGGTAAGGTGGTCTGGTGTTCCTATCTCTTGAAGAATTTTCCACAGTCTGTTGTGATCCACACAGTCAAAGGCTTTGGGATAGTCAATAAAGCAGACATAGATGTTTTTCTGGAATTCTCTTGCTTTTTTGATGATCCAACGGATGTTGGCAATTTGATCTCTGGTTCCTGTGCCATTTATAAATCCAGCTTGAACATCTGGGAGTTCTCAGTTCACATACTGTTGAAGCCTGGCTTGGAGAATTTTGAGTATTACTTTGCTAGCGTGGGCTTCCCTATAGCTCAGTTGGTAAAGAATCTGCCTGCAATGCAGGAGACGCAGGTTTGTTTCCTGGGTCAGGAAGATCCCCTGGAGAAGAGAATAGGAACTCACTCCACTATCCTTGCCTGGAGAATCCCATGGGCAGAGGAGCCTGGTGGGCTCCAGTCCACGGGGTCACAAGAGTCAGACACAACTTAGCGACTAAACCACCACCAAACCAAGATGAGTGCGATTGTGCAGTAGTTTGAACATTCTTTGGCATTGCCTTTCTTTGGGATTGGGATGAAATCTGTCCTTTTTCAGTCCTGTGGCCACTGCTGAGTTTTCCAAATTTGCTGGCATATTGAGTGCAGCACTTTCACAGAACTTTTAGGATTTGAAATAGCTCAGCTGGAATTCCATCATCTCCACTGGCATTGTTTGTAGTGATGCTTCCTAAGGCCCACTTGACTTTGCATTCTAGAATGTCTGACTCTAGGTGAGTGATCACACCATCATGGTTATCTGGTCATCAAGATCTTTTTTGTATAATCTTCTGTGTATTCTTGCCACCTCTTCTTAATATCTTCTGCTTCTGCTAGGTCCATACTATCTCTGTCCTTTATTGTGCCCATCTTTGCATGAAATATTCCCTTAGTATCTCTAATTTTCTTGAAGAGATCTCTAGTCTTTCCCATTCTATTGTTTTCCTCTATTTCATCACACTGATCACTGAGGAAGGCTTTCTTATCTCTCCTTGCTATTCTTTGGAACTCTGTCTTCAAATGCGTTTATCTTTCCTTTACTTCTTTGCCTTTTGGTTCTCTTTTCTCAGCTATTTGTAAGGCCTCCTCAGACAACCATTTTGCCTTTTTGTATTTCTTTTTCTTAGGGATGGTCTTGATTACTGCCTCTGGTACAATGTCACAAACCTCCATCCATAGTTCTTCAGGCACTCTATCAGATCTAATCCCTTGAATCTATTTGTCACTTCCACTTCATAATCATAAGCAATTTGATTTAGGTCATACTTGAATGGTCTAGTGGTTTCCCCTACTTTCTTCAGTTCAAGTCTGAATTTTACAATAAGGAGTTTATGATCTGAGCCACAGTCAGCTCCTGGTCTTATTTTTGCTGACTGTACAGAGCTTCTCCATCTTTGACTGCAAAGAATATAATCAATCTGATTTCAGTGTTCACCATCTGCTGATGTCCACGTGTATAGTCGTCTCTTGTGTTGTTGGAAGAAGGTGTTTGCTATGACCAGTGTGTTTTCTTGGCAAAACCCTGTCGGCCTTTGCTCTGCTTCATTTTGTACTCAAAAGTCAAATTTGCCTGTTACTCCAGGTATCTCTTGACTTCCTCCTTTTGCATTCCAGTCCCCTATGCTGAAAAGGACATCTTTTTTGGTTGTTAGTTCTAGAAGGTCTTGTAGGCCTTCATCCAACCTTTCAACTTCTTCAATGTTACTGGTTGGGGCATAGACTTAGATTATTATGATATTGAATGGTTTGCCTTGGAAACAAACAGAGATCATTTTGTCATTTTTGAGGTTGCACCCAAGTACTGCATTTCGGATTCTTTTGTTGAATATTTGGGCTACTCCATTTCTTCTAAGGGCTTCTTACCCACAGTAGTAGACGTAATGGTCATTTGAATTAAATTAGTCCATTCCAGTCCATTTTATTTCATTGATTCCTAAAATGTCGATGTTCACTCTTGCCATCTCCTGTTTGACCACTTCCAATTTACCTTGATTCATGGATCTAACATCCAGGTTCCTATGCAATATTGTTCTTTACAGCACCAGACTTTACTTCCATCACCAGTTATATCCACAGCTGGGCATTATTTTTGCTTTGGGACCATCTCTTCATTCTTTCTGGAGTTATTTCTCCACTCTTTTCCAGTAGCACATTGGGCATCTACCGACCTGGGGAGTTCATCTTTCAGTGTTGTATCTTTTTGCCTTTTCATACTGTTCATGGGGTTCTCAAGGCAAGAATACAGAAGTGGTTTGCCATTCCCTTCTCCAGTGGATCACATTTTGCCAGAACTTTCCCCTATGATCATCCATCTTGGGTGACTCTACACGGCACGGCCCATAGTTTCATTGAGTTAGCCTAGGCTGTGTTCCATGTTACCAGTTTGATTAGCTTTCTCTGATTTGTTAGTAGTTGTGGTCCATGGGCTCAATAGTTGCAGCTCCTGGGCTCAGTACAGGCTCAGGAGTTGTGGCACAACTACCTAGTTGTTCCACGGCATGCAGGATCTTCCTGGACCAGGAACTGAACCCATGTCCCCTGCATTGCCAGGAGGATTCTTTACCACTGAGGCACCAGAGAAGGTAGAATGCTACAGACTGAATATTTGTCTCTTCACCACCACCTCCCCTTCCTAAATTCCGGTGTAGAAACCTAATTCTCAATGTGATAGTATTTGGAGGTTGGCCTCTGGGGAGATGTTTAGGAAGTGAGGGTGAAGCTTGGAAAGGATTTAGCAAGCACCCTTATAAAGAAACCCCAGGAAGCTCTCTCACTCTATCTGCCATGTGAACACACAGTGAGAAGACAGTTGTCTATGTGCCAGGAAGAAGCGGGCTCTCACCAGACACACGATCTCCTGGCACCTTGATCGTGGACTTCCCAGGCATCAGAGCTATGGAATAAATGCTGTTTAAGCCACCTGGCCTCTGTTATTTTAATTATAGCTGCCTGAACAGCTAAGACAGAAATCTCATTAGAGATGTCTGTTTCTAATAGCCATGATTTGTATGATGCAAAACCCATGAGAAGTCCTAGGGAGAGCTGGAACAGGAGGAATACAGCCATTTCCAGCACAGTGCTGCCTATGGCATAGAATTACAGGGCTTAAACATGACTTGTTGATTTTTAACTTTAAGAAGTATTTCACTTGTCTGTAAAGCTTTTGAATTCTCCTTCATATCTGAATGAGATCCTTGCTGGGTATAGTAATCTAGGTTGTAGGTTATTCTCTTTCATTACTTTCAGTAGGTCCTGCCATTCTCTTCTGGCCTGGAGGGTTTCTATTGATAGATCAGCTGTTATCCTTATGGGAAACCCTTTGTGTGTTATTTGTTGTTTCTCCCTTGCTGCTTTTAGTATTTGTTCTTTGTGTTTGATCTTTGTTAATTTGATTAATATGTGTCTTGGGGTGTTTCGCCTTGGGTTTATCCTGTTTGGGACTCTCTGGGTTTCTTGGACTTGGGTGGCTATTTCCTTCCCCATTTTAGGGACGTTTTCAGCTATTATCTCCTCGAGTATTTTCTCATGGCCTTTCTTTTTGTCTTCTTCTTCTGGGACTCCTATGATTCGAATGTTGGGGCATTTCACATTGTCCCAGAGGTCCCCGAGGTTGTCCTCATTTCTTTTGATCCTTTTTTCTTTTTTCCTCTCTGCTTCATTTATTTCCACCATTTTATCTTCTACCTCACTTATCCTATCTTCTGTCTCCGTTATTCTACTCTTGGTTCCCTCCAGAGTGTTTTTGATCTCATTCATTGCATTATTCATTTTTAATTGACTCTTTTTTATTTCTTCTAGGTCTTTATTAAACATTTCTTGCATCTTTTCAATCTTTGTCTCCAGGCTATTTATCTGTAACTCCATTTTGTTTTCAAGATTTTGGATCATTTTTATTATCATTATTCTAAATTCTTTTTCAGATAGATTCCCTATCTCCTCCTCTTTTGTTTGACTTGGTGGGCATTTTTCTTGTTCCTTTACCTGTTGGGTATTTCTTTGCCTTTTCATCTTGTTTAGATTGCTGTGTCTGGAGTGGGCTTTAAGTAGATGAGAATATGGTCATCAGAAACAATACAATTTACCCAATTCCCAAAGAGTGTGTTCCTTTTGCTTCTGAAACAAAGAACCTCTTAACATATTTTATGGCCTGTATTGTTTTTAATACAATAATACAATACAATTATATACTACAGTTTATAAAATATTGTGTATATATATATATATATATGCAATATTTTGCTTTCACAAAATTTTGATGGTAGAAGATATTACACCTAGCTTTTTAAAAGTTATGTGAAATCTGATCTTTAAAGAGTCTCTTTGGCTACCACAATGTCTTCTATAATTATTACTCTGTCTCATCTCTGGTGACTTAAATTCCTTTTTCAGAACTCACTGTGCCCAGAGAGGTTTCTCTACACATATGCCTCTCAACTACTCATCAATCTTATAGTTTTGCACTAACTTTGCTTAATATAAATCACTGAAACTTGAATGTATCACTTTAAAACTTGCTCTAATATAAAGTATTTTATTTACCCAACAAACATTATTGAACATTTTCCTTTTTATCATCACAGGTAAGACCCATGAAATAGTTATTGATTGCTAGTAAACTGAAGCTCTAGTGAAAAAAAAAAGGTTGTGTTTTGCAGTGTTTGCCAGTTTCTGAGATATAAATACTCCCACCATAGGCGATTTCAAGCTGACAAAGATTTAAAAAATAGCTCACAGAATTCTTGTATATATAACAATCAGTTCTCCCAAGCTTATATATGCCAGCTCCATCACACCACTGGCAGTGTTAATTCAGATCCAGCGCCAGTTCCCAAGGAATTAAGGAAGACAGGCATTCAATTTAAGAAAGTCACATAAGATTTTGGGTAATGAAAAAAAAAAAAAAAAAAAGATTGGGTAATGATTGCTGTAATGAACGTGTGTGCTAGAAACAGAGCCATCACGAGGGAAAGAATGATCAACTATTGGAGGGATGAAAGTCAAGGAAGTTTTCTTTGACAAGATACTTGAAGTTCTCCAACTTAAGTTGAGAGTGGGTTTTTTTTCCCTTCCTCCACATAAACAGCAAAGACCATTCAAGCAGAAGGAGCAGCATGCTCAAAGTGTGACCCGCACGGTGTGATTGTTTACCCAGGGCGCAACAGGAAGAGTTGCCAAATACGGAGAAGTAAGCCAGGCATCAGATCACAGAGGACTTTCCAAGCTCTCTCAAACTGCTATCTAGACATTCACCCCATTAGATGAACTCTGTGACAACTAAGATATATCTACAGCTAATTTTTGCTCTAAAACTTTAACTCTTTATCTATATTTACAGCCATATTTAAAGTCAGCGTGTTTGCCGTCATATCGTTAAAACTCATCTCATCTGTCAACCCCTCTGGGAAAATATTCCTTATCCCTTCTCCTCTAATGCCCATTCTTTCCTGTATCATGCATCCAATCACAGGGAATATTATTTCCTTTGGGTAATTTCCATATGTCTTTGTGCATTTATTACCAACAATGTGCATTTATTTGCATAGCTGCCTCTGTTTTTTACCCAAAACGGTAATTCCTTGAGATCTAGGGTGCCTTTTTTCAATTTTGTTGCCAGAGCCTAGAACAGTGCCTGATAGATTGAATGTCCCCAATATTTATTAATTGTATTGAACTGATGGTATGCTTATTGATTGTAATTCAAAAGGTTAAACAAAGCATGCTGGGATTCTAATTGTTGGAAATATGAATATCTTCTGTCTTCATCTTTCTAATAAAATGCTATACATTGGTTTGGCTACAAAATTCGTTCAGGTTTTTCCATAATAGCTTACAGAAACCCTGAACAAACTCTTTGGTCAACCAAATACTTAGAGGGAATGAGTTCTAAGTGTTCATATTAATAATATTTAGAGAATGAAGACTTATCAAGCCTTTTCTGCCTGCTAGAACTTTCATTCTACCTGAAACCCACCCAGTGTAAGCTCAGCTCAAGCAAAACTATAGGCAGCCTGGTATGAAGAAGGAAGGTTTCCCATAATGTCCAGAGTGGGATAGAAATTCTGATCCTTAAATTTGTATGTTTGGCTTAACGTTTATAAACTTGGAACCCATATAAGTCTACCACAACCATCTATAAAGACCAAAAACTTCCTTTTAAAATTAGTGAATTTCAGGGCTGGGAAAAACTTTAAGATACCTGCATTGGCAAATCTTAGCTTAAGCAATAGCTTCTAGGCTTAGATCCTAGAGGCATATACTTCTAGTATATGCCACTACTAATCTTTCTCTGGACATGTGGATTTTAGGTGCTGTGTGTATAAAATTGGGACTATAATAATACATAGATTATAAAGTTACTCTGAAGACTAAACAAGATGCTACATATATAGTGTCTGCCCACTAGTCATGTCTCTATCCATGCTATTAACTTATCATTGTATCTTACACAATCAAGGGTGAGGATCAGGAACCAGATTGACTGAATTCAAATTCCACCTCTCCTACTTACTGGTTGTGTCACTTTAGTTAAGTCACTTGACCTATCTAAGCTTCAGATTTCTCATCCCTGAAATGGAAATAATAGCAGTAACTATTATAAAGAAATGCAGACAGAATTAAATTATATAATATGAAGAGTTTGAAACAGGATCTGGACCGTAATTAATAGGAGATAAATTTAAGAGATAGGTTAGAATTACATCAAAGAAGTAGTTGAATTTCATGCTTCAGGAAAATAAGCTAACCTCTGTGGGGCTTCTGCTATATTTTAAAAATTTTACTATTACTGACATCATTTGTGTGTATGCATGTGTGCATAATCATTCAGTTGTCTCTGACTGTTTGTGACCCCATGGACTGTAGCCCACCAGGCTCCTCTGTCCATGGGATTTCCCAGCCAAGAATACTGGAGTGGGTTGCCATTTCTTTCTCCAGGGGATCTTCCCGGCCCAGGGAATGAACCTGTGTCTCCTGCATTGGCAGGTGGCTTCTTTACCACTGGGCCACCTGAGAAGTCCTTTACTGATATTACTTGGTTATTACTATTGCTAATTCATTAACAGCCCATTGGTGAACATCTCAATGAACTTAGCATACATCATTATTTGCAATCATGATAAACATGGTCATATTTTGCTTCATATTATTCTCTAAATTTTAAAACTATATTCAGCATTTTATAAAAACATTTTAAATTTTCTTGTAAAAAATGTAAGCTGGTATTAGGGTACAAATTTATTTTCCTTAAAATTATTTGACTATAACACAATCTCCCCAAACCTCCTACCTCTTTATTCAATTTATTTCTCTAATAAGGAAGCATACCTCGAGATTGCTTTCTCTCGTTTTTCCCTATCAGAAGTCCAAATATGTTGCTGTTTAACAAACATGGTAATAAAAGCAAAGCCTCAAGGCTCCACTTACTATTATGCAAAGATTGGTTATAGAATGCAATTCTTAAAGAACATTTGCTTGCCTAGAAACTATTCAGGGCTCAGGTAAGAGTGTCAATTTCATCACACTTGTCTCTTGATCATTATAAAGTATGAACTTCTTGAGGACAGAAATTCTATTGAATCATGCTTGGAACTCTGGTTCCTGGCACAAAATATTACCCACAGTGGGTGTGTTTAATGAATAAATATAAATACTTGATACTTTTTAGTCACTGAGTTACTGATGTTCAATTTTCATTTGATTTTTTTTTTTTTTTTTTGTGCACTGGCAGATGACTATTTAAAGAACAAGCAGTAAAAAAATGGGGATTGTATCTATATGAATCACTCTATGAGTTATTTGTATATGGATTTCAGTACATCTTATAGCTAGGCTTTTGTAGTGATTTTCAAGGGACCTTGGTAAGTTCAAATCCCTAAAATCAGATCACAAGTCTATATTGCTTTTTTATGGAAATGCAAAGGCCTTAGAAATGTGCTAAGAATGCAAATGATTGCTTTGGTTTCCAATTATACTTTGCAAGATAAAAGACATTAATTTAAGACCTGTTATGCTTAGCTCCTTTGGGGAGAGGGTGTGAAAAGAACTAATGTTTATTGATCCTGCATTAAGTGCAAAATCCATTACATATGTTCATTTAGAAAAAAAAATCAGGTTTATTGAGCTATAATTTACATAAAGTAAAAGACCATGATGAGTTTTGACAAACGTATACGGTTCTGCAACCACCATGACAACTGAGGCAGACAACAAATATATCACGGCCAACTTCTGCTTCTCTCCTTTCTGTGAACTTCCTGTCTATACTGCCAGTCTCTGGCAACCATCCATCTGATCTGCGCCTAAGGTTTTGCCTTTTCAGGAATGTCACATTCCTGAAGAAATTATACAGTATACAGTCTTTTGTCTGGCTTCTTTCACCACATGTTCTAATATAAGTATTACTAGAGTCCTATGAGATAGGTGTTGTTAATCTCACTATATAGCTAAGAACATGGAGGCTTAGAGAGTTTAAGCAACTTACCCAGGTATTGATCTCATACTTAAAGTTCTGATTGTCATCATTGTTTAGTTGCTAAGTCATGTCCGACTCTTTTGTGATGCCATGGATTATAACCTGCCAGGCTCCTCTGTCCATGGGATTTCCCAGACAAGAATAACTGGAGTGGGTTGCCATTGTCTTCTCCAAGGAGATCTTCCTGACCCAGGGAGTGAACATATGTCTCCTGCACTGGCAGATGGATTCTTTACTGAGTCACCAGAGAAGCCCAAAGTTCTGATAGAATAATCAAGTTCCATCATCTAGGTATTTGCTCATATTCAGTTGATGCTGATGTATTGGAACATACATAAAAAGACCAGTAGATCCACCTTGTTCTAACATCTTAGAATCTAGCCTAAAAGGTGCTTAAGAATTGATGAGGAGGGAATTCCCTCGTGACCCAGTCGTTAGGATTCAGGGCTTTCACTGCAGGGGCCTGGGCTTGATTCCTGGTCAGGGAACTAAAATCCCCACAAGCTGTGCAGCACAACCAAAAAAAGAAAAGAAAAAACTTTAACTGAAGGATAATTGTGGTACAGTATTGTGATATCGTGTTGGTTTCTACTATACATTTTTTTTCATCAAAAAATTAATGAGGAGAGCAATGTATGATTAGCCACCTTGAGATGTTCCTAAAGCTCTTGTCTACCCTGACTCTTAAAATGAGATTGAATCAGAACAATAATGTTAGATTTCACTTAAAATAAGGTGGAAAACTTGAGAAACACATACATAAGACAGTAAAATTAATCTACGTAGTATAATATTTACAGGGAAACGTCTAATTATGTCAATGAGAATGACATAATTGTTTACCAGCCAGGATACATGAATTCCTCTGTCTGATAAAAGCCTAAGTAAAATATTAAAATATTTAAAAATAGTAAAGAAAACATAATAAATGAGAAAAAGAGACAAAGATTTGGGGGTAACATATTGATACTCTAATGTTTTTATGGTCCTCTACTCTAAAAGATTGGGGATTGATTCCCAGGTGGCTCAGACGGTAAAGTGTCTGCCCGAAATGTGGGAGACCTGGGTTTGATCCCTGGTTGGGAAGATCCCCTGGAGAAGGAAATGGCAACCCACTCCAGTACTCTTGCCTAGAAAATTCCATGGATGGAGGAGCCTGGTGGACTACAGTTCATGGGGTCGTAAAGAGTCAGACACGACTGAGCGACTTGACTTGACTTCACTTTCACTTTCACTCTAAAAGATAATTTTACCTCCCAGCAAAGAAAATTAGGATAATCTTGATGTAATATGAGAATTGGGGAGGAAAAAAAAAAGTTCTACCGGGAGAAGTTTCCAAGGAAGCAGATTACTTCCTACAGTACTTTCATCCCCAGGCCACTACAGAAGGTCAATGATAGTCATCAAGTAAGATGAACTATTCAGACCTCAGGAGGAAGAGTTCTCTTCAAGAGTTAATCTTACTTGAAAATGATCATTAACCCTTTTACAGTGGCCTGAGGATGAGGCTATTATAAAAAGGAATCTGCTTCCTTGGAAATATCACAAGTATTTCTTATGTGTTATATGCCTAGGCCATGGGACTTACATCTTTTTTTAATTAGACATGTTTAATGTTTTATTAGCCTTAAATAAAATAAGATTATGCATGTCTATGGAATTATGCAATTCTTAGAAATGTTTGAGGGATTAAAAATCACATGCTCTACTTTCCATTTCAACTGAGAAGGTCAAGTGGCAGGCATTAAACAAGTGGGTTTCCCCCTGTGCTAGGAAGCTGTCTCCTTTCCTTTACTGACATGTGGGTGCTGTTATTAAATATATAAAGAGATCCTTTCAGAAATCCTTTTTTTTTTTTTTTTATTTCAAGATAGCATCTTCACGAATTCTACTGCATTCTTTGAAGAAGCAGCCATATATCAACCTTGTGTTTCTTAAGTCATTCATTCTCATGAGGATGAACACTCTGGTGACCCTGGGTGCTGAATGAGGAGACAATGAACCAGACAGACAAAACAATGAAGGGCATTCAGGTGGTTCAGTCCAGGTGAGCAAGGATTTACTTCTGAGGAGGGACTGATGCCCATCTGAGCACTCTATCAGATGCCTATCAGCACTCCGCACTCTCCTGCAGTTGGACTAATGGGCCCCAAAAGCCAAAATCTCCATTGCAACTAGTTCCGGTTGTAACAAGTTGTCAGCTTCCCCTTGGTTAATATCTAAGGCAGAGGAGCCAGTTCTCTGACAAAAGTTCAAGTTTGATATACATCAGTTATTGCTGCTCACAGGTTTTCTTTTTCCCTCAACATATTCTAGATGAATTAGCTCTGAAGAATGACAAAAGCCACAATCACAACATCGTCCATAAGTGTTCAGAAGACTACATAAATGAAACATAACATTGGTGTCCAAAGTTCTCTAGTATAACTGACACTTAAACAGTTTCCCCTTTGCAGTCATTTTTTTTAAAATTTGATTTTATAACTTTTTCTTGCTAAATCCCATCAAGGAGACAAAGCTGAGACAGAAATTTTTCTTTCAGATTTTTTTGATATGTGAGTAGTTCTTTGAAACCCGATTATTACATGTAGAAAAATGACCTACAAGTGGGAAAACAAACAAACAAACAAACAGAAAAACTTCTACAAGCATGACTCAGGTTGCAAAAGAAATTCAGAGCCAAAGATGGCATTGCTATCTAAGGCCAAAATCGAACTTTACTGAAAATATGTTCCTATCTTGTCTAATGGACAGACTCTCGCCTCTCAACTACACAAACTTGCAAGTACTATCCACCTGCTAATGCAGGACAGTCGGGAGACGCAGGTTCGATCCCTGGGTCAGGAAGATCCGCTGGAGAAGGGAACGGCAGCCCACTCCGGCATTTTTGCCTGGAAAATCCAACGGACAGAGAAGTCTGGCAGAATACAGTCCAGGGAGTCACAAAGAGTCAGACATGCCTTAGCGACTGAGCATGCACTCACTTGCACTCAGGCAAGTATTATGTCTTTCTTCAATGTTTACTTGTTAGATGTAAATTACATTCCTTTACATGAAATTACTAAATCAAGGGGAAGCCTTTTTTTTGTTGGTTTCAAATATACAGCTAATTTTCTTCTGCAAAAATTGTAATCAACCCACACTCTTACCAACATTGTGTAAATGATGTGCCTCATATTTCTCATCTAGCCATGAATCGTTACTACTAGCCTCTATGTACAGTCTTACTCTAATTCAAAATGTAATGTCATCCCTAAAAATAAATTAACATTGTCATACAATAAGATTGTTGGGATTTTTCCCTTCTATAATCTATATCACCTCCCTTTTCTCTACTATGAGAGAACTTCCTAGAAGTGTGAGACCCCCTCAGCTAAAACCACTGCACCAGAGTCACTCACTCTTTTTCTCTCCTTCCTCTCACTCACTCCTCCCCAGGGAAGGAAAAATGCTTTCCATAGGACTTGCTGACTTTAGGGGAAGAAACCTGGCTTGGGTGTTTAGATATTTTTTCACTCTGCCTTTTAGAAGTAAGCTGCTAACAGAGACAGTCCACTGTTCTCTAAGCGTGGTGGAACGCTTTGCTCCTCGTAGAGAGAACTGCAGTTTTCTAGCACCGCCTACCAATTGAGATCAGATGGTTGTTTTGGTCTAATTCAAAGGTCTGTGTCTGTCTGTGTGAGTGCCCATTCATGTCAAAATCCACCCCATGGATTGTAACCTGCTGGGCTCCAGTGAGCTAACTCCTTAGGCTGAAGATCTAAAGCCTTATTTTCCAATTGGTCCATCAGAAGAACTCTTGACATTTTAATCTCAATCTGTTTCTCTTTTCCAATCTCTTAATTGCATGTAGAGTTGGAAGATCAACAGTGTATGTTTCCTTAACCCCCATGTGTGTGTGTGTATGCACGCATGCTGAGGCATATATTTTCATATGAGGAAATATGCATTCTTTTACATAGGTATTTATATTTCTATTGGTTACTATCCAAATGAATCATACTCTAGTAATGGGAACACATTTGAGCTACTGAAAATTATTAGCGATATAAAATTTGACCTATGTTCTGTTCACGGGATCCTACACGTAATACTAATTTTCTCTGACAGCAAAAGCATAGAAATAAAGCTTAGCAGCTTTATTATGCTAACTTTTGTGTGCTAACTTTAAAACTTAGCATGCCCACCATGCTTTCTTTTGCAGAATACCTCCTTTTCAACTTGAACCTTAAAACAATTGTATGGAAGGATGAGCAATATTAGTTTCCCTGTCTAAAAGATGAGGCATTTTAGGGAAGCCTCCTATATTCTTGGTGGGGATAATGTAAGTTGGTGCAGCTACTGTGGAAAAAAGTATGGTGGTTCTTTAGAAAACTAAAAATAAAATTACCATATGATCCAGATTCCCACTCTTAGACATATATCCAGATAAAATTATAATTCAAAAAGATACATGCAGCCCAATGTTCATAGCAACACTATGCACAATAGCAAAGACATGGAGGCAACCTAAAATACACATCAGTAGATGAATGGATAAAGATGATATATACACATGCAATGGACTACTACTCAGCCATATAAAAGAACAAAATGATGCCCTTTGCAGCAACATGGATACAACTTGAGAATATCACACTTAATGAAGTCAGAAATAGACAAATACCATATGATATCACTTATACATGAAATCTAAAATATGGCACAAATGAATCTATCTATGAAAGACACACAGGATCATGGGTGTGGAGAACAGACTTACAGTCTCCCAGCCGGAAGAGGGTTGGGAGAAAAGTGAAGTGGGAGGCTGGCGTTAGCAGCGTATGTGTGCTCAGGCACTCACTCCTGTCTCACTCTTTGCAACCCCCTGGTCTGTATGTAAGCTTTTATATATAGAATGGATAAATAACAAGGTCCTATGGGGTAGCACAGAGAACTATACTCAGTATCCTATGATAAACCACAATGGAAAATAATGTATATATATATATATACAAGTTTAATCCATGGAAATCTATATGTGTTTTTTATTACTGTAAGTCTTTCAATTGTGGTGGTTTATATCTTCAGTGTTTATTACTTTGCTTAATGCTGTAAACTCAGATTTGGTTAAATCTAATCTGTGTGATTCCTGAGAGCCAAAAAATAGAGATTTCTTCCAGGAAGGACTTGGATTGCTCCTGCGGGCCACCAGAGGGCCCTGACCTGTGACCACATTAGCCCTCTTTGAGGGTTTGAAACAAAGGCAGCTGCCTCAGTTTCACCTCCAGCATTGTAAGTGAGATTCCCATGCTAGTTTACTAAACTCAACATTTATAAATACCACAAAGTAAACTAGACTTTCTAAACTTTTTAGCATTATTATTATTTTTAAGTTTTAACTGACTATTGTTGGCATGGGCATGTTTAGGCCACTGGACAATTCCCTATTTGTCTTGAAATTTTAGAAATTTAGTAAAGCATATGTTTGTCAAATTAAGCTAAGATTTTTTATTAGCGCTAATAGAGGATCTTTCAGAAGCATATGGCCTTGACTCCATCTCCCATATTTGTTATCATTCTCCCTTAGTAGTGCTTTGTTATTCATATAACATGTACTTAATAAATGAACAAAGGAACGAATAAGTTAATAAAAATTTATATAATTGACTCAATTCATAACTTCTTGGGGGTGTATCAGGATCACATTCAAACAGTCTTTTCTTAGTAAACTTCCCTTCAAAAAACTGAGTAAAGCTATACTTATCTAACAGCAAAATCCCATACATATTCCCCAACACACATATCTACATTATTTTACCATAAAAACAATACAATCATTATATGATAAAAGTAGATCAAAACTGTAAAGCATCATTTTTTAAAAGCTGATGGTAGTCAGAGGTTAACTTACCTGTGAAACAATAAAAATCAAAAGAAAAAATTGAAAATGTGCCATGTTACAGGCCACTAACTTTTTGAATATATAGAGTTGGTGATTCCTGATTGAAAGACTGACCCAATATAGACCAATCATTTGAAACCATGTTCATTCAAGAGCTAGAATTATACCTCTGCAATCTAGACAGAGTGTTTGCTACATACTAAAGCCTAATCCCCTCAGGGTCACAGCATACTTTTTTCTTTACGTATTCTTGCTTATTTATTCAGTATAATGAAGTCTGTTCTTCTCTAGAATTATATACATAAATTGAAATTTTAAGTAAAAGAATTGCATTGATAGTTTTCAGGTTGGAATACTTCCCAACTTGATCTAATTGATGATTTATTTAATTGTTGTTTCCTTTCTTAATATACCAAAATGTTATTCATATGTGGCAACAATAGATTTTAAGGCAAAGTAAATATAATCTTCTTTATATTTATTTTGGTAAATTTGATGCACAATTGGCCCTCCTGGGGACAAATAGCATTAATTAAATAAATCTGTACATCATGAACAGAAATGCAAGTACTTGTGATCTACTGATCTTGTACACATCATTTGAGTGACAAGTTTAAGCAGTGCTATAGACTCAGTCCTATAAAAGGTCTGAAAAAGTTATTTTTCCTCTAGACTCAGTCCTATAAAAGGTCTGAAAAAGTTATTTTTCCTCACTAGGAACAAACTTTACATTTTTTAATTGTATGGCTGAATCTCAATGCTAGTAAAATTCAGATCAAAACTGCATCTTATTTTTCCCTCAGAGTAACTCGACTAGAAAGAAATCTGAATGAAATAGAACCATGATAAAAAAAAAAAAAAGGAACAATTTAAGAGGCTGGAAATTGCAAGAAAATGAAAAACACAGTGAGATATGTCAAGCACAGCAGTGTAAATAATATCGAAATATGCAGTTTTTCAGATTAAACGAAAACTGTCCTTCCAGTTTTTGATGTTGACTGCAATACCATTTAGTAATACAGTTTGAGACATCCAAGTGACTACTCAAGTAGTATTTACCAAAAGGCGTTGCATAAAGACTCAAGTCTTTGATCCTCACAAACAGTTTTAGTATCTCATGAGCTCTGTGGAGTGTTCCAGGTTAAAAAATATATATCCATGTCTTTCTTCAAAGAGTCAGGTCTATGGAGATGATATAAAGTAAACTGGACTCAAATCGCAGGATCCAAGGTCTTAGAGAAGTGACAATGCAGATACACCTGGAAAAATAATCTACAGGAGACAGAGAATGAGAGAAGGCGTTGCCAGGGCTGCGTGCTCCAGCTTGGCTGAAATTCACTACTTTGCATACGGCTGAAGTTCACGTATGCCAAATTCTTAGGTATCAACCTTCTCTTTCCCATTCCCATTGCCACTGGGATTTGTGGCATATAAATGTGCCAGTAAACACAATCCTTTGGTTTTCAAGGTTCTTTATTAACACTACCAAATTTCTCCTGATTGAAACATATTAGCATATGTAATTGATCACGATGTCTTCTTTCATTAGTTTTTTAAAATCTTTGTAAAATATAAAACTATGATCCTTACATCTAGAAACATAATTTAAATATGGAGAAAAACATGAATTAGATCAGGATACAGAAACAATAGGCTTCCCTGGTGGCTCAGTGGAATAGAATCCACTGGCCAATGCAGGAGATGCAGGTTCAATTCCTGGGTCAGGAAGATCCCCTAGAGGAGGAAATAGCAACCCACTCCAGCATTCTTGCCTGAAAAATCGCAAAGAGTTGGACACGGTTTAGCAACGAAATAACAAATGACAACAGACACAGTACATCCAGAAAAGATTCATCTAACTTTAGAACTTATTTTATCGGAAGTGCATACTTTGACCTATAAATTCTGAATTGGCCTTTCAACCAACCAGAGTTAGAGCCCCTTGAAGGCCAAAAGAGGGGGGTGGGGCAGGGAAAGGAGAAAAAGAAAGAGAGAGACCTTACAGCTTGACTATAAATCATGTCAGTGGTTTCTTCTTCACTCCCAGGATGAAATCCAAGTCCCTTAGCATCACACACAAGACCTTTCATGATTTTGCCTCTTCCTGATCTCCAGATTCATTTCTCAATCTGTCCTCATATGTTTTCAATACTTCAGACTGATCAGCTTGCAGTAACTCCCAAAGCAACAGCCCTTTCATAGCCTAGTGCCCTTGAACTTACCACTTCATCTTCCTAGAATCTCTATGCTCTGACATTTTTTTACCTGGAAAATTTCTACTAATCCAGAAAGGCTCACATCAGAACTCAGCCCTTATCTGAGTGAAGTGCCTTTTTCCCTGATCTCCCAATAGCATACTCTTATATTGATTTAATAACCCTTACTAAACAGTATTTTCTAAACAACTCTACTCACATGTTTCCTCATCTAGATTTTGGAAACATTTATGTCTCACATCTCAGCATCCCTACTATATATCAGACCATCAGACACATCAGAGGTGCTCAGTAAATGAAAATATTTTGCAGAGTTCCTCTACTATTCTATCCAGGTCAGAAATAATCTCTTGCACCTGGTAACATTTTTATTCAGACAATGGTTTAGGCTCCACTCAGAATGTTGTGTTGTGGATCTGTTTGGATGCTGCCTCATAGCATCTAATTGTTCGATTTGTCTGTCTGATTATTGGCAGCCTGCAGGGTGTTAGGAGGGAAACTCACAGCTATTTTAAGAGCTACTTATTGAGTCAGCCCTGAAAGTTTTGTTTATCATTTTCTTTATTCAGCTTCCTTTTATATTCCTTGGGACCGCTCAAAAGCATTTAAAGCCATCTTCCAATTTATTTTTCCAATGTATATTTCCAGCTGAGTTCTTTTTTATTACTTGATAGTTCCTCTTGCAGAATTCTCAGATGGGCTTTGTGAAGAGTTCACATCACATTATTTCAGCTTCTTAGTTGTTATCCCATTATACTGAGGAATGCAACAAGAGGAGAAGAAAGTCAGATTTTCTTTTGGAGGTTAGCTAGGACTGCATAGCAATTAGAGTACGCAGAAGAAAAGATGTAGAAGCAGAGACATGCAGGTGGATTCTTGATCTAATGTTTAGGGTTTCCTCTCGAGCTGCTGTTTAAGAGGAGAAAACTCTCTGTTATGAATTTATCCTTACTTCAAGAGTGTGCCAAGCCATGTAATTAAAGCTAGGAAGGTGGCTGATGTGGGAAAAGCAAATGAAAGCAGTGACTCAGAGAAGGCGTAGCATCTGCCACATGAATGCTTCTGTTTGCACTTGGAGAGAAGAATCAGCCTTCAAGGGAGGCAGAGAAAGTAGCAGGTAGCAGCGCTGTTTCCGAGCCTGAAACCAGCTCTACTAACTGCTGCTCTGTTGCTGCAAAGTTGCCAACAGGTGAGAGAGGAAACCTCATCCAGTAGGTGAAATAGAAAATGAATATGTCTCCTTGTTAGACTTCTCGTGTGCTCAGACACTCGGTCCTGTCCGACTCTTTGCTACCCATAGACTGTAGCCCACCAGGTTCCTCCGTCCAAGGGATTTCCCAGGCAAGAATAGTGGAGTGGGTTGCCATTTCCTTCCCCAGGGTATCTTCCTGACCCAGGGATGGAACCTGCGTCTCCTGCAGTGGCAGTGAGATTCTTTATCGCTGAGGCACATGGGAAGCCCTTTTTTTTTTCTCTGAGTTATGAGTTTCTGTGGGGGATTGCCAAATGGTCACACAGCTCCAAAGCAGCAGTCTGGTGGGAAGCTGTTGGGTGGGCTTGTAGACTTCCTCAGACTTGGTGAATAAGGAAACAACAAGCTCAAATGGATGAGACAGTTTATATTCCCATCACAGCAGGCACATGATGTCCATGCTTTCCTCAGCTCCCCTAGGCTCCTAAGTTCCATGGATGACAGACACATAGAGGGCCCATGAATCTGTGTCACATCTGTGGGAAACTGAACTCAGGAAATCCCGTGTTCTAAGAAGGCAGTCGACAAACTCATCTACCTCCCCTACAGAGAGAGGCATTATCTTTATTACTCAGGAATATAAGCAAATCTCTCCAGAGAGTGGAGGGAAGCATTTCTGCTTTACTATCCTGGGATATCTCCTTATACAAACATTCTTCAATTTACATTCTTAAATTCTTAAAATGCTTTGGCTCAGAGGACTGTATAAAAACATGAGCAATTCAGGGAGAATTGTCTCCCAACAGGGCTGTAATGTGTAATATTTTTCAAACCCACTTAAATCACTAAAATTACCCATCTTCTTTTTTTTTTTTCCCTGCCCAATTACTGCTCCTTAAACTTCCCTTTGATGTACATCAGTGGCTATCATAGCAATCTATACAAGTATGCCTGCTCAGTCACTCAATTGTTGTGTCTGGCTCTTTGAGACCCCATGGACTATAGCTTACTAGGCTCCTCTGTCCATGGCATTTTTCAGGTAAGAACACTGGAGTGGACTGCCATTTTCTTCTCCAGGGAATTACATTGGCTCAGTTCAGTTCAGTTCAGTTCAGTCGCCCAGTCATATCCAACTCTTTGCGATCCCACGAACCGCAGCATGCCAGGCCTCCCTGTCCATCACCAACTCCCAGAGTCCACCCAAACCCATGTCCATTGAGTCAGTGATGCCATCCAGCCATCTCATCCTCTGTCATCCCCTTCTCCTCCTGCCCTCAATCTTTCCCAGCATCAGAGTCTTTTCCAATGAGTCAACTCTTCGCATGAGGTGGCCAAAGTATTGGAGTTTCAGCTTCAGCATCAGTCCTTCCAATGGACACCCAGGCCTGATCTCCTTTAGGATGGACTGGTTGGATCTCCTTGCAGTCCAAGGGACTCTCAAGAGTCTTCTCCAGTACCACAGTTCAAAAGCATCAATCCTTACATTGGTGGAGGATCAGAAAAAAAGGCCTGGCATCAGATACCTTGGTTTCAAAGACAACTTACCAGTTAAATGATCTAGTTAAACATACTAGTTACGGGACCTTCAGCAAGTTTCTAATGTCATATGAGACTCAATGTGTTCAGCTGCAGCACAGGGAAAACAATAATAGAAAAGAGGAAATACCCTGACTATTTATTCATGCGAATACCCAACTAAGTCATAGAAGCCAATAAGAATTGTTACTTCCCCTGCTTTACCTCTTAAAAAAATTATTCTCCAAATATCTTCTTTTTGTCAGTTTTATATATTTGTTCATTTTCAGAGAGTCGCTCACATGTTTTCCAAATACACACAGTAAGAAGCAAGGTAATCCTCCACCTCTATGAAGTCAGAAATTGGGTTGTGTCCATTTTTCCTTTTTAATACAAATTGCATTTATTTTAATGATATGAAATGAGAAGAAATATGAAATTTCTCCTCTCCAGAATGAAATTAAAAATACAATTTTGCCAACCATGGCATTATTTCAAGTTAAACAGCTTTACATATTTACTTGTGCTGTCGGTGTGTCTCATCAATACATCAGGTTTCCCAGAAGCAGAGCATGAGAAAGAGTGACTTGAGTAAATGAGAGAGAGCCCCAAATAAAACCTGTAAGGAACTGAGGAAACTGGAATACTGCTAGGTTAGAAACTCAAGGAAGACTTGACCCACTAGAGTGTGCAGAGCATCACAGCTTTATCACACCTCAAGGAAAGGGAGCTGGCCTCTCAAATGTGTCAAGTAGATATTGCCTATAGGGTACATTCAGAGGGGAGGTGCCCTCGTCCAGGCGTTTCCCTACATGCTGAGGACCATTCTTAGGGAAAGGGCGTTTGGCAGATGCTCACAGCTGTTGGGGGTGGTCACAAATGCCTGGTAAAGAGAATCTGAGTGGGCCAACAACAGCATCTCCTGCACAGGGACACCAGTTACGGAGACTTAGGTAGTAGGAGACTTAAGGGAAGAGATCCATAGCTCGGGTTAGAGGTGGTGGTGGTGCAGATGGTGAGAAGTGGGTGGATGCAAGATTTTAAAATAATGAATGCTGAAGCTAAGATATAACAAGTGCTTCTCTGTTGGTGTCCTTTTCTTTATATCTGGTTCCAAATATTGTTTCTCCTGTTCAAACTTCCATCTGTTTCTATTTCCATAAATCTCCTACTTGCTAACTATTTTGCCTGGCACTTTGACTTTTCACTTTGTCCTGACCCTTCGGTTCTTGGCAATTCCCCAGGTGCTGTCTAATTTTCCAGCCTTTTGAGATCTCATTTTGTGCTCTCGATTGCAACTCATTTCCCTGGCCTCTGACACTCCTACCTAAACACATATAAATCTGTGCTCTGCTTTTCTGGCCCAAATTACTTGCCTTGTCCCCACAACCTTCTCACTGTGAAGCAGGACAAGCAAAGCCACTTTCTCAAATAACTCTGTAGAAAAGCTTACTGCAGACCACAGTGGACTCTGAGATAGCAAGAAGCAAAGATTAAACAGCTTTCTATGTGTGTGTTTTTTTTCCCTGAATATTTAGAGACAACTATTCTGGCACTGTTTAGTGTAGAAACAAAGAAATATTGAGTTTTACTGTCTGAGGATGAGAATGTTTTATAGCCTAATTTCTACAATATTAACTGTGCTCTTATGAATGATATCAATGCCATTAGGAATATCTGAAGACTGTCATTGTCCAGTTTAATCAGACGACAAACAGTTTGATCACAACCAAAATGGTTAATATATAGATGTTTTGGTACTTAATATGGAAAGCATCAATTATATGTAAATTTCACTCTTCTGGGCAGCTTCCTCTTTCTCTTAAATATGATCAATATGTGCAGTTACTGTAATAAAAGTAAATTAAATACAGCACTTGGAATGTAGTCTTTTCGATAACTTCAAAATTAACCCAATTTGTCTCAATAGTGCTGGTGAAAATTCTTTGAAAATGCATTAGTCCATTTCTTGTCCTGCAAATGGAGCCTTTGAAAATAACTTACTTTTTGTTTTATAACTCAAAATCTTGCTGGACCACAAGGTTAACTAAACATCAATTTTCACTTAACTAGACTACGAATATGGAAGCCATAGGTTACTTTAAATGTTTTTTGAATTTTTAAAAATTTTTCACAATGACACTGTTTTTTTCTATCCTTAATATCATTTTCTGACAAGCTAAGTGCAGACAATGTGTAGTTAATTAAGGTTCCTGCTATTTTTTCCACTGTGATTAATCAAGGTTTTCCTATAAAATAATCTATTTTTCATGCATAGAGACATCTCTAATTTAGCCTTATTTTTTTTTACAGGGTTGGAGGGAAAGTGTGAGCTCATACATTTATTTGAAATACAATTAGAATAATGGAAACATCTATATCTTCTTAGCATTAAAGACTGTAGAATGGACAATTAAAAGCTATCCTAGATTAATACTATTAAAATGTCATGAGTAATATAGGTCTGGCCATCTGATTTATCATTCATCATTACTATATAACTTACTCAGAAGCTATGTAATGAGGAGGGAAGCTAAATTAACACAGCTATGAATTCTCAAGTAGAGGAGGAAAAAAACTCTCAGATTAGACTGCTTCTCAGAATAAGAACTTCAGCTGTCTCATATGTGATTTATCAGAATGGTAGCTTGAGGATCTGCTCAGCATAGGCTGTGTCTAGCACCTGCAGAAGCGTGAATGGCCAGTCTTGAAGGTTACAATGCCATGAAGAAATTGTTTGGTAGAAAGTGTTCAGAGTCAGTTCTGGACCTACTTGTATAGAAGATTGCCAGTTTTTGCTCCTTCTCTCTGGGAATACTGGCTCTTAAAAAACAGCTTCCTTTAAGAAGTGAGATTCTTCAACCCACTTCACCTTGAGAAACCCAAACCATATTGCGATGCCATGGATAATGAGACTCAATGGTTGGTGAGAGACAAGTACAGAGGCTGCAGGTATGTAAGTGAAACCACCATGGAAGAGGTTTCTCCAGCCCGTGCTGCTCCAGAGGAGGCCCCAGGGATCAGAGAGGAACCCAGCCAAGCCCTTCGCACACACCTGACCCACCAACATGCGAAAGACTAACAGGCCCTCTGGCTCCTGGATTCATCAGGAAGAAGAGATTTCAGCTGCATCCTTAAACAAATGATAATTGAATAAACTCCCTTCCAGGATGTGAAATCATGAAGACATGTGCAGAAGACCAATATGTGACAAGATGAAAAGAATATGGATCCCTGTGTCACTAACTGGAAGAACGTGATTAAAAAAATACCTGTCAGAAATATCTACATTGGGTTTTGTTATGACCAATAAATACATATTTTATGAAGCCCCTAAAAAAAAGTGTTCAGGGTTGAACTTGCTGCACATATCCAACTGGTAACTGCTTTACCTGTTTGTTTTTGTTTTTTGTTTTCTTTTTAAGACAAAAGTTCTGGGAATTATTGTATATGTTAATCTGTGAACTGGCAAAACTCTGGATCTAAAACTAATCGATACAAATAAATCCTTTTGAAGTACACATACAGAGAGCCATGAGAATTCTGGAACCAAATAACACTGAGAATTGTGTTTAACACAGATGGCCACCTAAACCTTTGAGGCAAATTTGTTAGATTTTAATTTATGAGAACCTGGGGACCCCAGACCGAGGGTTCCCACAGAACTGTACTGAGGGTACATGGCTTGGCTAGGGCGTAAAGTTGTAATGGGTTGTCATAGGTTGTCATATACTGATCACCCATGTTTCAGCCAAAATAATTCCACTTGTATCTATGCCAGTGGTGCTGAGCACACAACAGCAACATCAGGAAAAGCTTGTGCTGGGTTCCATTTCCAGGTCTGCTGATACAATAGATCTGGGGGTTTTGGGGAGAATTGGCATATCTATCAAGTTCCTAGATACTGTGGATCTGGGGACCACACTTTGAAAGCCACACAATTCTATCCTATATCTTGGGTCATCTAGTAAGAGTTTATTTGAAGAAAGCATTCGAAATCTAAAGAGACCAAGTTATAAATTAAAATATTGAAAGCACTCATACTATTATAAATAAATAGTAAAGTCTTTTTTTCCTTTCTCTGAAGTTCCTGGTACTTGAATACCTCTGGCGACCAAAGACATCAAGGTGTGCAAACAAGTTTCAGTTCAGTCGCTCAGTCGTGTCCGACTCTTTGCCACCCCATGGACCGCAGCACACCAGCCTTCCCTGTCCATCACAAACTCCCAACTCCTGGAGCTTGCTCAAACTCACGTCTTTAGAGTCAGTGATGCCATCCAACCATCTCATCCTCTGTCATCTCCTTCTCCTCGTGCCTTCAATCTTTCCCAGTACCAGGGTCTTTTCAAATGAGTCAGTTCTTCGCAAAAAGTGGCCAAAGTATTATGGAGTTTCAGCTTCAGCATCAGTCCTTCCAACGAATATTCAGGACTGATTTCCTACAGGATTGACTGGTTTGATGTCCTTGCATCAAGGGACTCTCAAAAGTCTTTTCCAACACCACAGTTCAAAAGCATCAATTCTTTGGCACTCAGCTTTCTTTATAGTCCAACTCTCACAGCTATACATGACTACTGGAAAAACCATTGCTTTGACTAGACGGAACTTTGTCGGCAAAGTAATATCTCTCCTTTTTAATATGCTGTCTAGGGTTGTCAGAGCTTTTCTTCCAAGGAGCAAGCGTCTTTTGATTTCATGGCTGCAGTCACCATCTGCAGTGATCTTGGAGCCCAAGAAAATAAAAGTCTGTCACTGTTTCCATTGTTTCCCCATCTATTTGCCAAGAAGCGATAGGATAAGATACCATGATCTTTGTTTTTTGAATGTTGAGTTTTAAGCCAACTTCTTCAAACTGTGCAAACTAGTTTACACATTCTTATTTACTCATGTCCTTCTCCCTTCCTCCCTCTTCCCCTTCCTTTTTCCTTCCTCTGTATAGTTAAGACTTAAATTACTGTAGACACCAGGCCAGGTGCTGGACATTTTAATAAGACTAAGCCCTTGAGAAGTTATAATCTGAAATGTAAAATCAGCACATGATGGCTAGTGTGAGAGGTACTTCAACCGAAGTTTCCTTGTACTGTTTGCCAAGGAATAATTAATTTTTCCTAGGAGTATGAATAAATGTTTCACTTAAGAGATAATATTTGAATTGATTCTTAAAGGATGAGTAGAATTCTTTGTTTCCAGTCAGGAAAAAAAAATGGTGTTTCAGGCAAGGAAAATGATTTCAAGAGAATATGCTTAGAAATTTCTGAACCTCTGAGGATTAAAGATGGAAGTTGTTAAGGAAAAGTTTGTTTGCTGGAGACATCGTGTTCTTGCTGTTATTGACACAGTGGTTTGACACTTTAGGAAGACTGAAGCCTTGTGAGGTCAGGGATGGTGATTCCTAATTTTTCTTTCCTTTGTTACTATCTTAAAGTCTCTATTGAGTTTTTTACAATATTGATACTGTTTTATGTTTTGGTTTATTTGGGCTCCAAAATCACTGCAGATGGTGATTGCAGCCATGAAATTGAAAGACGCTTACTCCTTGGAAGGAAAGTTAGGACCAAACTAGATAGCATATTTAAAAGCAGAAACATTACTTTGCCAACAAAGGTCCGTCTAGTCAAGGCTATGGTTTTTCCAGTGGTCATGTATGGATGTGAGAGTTGGACTGTGAAGAAAGCTGAGTGTCAAAGAATTGATGCTTTTGAACTGTGGTGTTGGAGAAGACTCTTGAGAGTCCCTTGGACTGCAAGGAGATCCAACCAGTCCATTCTAAAGGAAATCAGTCCTAGGTGTTCATTGGAAGGACTGATGTTGAAGCTGAAACTCCAATACTTTGGCCACCTCATGCGAAGAGTTGACTCATTGGAAAAGACCCTGATGCTCGGAGAGATTGGGGGCAGGAGGAGAAGGGGACGACAGAGGATGAGATGGTTGGATGGCATCACTGACTTGATGGACATGGTTTTGGGTAGACTCTGGGAGTTGGTGATGGACAGGGAGGCCTGGCGTGCTGCGATTCATGGGGTCGCAAAGAGTCAGACACGACTGAGTGACTGAACTGAACTGATTTGGCCGCAAGGCATATGAGATCTTAGCTCCCTGACCAGGGATCGAACCTGCACCCCCTGCATTTGAAGTCAAAGTCTCAACCACTGGACTGTCAGGGAAGTCACCATAACCTTTCTTAAATACCCAGGGTCTTCCCTGAGCCCACCCCATAAAAATTCACATTTATATGTCTGTGTTCCTGGATCTTAGCCCCAGGGCTTTGATGAATCTCCTCAGGTTACTCTAACATGCAGCAGAGCTGAGAACCACTATGAAATCTCTCTTGATTGTCAACTATTTTAGAAGCTCTCACATTGGGTGACACATATGGAGAGCTGAACTGAGTTGGTTCTCCAATTTTCTTAATTTTTTTTTTTTTCAATTTAAATGCTTCTCCCCTTCAACGTCAACTGTTGCTAACCAGACAACCTTGGATCATGACTGTGATTTCCCAGAGTCTCCAAGGCCCTTTTCATAGATGAGTGCCTTTCTAATTCTCCAGATTCCCAAGTAATGCTAGACACCTCCCTTTGCCTTTTCTCTGAACCAACATACCTTCATTTTGTATATGTAATGCCTCTCCTATATCATAATTTTTTCCCTACCAATTTTTTTCTTTCCTCCTTGCATCTTCACAATCTATCTTAACTCCTGCCACATGGAAAATACTCAATAATATAAATGTCAATCAGCGCTAGAAGGTGGGGAAAGGCACACAATGCACTTAAAGGATACAGTTGGAAAATATAAGAAATATTACTGATGCATGTTTGGGACATGTATTTCTTCAGAGCCTTGGGCATCCTAAGTTATTCCTTGCTCATCACCCTATGCTTCACAGCTCCCCTTGTCTGACAGTTGTCCCCACCTCACCTTGCCATCTTGGCTCACAAGAGTAGAGAGGACATTGAGATTCTATCACACTGGGGACTCCCCTCCTCCAACACACACGGTTTTCTCCAGTCATTAAATACTGTTTGTTTACTTCATTGCACTTACTGGAAACTACCATTTGTTTTCTTATTGACAATCTTTTTTTTTCTATTAGATTATAAGTATCAAGAGGTCAGAAGCCAAATCACAAATATTATAACCATTTACTAGCCCAATGTTAGGTAGGTACCCCACAGGAGGGGATTCAATCAGTATTTGTGGAATGAATGAATGAGTAAAGAAGTGAATGAATGGAAAAAAAGAGCTTGGACACTAATACAGATTCATTTTCCAGTCCTGCTAACTCAAATGAGCTTTCTCCAGTATATTTATTTAAACAATGTAATGCTTTAGCAACAAAAATATGCAATTAGTGAGCTATTTAACATTTACAAAAAGATAAATCTGCATTAAATGACCCAATCCATACTCAACTAGTCAAATCGATGTTTCTAAGTTTTTTTTCTGTATACCTAATCCCTTTTTTTTTTTTGCAAAATAAGTTGTATAATTTGTTAACATGAAATTTAGCCATTCATTTAAATACAGTCACTTTGTTGAGCCATTTTCTTTGCACTTGAATCAGAATCCCAGTTTATATTTGAAAAACATGCTTTCATTTGTTACTTTATTTTATAATCCCATAGAGATATTGTTCTTATTTATAGGATGCTGACAGTCTGGTTAATTGCTGTTAATTGTTTCAAAATCAGTCTTGAGAAAAATCAATGAGAGAAATGCCATCTCTATAAAGGGAGCAGGCTACCTTAGCCTCAAGCAGACTTTTCTAATACAGGCTGCAAATTTGAATCATCTCGGGGGCTTTCAAAAAAAATACAGATTCCAGGCTCCACCCTCTGAGATTTGAATTTCATTGATTTGGGGTAAAGCCAAGGGATTTCTATTATTTGGAATGCTTCTGGGTGATTTTTCTGTGCAGCCAAGGTTGAGAATCAATGATTTAAAGAAAGAAAATAATCATGCTCAAGCCGAGAATGGACTGTTTCCTCTCCAGACTTTAAGAGTCGCCCTGACATTCAAATCAATTAAGCCATTATATACAGAAGGCTGAGAAATTACCACTACTTGTACTCTAGATGCTGGCAACATGAATGGGCAATGGATATAAAAAAAATTTAAGATGAGGGCCTGTTAAGTCTGGTGACTGACTCAGGACTGGAATGGATTGTGAACAGAACAAATGCTCACCCATCCAAGTCTGGCCACCCATCTCACTGGTCCTTGACCCTTTCTGCTAAGCCTTTGCCCATGTTCTTCTCCATCCCTAAAAATGTCCTTCCCCTCTCCACCTGTTCACTACCTGTCTTTCCTTCTGGAGCCAACCAAACTCACGATGCTCCGGTGAAACTACTTCAGGCAGCTCAATTCCTTCCCCTTCTGTAGTGGCACTAGTGGTAAAGAACCCGCCTGCCGGCACAGGAGGCAAGAGACATGGGCTTGATCCCTGGGTTAGGACGATCCTCTGGAGAAGGCCTTGACAACCCACTCCAGTATTCTTGCCTGGAGAATCCCATGGATGGAGGAGTCTGGCGGGCTGCAGTCCATGTGGTTACAGAATTGGACATGACTGAAACAACTTAGCACATGTAATTGTGTGAGCATGTAAACATTTTTTAAAAATCTTGAACTGAGAAACTAATATGTGTTATGTTCCATTAATCAGTTCATACTTCTCTAGCCC
The DNA here is from genome assembly GCF_019320065.1 of Cervus canadensis. NCBI lineage: Eukaryota > Metazoa > Chordata > Mammalia > Artiodactyla > Cervidae > Cervus > Cervus canadensis. The sequence continues at coordinate 11,820,752 of NC_057400.1, forward strand.
TCATAATAATATCTTTTTAGCCCATCTATACTTTGCTTTATACTGTATTTAACATTTTCATATTTATGCCCTTTTCCTCTAGACTACAAGTTCTTCAAGGCCAACCAAGTACAATATGAAATACTGGGTTGATCAAAACGTTCATTTCAGTTTTTCTGAAAAACTGAAAACTTTTTATCCCATGGAAAAAATCAAACAATGATTTTGTTGCCAACCCAATATTTCATTGTATTATGTCACCAGGCTAAGAGATGAAAAAAGGAAGGAAGAGAAGGAAAATTGCTGTGAGAGAGTCCTTATACGATGTAAAGTAATATCTTATTTAACTTTCATGATCATCTTTGGAGATTTGATTTATTTTTTCCTCATGTAGATGTAAAACTGAGGCTCAGAGAGGTAGCCTAAGGTAGGAAAGAATTTGACTCAATTTAGTCATTTAATTAGTCACTCACAGTGAAAGGAATGTTAGCCTAGTGTTTGAGGTGAGAGTGGGTTGGCAAACTTAAGCCTTACCATCTTTTTAGGGAGGGTTACTAGTTAACGGGGCTTCCAAGGTGGCCAAGTGGTAAAGAATCTGCCTGCCAATGCAAGAAACATGGGTTCAATCCCTGGGTAGGGAAGATCCTCTGGAGAAGAAAATGGCAACCCAGTTCAGGGTTCTTGCCTGGGAAACCCCATGGACAGAGAAGCCTTGCAGGCTGCAGTCCATGGGGTCACAAAGAGTTGGACACAACTTAGTGACTAAACAGCAGGAACGCCATCTAATTAGCTCATCATCCCTGGTTCTTTTCAATGTCCTCATTTCCTGATTTCCTTGGGAGTGATGACTGATTTACCTGATTGATGGGCTTGACAGAAGAAACTTAGCTGGCTTACCCCTCACTCTCTCTCCTTTCATCTTCTTCAGAAGCTAGTTGTCTGTAGGGAACATGCATTCTACTCTGCTCCTCCACAGGATCAGTTCTCCAGAGACATGTCCCCATCAGGGGATGCTCCTGGAGTTTAGCACAGCCTGTGAATGAGTACCTACATCTGTCTAATTCTGGGGCTCAGAAAACCTTGAGAAAACCATAGGTGACTGACACCTATGTCATATCCTTCAATATCAGTTTCAGCAGTAAAAGTAATATTCTAATTTTCTTTCCTATCTTTTCTTCTGAGATAAATGAGATTGGGCACATTTAGAGTGGTACGGGCACAGACTCTGTCTTAATTGGTGGGAAATGTAAACAAGTAAAATAAGGATGCCCTTTAATTTTATCCCTTAAAACACTGGTTTTCCAGGTGTGGTTGGGGATCAGCAGCTTTTGTGACATCAGTCCCCACCTCAGACCAACAATCTATGCTTTAACATCCCTATAAAGCAGGGGTCCCCAAACTTCCCAGCCATGGACCCATACCTCCTGTCAAATCAGCAGTGGCATTAGATTAGAAATAAAGTGAACAATAAATGCAGTTTACTTGAATCATTCCCAAACTATCTCCCACCTGCACCCTGGTCCATGGAAAACTGTCTTCCATGAAACTGGTCCCTGGGGTCAAAAAGGTTGGGAACCACTGCTCTAGAGGATTGTGAGGCCTGCAAAAGGATGAAAAACCCTGCAATGGACAGGCTTTTGAGTCCTGTCTCTTTAGGCTCTGTTTATGGTAAGAAATCTATGCACCTGGTGCATGCACCTGAAGGCAGGTACAAGTGGGCATAGGATGACTGTAGCATGGGAACTGATGGCAAAGACTGAGAGTTGATTGTAGCTAGGGACATGCCACCCGTCAGTTTTTTCATCCAGGTCCTAATCAGAGTAGTTGCATGATTTTATATTGCTTTGCTTGATTTTTGTTTTCTTCCCTATTTCCGTATCTAAAAGGCTGAGAGGCTTTCTTTTTTCTTTCTACATTGCAGAAGAGATAAAGAAGAGGTGGCAAGAATACACAGAAGAACTGTACCTAAAAAGTCTTAATGACCCTGATAACCAAGGTGGTGTGGTCACCCACCTAGAGCCAGACATCCTAGAGTGTGAAGTCAAATGGGCCTGAGGAAGCATTACTGTGAACAAGCTAGTGGAGGTGATGGAATTACAGCTGAGCCATTTCAAATCCTAAAAGATGATGCTGTTAAAGTGCTGCACTCAATGCATCAGTAAATTTTGAAAACTAAGCAATGACCACAAGATTGGAAAAGGTCATTTTTCATTTTAATCCCAAAGAAGGGCAATGCCAATGAATGTTCAAACTACAGTACAGTTTTTGCTGATCTCACCTTACAGATAGCTGAACAGTAAGAAGATTCTTATTTGTCCACTGACATCTCTGAAACTGCTAATAGAGGAGGGGGGACCAGCACTCCTACTGGGGAAGGGGTGGCCACCCAGCCTTCAGTCACAGGGGCACAGGCTAAGGTAGTGGTTTCCACCTGTGCATCCCAAACATTAGCATCCTTTGGGAATGTCTTAAAAAGGCAAATCCCTGGCCCTACTCCAGACTGCTGAATCACAAATTCTGGAGGTAGGATCCAGCAGCCTGAGTTTTAACAAACCTGCCAGGTATAATAGTTTGAACGCATGCTCATGTTTGAGAACCACTGCTGGGGCCTTACTCCTCCTGGCATGGCCTGGCACAATGGTACAGGCATCCATCATCTGAAAGCTTGTTAGAAATTCAGATCTCAAGCCCCATGCCAGACCTCCTGACCTACCAACCCTCTGCATTTTAAGCAAAGCCCTAGATGACTGGAAAGTGCATGAAGGTCTTAGAAGCAGTGGTATAAAATCCAGGATGCAAATGCCAAATCATGGAACAGGAGAAGTGATCAGGATTTTAATGTGGTTTTCAGCCTAAGTGCAAATATTGAAGCTACAGACTGAGGAGTGAGGCTGGCATAAGCCTGGGATCATGGGGCACCTGTTTCTATCTGGCTGTTCTCTCTACCTCCTGCTGGCTCATCACTCAACCCTGCTGTGTTAGGCCCTCGCTTGGACCTAGAACACCACCAGGGAATTACTGTATCTTAATCCACTGCATGAACCTCCACTAGCCACTTTTTAGGATTTGAATTAAATTTTCAACCCAGCTTCTTTTGGAATTCTTTTCACAGCAGGGCAGACCTCCCTAGATGTCCACAGAAGGTCATTTCTCAGCCCAAACAGGTAGCAACCTAGGATCAATAAGGACCAAATCAACGTTGAGCATTTAAGCATGTGGCTGGAGTGTGAATAAGTAGTCGGAGAAATGGGGAAAAGGTCAGATAGCAAGTACTAGCTTTGTAATGAGCAAAAGTGCTTGTTCATATGTGGCATTTCACAGAACCTGCAGGCTGCATTTGATTAGTTATTAAAATTATGGTCGGCCAGTAGGGAGAATCATGATAATTGGTATAGGTCACAGATAATCAGAAGTGTCTCTCCCAGTGGGAGGAAACCTATTAAAATCCCTTATTTAAATCTCTTGGCCATTCCCACATTCTGCTCACAAGCAAAATGACTTGTCCTGATCTTGGTCTCCAAGGGAGAGAGCAAACATCCTCCATTGTTCTTTGTTTGGTGCTAATTAACATTTCCAGGAGGATTGACTTAGATGCAGCTCTGTGAATCCCAAAGCAATCACTCCATTCAACTTCCAGATCATAGCTTTATCTCATTAAATAATTAGCTTTTAACAGTCAGAATGTCGAGATTATTTCAACTGGTGTTGCCAAAACTTGTCATCACACAGAAATAATCCTCAGCCTTATGGCACTAGCACTGAGGGGAGAAAGTGCTTTTGTGGGAAGGGAATCCCTTATTTATAGCATAAGTTTGTGCTCTGGAATAATACACCTTCTATTCCTGAGAAGCAGCAGGCCACCATAGACTAATTTGGTGGAACTGGTGAACTGGCCTTGGCCCTAACAGCTCTGAAACCTGATGGCTCATTGGAATCACCTGGGAAGTTATTAAAAACATTAATGCCTGGCTGTCTCTCTAAAATACTTATTCATCTGGTCTGAGGTAGAGCCCAATCTTTTTCTTTTTTAGAAAGTTTCCAAAATTCTGTTCTCATTGCATAGATTATTTTTCTCTTTTTCAATGAGCCCTCCCAGCACTTTGCCTTCATCACATCTGTACCTTGGACTATTTGATTTTTGATCTACTTCCATTCAGTCAATTCAGTAGCTTAGTTGTGTCTGACTCTTTGTGACCTCATGGACTGCAGCACGCCAGGCATTCCTGTCCTTCACCATCTCCCAGAATTTGCTCAAACTCATGTCCATTGAGTCAGTGATGCCATCCAACCATCTCATCCTCTGTCATCCCCTTCTCCTCCTGCCTTCAATCTTTCCCAGTATTAAGGTCTCTTCTAATAAGTCAGTTCTTTGCATCAGGTGGCCAAAGTATTAGAACTTCAGCTTCAGCATCAGTCATTCCAATACTCAGGAGTGATTTCCTTTAGGATTGACTGGTTTCATCTCGTTGCAGTCCAAGGGACTCTCAAGAGTCTTCTCCAACACCACATTTCAAAAGCATCAGTTCTTCAGTGCTCAGCATTCTTTATGATTTAACTCTCACATCCATACATGACTACTGGAAAAGCCATAGCTTTGACTATACAGACCTTTGTCAGCAAAGTAATGTCTCTGCTTTTTAATATGCTGTCTAGGTTTATCAGAGCTTTTCTTCCAAGGAGCAAGCATCTTTTAATTTCATGGCTGCAGTAACCATCTGCAGTGATTTTGGGGTCCAAGAAAATAAAAGTCTGTCACTGTTTCCATTGTTTCCCCATCTATTTGCCATGAAGTGATGGGACTGGATGTCAATTACTTCTGCTTCATTGACTACAGTAAAGCTTTGATTGTGCAGATTGCAACAAACTGGAAAATTCTTGAAGAGATGGGAATACCAGACCACCTGACCTGCCTCCTGAGAAACCTGTATGCAGGTCAAGAAGCAACAGTTAGAACCAAACATGGAACAACAGAGTTGTTCAACATTGGGAAAGGAGTACATCAAAGCTGTATATTGTCGCGCTGTTTATGTAACTTACATGCAGAGTACATCATGAGAAATGCTGGTCTGGATGAAGCACAAGCTGGAATCAAGACTGCCAGGAGAAATATCAATAACCTCAGAAATGAAGATGACACCACTGTTCTGGCAGAAAGCAAAGAACTGAGGAGCGTCTTGATGAAGGTAAAAGAAGAGAAGGAAAAAGCTAGATTAAAACTCAACATTCAAAAATCTAAGATCATGGCATCTGGTCCCATCACTTCATGGCCTATAAATGGGAAAACAATGGAAACAGTGAAAGACTTTATTTTCTTGAGCTCCAAAATCACTGCAGATGGTGACTGTAGCTATGAAATTTAAAAAAAAAAAAGCTTGCTCTTTGGAAGAAAATCTCTGACAAATCTAAATGGCATATTAACAAGCAGAGACATTACTTTGCCAACAAAGGTCTGTATAGTCAAAATTATGTTTTTTCCAGTAGTCTTGTATGGATGTGAGTTGGACCATAAAGAAGGCTGAGTGCTGAAGAGTTGATGCTTTTGAACTGAGGCATTGGAGAACACTCTTGAGAGTCCCTTGGACTGCAAGGACATCAAACCTAGAGGAAATCAGTCCTGAATATTCACTGGAAGGACTGATGTTGAACCTAAACTCCAATACTTTGGCCACCTGATGAAAAGAGCTGACTCTTTGAAAAAGACCCTGATGCTGGGAAAGATTGAAGGCATGAGGAGAAGAGGATGGCAGAGGATGAGATGGTTGGGTGGCATCACTGACTCGATGGACATGAGTTTGAGTAAGTTCCAGGAATGGTGAAGGACAGGGAACCCTGGCTTGACGCAATCCGTGGGGTTACGAAGTCAGAAAAGACTGAGCGACTGAACAACATTACTTTTATTACAAGCTTTCTTTGTGGCTCTACTCATCCAATTTCTTTAAAACACTTTAAGCCAAAATGGAAAAAAAAAAAATGCCTTTTTGATACAAAATACAGAAAAGCATAAAGAAAAAAAAATAACAATAATTCTACCATGAAGTATAATTATTGAGAACAACTTTATGTATGTTTCTCTCTACATATGTTTTCTTTACTAAAATATGTCATACTAAATATACTTCTCCGTACCTTATTTTCTTTCCCTAGAATAACAATATGGAGAGCATTCATGCCAAATAAGGATGCTTTTACCACAAGTGTGTTGTTTGCCTGAAGATGTGCCATCATTGTTATTTACCATAGTTTAGTATATTAATTTCCTATTCTTTGGTGTTTATGTATCTTTAATATGTCTGCTATTAAAAACAGATCTGAGACCAGTGTCCTTTTTTATCCATCAGCATAAATCTTGTAGTTCTTTATCACCACTAATGGGTTGTTGGTCTTGAGGCAGAGAAGACACTAGTAAAACAAGCCAATCAATTCTTTCTGGAAGCTGAGTCCTCAAAGAAAACATGGTTTGAATGTCAAGGTCGTCTGCTCAGATTGGAAAATTCTCATTGTCCAAACTGGTGAATTTTAAATGTCCAAGATATCCATTTTTCACAGGATCCCCTAGATGAAAAGTGTTTTCTAAGCACTTTCGGTCCCTTTTTAGCTCTACTTCCCAAACTATCTCAGTAAAGGGCCAACTTTTTGATTGTTCCATTTTGTTTTACTTCCAATTTTTCATGGATATATACTTTTTAAAAATAGTATAAAAAAAAATTTCTAGAAAAATGAAATAAAAATGGAATATAAAATGCAAGGCCCATTTTTTTTATTACTAGATTCAAGAGTCATAAAATTTCTTTGACAAACTGACATAAATATTTTAAAAGCTTACTCTCAATCTCTCTACTCAATTTCATAGCAGGCCAGTAACTAACAGTTTATAGCTCGGCACTGATGGACAATAACTTGAGTGGCACTGGTTTAGAGCAAATTCTCCAGGAGATGCATTAGCTAAAGGAAATAATCCAGGGTTTGAGTGGGGAAAAAGGCTTCCTAGCAAAGCTGTAATAGGAATGCAAAGTCAAAGTAAGTATTTTCGGTAACAGTGGAAAAACCAAGTGCAACTGTAGTAGTCAGGACCCGAACTAAAAACGAGCAAGGCTGGAAAGTGTGTGATTGACAGTTGCAGTGATCCAGAGAAAAGAGAACCAACTTGCACAAGGATGCATGCAAACTCATAAAGCACTCTACATTTTCCCCAAAAATGTTCTATTTCTTGACCTAGCAATGGTTTTACAGACTTTTGCCTTAGAATCATTTTTTTTTAAATGCACTCACATACTTTTTGTTGCTCTGTCCATATATCCTACAAATTAAAAATGCTACACATAACCTGTATGCTAATACTTGCTATGAGGCTGCAAATGACAAGTGCTTCTATATCCGCACAACTGAATGCAGCTGAGTGATAGAAAATGTACATTGTAGGTGACTTTGGTACATTCATATTTAAAAAGTACAGTATTTGTGTCTAAAATTCCTTTCAACAGCCCTTAAATAAAGGATCTCATACTTATCACCCTTACAAAGGATAAAGGACTGATAAACACAAAGACAGGCCAAAGAAGCATTCTTACTAGTAAAGGACATAGTTTATTATTCTTAAAGGAAAGTTGTCAGGTAAGATGCATCTTAAAGGAATAATACCGGGTGTGTGTGACTAACATCTAAATGTTTTACCATCCCAGGGAATAGGGATGGTGAAAAATGTTCTTACCACCCTCCCACCATTGCTCTTGTATTTATATCTCAGTTGTTTAATGAAAGAAATTGGGATCACTCCACTTAACCTTTACCTTATGATGGCATAGCAAAGCATGCAGAACTATTTAATATTTATTTTTTATACTTAAAAAAGCAATTATTATCTTTTAAAAAAAATTATTGATTCTTGCACACCTGGCAACATGTGGGATCTTAGTTCCCCAACCAGGGATAGAACCTATACCCCCTGCAGTGGAAGCACAGAGTCTTACCCACTGAGCTGCCAGGGAAGTCCCCGTGTTTAGTACAACTGACCTACAACCTTGGTAGTTACAGGCGCATAGCACAGTGGTTTGATATTTCTAAACATCACAGAATGATCAGCATGATAAGTCTAGTTATCCTATGTCACCATACAATAATGATTTTATAATATTATCGACCATATTTCCCATGCTGTACATTCCATCTCAGTGACTCTCTTATTTCATACTTATTTGTTTCTTAACGTCCCTCACTATTTCACTCATTCCTGAGCCCCTCCCCTCTGGCAATTACTTGTTTGTTCACTGTATCTATGAGTTTGTTTCTATTATATTTGTTCATTTGTTTTGATTTTTAGATTCCACATATAAATGACATCATATGAAATTTGCCTTTTTTTTGTGTTATTTATTTTACTTAGTATAATACCCTCTAGGTTCATCCATCTTGTCTCACATCAAGACATTAGTCTTTTCCATGGCTAAGTAATATCCCATTGTGTGTGTGTGTGTATTACATCTTCTTTATCCATCCAAATATCAGTGGGTGCTTAGGTTGCTTCCATATCTTGGTTATTGTAAATAATGCTGCTATGAACATAGGAATTCATATATCTTTTCACATTAATGTTTCTGTTTCCTTCAGAAAAATACCCAGAAGTGGAATTCCTGGATCATATGGTGTTAGAACTAACTATATGTTATTTATAATGCATTCTCACTTAGAATATATACAACCTATTATGTTTCATATATAGGAGTGTGTATATGTCAATCTCATAAAATAGATAACTAATAAATAAGTACAGCACTGGGAACTCTACTCAATACATTGTAATGAATTATATGGGAAAAGAATCTTAAAAAGAGTGGATACATGTATATGTACAACTGATTCACTTTGCTCTATAGCAGAAAGTAATACAATCTTGTAAATCCACTACACTTCAACAAAATTTTTTTAAAAAAACAGGTTAAAAAAAGAACATATACACATGCACAGGAGATGTGGGTTTAATCCCTGGATTGGGAACATCCCCTGGAGGAGGAAATGGAAACCCACTCCACTATTCTTGCCTAGAAAATCCCATGGACAGAGGAGTCTGGTGGGCTACGGTACATGGCAACACAAGGAATTAGAGAGGATTGAGCACATGGTACATATATAAAAACATATCAGTTCAGTTCAGTTTAGTTGCTCAGTCGTGTCTGCTCTTTGCAGCCCCATGAACTGCAGCAACTGTCCATCACCAACTCTCAGAGCTTGCTCAAACTCATGTCCATCGAGTTGGTGATACCATCCAAATATATCATCCTCTGTGGTCCGGTTCTCCTGCCTTCAATCTTTCCTAGCATCAGGGTCTTTACCAAGGAGTCAGTTCTTCACATCAGGTGGCCAAAGTTTTGGAGTTTCAGCTTCAGCCTCAATCATTTCAATGAAGATTCAGGACTGATTCCCTTTAGGATTGATTGGTTTCATGTCCTTATAGTCCAAGGGGCTCTCAAGAGTCTTCTCCAGCACCACAGTTCAAAAGCATCAATTCTTTGGTGCTCAGCCCTCTTTATGGTCCAACTCTCACATCCATACATGACTACTGAAAAAATGATAGCTCTGACTAGAAAGACATTTGTCAGCAAAGTAATGTTTCTGCTTTTTAATATGCTGTCATAGCTTTTCTTCTAAGGAGCAAGCATCTTTTAATTTCATGGCTGCAGTCACCATCTGCAGTGATTTTGGAGCCCAAGAAAATAAAGTCTGCCGCTGTTTCCACTGTTTCCCCATCTATTTGCCATGAAGTGATGGGACTGGATGCCATGATCTTTGTTCATTGAATATTGAGTTTTAAGCCAGCTTTTTCACTCTCCTCTTTCACTCTCATCAAGAGGCCCTTTAGTTCTTCTTCACTTTCTGCCATAAGGGTGGTGTCACCTGCATATCTGAGGTTATTGATATTTCTCCCAGCAATCTTGATTCCAGCTTGTGCTTCATCCAGCCTGGAATTTTGCATGATATACTCGGCATATAAGTTAAATAAACAGGGTGACAATATACAGTCTTGAGCTACTCCTTTCCCAATTTGGAATGAGTGTCTTTTTCCATGTTTCGTTCTAACAGTTGCTTCTTGACCTGCATGCAGATTTCTCAGGAGGCAGGTCAGGTGGTCTGGACTCCCATCTCTTGAAGATTTTCCACAATCTGTTGTGATCTACACAGTCAAAAGCTTTGGCATAGTCAATAAAGCAGAAATAGATGTTTTTCTGGAACTCTCTTGCTTTCTTGATGATCCAACAGATGTTGGCGATTTGATCTCTGGTTCTTCTACCTTTTCTAAATCCAGCTTGAACATCTAGAAGTTCACAGTTCAAATACTGTTGAAGCCTGGCTTGGAGAATTTTGAGCATTAATTTGCTAGCATGTGAGGTGAGTGCAATTGTGCTGTAGTTATAACATTCTTTGGCATTGCCTCTCTCTGGGATTAGAATGAAAACGGATCTTTTCCAGTCCTGTGGCTACAGCTGAGGTTTCCAAATTTGCTTTCATATTGAGTGCATCACTTTCACAGCATCATCTTTTAGGATTTGAAATAGCTCAACTGGAATTCTATCACCTCCACTAGCTTTATTCATAGTGATTCTTCATAAGGCACACTTGACTTTGCATTCCAGGACGTCAGGCTCTAGGTGAGTGGTCACACCATCATGATTATCTGGGTCATGAAGATCTTTTTTGTACAATTCTTCTGTGTATTCTTGCCACATCTTATTAATACCTTCTGCTTCTGGTAGGCCCATACTGTTTCCATCCTTTATTGTGCCCATCTTTGCATGAAATGTTCCCTTGGTATCTCTAATTTTCTTGAAGAGATCTCTAGTCTTCCCCATTCTATTGTTTTCCTCTATTTCTTTGCATTGATCACTGAGGAAGGCTTTCTTATCTCTCCTGGCTATTCTTTGGAACTCTGCATTCAAATGGGTCTGTCTTTCCTTTTCTCCTTTGCCTTTAGCTTCTCTTCTTTCCTTAGCTGTCTGTAAGGCCTCCTCAGACAACCATTTTGCCTTTTTGCATTTCTTTTTATTGGGGATGGTCTTGATCACTGCCTCCTGTACAATGTCACAAACTTCCATCCATAGTTCTTCAAGCACTCTACCAGTTCTAATCCCTTGAATCTATTTGTCACTTCCACTGTATAATCATAAGAGATTTGATTTAGGTCATACCTGAATGGTCTAGTGCTTTTCCCTCCTTTCTTCAATTTAAGTCTGAATTTTGCAATAAGGACATGGCAAGATTGATCATCGACATTTTAGGAATCAGTGAACTAAAATGGACTGGAATGGGTGGATTTAATTCAGATGATCATTATATCTACTACTGAGGGCAAGAATCCCTTACAAGAAACGGAGTAGACCTCATAGTCAATAAAAGAGTCTGCAATGCAGTACTTGTGTGCAGTCTCAAAAAATGACAGAATGATGCCTCTTTGTTTCCAAGATAATCCATTCAGTATCACAGTAATCCAAACCTATGCCCCAACCAGTATTGCTGAAGAAGTTGAAGTTGAATGGTTCTATGAAGATCTAACAAGACCTTCTAAAATTAACACCCAAAAGAGATGTACTTTTCATCATATGGTACTAGAATGCAAAAGTAGGAAGTCAAGAGATACCTGGAGTAACAGGCAAATTTGGCCTTAGAGTACAACATGAAGCAGGGCAAAGGCTAACAGAATTTTGCCAAGGGAACACACTGGTCATAGCAAACACCATCTTCTAACAACACAAGAGAAGACTCTACATCTGTACATCACCGGATGGTCAATACTGAAATCAGATTGATTATATTCTTTGCAGCCAAAGATGGAGAAGCTTTAACAAAAAAACAAGCTCTAACAGCAAAAACAAGACGGGGAGCTGACTGTGGCTCAGATCATGAATTCCTTATTGCAAAATAAGTACATACATATTGTTATTAGCCTAGAAGTCTCTCATGTTTCAAGTTGAGTTTCAGAAATAATGTTTTATTGGTGAGTTCAGCTTTTCTTTACTGACTTTTACCCATTTTTCTGCTTAAATGATGAGGGGCATGAAGCAGCTGGAGAAATATAAGGTTCCTTTTCTTGGGAATCTCATAAATATTCCCATTTTTGTTTTGTCATTAGAAAACTCTTCAAGTAGTTTGCTTTGATTCCTTATTTAAATTTCTAAACAGAAATGTCTCTCCTGGCTCCTTCAGGATTTGCTTTTCAAATACAGAGGAGGTTGGAAGAAACTCTGGCCAGTATCTCTAGCATCACTCTCATGACCACCCTCCACAGCTTTCTGGAGACATTTGTCATCTTCTCGGCAACCAGCCCAGGCTCCAGAGACAAAAAGTTGGGTTCCACAGGCTTCTCTCTCCTGAGGAGAGATGGTTCATGGCTAAATTCTGAATTAATGGGAAAGTCATTTATCTATTTGGGGCTTTAGTTCTCTCATTTCTTTGACTAACTTTTAAATTCCCTTTTAAAATTGTTAAGCATATATGTGTATGTTGCTGTTGTTTAGTCGCTAAGTCGTGTCTGATTCTTTTGTGACCCCATGGACTACAGCCTGCCAGGCTCCTCAGCCCACAGGGATTCTCCAGGCAAGAATACTGGGGTGGGTTGCCATGTTCTCCTCCAGGAGATCTTCCTGACACAGGGATCAAACTCATATCTCCAGTGTCTCTTGCATTACAGGTGGATTCTTTACTGCTGAGCCACCAGAGAGGTGTGTGTATATATATATATGTGTGTGTGTGTGTGTTTGTGTGTGTTTATACAGAGAGAGAGAGAGAGATGTAGATCAACTTTTCTGTCCTAGGAGCAGAGGAAGTAAAAAAAAAAAAATAAATAAAGACCGGTAACAGGGTCAGAGCAAATGAATGAGTGAATTCAATATCCTTGGCTCAGCAGAAAGAGAACCCAGTGGATAAAGCCAAAGAGGACTCTGCTCTTTGAACCCTTGGGACATCTATTGAGCTATGCTGTCACCATGGTTATTTTTATTGACATTTCACAAGACATTTGGGTAAGGATCAGAACAAGAGAAACAGAATGAGAGAGAGGAAAAGAAAACAGAAATAGAGACTGCGGAGCAGAGACGGTGTCAGGTCTCTCCGGTCACTTTCTTGCTGGTGGAGAAAAAGGGAGAGAAATAAAGACAAGTAAAGATAAAGGGGGGGGGGCGGTTAGGGAGATGGGACAGGAGTAGTCAAAAGCCTGACAGCAGCATATTTCAGGGGTTAGGGGGGTGCTCCCTTCACTTCTGCTAGTTGCCAATGAGAAATCCAAAGTGTTTCTTAACCAAGGATTGCAATCACTGGCTTTGAAAGACCAAGGGGCTAATATAAATAAGTGGGGCTGGCTCAGCAAGAGACAAGAAGGAATGGTAGGAACTGTGGGAACAGAAAAGCATTTTTCACAGTGAAGAGCTGAGACGGCCACCAACCGACTCCAGGGGTCACCTGAATAGCTGTGTCAGCAAGCCCAGTGTTGCCACATCTTCTGAGAGTTCAAGAAAAACCCCATTTCAGGATTCTGATTTTAAATGCCCTGATTTCCAAAACAGGATTTAGTTTCTGTGGACATTTGCTTTTGCTGCTAACTATAAAGAAAAAGGGAAAGCAGGAAAGAAGAGTAGAAATTAATCCTCACATTCATTCTCCTACCATAGAGTCAATATTGCCTTCTATTGCTTTCATTTGTTTTTCATGTACAGACTTATGGGGATCTTAAATTTCCTAAAGGGCAGCCTGTTGCTGAAGTTAAAGTTCCAGTTCTTTGGCCACCTGATGCAAAGAGCCAACTCACTGGAAAAGACCCTGATGCTGGGAAAGATTGAAGGCAAAAGGAGAAAGAGGGTGGCAGAGGATGAGATGGTTAGATAACATCACTGACTCAATGGGCAGGAAGTTTAGCAAACTCTGGGAGATCGTGAAGGACAGGGGAGCCCGGCGTGCTGCAGTCCATGGGATCACAAAGAGTCAGACACGACTTAACAACTGAACAACAACATCAAAAGGCCAGTCCCCATGCCATGCATTTTTAAAAATATTCTATATGAACTCACCCACACAGACTAGAGTTCAGGTTTGATTAAAACATTCTGTGATTGAATTAAAATATTATATTCATGTGTTCCTTTCCTTTTCCTTTCCCTAGCAGAACAAAACCAAATCCATTATTGCATATTTTTATGTGGCAGTCTTTGGTCCAGAAAGTAGAAAATGCTGGTAGGAAGCAGATGTATCCTTCTTCCACATTTTTCTTTTAAAAGTGCAAATTCAAAGCCTCTAATTCAACTCTCTGAAATTTCAGAAACACCCCAGGAAGTAATAGCTAGGTGAACTAACTCCATTTCTGAAATTTATCTCAATATTAGATAATCTCAAAGAGGGCTCAGAAAATGTTTTCTGCAAAGGTCCAGAGACTGACTATTTCAGGCTTTGGAGCCGAGCTACACAACTCTGCCTTTTTAGTACAAAAACAACAGCAGAGACAAAATGATGAGAGTGACTCTTCCAAAATAACTCGACAGAAACAGGCATCAGACAGGATTTGGCAAATAGACCAGTTTGCTGATCCCTTTCCTACATGAAAAATCTTTTCTTAGCCTGCATTCTCTGCACAACTGCTTCCATCCTAAATTTATTTTCCAGTGTAGATAGTTCTCGTGAACATTTTCTCCCACTTCTGCACAGAATGCCCCTTTCCTGATCACTACATGCCATCTTAGGCCATTCCCACTACTGATACTTGCAAATCAAGACTTCTTCCAACAGCTAATTCAACTACAATTCAGTCTTCACTGATTTTGTCTCTTTAGATTGTTGAAAATTGATGCTCTATTTTCAACAAAGGGTCTCTCTTTCTGTAGCCTCCCATGTCTCCAATATAGTCTATTGATGTTTTTGCAGGTGATCTTGTCACTCTGTCCAAACATTTTCTATGACTCTCTGTTGCCTATAGAAATAATCTTCAGACTTGGAAGCAAGGCATGGCTGTCAGACTTGTGTAACTATGTGCACATCCAATAATTGATCTCTGTGTATCCTTTGACCAGTCAGCCCATAATCCTCACATTGTTCTGTGATGGAATTGTGTCAATCCCTTTATGGATCCTAAATTCTGGTTAAATGTCAGTTTGCTTCATGATCAATTCAAATGCTATCATCTCCAGGAAGCATCCTAGGTTCCCCTTGGACAGAGGCAGACTTTTCTCCACCTGTAGTCTAAAACTCTGTGTCTTGCATAGACTACTTATTACCTTCAGTCTTAAACAACCTGAGGACAAGATCACAATTCTGTCATCACCACTGCCGAGGCCTAGAACAGTAATCCTCTTATAGGAGGCATGACTATCAAAAGCTAATATTTATCAAGCACATACTATGTAGTACAAACTTCATGTTTAGCACATGAGTATTAAATAATTTAAAACTTACAGGTACATTTTTATAAATGCACGCACCAAATGGATGGCATAGTATTTATTCTATAGATAAGGAAGTGGACACAGAGAGGTCATGTGACTAGGTGATCTTAAGGCTGACACCCAAATCTACCAGGAAAACTTGGGAGCCTGAGCTCTTAGCTTCTACACTGGACTGTCTCTCAATACACTTTTACAGGATTTACAGTTTGTGGAATTTGGAATAGATCTTGCTTTTTTTTTTTACTTATAGAGGTTGTAATAATTGCATTTATGCTTTTAGGGCATCTTCTTGCTCAGAATTATGATGTTTTGCTATTGGATGCATTTGTTCAGGAAAAAAGAGACAGGAGTAGAACTACTGATGAAAACTACAACATACTCTAAAGTGTTCTACTGGATTATTAATAAAATAGTTTTTTCCCAAGATTTAAAAATCCCCCCTTGCCTTCCTTTAGCCCTATTCTTAACTTTACAAATTAACTTTTCCCATTTTCATCCAATTTATAGGTTTAGATATTTAAAAAACTGTTAAATATTAAAGCAAATTCCACTTTGTTGTGGTCCTCTCCTGTTCATCAAAAGACCCACAACATCTAGTTGCTCTTTTCCTGAAGAGGGATAGGGAATCACTAGTAAGTATCCTAGAAACCCTCTATAAACATTGGTTGGGTTTGGCCATGTTTCTAAAATCAAATGTGCTGAGGTTTTAGGCAATATTAGCTCATCCATTTTTGATGCATCATACTTTGGCGCAGACACCGCAAGAGCAAGTTTTTTTTTAAATATCAGCTTGAAGAAGTAGCATGTTTATCTTGATTTGTGTGTCATTGGATGGACTAAGTCGGGTTCCAGATATTATTTCAAGAGCCAAAAGAAACTTACCCCTTGGGGGTGACTAGATCTCTTTTTCCTTCCTTTCCCTTTGTCCTTGGCTGCTTATATGTCAGACTCTTTAATACTTCAGTAGGCAGAGAGAGGGGTACAGAATTAATAATGGGTGAGAAAAGAATGCTAACAAGGAGTGTATCATTTCCTAAGGCTACAAAGGAGTACAGACCAGGTGGCTTAAAACAACAGAAATTTAATCTCTCATGATTCTGGAGGAGAGGTGTCCAAAATCAAGGTGTCTGCAGGGCCAGCCTCTTCTCAGGCCTCTAGGAGTGGGTCATTCCTTGTCTCTTCCTCTTTCTGGTCTCCTTGGCTTGTGGCAGCATAACTCCCATCTCTGCCTCCGTCTTCACGTGAACATCTCCTCCCCATGTGTCTCTCTCTTACCCTGGTGTTCTCCTCTTTCTGTGAGGAAACGAGTCATGTTGGATTCAGATACATCCTAATTAAAGTGAACTTGATTGCACCTGCAAAGACTCTATTTTCCAATAAGGTCTCATTCACAGGTATTGGGAATTGTGACTTCAACAAACTCTTTATACATGTTTTTTTGGGGGGGGCACAATTAGACACATTAAAAAAAAAAGGTTTAGACATCTCTACCTACTTTTTCCTGATCTCAGGGGCCAATGTGAGGAACAGGCTGGACTGTCTTTCAGAAATTTTAAGCAAGACACCCTAGTCAAGACCTTTCCCCTTGACACTATTTCTTACAGCCTTTAATGCCAATCCTGCTCTTTACCTCCATTTTTTCTCCTGGCCTTTGCTACTGCCCAGAAGTCACCTTGGACTGCAAAAATAATTATGGAAAAGGACTCAGATTACCGTTATTTCTTCTGATAACCACAGATACTCCTCTCTTCTGCTAGGATCAGGTGAAAAAGGCCACAGATGCCTGAAAGTAGCTTCTGTTAGACAGGCAAGTGCAGGCTTTATGATCTAAGAAAATTGGATTCCTATCCAAATCCTCTATTTATAAGCTCAATAATTCTTGCCTATTTGAACTTCAAGTTCTTCATAACATAAAAATAAGGATGAGATCACCTTATAGAATTATTGTAATGATAAAAATGTCCCACTATATAAAACACTTGGTATCCAGATATCCCTTGGCAAATTAACCTTTTAATTTGGAACTCTGAGTAATTTTTTTTTGAAAAATTTGAAACTCTGAACTTTTTTTAATTTGAATTATGGAAGATGACCAGATTCCATAGTGTCATGAAGTCATATGCAGAACTAGCTCATGAAAGAAATGAAACTTATGTTTAAATAGCTGACTTAGGATCAAATGTTTGGAAAAAAAACTTGATTGCTCCTTTGATACAGATTCTAATTTAGTTCAGTTCAGTTCAGTCGCTCAGTCGTGTCCAACTATTTGTCACCCCATGAACCGCACCATGCCAGGCCTCCCTGTCCATCACCAACTCCTGGAGTCCACCCACACCCATGTCCATTGAGTTGGTGATGCCATCCAACCATCTCATCCTCTGTCGTCCCCTTCTCCTCCTGCCCTCAATCTTTCCCAGCATCAGGGTCTTTTCAAATGAGTTAGCTCTTCACATCAGGTGGCCAAAATTTTGGAGTTTCAGCTTCAACACCAGTCCTTCCAATGAACACCCAGGACTGATCTCCTTTAGGATGGACTGATTGGATCTCCTGGCAGTCCAAGGGACTCTCAAGAATCTTCTCCAACACCACAGTTCAAAAGCACCACAGTTCAATTCTTCAGCGCTCAGCTTTCTTTATATTCCAACTCTCACATCCATACATGACCACTGGAAAAACCATCGCCTTGACTAGACGGACCTTTGTTGACAAAGTGATGTTGCTGCTTTTTAATATACTGTCTAGGTTGGCCATAACTTTCCTTCCAAGGAGCAAGCGTCTTTTAATTTCATGGCTGCAGTCACCATCTGCAGTGATTTTCGAGCCCAGAAAAATAAACTCAGCCACTGTTACCACTGTTTCCCCATCTATTTGCCATGAAGTGATGGGACCGGATGCCATGATCTTAGTTTTCTGAATGTTGAGCTTTAAGCCAACTTTTTCATTCTCCTCTTTCACATTCATCAAGAGGCTCTTTAGTTCTTCTTCACTTTCTGCCATAAGGGTGGTGTCACCTGCATATCTGAGGTTATTGGTATTTCTCCCGGCAATCTTGATTCCAGCTTGTGTTTCTTCCAGCTCAGGGTTTCTCATGATGTACTCTGCATATAAGTTAAATAAGCAGGGTGACCGTATACAGCCTTGACGTACTCCTTTTCCTATTTGGAACCAGTCTGTTGTTCCATGTCCAGTTTTAACTGTTGCTTCCTGACCTGCATACAGGTTTCTCAAGAGGCAGGTCAGATCGTCTGGTATTCCCATGTCTTTAAGAATTTGCCACAGTTTGTTGTGATCCACACAGTCAAAGGCTTTGGCATAGTCAATAAAGCAGAAATAGATGTTTTTCTGGAACTCTCTTGCTTTTTGGATGATCCAGCAGATGTTGGCAATTTGATCTCTGGTTCCTCTACCTTTTCTAAAACCAGCTTGAACATCTGGTAGTTCCTGGTTCACGTATTGCTGAAGCCTGGCTTGGAGAATTTTGAGCATTACTTTACTAGCATGTGATATGAGTGCAATTGTGTAGTAATTTGAGCATTCTTTGACATTGCCTTTCTTTGGGATTGGAATGAAAACTGACCTTTTCCAGTCCTGTGGCCACTGCCGAGGTTTCCAAATTTGCTGACATATTGAGTGCATCACTTTCACAGCATCATCTTTTAGGATTTGAAATAGCTCAACTGGAATTCCATCCCCTCCACTAGCTTTGTTCACAGTGATGCTTCCTAAGGCCCACCTGACTTCACATTCCAGGATGTCTGGCTCTAGGGGAATGATCACACAATCATGATTATCTGGTTAATGTATGGCAAACCCATTGACATAGTCTATCTCTGTTTCTAACATCATGCCTTCTAACATATACCGCAATTTGCTTAAATCTATCATTTAACTTCTTGGGTTGTAAACAATGGGAATTCATCCCAGTTTAAGGGTGAAAAATAAATTCACTGGAGGGGAGAAGGTAGCCCACAGAATCAGAGGATCTGTTGAACAATGCAAACATTGAAAGGATGGGAACATGATATTGCTAAATATCTGGGCATCAAGAAGAGATGTACATCCAAGCCTTCACAATGATTAAACAACCTCATGCCACTTTGTCTTAAGACACATATATTATTTTGAGATGAGATAGTCTGAGATAGCGCCTCCCACGCCTTATCCAGGGGATATAGGACCCTAGTTTGACAGTCTCAGTAAGACCACAGGCATGGGAGAAGATCCCCAAAAGACAACTAGATTCTTCACCATGTTGTCATTGTTGTTTAGTCACTAAATTGTGTCTGACTTGCAACCCCATGGATGTAGCCCCAGGCTCTTCTGTTCCTGGGATTTTCCAGGCAAGAATACTGGAGTGGCTTGCCATTTCCTTCTTCGGGGGATCTTCCTGACCCAAGGATTGAATCCACATCTTCTACATTTGTAGGTAGATTCTTTACTGCGGAGCCACCAGTGAAGCCTAAGTATTTTCACTAGAAGAAGGTAAATGAATACCTGGCAGGTAAAACGGGTAGATGTCTACTATGTTGTCATTTTAAGAACAGAGGTTTACCTTGACTTTCAATTGTTATTCATACAATTAATCATTTGTGCCGCTTGGATAAATAATGACTTCTCTTATTCCTAAAAGGATTTATGAACTGGTGGAAAAGGGAATGAAAGGATTGTTAGGAAAGAGACTCTTACACCCAAATCTGTCAAAGAATTTCCCCTATGACAATGCCTTTATTTTGATGAATGTTCATTTTCCTAACATACACAAAACTTTTATAGCATGAATTTATCAGATGTCAACAAAGGATTAAGTTACTTTGATATTTTAATCATGCTGACACAGTGAGATTCTGAAAACCTCAGATTAGGAAACAGGGAAACTAAACAGGGGGTGAGTTGGAGAGGAGACTGTATTTGTAAGGATAAGATAAATGTGGGAGATCTGTCTTGTGTTGGAATAGCTGAAGGCTTCAGGGGTGAGCGCTTGGGTTTCTGAGCATCTTACACATGTGGGAGAAAGACCAGACTTGAAGAGAAGAGAAAAAGGACTAGTGGAGTGATTCCAGGCAATTAACACAAGCGTTAATGAGTCCATGCCTCCCCATCAGACATTGTGAAAGTGTGGTTCACGGGCATAGCAGCCACAAAAGGGGTCAATGGGCAGCTACCCATCCTTTTTCTTATCCATCTTAGTCCATCTCAGATGTTCTACCCGACGTTTCTACCCTCTTCATTTTATGGATAAGGAAACTGAAGTTGGAAAAAAGTGAACTTGGGGCTTCCCTAGTGGTCTGGTGGCTAAGACTCCTTGTTCCCAGTGCAGGGGACATGGATTCAACCCCTGGTCAGGGAACTGGATCCCACACACTGCAATATAAGTCTGAATGCTGAAACTAAGAATCCCACCTGCTCTAACTAAGTCAGGGCTCAGCCAAAGAAATTAAAAAGAAAAAAAAGAACTCACCCCTAATTCTGCACAGCTAGGTAGTAATTGAACAAGGATTCTAACACAGGTCATTTACTCAAGTTCCCCTTTAAAACCTGTGCTGTATAAACACACTCTTCCCAGTCTTCTATTTTTTCCACTAGAGGTGGAATATTTTGTCCTTTATTGAAGCTTCCCTGGTGTCTCAGTGGTAGAGAATCCACCTGTCAAAGCAGGAGACTTGGGTTTGATCTCTGGGTGGGGGAGATCCCCTGGAGAATGGAATGGCCACCCACTCCAGTATTCTTGCCTGGAGAATCCCATGGACAGAGGAGCCTGGCAGGCTACAGTCCATGGGGTCACAAAGGGTCAGGCATGACTTAGGGACTAAACAGCAACAACTCTTATTTAAACATTCAGCAATCAGCTGAGAAGCTATGTGTTTTAGGGATGTAGGATAGCAGTGACAGTGAAAACATTGGGTAAGGGGCTTTCCAGCCTTCTTACAACCATCCAGGCAGGCAGCTTCTCACACATGAGAAAAAGTCTTCAGATAAGATCGCTGTTTTCATTTTTATTATGTGCCAAGTACTGTGTTGAGTGCTTTTATATATTTTATGTCATTCTATTCTCACAAAAACTTTTCCAGCTGAATAAATAATCTGTGTCATATAGCTAAGGACACAGGCTTAAGTGTCTTGCCCAAGGTCACAAAGCTAGTCCTTGACAGAGCTGAGAGCAGAACCCATGTCATCTGATTCCTTGTCTCAAGCCTTTCACACTGCCCCATGCTGTCCTTTGGGGATTCAGTAATTGCCAGTAACCATGTGAGTTTCTTGGATGCCAGCCTGCTGAAATAAGAACACTGATCTCAGATTTCCTGAGATGGGAATAGGGATGACTCCTATTGATTCTATCTCTCCACTGTTTCTCCTTGAAGTCTTACAGATTTCCTTTTCCATCAAGTTTCCTTTACAAATAGGGATCGAGAAAGGCTGGAGGGATGTTTATCTGTCAGGCGGATTTCTCTCGACTGCAGAAATGTTAGCATTTTCACAGACCACTGCATCCTTCCTTAAAGATGTGTACTAAACTGAAAGATGTCTTCTGGGACCAGACTGATGGAGGAGACGCCTATACATATTCTTCAGTCAGACCTAAGTTGAGATCACAGCTCAAGTCTTTCCATCTAGGTTAGGTGAGGACAAGGTCTTATGAATTCTCCCTGCTCTGTGGAGACTTGTCTGAGTAAATGCCAATGAGCTGAGTTAGATAAGCAGGGAACAACTAACATTTAGCATATTCTAAACACCTGTCCTAGACTCCACTTGAGCAGAAAATAATACTGTTGCTTCATTTTTTTCAGTCTGCAACAATTCCTAAAGACCATAACCATTTTGTTTCCTACTATTTCTAATTTAATTCACATTTCTTGCTCTTGTTAATCAATGAAGATGGAAACAATTAGGAAAGGTACGTTTATACACATTTCCATGTTCTTTGTAATACTTAACATAATAACTGTGCATTTAGTGAGAGCTCAGCAAACACTTCATGATTGAAAGATTGACTCAATAGATAGTCATCCAGCCTAAAATTGTGAGTGTGAAAGTCACTCAGTTGTGTCCGACTCTTTGTGACCCAATGGACTGCAGCTTACCAGGCTACTCTGTCCATGGAATTCTCCAGACAAGAGTACTGAAATGGGTAGCCATTACCTTCTCCAAGGGATCTTCCCAATCCAAGGACTGAACCTGGGTCTCCTGCATTGCAGGTGGATTCTTTACCATCTGAGCCACCAAAGGAAGTCCTTCATCTACTTGGATATTGTTAAATATAATCCTGAAAATTCTGGGGGAGTCTCTCAAAGCCAGACTGTTTCTAAACTATGACATGAATCTAGCCAAACAGAAATATATATAAACTACATTAAAATGTTTAGGCTTTATTTTCTCAGTTTGCACCATGTAGTAACATCATGTTAGCCAAAAGCAAGAGAAAAATTGAATGCTCTTTGCAAATCAGTTAAGTCCCCAATTCTGCCCAGGTGAGATGAAGGGGAGAGTAAGCTTGACTCAAATTATCATCTTGGCTGTTTCTGAAAAATTCGTTATCAATATAATTAACCACAAATTTCTTTGGTGTTAAAAACTTTGTCCTTCAGGAGATCAGACATTAAAATTCATTTTATTTTTCTAAATATTAATAGTATCCAATTAATTGGCATCATTAAAACATGTTCAACTTTTGCCTGGATGTTTTGCCCCATAAAATGTTCATTCATTCATTCACTCATTCATTTGTTCATTCTTTCATGCATCAGGTATTTATTGAGGAGCAAAAATAAAAGACCATGCTAGGCAGTGGAGACACAGGAAAATATAGTTTGCACTTGAAATATTCAAAATTTAGTCAGAGATGTAGATAGACTTACTACGTTATGTAATTTCGAGAAGGCATAAGCATGCTTCAGGTAGGAAGAGGAAACCAGTGGAGTGATGTATGTGATGCTACTTAGAGAGGAGATAGTTGAAAATGCAAAATCCTAGAGGAAGTAGAAGACAGTGGAATTGGGAGAATAGTTGAAAAAACCTTGAGAAGGACCTAAGAGGTTACTTCCCATACTTGTAGTGGAGAAAGAAATATATAGGTAGAACTAGAAAGGTTTTGGGAAGTAGTTATACATGTGGGGTAAACATTGACAAAATTCCCTTTTAAAGTCCTGCATACATGGTGCTCAGTCACTTCAGTCCAACTCTTTGCAACCCCATGAACTGTAGCTCACCAGGCTCCTCCATCCATAGGATTATCCAGGCAAGAATAACGGAGTGGGTTGACATATCTTCCTCCAGGGAATCTTGCCAACCCAGGAATCAAACCCACATTTCCTGCAGCTCCTGCATTGGCAGGTGGATTCTTTACCCTTGAGCCACCTGGGAGTCCTAACAGACCCTAATAAACTCTCAGTTAAAGATTTCTTATCTCTCTTATGAATAAATAATTAACAAACTAGAGCTTTTGAGCAAGATTTGTGTGCTTCTTTCTCAGAAATTCAGATTTATTTGGCAACTCACGTGTCTGTAAAGTTTGTCTTGGAAGGCGTCATGAAAGATTATGAAACAGCCAGGATATTTTTCTTTTTGATGATGATGATGCCTATTTATAAGCAAAATCTTCTGTAGCCCTCATGAAAAGCTGACTTGATTGAACATTAATAATAATAATAATAAAACCCCTCATAAGCAGAGGGATGCAACCCACATCGATGATAATCAGTATGTTTATTATCTCTTAGAATAGAGAATGAAGAAAGTGAAAGTATTTCACATTTTTTGGCTTCTTGAAACTTGTGGATCCTTGCTTATTCTAAGGATTCCAAAATAGGGCTAGCCCAGAAGAAAATTCACCCCTGTCTTTTGAGAGCACTAAAAACTCTCTGGACTCCAAGCTGGAAATGTGATCAAACTGAATGTCACTATTGTAATAGCTCTATCTATCTATCTATCTATCTATATTTTTTTTCCTGGATTCTTTCTTTTTCTTTTCATGGCATTTTTGGATGGTGGTGGTGGTTTAGTCACTAAGTCGTGTCCAAATCTTGTGACCCAGGGACTGTAGCCCACCAGGCTCCTCTGTCCATGGGATTTCCCAGGCAAGAATATGGAGTGGTTTGCCATTTCCTTCTCCAGAGGCTCTTTCTGACCCAAGGATCAAACCTGTGTCTCCTGAATTGCAGGTGGTCTCATATTGTAGGCAGATTCTTTACCACTGAGCCATCAGGGATTCCTTGTTTGGGGGATAACAATAGAAAGAAATACAATGATGGATTTTTATGGACTGAATTGTGTCTTTTCAAAATCTGTATGTTGAAACCTTAACCTCTAGTACCTCAGAATGTGACCACTTGGAGATAGTGTCATTAAAGGGGTAATTAAGTTAAAATGGGGCTTCCCTGGTGGCTCAGATGGTAAAGTGTCTGCCTGCAATGCGGGAGACTCGGGTTTGATCCCTGTGTTAGGGAGATCCCCTGGAGAAGGAAATGGCAATCCACTCTAGTACTCTTGCTTGGAAAATCCCATGGATGGAGAAGCCTGGTAGGCTACAGTTCCATGTGGTTGCAAAGAGTCAGACACGACTGAGTGACTTCACTTTCACTTAAGTTAAAATGAGACTCTTAGGGTGGGTCCTAATCCAATCTGACTGGTGTCCTTATGATAAGACGCAGAGGTACCACGGATGGGAATTCACAAAGAGACCATGTGAGGACAAGAAGAGAAGACAGCCATCTACAGGCCAAGGAGAGTGGCCACAGAAGAAACCATACCAGCTGACATTGATCTTGGACTTCTATCCTCCACAAATTGAGAACATATATTCCTGTTATTTAAGCCACACAGTCTATGACATTTCATTATGATATTATGACAGCTCTAGCAAAGCAATGCATGTGCCATGCCACAAAGATTAGTATTTCCATCTGTTCCACATAATAGCAAAACGTGGAAGGTCAAATATTTTCAAAGACCTTCTTAGGCATTTTCCTATGATAATTCTTCCTGCATCTGAGAAGAGGTTGGCTAAATCAACTAATATTCCTAAAGTGTGGTACCACAAGGCTTTGTTCACTTTATCCATGTATTTAATAATTTACAAAAGTTCTGCCTGGGAAAGGAATTGGAAGCACCCAGATCTTTCTCTGAAATGATGATGTTTGCTATTCTATACTAATTCTGTTGGGAAAAGAATAAATGCTAGCCCTTCTGGCCTTAAAAGAGAAAATAAAAGTTATTAACAGATGTCATTACTGTCAATTACCTAAAATATATAAGGAGAATCTCAAACTGCTTCTTGCAATTTCTGGAAAAAAGAAGTGACCACATCATATCTGCAAGGTTCTACTGTGGATGCACTTGTTTTTCCCCTGTCTATCTATCCCTCCTGAGGCTGGAAGCCTTATCAGCTCAGATATTTGAAACAAAAGAACAAAACCTCTCTGGCAAAAGGCTGAAAACCCATGGCTAGAAATAGGTGTTTTATTTGATATGCTTACTAGTAGGAAATAAAGAGATCTTGTTTTTCACTGACTTCCATCTCTTCTTATTATGTTCTGAATGTTTTGATAAAGAACCAGTTAATTAATTTGGACCTGACAAAAAAAGGACATTATCCCCAGTCTTAGCCAAAGATCCAAGAAACAAGTAGGAATTGTAAACAACCACAGAGAATGAGGTGAGATGGAACAGCTCAAAGTTTGAAGAAGAATGGAAAAGGTTTGAGATGGTTCAGAAGTTGTTCTGATGCAGAAGAGGTGTGGTCAGAAAACAATGAAAAGATTGTCCAACTGAAGAAGGTCCAACTGAAGTTGGGAGCAAAACTTTTAGTGACCCTGAGTCAACCTTAGTGCTTCTTAATACTGTCTCCCTTACCCCACCCCACCTCCTATCTTCTACCTTCAAGCAGTTACCAAGACCCGCCCTTCCTAGTATTTTCATGGCTCTCAAATGTGTGGCCTTATCTGCTTTCCAGCTGCCATTCTCTCCTCTAGGGTGGAGGCAGCGGTCCAGCAGGTAAGAGTCCAAACTGAGTTTGTGTTCTGATGGCAATACTTAACCACCTGTGCAGTCCTGGGCGAGTTACTTCAACTTCTTAAGAGTAATTAGGGCAATACTGATCTAATCTACCTTAAAGCATTATTATGAAGATTAAATAGAATTGCTGTAAAATGTTTGGCAGATAGAAACTTATTATTAGTTATTATTTAGTACTATAGTGAAAAATAACTAACACAAGAAAAGCTAAGACACTTTTCTTTCAAGCTTTGCCTCTTTTCAATCCATAGTATGTCCTGTAGCCAGGACGAGGTTTCTAAATACAGATTATATTGAGACACTCTTCTACTTAAAACCATTAATTCTCTCATCATAAATGTAAATAATGAATTTTGATAGTGTAAACAAAATTATTCTTGATCGGGCTCCAGCTTAAATCTCTAACATGATCTTTCCCCGTTTCACTCTCCCTAGTCTCCCTATTTTGTGCAGGAGCCATATTAATTCACATGATTCCTTGAATGTTTTGTGTTCTTTCTTCCTTTTGAAGTTGAACATCTGCCACTGACTTTGCCTCAAACCCTGTCCTTGTCTCTCCTATTCCCTTAGCCTAGGACTCGGTGTAGAGACTGCTTCCATGAGGGAGGCTTCCCTGACCTCAGTATTAAGATCAGCTGCCCCTTGGGACTTCCTTGGTGGTCCAGTGGTTAAGAATCCACCTTGCAATGGAAGGGACGTGGGTTAGATCCCTGGTGGGGGAACTAAGATCCCGAAGCCCGTACGCCACAACTAGAGGGCCCAGGCACTGCAACGTAGGGTCCTGCGTGACACAATGAACATCCTGATGCAGCCAAATTAATTAATTAGTTTTTAAAAAGTTCAGCTGTCCCTCTTAGGTACCGTGGCCCACTCTGTCTCCTCACTGCATGTCCGCACACTGAATTGTGGTCGTCAGTTACACTCGCTGCTTTCTCAGTTGGAATGTGAATTTCAGGAGCTCTAGGACCAAGTACTCTGGCATCCCAAGATTCTGGTACTGAAGAACGTTTAACCATGACAGCTATTCTTTTTTTTTTTTTTTTTTAATTTTTTTATTAGTTGGAGGCTAATTGCTTCACAACATTTCAGTGGGTTTTGTTCATACATTGATATGAAAATCTAGCCATGAGATTTACACTTATTCCCCATCCCGATCCCCCCTTCCCATCTCCCTCTTGCCCGATTCCTGCTGGGTCTGCCAGTGCACCAGGCTGGAGCATTGTCTGCGTGCATCCAACCTGGGCTGGTGATCTGTTTCACCCTTGATAGTATACTTGTTTCAGTGCTATTCTCTCAGAACATCCCACCCTCGCCTTCTCCCACAGAGTCCCAAAGTCTGTTCTGTACATCTGTGTCTCTTTTTCTGTTTGCATATAGGGTTATCATTACCATCTTTCTAAACTCCATATATATGTGTTAGTATGCTGTAATGTTCTTTATCTTTCTGGCTTACTTCACTCTGTATAATGGGC
Organism: Cervus canadensis; assembly: GCF_019320065.1. Classification (NCBI taxonomy): domain Eukaryota; kingdom Metazoa; phylum Chordata; class Mammalia; order Artiodactyla; family Cervidae; genus Cervus; species Cervus canadensis. The sequence continues at coordinate 11,848,623 of NC_057400.1, forward strand.
TCCAGCTTCATCCATCTCATTAGAACTGATTCAAATGAATTCTTTTTAACGGCTGAGTAATATTCCATGGTGTATATGTACCACAGCTTCCCTATCCATTCATCTGCTGATGGGCATCTAGGTTGCTTCCATGTCCTGGCTATTATAAACAGTGCTGCGATGAACATTGGGGGTGCACGTGTCTCTTTCAGATCTGGTTTCCTCAGTGTGTATGCCCAGAAGTGGGATTGCTGGGTCATATGGCAGTTCTATTTCCAGTTTTTTAAGAAATCTCCACACTGTTTTCCATAGCGGCTGTACTAGTTTGCATTCCCACAACAGTGTAAGAGGGTTCCCTTTTCTCCACACCCTCTCCAGCATTTATTCCTTGTAGACTTTTGGATCGCAGCCATCCTGACTGGCATGTAATGGTACATCATTGTGGTTTTGATTTGCATTTCTCTGATAATGAGTGATGTTGAGCATCTTTTCATGTGTTTGTTAGCCATCTGTATGTCTTCTTTGGAGAAATGTCTGTTTAGTTCTTTGGCCTATTTTTTGATTGGGTCATTTTTTTTTTCTGGAATTGAGCTGCAGGGGTTGCTTGTAT